>NW_026526654.1:67396679-67996679 GCF_024362965.1 Panthera pardus
ATTGCAAGACTTTTCTTTGTGCCAGTGATTCCATTTCTGTCTCTAATTTTAGTTTCACTTGTTTCACTAAATTTACAAGGTACCTTTTAATTTAATTTTGTTTCATCATCTCACTTTTGAGCTTTGATTTTATTGACTTTAGACTCATAATTAAGTTCTTGCTTTAATGAATATCCTTACTAAGTAGTCCCATTTTTCCTCCAATTATGAAAAATTAATTTCCAATTTGGGGTAGTTATTTTTTTCTGTGAGGAGTATTTTGAATTTTATGTGATATATTTGCTTTCCTTGTTTGGAGCTCTAGAATTTTCAGTTTCTATTATATTTCTATTCATCCTGGTCATGCTTGGGTGAATCTGCTCAGATACTATATATATATAGTATATATAATATATATTATATATTAGTAATTGTATATTAATATATTATATATTATACATTATATATGTATTATACATGTAATATATATGTAGTTATATATAAATAAATGACTTCTTTCTGAGATCAGTTTTTTCTTCTTTTTAACTCTCACCTCAGAATTTGAAGCCTTAATATTTCTTGTACTGTTTAATGCAGATCAGCAGATTGTTTCACATAGTTGGTGTTCATCTGTAATGCCACCATTTTATTTTTTATTTTGTGGTTTTTATTTTATTATGTGGTTTTATTAAATAATGATTTTTTTATTTTTTATTATGTGGTTTCTTGTGTTGCTATGACCAATGAAGAGAGAGACTATGAGTAATCCATACCTGCTCTGAAATACTTTGGCATATAAATGAAATACATTGTTTATGTTTATTTTTCAGAAGTGGTGTATGGCTCCAACATAACCACATGGAAGTCTGGGAAATGTAGGGGAATTCAGAAAACACTTGATGATCGTTACAGTCTTTGCCATAGTGCTAAACATAGAGTCATCAAGAACCTATTTTTCTGTATTTCTTGGCTCTTCTTTTCTCCGTATTTACTTTGTTGACAGCCTCACTTTGTGAGAGAACTGTTGCAAATCCCTTATTATATTCCTCCAGTTCACGCAAGCTCTTAGAGAGCTTCTGTGTACCCAGTTTGTTCAGAATTTATCATGAATGGATGTTGAATTTTGTCAAATGCTTTTTCTCTGTTTCTTGAGATGATCATAATTTTCATTCCTCATTCTATTAATGTTGTATACCACATTGAATTTTAGAATTTTATTTGAGTTTTATTTAATTGAATATACACATAGTGTAATATTAGTTTCAGGTGTACAGTATAGTGTTTCAACACTTCCATCCAACATCTGCTCGTCACTTATTTGTTGGAGATTTTTGTTCAGTATTTCAACCTCTTTACCAGCAATACATGTGTTCATATTTCTTTTTCTTAATGATTCAGTGTAAGTGGGTTGTGTGTTTCAGAATTTATGTTTCTTCTAGGTTCTCTAATTTGTTGGCATAAAATTGTTCCTAGTAGTCTAATAATCCTTCATATATATGGGGTTTCATTTGAATGTATCTTTTTTATTTCTAATTTTATTTAAATCTTTTTTTGTAAGTCTAGAGTTTGTCTATTTTATCTTTTCAAAAACACTTTTATTGATATTTTTTCTATTCTTTTAGTCTCTACTTTGTTTATTACTTTTCTCATCTTTGTTATTTCTCTCTACTAATTTGGGGTTGTACTTTGTTCAGTTCCTTGAGCGATAAAGTTATGTAATTTATTTGAGAAAGTTATTTTTTCTTAATGTAGGTATTTATTCCTATCACCTTTCCTCTTAGAACTACTTGTACTGCATTTCATAAGACTTAGTATGTTGTATTTCCATTTGCATTTGTCTAATGATTTTTTTCAATTTTTCTTTTGATTTCTTCTTTGACCCATTGGTTGTTCAATAACATGCTGTTTCATCTCCACATATTTGTGAATTTTCATGTTACCTCTTATAATTGATTTATAGTTTTATACCATTATGGTCATAAAAAGTCTTTATTTGATTTTAATGTTCTTAAATGTATTAAGGCTTGTTTTGTGGCCCAACATGTGATCTATCTAGGAAAAAGCCCAAGGTGCAATTGAGAAGAATGTATATACTGTATATTCTTCCATTGGTTGGAATGTCACATATATTCTAAGTCTTTTTGGTGTAATGTGTCATTTAAGTCCAATGATTCCTTAATTGATTTTCTGTCTGAATGATCTATCCATTATTGAAAGCAGGGTATTGTGATCCCTTTCTCTTATCATATCACTGTTTATTTCTTCCTTCAATTCTGTTAATATTTGCTTGATGTATTTAGGTACTCCTGTGTTTCATGGATAAATACTTAAAAATGTCATTTTCTTGTTTGTTAGACCCCCTTATTGTTATATATAGATCTTTGTTTTTTGTTAGTCTTTGGCTTAAAATCTATTTTGTCAGATACAAGTGTAGCTATCAATGCTTTTTTCTGGTATCCATTTTGTGTGAAATCTCTTTTTCTAACTTGTTGTTTCATGAAGTCTGTGTGTCTGTGGCTGAAATGAGTCCCTTGTAGGAAACAGATAGTTGGGTCTTCTTTTTTTTTAAATCCATTCAGGCACCCTATGTCTTGTGATTGAAGAATTTAGTACATTTACATTTAAAGTGATTATACATACAGATTTATTATTTCCATTTTATTCATTGTTTTGTGACTGTTTCATAATTCCCTTGTTCCTTTCATCTTTGTCTTTTCCTTGTGATATAATAATTTACTCTAGTGGTGTGCTTATATTCTTTTTTATGTATCTAAGGTTTTGCTTTGTGGTTACCATGAGGCTTGCATGAAGCATATTTATAACAATCTATGTTGATAACACCCTAACTTCAAATGCATACTAAAGCTCCATGGTTTTACTCCCCCAATTCCCCATATTTTGTTTTTGATACCACATTTTGCATCTTTTACATTGTGTATCCATTAATATGTTATTGTAGATATAGTTTTAAATAATTTTGTCTTTTAAGCTTCATACTAGATTTGCAAGTGATTTGCCCACCACCCTTACAACATTAAGGTATATGGATTTACTTACCTATTTACTTTTACCTGTGAGATTTACTCTTTCCTATTTTTCTGTTACCAGTTAGAAAATTTTATTTAAGCTTGAGGATGTCCCTCTAGCATTTCATGTATAACTGGTCTTGTGGTAATCAACCTATTCAGCTTTTGCTTGTCTGGAAAATTGTTTTTGTGTCTAATTCTGAAGAACGACTTTACTTAAAACCCTTTTGAAGGCAGTTTATTTTTCTTTTAGCACTTTGAGTGTATCATGCCACTCACTTTTGGCCTATAAAATTTCTACTGAAGAATCTTCTGATAGTTTTTTTGGGATTTTCTTGTACTTTAGAAGTTGGTTATCTCTTGCTGCTTTTAAGATGCTCTCCTTGTCTTTAATTTTTGACAGTTTAATTACAGTGTGTCTTGGTGTGGTCTTTTTATACTTATCTTATTTGTACTCTCTGAGATTCCTAAATCTGGATGTCTGTTTTTTTACCTAAGCTAGGGAAGTTTTCAGTCATTATAATTTTTTTTTGAAGAAGATAGTTTCTCCTTTTTTTCTTCTCCTTTTGGGAGACCTATAATGGGAACATAGATCCACCTGGAAGTCATAGTCCTTTCAGCTATCTTCATTCTTTTTCTTGTCTGCCTTGAATTCTGCTCTGCCTTTGTGTTTGCTAATCCTTTCTTCCACTTGATCTAGTCTATTAGTGAAACCCTCTTTTGAATTTTTCATTGCAGTTGTTGTATTCTTCAACTCCACGATTTCTTTTTGGCACATTTTGATATTTGATATCTTTTTGATGAACTTCTCACTTTGTGCATGCATTGTTCTCTCGACTTGGGTGAGCATCTTCATTACGTTTATTTTTTAGGTAAATCACTCATCTGTTTCTTTAAGGTCTGTTTCTGGAATTGTATCTTGTTCTTTTGTTTGGAACATATTCCCCTGTTTCTTCAATTTCCTTGACTCTCTGCATTGGTTTCCATGCCTTAGATAAAATAGTCACTTCTCCAAGTCTTGTTGGAATGGTCTTGTGTTGGAGATAAATTTATCTTTCAGCCAGCCTTAATTTTTTTGTTGTCTCTTAATCTTAAGCCTTTTTAGTGATTAAGCCACTTTCTTTATTTTTACTGGACCCTAGTAGTTGAGGTGTGCCAAGACCTGTCAGTATCCCAAAGAGAAGGATGTCATTTGGCACCTTGATGCAGGCTGGTTGGTAGCCAGACTCTCTAGAAGCATCTTTAAAGTATGCAGATAGGCCTCTTTCAGGGCAAGGGTGGAGATAGATGTTTCTGTCTGTTCCCTTTGTACCTAGCCCTTGGGAGGTAGCTGGTTAAGAACTGTTTCTTATTTTATATAGTTCTTTAGGATTCACAAATGCAAGCCTCACTCACCACAAGATTCAGTCATTCAAAGGGTATATCCCCTAGGTGGTGACCACAAATGCCAGGGCACTAGATATGTGCCTAACAAGCTCCTTCCAGGAGGACATCTGGTAGGCTATATAGGTTAGAGGGAGAACAGAAATGGCATCCACTGATCTCTAGGAAGGATTGCAGTGAGCCCTTAGGCATGAGCTAAATTAGAAGCCTGACCTTGGTTTAGAGATTTTAAAGTATGCAAATAGCCCTCTTTTGAGTAAAGACTTGCATATGGGTATATCTATCTGCCCCCTCTGTGCTGGGGAGTGTGGATGGGGAGTAGCTACACCAAGTACTTTCAAATCTTCAGAACTGTTTCTTTGTTTGCTATGGTTTTATGGTTTCATGAATGCATGCCCCATTGACTTTTGAAGCTAGGTGTTGTGGGTGCTCATCCCTCAAGTGGAAGGCTTAAAAATCGAGGTGCTAGAGGTTTTGTCAAACCTTTCACTCCGCAGAGAAAAGCCAGGAATTGTAAGTTCCTATATGATCGTTGGTCACTGTGCCGTGGGTGGATTTTAGGCAAGGGGTATCTCAGTCTGTCCTACCCATTTTGACAAGGATATTTTCTCATTCACTTGATGTTGAGGAATCACTTATGTAGTTCCTGGATTACTTTCAGAGACAATTGTTCCATGTATACCTGTAGATTTCATGTGTCCATGGGAGGATGTGAGTTCAAAAGCCTCTTATGTGACCACAGGACCAGAATCTGATAAATCTCCTAATATTCTGCAAGCCACAGACTTCTCTATTTTCACTATAATAATAATTATTGTATTAAAACTTAATATTTATTAAATAATTTATGCATCTAACCTGTGTTTATATAATTAAGCAACTAATTTTTACTGATAAATTAGCATGTGTTATTTGAAAAATTGTGACTACAATTGTTATTAAAACAACTTCTGAAATTTATTGAATACTTACTATGTGTAATTTTCCCATTTTTTTCTGATCATTAGTAGTGTTTTGACCAGCATTCAGACTTAGTTTTATTGGACTCCAAATGTTTTGTGTCCATCCACTGTCACCTGATTCTGATTTTACCTGTATCTCATTCCCTTTATTTTTTTCCCTTTGTTGTTGTTGTTGTTATTTAATTTTTTTAATTTAATTTTTTAAATTTAGATTCAAATTAGTTAGCATATAGTGCAACAAAGATTTCAGGAGTAGATTCCTTAATGCCTCTTACCCATTTAGCCCATCCCCTCTCCTACAACCCCTCCAGCAACCCCCTATTTGTTCTCCATATTTAAGAGTCTCTTATGTTTTGTCCCCCTCCCTGTATTTATATTAGTTTTGCTTCCCTTCCCTTATGTTCATCTATTCTGTGTCTTAAAGTCCTCATACGAGTGAAGTCATATGATATTTGTCTTTCTCTGACAAACTTCACCTAGCATAATAGCCTCTAGTTCTATCCGCTTTGTTGCAAATGGCAAGATTTCTTTCTTTTTGATTGCTGAGTAATACTCCATTGTATGTATGTATGTATATATATATATATATATATATATATACATATACATATATATATATATATATGTGCATATATATATATACACACCACATTTTCTTTATCCATTCATCCATAGATGGACATTCTGGCTCTTTCCATACTTTGGCTATTGTTGATAGCACTGCTATAAACATGGGGGTGCATGTGTCCCTTTGAAACAGCATACCTGTATCCCTTGGATACATACCTAGTAGTGCAATTGCTGGGTCATAAGGTAGTTCTACTTTTAATTTTTTGACGAATCTCCATACTGTTTTCCAGAGTGGCTGCACCAGCTTGCATTCCCACCAACAATGCAAAGAGATCCTTTCTCCACATCCTCACCAACATCTGTTGTTGCCTGAGTTGTTAATGTGAGCCATTCTGACAGGTGTCAGGTGGTATCTCATTGTGGTTTTGATTTGTATTTCCCTGATGATGAGTGATGTTGAGCATTTTTTCATGTGTCGGCCATATGGATGTCTTCTTTGGAGAAGTGTCAATTCATGTCTTTGCCCATTTCTTCCCTGGATTATTTGATTTTTGTGTGTTGGCTTTGGATAAGTTCTTTATAGATTTTGGCTACTAACTCTTTATCTGATAGGTCATTTGCAAATATCTTCTCCCATTCCATCAGTTGTCTTTTAGTTTTGCTGATTGTTTCCTTTGCTGTGCAGAAGCTTTTTATTTTGATGAGGTCCCAATAATTCATTTTTGCTTTTGTTTCCTTGCCTCCAGAGACGTGTTGAGTAAGAAGTTGCTGCGGCCAACATCAAAGAGGTTTTTGCCTGCTATGCCCTCTTAATAGGGATGACTGGGTGGCCCAGTTGGTTATCGGACTCTTGATTTAAGCTCAGGTCATTATCTCACGCTCATGAGATTGAGCTCTTTGTTGACTCTTTGCTGGGCGTGGAGACTGCTTAAGATTCTCCCTCTCCCTCTACCCCTTTCCACTAAGCTCTCTCTCTCTCAAAAAAAAAAAAAACCCTCTTAATAGTTCAATTTCTATGAAAAGAAAGTTTCTTTGATTGTAAACCTCACTTTTTTTCTTGTTTTAGCTTTTTTACTTTCCCCTCTCATCAACTAGTAATTTTCATGCTTTGTTAATAAGTTCTCCTTTCTCATTGAGGTTTGAATTAAAAACAAGGAGTCTTTATCAGAGAAGTTGCTATTGAACTCTATTTTAAAAATACGTGTTATAATTTTTAGCCAGGGAGTTTCCCAATAAGCATTCTGTGAAATGACTTACCACATGCTTGCTGATTATGTGTTTTTTACAAATGTGAATTGTGAATAAGAGGCCTGTTTATGACAAAAGTATGTGTGAAGTATGTAAATCTTGGCCTTCTTCATAGTCCATTAGAATAAAAATTAATATTTAAATATGGTAGGTTATTACTACATTATCATTCATTTTGTAGTTGACACTTTGTTGTCTCTCAGACTGAGAAGTTCTGTGGGGAATCCAGCTTCTGTAAAGTTAATATTTTTTGGAGAGTGATTTCCCAAAAACTGTTCGGAGGATCTTGAAACCCAGAGGAACACTGAATATTAGTGTTGGTTTTGAATCCTCTTACTCTAGTATGCTTAAAAAGAAAAACCAACAGTTCTATAAATAACTCTGTCATGTACTTGCCTATTAACACAACAAAATGCGTATGTATATGTATAGAAAGATTTAGAAAGATTGTCACAGAAATATCTTTTAGGTATACTAACTGTTATGGGTTGAATTGTGTCTGTCTAAAAAGGATCTTTTGAAGTCCTAATCTCCAGTACCTCAGAATGTGACAGTTTTGGAAGTAGGGTCATTAAAAGTATAATTAATTAGAATCCAGTACTATGAGCACCTAATCCAACATGACTAGTGTCATAAGAAAATTGTTGTGTGAAGACAGACACACATGGAGAGAACCATATGCTGAAAGCATAGAATGGAGTTATACAGCTCCAAACCAAGGAATTCTAAAGACTGCTGACAACCATCAGAGGCTAAGGATTCCTCTATGGGTTTAAAAGGAGCTTGATTTTGAACTTCAAGCCTCTAGAATTGTAAGACACTAAATTGCTATTGTTTCAAGCCATGTACTTTGTGTACTTGATACACCCCCACTAGGAAACTATTACACCAACTATTATTTACTTTTTATTCAAGACAATATCATTATTAGCAGTTATCAAGAAATTAATACCTAGTATTTTCACATTGTAAAGTTCTTATTAAATACCCACTGTGTTTGCTTCTATGTATGCCATAGGCCTCACAAATGTTATTATTTACACTAAGTAGTCACTTATCCTTGACAAAGATTTCAATAATAAGGAAAAAATCATTTATATATTCCATATAAATGTCCTTTGTGGTGGTCATTGTTCCTTCTTCTAAAACCAAATTTTACCAGGTTATCATCGTCCTTCTTCCTGAAGTACTGGATTTTTTTAAAACACATATTTTAGTCTAAGTATGCTGGTGATAAATTCTTTAAATTTTTGTTAATATATAAAAATCTATTTCATTTTCCTTTTTTTTACATTTATTTATTTTTGAGAAACAGAGTGAGACAAAGTGTGAGTGGGGGAGGGGCAGAGAGAGAAGGAAACACAGAATCTGAAGCAGGCTCCAGGCTCTGAGCAAGCAGTCAGCACAGAGCCTGATGCGGGGCTCGAACCCACAAACTGTTAGATCATGACCTGAGCCGAAGTCAGATGCTCAACCAACTGAGTCACCCAGGCGCCCCATTTCATTTTCATTTTTGAAAGATATTTTCACTGGGTATAGATTCTAGGTTGATTATAATTTTTAAGTACATGAAAGATGTTACAGTTTTCTGGCTTGTGTCCTTTCCAACCATAAACCATAATTCTTACCTTTCTTCCTCTGTATGTTATGTGTCTTTTTTCTTTGGTCACTTTTAAGATTTTTTTTTTCCCTTTATTGATGGATATAATCAATGGATTATGTGTCATGGTGTAGCTTCATGTTTTTTTGTGCTTGAACTTTGTTGAGTTTCTAAGATCTGTGGGGTTTATTTTTCACCAAATTGGGAAAAACTTTTGAGGATTATTTCTTCAAAATTGTTTTTCTCAACTTTGTCCTGCACCTACCCTTTTGGTGATTACAATTACATGTAAATTTGGCTGTTTTAAACTGTCCAAAACTTATTGATACTCCATTCATTCTTTTTATGAGGTCATTTTTGTCCTGATTTTTGTATAATGTCCATTTCTGTATCTTCAAGTTCACTAATCTTTTCTTTTCCAGTATTTAATATTCCATTAATCTTATCCAGTCTATTTTTCATCATCAGATATTCACTTTGGATCTCTTATATCTTTCTTTTAGTATTTAACATGTTCAATATTTCTTCTAGTTTCTTGGACATGTCCAATTAAGTTATGTTTTCCCCTCACTAAAAATTCTATCAGCTGTGTTATTTCTGGGTGGGTCTGTATTGATTGATTTTCTTCCTCCTCATTATGGGTTGTATTTTCTTCTCTGCATGGCTAATCATTTTTTATTTAATGCCAGATAGCGTGAATT
The DNA here is from genome assembly GCF_024362965.1 of Panthera pardus. NCBI lineage: Eukaryota > Metazoa > Chordata > Mammalia > Carnivora > Felidae > Panthera > Panthera pardus. The sequence continues at coordinate 67,406,149 of NW_026526654.1, forward strand.
TTATCCTGTTGGGTTCTGGATATTTTTGTATTCCTATAACTGTTTTTGAGCTTTATTCTAGGTTGCAGTTGAGTTACTTGAAAAAGTTCAATTCCTTGTGTTGCTTTTAGACTATGTTACACAAGATCAGGGCCTTAGTTCATCTGGGATTAATTTTTCCCCACTGACGCAATTGCCTTTTGAATCTATACTCAATGTCCTCTGAATAATGATGCTTTCTGCCCTGACTGGATAGGAAATATTACTGGTCCTCTGAGTTCTAGTCTATCACATTAAATATTTTTTATTCTTGCATTAAGTAGTTTCCTCACATACATGCAGTGGTAAATTCTCTAACAAATAGTTGAGGTAGACCCTCTGCAGATATCTGGAGTTCTCCTCTCTCTACTACTCTTTCATGTCAGTTTTAGATGCCTTGAATTCCCAAGATTCCCAGCTCCACCTTTCCACCCACCTCATGGAGACCACCAAACTCTGCATGATTCTTTCTCTCATCACACACAGTCTGAAAATTCTCTGTAGGAAGTAATCTGGAGCTGTTATGGTGTTCACTTTGTTTGTCTTCTGTCTCCCAAGAAATCCTGTTTTTCACTCCCTTTCATTGTCTGATGTGAAAAGTTAAAAAAATATTTTTCTACAGTTTTTTTTTGGATAGGAGGGTAAATAAGTCTTCATTACTCCATTGTGTTTAGAAGTGAAATCAGAAAGCATTTTTGGTTTTGCAATATGAATTAATATATTTCCCCTTGTATTTACTTTTACCTTTTTGCTCCTTAATTCTCCTCATTTAAGAAGTTGAGGGCTTGCTCAGAAGCAAAGTACATGGACTGATTGCTGAAAGCCCAGAGATCAGTGTTCTGGAAGTCTCAGAAGATGCCAGCATGAACAGATAATAGCAAGGGCATGGTGTCCACTTTTCATGTTGCAATAGCTCTATGAAACCCCTGGGACTTGGATGTGCCCAGGGAAACCAGGAAATCCCTGAATTGACTGAGATTCTATTTCCTCCAATATAATAGAATACATTTAAATTTTATAGCTCTCTGCCTATAAAGTATTCTACACGCTGAGACAAATGGAATATTAGGAATGAAGAGCGAAGGAGGATAAGGAGAGATAAGGAGGATAAGGAGAGATAAGGAGAGATAAGGGCAACGGTGGTGCATACATTTTTAGCCATATTTGATGGAGGTAATAATTTATAAAATATAGATATTAGGGCAATAAATGTAAATTTAGGATTCACATGGGAATTCCCATAAGAATGAAAAAGGTCCCTGAGGGAATGTGTTTAGACAGAGACTGATGAAAACAAAAATGGTAGAAGGAAGCAAACTATGTCAGGAAGCAGAGAAAGAACATTCAAAGCCACTGGCAAACAAAACAAGTCACAGTTCACAGAACAGAGAGTTTAAAGAAGTGGGTTGTCAGCGATACTTTGGGCATAGAGGACATATCATATAGGATGAAAAATTCACAGCAAACATGTTGACACGTTTACCTTCTGGATCTTTAGGAACCAGCGTAGAACTACAATAGTACCTTTTAAACTTGGGCCAAAGAACATCCTCTCAGTTCTTATCAACTTAGTTTTCCAACCATGCAAGAGGAGGCCTGTTAGTCTTTAGATCTAAAGTTATGGACACTATGACTTATAACTTGGCCTTGAAAGCATGATTATTTTCTCTCCTGTATTAAGAGAAACTTACTATGAGCCACTTTGCCTGCTATACAATTCAAGTATATTTATAGTCCTTTTGTCTATACTTAGTAACTCAAAAAGTGGATTCATAATTGTGCCTTCTGTTTGTATAGTGTGTCACTGTTTGCAAATCATAGTTATATTTTGTACAAAATTTCAAAGTAGATTTATTTGATGGGATAAGTAAAAATTATTGAAATTGCAAAAAGTATGAATTTTAACTTACACATTTTAATTTATCAATTACAAAAATTATAGTCATAATTTATGGCTTATATAACTGAGGATTTAAGAGGTTAAATGAGTTGCTCAACATTACATAGCCACTAAACAGCAAAATCAAGGCAAAACAAATGAATATCTCTGAATCCAAGCAGTACTCTTTTTCAGTTCAGTTAATTTTTCATCATTTTCTAGATAAAAGTTCTTTTTTTCATACCTTGCTTTCCACTCTGAGCTCTGTAACACAGGAGAGGCTGAACGTCTCTGGCTACCTGTAAAGTAAGATTAAATTATTTATGGTCCTTTTGCGGCAATCAGTTACTCGTTGTACATCTGCTATTTTAATTTAGTTCTTATTATGACCTCATGAGTATAATATTTTATGCACGAGGAATCAGGAGTTTGGAGAGCTTAAATAACTTACCGAAGATTTGACAGTTAATTGGTGGAGGTGGAATTCTAACCATGATGGTGTCACAGACTAATTTTTCCTGGGCTTCAACCCACCTTGAACTAAAAAACTACTGAAAGCTTTATTCACTTAGTTCTCAGACATTTATTTTACCCCCTAATCCCCTGTGCTGGGAACCATAGAAGGTACAGAGATAAAAAGATGACTCTCTGAGTCTTTTATAAGTTCATGGTCCACATACTGTCCTCTATCTGAATCCCAAACATCTAAACCACTATTGCTCACTGACTTGCAAAGTCATTAATCCCTCTTGGAAAAGTCAGAGTGGCTTCTGTGGTCTAGCAGTTAATCCTGGGGTCTGTGGTCATTTGAAATTCTGTTTGACTATATAGTACTCTCAATTCAGAGCCTGTGAATGAGTGGGATCATCATTGTATCTTTTAAAAGCTGCTCTTTGCTGGCGTGAAAATGTCCTCATTTCACTGGTATAGATTTTTTCCCCTGAGGATAGTGTCTGAGCAGACTGACAGTGTGTAGGTGGTTATCATCACCATCTGCATTTGCCTTGTAGAGATCTTAGGAGTATCACCAGCTGTTATATATGATTTTTGTGATGCTCTATATCCTCAAGGGAAAGCAAAACAGAAGGACAAAATCCTTTTTGTTTTAAAGGGAATGTAAGTGTGTGGAACCTGGGGTAGAGAGGAGGGCAAAGTGAATCCTGTATTTGGGATTTTCCAAAAGCTGGAGTTTGCTTTTGTGTATGCCCAAGTATTGGTGAGACAAAAGAAATGAATACTCATTCAGAACATAAAATCATGGAGCTTTCTTTTGTGTTTGCCTGGTGGGAGCATTTTGTCATATTGGATATTCAAACTTCCCCTTAAAGTTTCATAAAAGGAAAGTAAACCCAATATTCCTGGGATCTAAGGTTCAGCCCCAGAGAGGCACATATATTTTTAGGTTTCCTGATTTATTGTAAGAATTCATGAAGTATCTGTATCTGACTAAATGTAAAGATAATGCTTTCCCCACAAGCTTCTAGAAAAATGGATGCCCTAGGAAGACATGATGTTTGCCCTAGGGTTTTTCTTACTCTTTTGAGCATCTTTTACATATGCTCTAGCTTGGTTCAAATAGCGTGGAACTGGGAAGCAGATCTTTGAGATATGATACTCCAGCTTACTTTCTCCCCCCATAAATGTTAAAGGAAGCTAAGTGCTGCAACCATCTTCTCTTAACAGCCCATCACTATAAGCTTTCAGACCTCTCAAAAGCAGAGGGCCTGATTAGATGAAATCTACAAGCTCTGCTTTGTTTTATTCCAGGCTCACTATGGTATGAATGCTTTAGCTGTTGAGAATGGTTTTACATGTAAATCATCTTCACCTTTTTAGTTTGGTGATTGGCATTTACAAGGCTTCAGTATATTGTGAGTGGGCTTCATTCTTAGGTGTACTACTCCATTTCACAAGGAATCCTTGGAGTCATTCCCCTGGAACTGAACTACTGGGTAGTCCTTGGAATTACATCGATTGCCTAGAGGTCTTGCAAGCCTGATGGAATTGTTTTGAGATTGAATCTGTTCTTACAGATCTGAGGATTTACAATTCTCTCTGGGCAAGGAATTGTGTTTGACCTCAATAGGAGTGGTAATGGAAGATTGATTAATTCCATAAGAAACTCTAACAAGAATTCATGATCATTGTTATTAAATTTACATGGGGTCAATTAAATAAATATCTGATAGCTACATACTGCTAGAATATGATTTAATAAACATAAAGAGAGCATTGATAAATGATAAAAAATTATTTTAATCCATACATATTACTTTTAAATATTTATGTATTTTGAGAGAGTGTGTGTGTGTGTGTGTGTACATGCACATGTGCAATCAAGTAGGGAAGAGGCAGAGAGAATTGCAAGCAGGTTCCACACTGTGAGCACAGAGCCCAACATGGGGCTCAATGTTATAAACTGTGAGATCATGATTGCCAAAATCAAGAATTTGATGCTTAACCAACTGAGCCAGCTAGGTGCCCCAATCCATACATATCATTAAGAACATTTAGGGTTATTGGTATATTTGGTAGACGATGTTTCAGTTTGCTGTCGTCTGTTTTCTGAAAATCAGTCAATAAATAACACTTACTGCTTTTAGACAAACCATGCCTCCTACAGGTCAAGAACTCTTGGTAATAATGAAAACAGCAACAATACAAAACAACAATAATTACTGCCACTTTGGAGAATTTTCTGAGTCAAATGCTAACCCAAGTGTTGTCCCCATGTCATTTATGATCTCAATAACCCCAAGAGATATGTATTGTTATAATTTCATGGGTGAGATAGTTCAGTGATGCTACATAACCTGTCCAAGGTCTCATAGTTAGAAAGTAAGAGTGGTGGAGTTCAAACCCAGGCCACCTAACTTCATGGTCTATGCACGAAGTATGACTTCATACCACCTTTTTGTATGCCAGATTTGCCTTCTCACCTCTGGCACTTACCACAATTCTCTGATAGATGCTCCAAAACTCATTTAGTGGAATGAAAAGTAATGCGTTAAATTTAGTTGTGAATATATAGTGATCTTCTTCCTCCACAGACTGTATATAGTGGCATCACTTACCTATAAAAAAAGAGGGACTAGTAACAAAATGCATATTATTTGTCCTTCTCTCTTAGAAAAAGCCTGTGTTCAGCATGAGCCATTATCTCTGGTTGTTTTATCCCTTTTAGCAGTCAGATGCCGTGAGATCTTTGATTCATTACTTATGCTTCCTGGTGATGATCCCAGTATTGTTTCAGTCATGATCCTCAAGCACATAACCCAGGCATTTGATTTGATTTGATGCACTAATATGAGTAAATTGAATGAAAAGTTTCATTCTCTCATCTCAGGAAAAATTATAAATGAACCTCTCAGAACTATAAATAATCTTAACAAACTAATTAGTTTGATGTGTTCATTCATTCATTCCTCTACTCTCTCAAACTCTCCTTCCTTCTTTTAAGAACTAATTTTTCAAAGCTTGATATAATTTCTGCCTTTAAGGAGTTCACATATAGTGAGGGTGACCAGGAGGTAACTGGGTATTTACACGTTTAAATGCTGACACATGAACACAGGCAGGAGGAAGTTTCCCAGAAGAGGTAGTTCTAATGCTAAAATTTAGGCCAGGAAGGTGGGAGATCAGTTCCTCAACAACCTGGCCCAGTGGCACCCATTTCATATTCTCCAGGGATCCCAGGAAGAAGGAGGCATAGGATGTGTGATGCTGGACTAGACTCTCTTTCTCTCCTCTAAACACACATACATGGGAAAGGCGGTGTGGGGAAGGAAAGGGCGATGGAATATAAGCATAAGTAAGCAGCTTGGATGTCTTTTTAAAATTATTTCTAAAGTCATGAAGCCATCTTATATATTCTACTCCTTTCTGTAATCAAAGCCTGAGCCCTATTGCAGGGCATCTAAAGCAGAATGTTTTTAGAATTTTAAATCTGCTGTATTTCACCCTACAGCTATCATAGAAAGAATTCTCACAAGAGGAAAAGAAAGGGCAAGTATTGCAGCAGGCTTCTGTTTGCTAGGTGACACTGAGTCACTGACAATGATTCCCAGGGTGCAGCTGAGTCACTGCTGACGCTCTTGTGGGTGACCCAGGCAAGAGCATAGGCTAGAACCTCTGTTGAGGACAGATGCTCTCTGTTCCAGAGGCAGAACTAGATCTCTGGAGGCTTGCTATGTTAAGGTGGCACAAAGCTGCCAGAAAACATAATAATTGCTGTGATTATGATTATGAGTGTCTTTTAATTGCTGCTGTATCATGCCAAGTATCTGGAGAAGGAAAAAGTGGGGCCTTATGAATAAATGATCACTTAAAGTACTTAAATAGATGATCATAATATACAACTTTGAATACTTTGCTTTACATTACCCTTGAAGCTAAGTGCTTCCTGTGAAGTATAGAAAATTCATACTCATACTCAATGGCTGAGCAGTTTAGTGTCTGGTAGCTTGCAATACATATAAATTATTTAATGAAATATGGAGATTAATTTTTTTGAGCATTTGAGAGAGAGACAGACAGTGTGAGTAGGGGAGGGGCAGAGAGAGAGAATCCCAAGCAGGCTCCATGCTCAGCACAGAATTCACTGTGGGGCTAGATCCCATGACTGTGAGATCATGACCTGAGCTGAAATCAAGAGTCAGACACTTAACAGCTGAGCCACCCAAATGCCCCAAATAGGGAGATTGATGATGCTTATTTCAGGGATGTGTTGGAATATATATTAAAAGCTGGTCTGCTTTGGTTAAGAAAGAAAGGCATTTCCTAAGATCCAAAATGTCCTTTTTATATAGTAAAATACAAGACTAGTGCAAGCACAGTGGAAGAATTTTCCTATAAACCATAGTTTAGAAGATCAGAGGACATGATATGCCAAACAGAAAAAAGTAGAAAACTGTTTGCTGAGGGGAAAAGAAGAGTAATTTTAAAAAGTTTGACAGGATGGGAAGTCTGCTGCCTGGATCCCTGGAAGCAGACCTGTACCCCCTATTTCCTGAGCCTCAGGCCATCACAATTCCAGTAGAGTCCCTAGGTTAAGAAGGAGTGAAGGAGCATGCCAGCCCTTGTTCTGTTTCTGGGATCATTGTGGTACGGAAGTAATTTTTTAAAAAGCACTCTAGGAAGAGAGAATTTTTTTAGTGGGCAGACCTGAAATCATCCACAATCCCCCGCAGACTTTGTGGGGCATGCCAGGAACCCAGGAGTTGTTAAAAATCCATGTAGGGAACTAAGGCCCAAGTTCAGAATGGAAGGTTGTAGGTCAGAGGTTGGCAAATTGTGGCCAATGGGCCAAATTCTGCCAATCTGCATTTTTATGGCCCTGAGCTAAGAGTGGTGTTTACAACTTCAAACAGAAGAAAATAATGATGAAGAAGAGCGAGAAAGAGAAAGTGAAGAAAAGAGAAGCAGAAAGAAGAGTACCAACCATCATCACCACTACAACCACCACTAGAAGAATGAGAAAAAAGAATAAAAATATACAACCGAGACTGTATGTGGCCTGAAAAGCCTAAAATATTCATTCTCTGGCCCTTAACAGAAAATGTTTCCCAACATCATAACATAAGGACCTCATAATGGAGGCAGAGCTCAGTCCTCCAACTTCAGCTTCAGGAACCAATCAGATGCCCAGGAGTCCGAGCTGGAGTAGGAACATCCTGATGGACACCAGCACAGGTACCAGAACAAACTAACCACATGGGGCTAGGAGAGCAGGGACAAAATCTGTGCCTCAGCAGCTACTCCTTGTAAATGCTTGAGGATAAGTAAGGTTCCTCTTGACCCCATTCATGGGTCTCAGGAAGGATAAGAAAGACATAAACTCTATTGAGAGAGGAGAAATGGCTATGATTGAGAACTGGAATTTTGAATCAAATATCACATAAGACTGAGTTAACCTGAAAATGGTGGCCTAAACTTAAGACTTCTTAATTTAGGCACTTTATCTTGTTTTCTGGGATATTAGAAGAGAGCTCCAGGGCAAAACAAGCAGAGTCTTTGAAAGAAAAGATTATTTTTTATTGGTATACATCTGTGCTATTTACATGTTGACCCCAATTGCATTAAATTTATAAAAGAATCTTCTATTTAAGGAGAGGCTGTACTATAGTTTAACTAACTTTGAAATCTCAGTGGCTTGTCACAACAAAGATTTATTTCTCGTTCATTACTTTTTCCTGCTTGGTGGGCAGAGGACTTTCCTGCACATGGCCTCTCAGAGACGAAGGCTAAAGGAGGCCATGTCATCTTGTAGTTGTGCTAAATGTAGTCTCTGAGGTCACTACAGGAGACAAGAAGTGGATGAGGGGGGAATATCTGCTCTAATTGTCCTAACCTGGAAATAAATACATCAATTCTGTTCATAGTCCTTGGAACAGAATGAGTAATATGATATCAGCCTAACTGCAAGGCTTGGAAAGTTAGCAGAAGGAAAACAGTAGTTGGTTCTCCTCACCTTTACAAACATTAAGTTTAGAAAGTGTACATGCTTTAGAAAGTGCACTAAGGTGTTTACAGACAGAGACAAGGGCCGAGAATTTTATTTTTTTATGTTCATTTTTGACAGAAAGTGAGCAAAAAAGAGAGAGTGCCTGAGTTTGAACATGAGTGGGGGAGGAGCAGAGAGAGGGAGACCCAGAATCTGAAGCAGGCTCCAGGCTGTGAGCTGGCAACACAGAGCCCAACACAGAGCTCGAATCCCAAGATTATGACCTGAGCCAAAGTAGGACACTTAAGCAAATGAGTCACCCAAGCATCCCAAGGGCTGAGAATTTTAAAACATGATTTGAAGGCAAAATCATGAAGACAAAATAATACACACTAAGCAATAAAAAGTTAAGACAAATTAAAATCATGAAAAATTAGAAAAAAATAAGCTTAGGGAAAAACATAATTTGCTTTCCCAAGACTTATTTTATATTTTTGAGTCAAATGCTTGTATATATGTTTTTTCTTTTTTCTTTTGTTTTTTAGTTTCAGGTATACTACATAGTGATTCAACAGTTCCGTACATCACCCAGTGTTCATCTGGACAAATGCACTCCTTAATTTCCATCATCTCTTTAACCCATCCTCCAATCCCTCCCCTCTAGCAACCATCATTTCTCTATAGTTACGAGTCTTGTTTCTTGGTCTGTCTGTCTCTTCCCCTTTTGCTCATTTGTCTTGTTTCTTAAATTGTACATATTAGTGAAATCATATAGTGTTTGGCTTTCTCTTACTGGCTTATTTCACTTAGCATGATACTCTAGCCGCTTCCATATCCTTGCAAATGGCAAGATTTTAATCTTTTTGGGGGGGCTGAATAATATTCCAATACGTACCTATACAACATCTTCTTTATCCATTCATCAGTCATTGGACACTTGGGATGCTTCCATAATTTGGCAAGGGTAAATAATTTTGCTATAAACATAGCGGTGCGTGTATCACTTTGAATTAGGGTTTTTGTATTCATTAGGTAAATATTCAGTAATGTGATTGCTGGATTATAGGGTATTCTATTTTTAACTTTTTGAGGAACCTCTGCACTGGTTTCAAGAGTGACTGCACCAGTTTGCATTCCCCTCAACACTGGAAGAGGATTCCCCTTTCTCCACATCCTTGCCAACACCTGTTGTTTTTGTGTTGTTGATTTCATCCATTCTGACAGGTGTGAGGTGACGTCTCCTTGCGGTTTTGATTTGCATTTCCCTGATGAACAGTGGTGATGATCATCTTTTCATGTGTCTGTTTGTATCTAGATGTCTTCTTTGGAGAAATGTCTGTCCATGTCTTAATTGGATTATTTGTTTTTTGGTATTGAATTTTATAAATTCTTTATATATTTTGGACACTAACCCTTTATTAGCTTTGTCATTTGCAACTATCTTCTCTCATTCACCAGGTTGTCTTGTAGCTTTGTTGATTGTTTCCTTCACTGTGCAGAAGCTTTTTATTTTGATGTAATCCAAATAGTTCATTTTTGCTTTTGTTTCCTTTGTGTCATGAGCCCTATCTAAAAAAATGTTGTTTAGGGCCAATATCAGAGAAATTACTGCCTATTTTCTCTTCTAGGATTTTTATGATTTCAGGTCTCACATTTAGGTTTTTAATCCATTTTGAGTTTATTTGTGTAAGTGTAAGAGTGGTCCAATTTTATTCTTCTGCATTTAGCTGTCTGGTTATCCCAACACCATTTGTTGAAGAGACTTTTTACCCATTGTATATTCTTGCCTCCTTTGTTAAAGACTGGCCATATAATTGTGGCCATATAATTGTCTACACTCCCATGTTCATAATGGTATTATTTACATATCAAAGACGTGGAAACAATCTGAGTCCATTAATGGACGAATGGATAAAAAAGTTGTGATGCCACATATATGTGGCTTTATAATAAATGAAATAAGTTAGAGAAAGAATACTGTAAAATTTCATTTATATGTGGATTATAAAAACAACAAAAACTCCCCCCAAATGACAAAAAACAACCTCATAGAAAATGATCAGACAAGTGCTTACCAGAGGTTAAGGGTGAGGAAGGGAATTTGAGGAAGGTGAGCAAAAGGTACACATTGTCAGTTACAGGGTAAATAAGTACTAGGGATATAATATACAACATGACAAATACATAGTTAACTTTGTTGTATGATATGCAGGAAAGTTTTTAAGAGAGTAAATTCTAAGAGTTCTCATCACAAGGAGAAAAATTTTTTCTTTATATTGTATGTATATGAGATGATAGCAAAACCTGTTGCAATGATTTCACGACATATGTAAACCTAATCAACATTAAACTTATAAAGTAATGTATGTCAATTGTTTCTCGATGAAACTAGAAAAAACTGTGAAAGGTTTAAAAAGGGTCTGTACTGTATCATTCAGTTGATATTGCATCCCTAAAAGGGCTACACTAGGGATTGAGAACACATTAGTGGTCTTCAGAGATTAAAGTAGGATAAAAGAACTTGGGGGAATAATGAAACTGTTCCGGATCATGATTGTAGAGATGGCTACCTAATTCTATGCCGTTGAGTCACACACCATACAACCCCTACACCACAAAATGGAATTTTACTGCATACAGATTTTGGAATTTTTAAATATTAAAAAATAATATCATAAAAATATTTTCTATGGAGCAGGAAAGAAATGACATTTGGTATCACTCCCTCCTGAAAAATAAAGGTAAGCTAATTGTAAAAATTTAAGGTGAAATTTAACACTTTTGCAGGTGAAAGTTGAGGGAAATCTGTGCTTCCAGACCTACCCTGTAAAGAATTTGACATCTTTAGGCCGAAGGATAATGTGCCCAGGTGGAAGTATAAAACTGGAGGAAGAACTGAAGAGCCCTGGGGAGAGTAAAGATGTAGGAAAATATAAAAGAATAATGGATATTTAAAGCAAAAATAACAACAATGTATCATGGAGCTTATAACATGTAAAAATGGAAATCATAGCCCAAAGTGTTGAAGGACTACACTGAGTTAAAGTGTTTAAGGTATGTGGAATGTTTGGGAAGAGGTAAAAGTATTAATCTGTGGTAGGCTAAGGTAAAGGATTTATATTATTATTACAACATGAAAAGACAAAAGATCTAATGAGAAAGTTAAGAGACCAAATGGAATAACATAAAATTTCATTATTTTCCAAGTAAACAATAAACTTCTGAAATGGTGCTCAGTATTGTCATTCCTTAGGGAAATAATCAAATCCAAAATGAGATATTAGTATATACTCTCCTGTTAGAATCACCTGTAGTTATGAAATAAAATGCTCCAAAACTTAGTGGCCTGAAATAATAACAGTAATAATTTTCCCGATTCTTCATCTAGACTGGACTCCCATTGGGCAATTCTGCTCCATGTTGCTTCTCTTGGAACTTCCAAGGTGGCTTCCTCACCCAGTAGGTTCAGCACTTCAGTGGAGATGGCTGGAACATCTAGGGCTCATCTAGTAGTCCATGCTAATGTTTCTCCCTCCTTTCTCCCTTTCCATGTAGTCTCTCTAGCAGCATAGCTAGACATCTTTATACGGTAGATCAGGTCTGTCTGAGCAAGTGTCCCCAAACAATAAGCCCCGATGTGTAATAACCCACCGGCTGAAGTGAATCGCATGGCCAAGACCCAAGTCAATGTGGGAGAAGACTGCACAAGGGTATGAATACTGACATGTGACAGTAGACTATCACATGGCAAGAATGACTAAACTTTAAAAAACTGACATGCCAAATGTTGGTAAGGATGTGGAGCGACTAAAGCTTTTACACTTAAATTCTTCCAACTATTTGAGAAAACTTTGGTGGTCTCCATTAAAACATACCTGTGCTATGAGGTATTTCTTCTAGCAAGAGAACTGAGTAAATATCCACAACAAGCCTCCTGTGGCATTGTTAGTAGCTTTATTCATGAATGTCAAAAACTGGAAACGAATGTCTATCAGCAGGATAATGGGCTAATATATTATAGAGTAGTAATAAAATGGAATAATACCCAACAATAAAAAGAACAAAACCTTGCTACACTGAACAGCATGGATGAGTCTCACAGACAAGATGGTGTACAAAACAAAGCACATTGTATGGTTCAATTTAAAGGATGATCAACTGTGCTAGATTGAGCACTGAAAAGTCCACATCTGGGAAATTCCTCGGCTCTAGGCAAACTAGGATGGCTAGTCATGCTACATTTGTGTGAAGTTTAAGGACAAGCATAATTAATCCACGTTTATAGGAGTCAGAATAGAGTTGCATATTGAGGAGAAAGAGGCAAGAAGGAACTTCCTGCGATGTGGAAACTTTGTATATCCTGAGCTCAATGGTGGTTACATGGGCGTAAACACATGTAAAAATTCACTGCTGTAAATTTAAGATTAGTGTAGTTTATGCACATTGCTATTTGAATGTTAGACCTCAGTAAAAATTTAAAGATTAAAACAAACATTTCTACTACTCACTGGCTATGTGATTTTAGCAATTTCTTAAAAGTTTGAGCTTATCTTTCTCGCATGAAAAGTGAAGATAAAAATAATTACCTGCTCTGGTGGTTGTGATATTAAATGATATTTATAAAGTGCCTGACAGATAGTAAGTATTCATCTAGTATTGGGTCACATCTCTACACATCTGAGCCTTTCCCAAGGGAAGACTTTCTGCTTTCAGAATTTAACTTAAGATAAGTTCCCACTCTTGAGTCATGCATTAGGTGGTGACAAGTTATCTTCTTGAACAACTTTTCCTCTCGGCAATCACCACCTGTGATGAAAACACAGGACAGGAAGCTATATCCCAGCAGCTAAGAATAATAGCAAGCAATCTCCTGAACTATTTGGCTTGAGGAAAAGATAAAACGTTATTGAGTCATGAGAATGGTTCACCATATCACGATGCTCCATGTTGCTTTTGTTGGAATTGGAACGATGTATTCCCCACTGTTTCCTAAAGAGTCCTGTGAGGTATTCCTAGGAAACTTGCTGAACAGTAGCCAATTGATGTGAGCTCTTCTTGCTGAAAAGAATGCAGTGGTCTCATTTTGGCAGTGTAAGATTACAGAATGTCTAGTTTTCTTCTCCTACATCAGCAGTAGCTTAAGCACAGCTCTCAGAAAGAATGCCTGACTGAAAGGGATTCTAGCAATTCTGGGTGTTGAGCTGCATATCCTAGTGCTTGAACTTGGCAATCCCCCTTCATTCACTTGCTTGTATCCCTTGACGGGAAGAAATGTTGAGGTTCCTCTTCAGTCGAATTCCTAAGCTTCCAGAAGGCCTATAAACCTGACTAGGAATTCTTATGACTTTCGGATACAGTTTGGCAGAGGGACAGGAATACTGCATGTCCCTGCCATCCAGTCCAGTACAATATTCTATTTGATTCTTCATTTGTCTCTCTTTACATAATTTCTGGGAGAAGTTCACATTATAAGCAAATATATAGAAACGTTCTTTCACTAGAGAGCTCTTCTGAGTACAATTTTCTGGAAATGAGAATTATTCAGAAGACAATTGTAGTTAAGGAATACGTTCCCATATGTTGTTTATAGTGAGGACAATTCTAGTTCCCATGAAACAATGTGGACTTAAAATTAAAAACTTGGGTTTGATTTATATTTAACTCCACTCTGTAGAACTGTGCAAGTTTGGACAAGTTACCTAAATTCTCTGGATCTGAAAATGTGGCATGATAATACCTGCTTGTCAAGATTGCTAGAAAACATTTATACAGTCATGCAGTGAAAACTTACACAGCACTGTTTGCTGAGTCAATGTTTTATTAATGGCAGATTTCTGCTGTTCATTCTCACTCAAATGGTTCCTCAAAGGTCCACCCTGAGAGCAGATAGTAAGGACGGGAGCTGGAATGATAGTATTCTTAACCTCATCCACACAAACCAGTCCACCCACATACAATCCTCAGTTCAGGTTATTATTGTTTTGGCCTCCATCCGGTGCTCTACCACTGGGAAAGGCTCTTCACAACACATGCAGGATAAGCCCTTGAATGATAAACAATTGTTAAATAACAAATTAAATAACAAAACCATTAACTGCCTCAAGGAATTAGCTGATCCTTGCTTGTTTCTGAGAAAATCAATACTTTCTTGCTAGGTTTCTGAAAGAAGGAACTGAGCTTTACAGAGCATTGAAGACTTTAAGGGCTAGTTGTGGTTTGTTCTGTTTTGTTTTTTTCCTTTTCATTTTTCTGCCTTTGTATCCCTAGGTCTCAAAAAGAAATTCTGCAGATTAGAGATAGTGGCCCAGAGGGAGAACAGCTTGTACATTATGTTGAAATAAATTTCTAATTTATTTTATACAAAGACTTAGCTACAGGTTTTTTAATAGTTTGAATTACTTTTGTAGCATTTAATCTACTGATTTGATCCTGGAAATGATATAAAATTTAGCAATTTTGAAACTTGTTGCTTGAATTGAAAGCATACTGGAGCATTTGTAGACTCTGTCAACTTGGTTTTTTTAGAATGTTCACCTAATGATTTCAGTGTCAGCCTAATTGCTCAGCTCTTTCCTACGTGTGGGGGTTCGGAGTGAAGTGGATACTTGAGAACGAAGAAGTAGACTTTGTGGTGTGATTTCAGGGAATCTGAATCATTAAGGCATCCCCTTCATATCCTTCATGATAACCTCACATCTATAATTAAACCCCAAATACTTCGCTTAAGACCTTGTTTCTTGATGAATAAGCAAATCCCCTCCATTGGCACCTTGGTTCTATCCCTGGGCTCTGGCAAGCAAGCCCTCCCTCAGGTGATGTTGAGTGTCACTTCTCTGGGAGAAGGAATAATTACCATTCTCCTAACCTGGTTCCTGAGCATCTTCGTTTTCTTTCTAAGAAAAATTGTTAGCAGGAATTCCAAACATGACCCATTAGCACTCTTTCTAGCCCTGGAAGGAATTGTCTTGTCCTATATTAGCCATGTTCTTCCCTTTTGTGACTTAGGAGCATGTATCCACCTAAAATTCCTACCCAAGCCTTTGTCCAAGGAGTGGCCCCTCCTTCAGTTAATGCTTTCCCCCCCCCCCTCCTAATTATAAAACGACTTTCATAAAGGAGGGATCTTGCTGGCATAGCACAGATAGTGGACTCTGCACGGTCCAGGTGTAAGCAAAACCTCTGTCTCTCCGGAGTCAGATTCTCATGACTCTTACATGTTGACAAGGAAGCAAACCATTCGATGGTCCTGCCTGTTTTCTTAACTAGTTTGTTCACTTCCCTAAAGCTTTAATTACCTCAGTTTCCCTGGAATTTACCACCATATCCCTGTTACCTCTTGCTGCTTTGCCCTTTCTCCTATACAGCAGTCTTCTCTGTTCAGCCCTTCTTCTTTGCTCTCCAGCAACCTGCAACTTGAACATCATTACTACCTTTAATGTAAATGAAGATCTGAAAGCAGATTGCTGCTATGTAATCCCTACCTTGCTATGTCTCAGGGCTGACCTAGCCCATTGCTACAACTCCTGGGGCTGGAACTGCAGTGGGAATTGTAACCTGAGGCAAAGGTTGAAGAGTAAACTAAACAATCAAACAGGATTCTAGAAGTAGGAGCCTAAGGGTCTGGAGAAGTGCTGTCCAATAGAACTTTCTGAGATGATGGAAATGTTCTATAACATTCTGTATTGTCCAATATGGTAGCCACCAGCCCCATGTGTCTACTGAGCACCTGTGATGTGACTAGGGTAACTGGAGAACTGAGTTTCTAATTTCTTTGCTTTTAATTAATTGAAATAGCCACATGTGAGTAGTGGTACACATTGTAAAGCTTATGTCTAGAAGGAGATATACTAACTTCCAAAGAGGACAGAAGAAAGACTAGAGCCAGATAGAGATTCTGGAGTGGGAGCCAAGAGGAGATTACACTCAATGGCAAATTAGGCAAGAGTAAAGGGCCATTGGAAGAGGTATTACAAGTATTTTTCTAGAAAACTAGTCTTTACTACTTCTGTGCCCCAACATTTCTTCCTCAAGAGATCATCAGGCAGCTTTCTCTGAAAAATCATCTAAAGCTCACATACCATGACAATTAGTATTACAGCTTTCACTTTTGCAAATCAACTATATAGCTTTTATTTCAATTACTATTGTTTATAGTTTAGAAGTGTTTGTTTATTTTTTTTAATATTTATTTTTGAGAGACAGACACAGCACAAGTGGGGGAGGGGCAGAGAGAGAAAGAGAGAGACACAGAATCTGAAGCAGGCTCAAGGCTCTGAGCTGTCAGCACAGAGCCCTATGTGGGGCTCGAACCCACGAACTGTGAGATCATGACCTGAGCCAAAGTCAGACTCTCAACTGACCACCCAGGTGCCCCATAAGTGTTTCTGTTTAATACTGCATGTTTCCAAAGAAATTTACAAAGATTTATTATTGATAAATGCTTCTCACCCTTGTTTAGATACTTAAAGGCATTCTTTGTAGACAAATCACCTAGGAATAGACTTGATAAAATGAGTCCAGGGATAGAATCAGACAGGATCTTAAAGGCAGGCCTGGAAGCTACAGTAGCTTATGTTTCCAGGATATAGACGCTTCTGGGAGAGTAGCAGCCTTTATCACCCTGTACATTTGCACAAAACAGAATCTATTCAAGATAGATTAATAAGCAGAAAAGGAATTTATTACTTTTTCATTTAACAAGTATTTCACGTGCCCAGCACTGTTCTGGGGACTGGAGAGAGAGGAAATATAAAACAGATGTATCTCTGGCCCTCGGGAAGGGAGATAGCAGATGATTAACAAATGGCAAATCTATAATAAATATATAAATAAAATGATAGGTATTGATACATCCAATAAGAACATAGCAGGAGTGGAGCTCCTGGGTGATGCAGTTAAGTGTCCAACTCTTGATTTAGGCTCAGGTCATAATCTTGTGGTTTGGGAGATCAAGCCCAGTGTCAGCTCTGCACTGACAGCACAGGGTCTGCTTGGGCTTCTCTCTCTCCCTCTGTCTCTGTCTTTGTCTCTCAAAAATAAATAAATGTTAAAAAAAAAAAAAAGGCAGGAATTAAAAAAAATAGTGCTAGGTTGTAGGGAAAGTACTGTATTTTATTTTGGGTGGTCAGGGAAAGACAAATATTGTCAAATAAGACAATATTTGATCACAGACTAGAAGGAAGTGAGGGCAGGGGCCATGGGCATATGGGAGGAGGACCCTTTGAGACCCAGGAAGTAGAAAGTAAGTGCAAAGACCCTGAGATGAGAGCATGCATGTCATGTTCAAAAAATATCATGGAATGTTAGAAGCAGGGGAAGGGGGGGACCAGTTAGAAGCCTATTACAGTGGCTCACTGCTGACTGAGGACAGCAAGGCCACGGACCAGGACAGGAGGGGTGGGGAGTAGAGCAGACTGAATGAGTCTATGGTGATCTTTGGATTTAGGGAGAGAAGGAGAAAGATGAGTCAAGGCTTTGTGTTCATGATTAACAGAAGGACTAGGGATTATAGTAGATAAATCACAGCATGAAAGGAAAGCACAAATTTAGGGAATATCAAGATAAGTAATAAACTAATAAACTAGGTTTTTTTGCATAACTTGCATTTGTGGTACTGGAGGTATTTGGGTGCAGGTAGTCAATACATGGGGAAAATGTGTGCCTGAAATCAAGGAGAGAAGTGGTGCTAAGGATGCCAGATGTGAAAGTATTGGTAATTGACACCATGGATATGGACAGGTTGGTTTAAGGAAAATGTGTAGTGGGATAAGAAAAGGCAGCAAGGACAGAAATCTAGAGCACACAGCATTTAGAGAGGGTCAGTTTTGTGATTGGGTAGAGAAGTGACCCAAATATTCATTTTCTCCTCACCCTTAACATCCTCTCCACCAACCACAGTGGATAAAGTGCGTTCTTTCGCTTAAGCCAATGGATTGTTAGCAGGCATAACAAATACCACATCTGAGCACAAGCTTTAATTAATGTTTGTGGAATGGCTGTTTCTTTTATTTTTGTCCCCCACTATGAGAACAGCATGGACCAGATGGTAGCTAATCATCATGTGTCCTACCCTGCAACCATTATATAATGTGAACAAGAAATAAATAAGTTTTATAAGCCATTGACTTTGGAAGTTGGTTGTTGGTGCAGCCCAAACTGACCAATACTATGATATTAAGGGAGTTGTTGTAGGGAGGGAGACAGGAAGATAGCATAGGGAAGGGAGGGAGTGTCACATAGCAAAGATGTCAAAGATTATGGGAATTGAAGGAAGGTATTGAATATGGTACTCTGAAAATACATGAATACTACAAGATGCGTGATGTGTATCCAGGATCAGGGCTTACCTTGGCTAGTTAATGAAATTTATTTTGGCCCCACCCCCTCTTGGAAATCTAATCCCTCCTTGTTATTTTCCACCCCTTCTGACTCTTGGTACCCATCAGAAACAGAATCCTTTTCTCTACTCAGCTGTTCTTTGTATTTGGGTCTCCTGGGGATCCAAGAGACTTTGAGCCTAAGTGATGTTTAGATTCTGTGAAAGACAGTGGGTAGGTACTGGTGCCTTTAATTACATAGCATCCTACCCAGAAGGATGTTCTGCTCTTGGTAGAATTCCTTATTACTTATTATTTCTTATTCTTTTGGCTTTATGGGGTCTTTGTTTATATTTAAGATAGCACAAAATCCAGAGTCAACTAAGCTATCTAACATTTTATCTAACCACTTGTAATGAAATGAGTCCTCGAATTCTTTAAGCTGGGCCTAACTTGAGGGTCAATGCCTTGTAACTAACTGCAGAGGACAGTGGTTGCAGATTTAAGCTTTGGGGTTATATTTAGGCTCAGCAAATTCCTAGATTTGTATACTTGGAGATATTATTTGACTCTCTGTACTTTATTTTACTTTGTTTTTAATGGTGAAAAATAATAATATATTTTGCATAGTGCTTGATAGTAGTTAAATCAAAAATTGCTTAGGAGGCATTTAGCACAGTGATTGGTACATGGTTAGCCCTTAATAAATGTTAGCTATTACTATACTGATAATGCTTTTATTATTTACTTCCCTGTTTCTTAAATTTACTTCTTTGTATATGTAGTGCAAGTCCCATCTTATCTCTAAACTGGGATTTAGCTGTGTTTGGATATGAACTAGGAGGGCTGCTGCCAGGAGTCATTGTGAATAAGGATTTTTAGATGAAAGGAGAATGAGAGTGTATATTCCTGTAATGGCAAATGGGTAAAAGAAGATACTTGGCATCTATTCCCTGAGAGTGTTTTGTCATCATGGCCCCTCCTGGCCAAGTCCAGCTGACGCAATTCCAAGAACTGAGGACTGACATCTGGAGAGAGGTGGTTATACTCTAAATCAGTGTAGCTTCTCATGAGGTACTATTCTTACAGGGGATTCTTCTGGACATTAGGGTGCATCAACAGTGTTCACTCAAGAATCTGACCCCTGTAGTGGAAGAGACTTTGTCTATCCTTCCATCTGGAACAGTAGCTCCAACTAAAGAATGCTCTGCTAGTGACCCGCACCAACACCTCAGAGCACTTGGGCAGCTTGTAAAGACAGCATCCTTGCCACAAATGCCAGCCTCCTCAGTGGGACTATGGTTGCAGAGGTAAGTCTTGTTTCACCTGGGTTCTCAGGCAATCAGCGCCAGTAATGAGGGGACTCCAGCAGAAGAGTATGAAAAGACTACTTGAGAGTTCCCACAAGACTCCTCAGAGATAAATATGGGTAAGTCTTATGAATTAATGACATTTTACTTCCTATCTGGTGTAGCCTAAGGCTGTATAGGACTCAGGTTTGGATCCATGTAGTTGAAGAGAGAGCTGATCTTAAAAACACAACTGTATTCCCTCCTGGCCGATAGACTGAGTTGCCATTATCTCAAAATTCCCTTCAACTCTTTCAGTGTATGTGTGATATTCCATGTATTGGTTACATCTCTTTGTTTCTGGAGTTAAAAATACGTTCCCCAGGGGAGAAACTCATAACTTTTATTAGAAGTAGTGTTGAGTGTGTGAAGATGATAAAAGATTTTCAAAAGGTGACAAGTATGAGAAGAGTGAATATACATATTTGGTTTATGAAGTAGGTTGGAGAGTGGCTGACAGTGGGCACGGGAAGATGAGAAAGTCACGGAACACAAGTTGAAGCCACGAAGGCCAATTCTGTCAACTTCACAGCTCTGTTCCAACTCTGTATTAACTCTCAGTTTAATTAAGTAGGAATATTCATTCCAGTTCATAGGCACTAGAGAATTTGTCTTTTATTCAAGTGTTAAGCATGTCTAAAGAGTGTGTGTGTGTGTGTCAAATAATACAACTAGCTGATGTAACAGATAATCTTTGGGACCCAAAATTGTTCAGCATAAAGAGTGGGGGGATAGGGATGCTGGGCTGGACCCAGCTGTGTTTAGTTTGTGTCTTGGAAGGTCGCCCTGTGTGGTGGATATAGAGATTGAGCATTCAGATCCCCCTTCAAAGAAGGACTTACTGCTTCAGCTGTTGGAATGCTTTCAGATGTCATCCTCTTTAGGGACAACCTCAGCTTTAGAGACTGGCCTGA
This sequence comes from Panthera pardus, assembly GCF_024362965.1. Classification (NCBI taxonomy): domain Eukaryota; kingdom Metazoa; phylum Chordata; class Mammalia; order Carnivora; family Felidae; genus Panthera; species Panthera pardus. The sequence continues at coordinate 67,427,067 of NW_026526654.1, forward strand.
CCCAGTGTCATTTTCTGGAGTGGCCCACATCTAGAAAGTGACTGAAGTAGATACACTAATCGTTTCTGCTCAACATTAGGTCACTCTCTTGGGCTTTGTTAGCTCCTGAAATCCCACGAGGTGAGCCACAACTGTCATCAGGCCTGCTTCATAGCTCTACTTATCCCCCTACCCACTCCTGCTTTCCCCCTACCCTCCATTGGTCCCTAGTCATGACCTAATATACATGCAGCTCAGAGTCTGCTTGTTATAGATCCCAACCTGGGAAACTTTGAGAACTGGCTTGCAGCCTGCAGAGAATGAAACAAAGGAGGTGACCCGTGGAAGGTTTGATTTGAAAGGGGCACAGGTCCCTTCCACTGATAACATTAGCTAGAACTCCATCACTTGATCAAATACCCCATCTCTTCCTTCTGTGAAGAACCAAAGATACCCAAAGGTATTGGAGGTCTTACCCAAGATGGTACAATTCATTCTGTAATTCAGATCATTGGATTCCTTGCCCGTCTGAGGAAATAGTACGTTTTTATTCTTCCCATGAGAGAAGGAGAACTATTAACTGTCCGTCTCTTTTGTCTTTGTTTCAGGAAAGTTCAGAAACATTCAGAAATAAATTATAGCAAATGTGTAATCCCTTACAGAATACATTTCTTTATTTTGTTTTCCACTGTGTCATGACCTGCTCTTCTAATTTATCTTCGCCCTGAACTTTTTTTTTCCCCTTTTTCAGTTGTATTTTATCATGTTATTGTGTTTCTGTTGCAAATCACCTAAAATTCTTTTTTTAGAATGAGTCAGGGTGTATGTAAATAAGTGAATAAATAAATACATAGAAGCATGATTCAGTATTCTTTATACCAGAGCATCCTATTACAAACCCTTCCATTACAGTTGGGCATCATTACAGGAACATTTCCATCTCATTATAAAATGAATTGACTAAACATGCAGAAGGTCTGCTTTGAATAAACATTTTGTGCAAGGCACCTGTTAAATAGCTAGTGTCTATTAGAACTTCTCATTTCCAGACGGGAAATGGCAATGCATTTTATGAGTTATGATTCATTCGTAAAATTTCCCTTAAGAGCGAGTACCTATCCGGCAGATAAAGTTTAATCATCCTCTAAGGAACTTTATTTTTTTGGCGGCTACTCCGGTTATGTTACAATCCTCCATGTTATGGTTGATAATACTTGGGTTTAGAGAGGTCGTTGCTCATAGCTCCACACCTAGGGAGCAGGAGGATTGTCCTCCTGGGCTATTTTTTTTTCCATTAAACTCTCTAATTTGGGGGGGGGGGGACCAGCCTCAATATAGGATTTCAGTGCCATTTTTAAAAATTTCGTAGCCAGTGTCTGTGCATTTCCATTCTAACATGCTTTGATAGACTATCCGTCATCCAGGCATTCCTCTTGAATTGTGTGCTCTGGCATCTGAAACATTTATGACTACAGCTGCTTCTGCTTCTCTCTTCTCTTCCTATCGTCCTATGAATCTTCTTCCCTCAAAATTCTGCCCCTCTTTGCCCTCTCTAGTGATAACTTCAAGCCCACACCCTGTGATCTTCTTCATGGCCCACTCTTAAGGCAGGCAATGGATCTCGTCCAATTCAGCTCTCTAAATTAGTTTGTTTGTTTTGTATGTGTGCTGCCCAGTGATAAGAGCCCCAAAAGTACCTTAGAGGGCCCTAAAAAAGGTGCAGAACCTTCTGCAGCTAAACTCAACCTTGAGGTTCAGAGATCTCATCCGAGGTGAACTGTTCCCTGACAAGCTTTTGGTGTATAACGCTTCCTTATCTTTCAGGGGCAGCATGTATTTCCCCGGAATTTGGCTCTTGGGCATTTTAGTTGTTGTTGTTGTTGTTGTTTTTAATCATTATATTTAAATCCATATATCTGGGAGACCTCAAACTCTAGCTGGGCACTGGTGGGTAGATCTATACTCCCAGTAGTGGGAATTCAGCTCTGGAGTCCACCGAGAAGTCATTTCTGTGGGGTGATTTGTAGCTTTCTAAAACTTATAACAGTGCATGGTGTATCAGCCCTGCCTGCCTGTCAAAGATAGCTCACTTCTTCCATGTGATGCAGATACTGTTTTCAACATTATAGCTATGGTTGCAGTTCCCTAAGTAATTTTTTCCCATTGAAACAAATATTGCTTCCTTCATTCACTGCCTTGCCATTCATGTATTTATTTATTCAGTAAAAGTTTTTGAGGATCTACTAAGAGCCAAGTGCTAGAATGTAAACTCTATGATGGCAGGGGCCCTGCCAGTTAATTATGGCTACCTCCCCAAGGCTTACTCCAATGACTATCACTGAATAAATATTTAGTAAATTTTATATAGTACTGGTTGTGGCAGAGACTGTTAGTTGCCTACACCAGCATCCCTTCTCTCCTTCCTTGTTAGCTATCACAAGTCTGATTTTGAGCTAAGTACAGTATCACTTATCCCTTTTCACAGCTAATACTGGTCTTACGGTTTTGTTCAAGCCTGTGGCATTCAGAATACTTGTAGTGGGGGCAGAGAAACTGCTCAAAGGGAGTTGGCTTGGCTGTAAAGAGTTGTGTTTACCAATCCCTTTACCACCTCCACCCCCCTTCTAGTTTGTAATATAGGGTTTTCCCACTATTGTGACTGAGGAATAATTTACCTGGAAGAAGGTGTATAAATCTTAATCAGGTAGGTTAATGGAATTTTACATGTACCTATACTTATGAAACCATTACCCAGATGAAAATGTAAAATATTCCCAGAACCCCAGAAAGCTCCATTAGGACCATCCCAGTCAATATACTTCCCAGAGATAATCTCTGTCACCATAGATTAGTTATGCCTAATTTTGAATTTCGTGTAAGTGGAATCACGTGGTCAACAGACAGGTTCCCATCGGAAGATAGAAACTGTACCAGTAATTGTAACAGAAAAAAATTAATATAATGAATTATTAATGATTAAAAGGTAGATAACCATGAAAATTGGTAAAAGGAGATTCTTTTAACAATATAACTTTAACAATATGAAATACTAGTACAAAAATAGCAAATGTAGGTGGCAGCTACTGCTTCTGGGGCTTAGAGTGATCAAGGCAGATGATAGGAATTTAAAGGCTCCACCCTCACCCCTGGGGCTTGGACATGGAGAGGCTCTCCTGCTGGAAGTAACTGTCTCCCTCCTAGTGGAGGACACAGGCCTGTGTGGGTCTGCAAGGGCTGCCAGTATGAGTGCTACCAGGCTACCCATGCCAGTCTGCCAGCTACCATGCATGTTCGAAACAGTACTCTAGAACTAGGAGGCAAAGCGCGGCAGTATTCCCACAGAGCCATTTACTGATAAGGGCAATACTGAATGAACTGGCAAAGGCGAATATCAGTAGGGGTAAGCACCACTCTTGGAAAGCTGATTTGGAGCTTAGAGGCAATAAATTGACAACTGCCACATATAGCATATGATCTCCAGTGTTTGTTTTCTTTCATTAATAGTTATATGCATACTGGATTTGGCAGCTTAAGCCCTCACAGCCCTCCAAAAACATGATGGAGCCTTAAGAGTGGAAGCCATATAGTAGGATGGTGAACAACATGTTAAGAAGCCCGAGTCTCCGCCTGGGTGGCTCAGTCGATTAAGTGTCCGACTTCGGCTCAGGTCACGATCTCACACTCTGTGAGCTCAAGCCCCGCGTCGGGCTCTGTGCTGACAGCTCAGAGCCTGGAGCCTGTTTCAGATTCTGTGTCTCCCTCTCTCTCTGACCCTCCCCCGTTCATGCTCTGTCTCTCCCTGTCTCAAAAATAAATAAACGTTAAAAAAAAAAAATTAAAAAAAAATAAAAATAAAAATAAAAGAAGCCCGAGTCTCTTATGATGGCTGTAAAGCTGCCACACCACTCTGGGATTTCTCAAATTTGATGACAGTAATTTTTAATGTGAGAGGGAAAGAATACTTTCCCTTATTGACCCCATGTGATAATTTCCCCCTGATACGTGTGGTGCAATCAAATGATAACTAATGCACCTGCCTCAAACTGTTCACAGGCCACTAGAGATTGTCATGTAAACAATACCGTTATCAGGATGAGAAACATGAGTGAAAGAACTAGAATTGGTTCTTTCCTTTGTGCCAAGACCCCATGCTAGAAACTTGGGATACTGGGGATATTCAGATCTTTCTATCATTTCATTTTGTGTCTAAGTATCCTATCTGACATCACAGATAAACTTGGGGTCTAGGTTTTGTGACTTCTAGTTTAGTGCTTTATTATTTAATAGCCCAGATGTCTGCTCTGATCACCTTGCCTCTGAAGAACAAAATCAGGTTTCCTAAATATGCAGTTTGGCCCTTCCCCTCTTCCCCTCAAAGTCTAAAACCTTCCCTAAAATCTCTGTCAGTTTAACAGTTGGTGATGGCGAAAGGGGAAAGTGGCTGTGTAATGTGTTTAAGTTCTTACAATTACCTCTGGTTAGGAACTGCTTCTTCAGTTCCTGGATCAGTCTTCGGTCTTACTAGTTCATGTACTAATTTTCATACTGTATCAGCTCAGCTATGAAACTCAACATTTATCAATTTCTATAAAAATACCTACTCACACAAATCAGTACTTACATGTAACAGTCTTTATTGAAGCATAACCAACACTAGCCCAAGTAATCACTATTTTCTTAAATTTTTTTATTAAGTCTTTTGAGAATATATATTTAGATGGTTCTAAACAATGTCAAAGTGAGAAATGGTGGGTGCCTGGGTGACTCAGTTGGTTGAGTGTCCGACTTTGGCTCAGGTCATGATCTCGTGGTCCATGAGTTCGAGCCCCACGTCGGGTTCTGTGCTGACAGCTCAGAGCCTGGAACCTGCTTTAGATTCGGTGCCTCCCTCTCTCTCTCTGCCCCTCACCCAGTCATGCTCTCTCTCTGTCAAAAATTAATAAACATTAAAAAAAGTGAGAAATGGTAAATAGACCACCCGATTTTCTATTGGGTTGCTGATCCTTATTGATTGGTAGAAGCTCTTAATATGTTAAATGAGCCCTTTGTGATAAGGTTGCAAATCTATTTTCTCAATGTATCTTTTTCCTTTTGGCTTTTCTTAAAGTGAGTAAATGAGTATTTCTAAATTTTTATGGTCACATTTTTCAATCTTTTATTTTCTTTTAAGTCTTAAGAATATTGTCTCTTTTTTTTAAGATTTATTTATTTTGAGAGAGAAAATGCATGCTTGTGCAGGAGGCGGGGAGTGGCAGAGAGACAGGGAAAGGGAGAGAATCCAAGCAGTCTCTGCACTGTCAGCACAGAGCCCAACGAGAGGCTCAAAACCACAAACAGTGAGATCATGACCTGAGGTAAAAACAAGAGTCGGATGCTTAACCAACTGAGCCACCCAGGCACCCCTCACATAGAATAGTATATTTTAATTAGAGCTAATGCTATATGATGAATTCTTAATGATTAAAAGGTAGTTAACCACTAAAATTGGTAACAGAAGGTTCTTTTAACAATATAAAATAGAAAATGCCAGTACAAAAATAGCAAATATAGGTGGCAGCTATTACTTTTGGGGCTTAGTATGATGATGATGATGATGTGAATATCCCTATGATACTTCATGGTTATAAACAATTCTCTAAGGTTTTTTCCCCCTAGTCATTTTAGACCTTCTTTGTTTTTTTTTCAATATATGAAGTTTATTGTCAAATTGGTTTCCATACAACACCCAGTGCTCATCCCAAAAGGTGCCCTCCTCAATACCCATCACCCACCCTCCCCTCCCTCTCACCCCCCATCAACCCTCAGTTTGTTCTCAGTCTTTAACAGTCTCTTATGCTTTGGCTCTCTCCCACTCTAACCTCTTTTTTTTTTTTTCCTTCCCCTCCCCCATGGGTTTCTGTTATGTTTCTCAGGATCCACATAAGAGTAAAACCATATGGTATCTGTCTTTCTCTGTATGGCTTATTTCACTTAGCATCACACTCTCCAGTTCCATCCACGTTGCTACAAAAGGCTATATTTCATTCTTTCTAATTGCCACGTAGTATTCCATTGTGTATATAAACCACAATTTCTTTATCCATTCATCAGTTGATGGACATTTAGGCTCTTTCCATAATTTGGCTATTGTTGAGAGTGCTGCTATAAACATTGGGGTACAAGTGCCCCTATGCATCAGTACTCCTGTATCCCTTGGGTAAATTCCTAGCAGTGCTATTGCTGGGTCATAGGGTAGGTCTACTTTTAATTTTCTGAGGAACCTCCACACTGCTTTCCAGAGCGGCTGCACCAATTTGCATTCCCACCAACAGTGCAAGAGGGTTCCTGTTTCTCCACATCCTCTCCAGCATCTATAGTCTCCTGATTTCTTCATTTTGGCCACTCTGACTGGCGTGAGGTGATATCTGAGCGTGGTTTTGATTTGTATTTCCCTGATAAGGAGCGACGTTGAACATCTTTTCATGTGCCTGTTGGCCATCCGGATGTCTTCTTTAGACAAGTGTCTGTTCATGTTTTCTGCCCATTTCTTCACTGGGTTATTTGTTTTTCGGGTGTGGAGTTTGGTGAGCTCTTTATAGATTTGGGATACTAGCCCTTTGTCCGATATGTCATTTGCAAATATCTTTTCCCATTCCGTTGGTTTCCTTTTAGTTTTGTTGGTTGTTTCCTTTGCTGTGTAGAAGCTTTTTATCTTCATAAGGTCCCAGTAGTTCATTTTTGCTTTTAATTCCCTTGCCTTTGGGGATGTGTCGAGTAAGAGATTGCTACGGCTGAAGTCAGAGAGGTCTTTTCCTGCTTTCTCCTCTAAGGTTTTGATGGTTTCCTGTCTCACATCCAGGTCTTTTATCCATTTTAAATTTATTTTTGTGAATGGTGTGAGAAAGTGGTCTAGTTTTAACCTTCTGCATGTTGCTGTCCAGTTCTCCCAGCACCATTTGTTAAAGAGACTGTCTTTTTTCCATTGGATGTTCTTTCCTGCTTTGTCAAAGGTTAGTTGGCCATACGTTTGTGGGTCTAGTTCTGGGGTTTCTATTCTATTCCATTGGTCTATGTGTCAGTTTTTGTGCCAATACCATGCTGTCTTGATGATTACAACTTTGTAGTAGAGGCTAAAGTCTGGGATTGTGATGCCTCCTGCTATGGTCTTCTTCTTCAAAATTACTTTGGCTATTCGGGGCCTTTTGTGGTTCCATATGAATTTTAGGATTGCTTGTTCTAGTTTCGAGAAGAATGCTGGTGCGATTTTGATCGGGATTGCATTGAATGTGTAGATAGCTTTAGGTAGTATTGACATTTTGACAATATTTATTCTTCCAATCCATGAGCAGGCAATGTCCTTCCATTTCTTTATATCTTCTTCAATTACCTTCATAAGCTTTCTGTAGTTTTCAGCATACAGATCTTGTACATCTTTGGTTAGATTTATTCCTAGGTATTTTATGCTTCTTGGTGCAATTGTGAATGGGATCAGTTTCTTGATTTGTCTTTCTGTTGCTTCATTGTTAGTGTATAAGAATGCAACTGATTTCTGTACATTGATTTTGTATCCTGCAACTTTGCTGAATTCATGTATCAGTTCTAGCAGACTTTTGGTGGAGTCTATCGGATTTTCCATGTATAATATCATGTTATCTGCAAAAAGTGAAAGCTTGACTTCATCTTTGCCAATTTTGATGCTTTTGATTTCCTTTTGTTGTCTGATTGCTGATGCTAGAACTTCCAGCACTATGTTAAACAACAGCAGTGAGAGTGGGCATCCCTGTTGTGTTCCTCATCTCAGGGAAAAAGCTCTCAGTTTTCCCCGTTGAGGATGATGTTAGCTGTGGGCCTTTCATAAATGGCTTTTATGATCTTTAAGTATGTTCCTTCTATCCCGACTTTCTCAAGGGTTTTTATTAAGAAAGGGTGCTGGATTTTGTCAAAGGCCTTTTCTGCATCGATTGACAGGATCATATGGTTCTTCTCTTTTTTTTTTTTAATTAATGTGATGTATCATGTTGATTGATTTGCGAATGTTGAATCAGCCCTGCATCCCAGGAATGAATCCCACTTGAGCATGGTGAATAATTCTTTTTATATGCTGTTGAATTCGATTTGCTAGTATCTTATTGAGAATTTTTGCATCCATATTCATCAGGGATATTGGCCTGTAGTTCTCTTTTTTTACTGGGTCTCTGTCTGGTTTAGGAATCAAAGTAATACTGGCTTCATAGAATGAGTCTGGAAGTTTTCCTTCCCTTTCTATTTCTTGGAATAGCTTGAGAAGGATAGGTATTATCTCTGCTTTAAATGTCTGGTAGAACTCCCCTGGGAAGCCATCTGGTCCTGGACTCTTATTTGTTGGGAGATTTTTGATAACCGATTCAATTTCTTCGCTGGTTATGGGTCTGTTCAAGCTTTCTATTTCCTCCTGATTGAGTTTTGGAAGAGTGTGGGTGTTTAGGAATTTGTCCATTTCTTCCAGGTTGTCCAGTTTGTTGGCATATAATTTTTCATAGTATTGCCTGATAATTGTTTGTATCTCTGAGGGATTGGTTGTAATCATTCCATTTTCATTCATGATTTTATCTATTTGGGTCATCTCCCTTTTCTTTTTGAGAAGCCTGGCTAGAGGTTTGTCAATTTTGTTAATTTTTTCAAAAAACCAACTCTTGGTTTCGTTGATCTGCTCTACCGTTTTTTTAGATTCTATATTGTTTATTTCTGCTCTGATCTTTATGATTTCTCTTCTTCTGCTGGGTTTAGGCTGCCTTTGCTGTTCTGCTTCTATTTCCTTTAGGTGTGCTGTTAGATTTTGTATTTGGGATTTTTCTTGTTTCTTGAGATAGGCCTGGATTGCGATGTATTTTCCTCTCAGGACTGCCTTTGCTGCGTCCCAAAGCATCTGGATTGTTGTATTTTCATTTTCATTTGTTTCCATATATTTTTTAAATTTCTTCTCTAATTACCTGGTTGACCCACTCATTCTTTAGTAGGGTGTTCTTTAACCTCCATGCTTTTGGAGGTTTTCCAGACTTTTTCCTGTGGTTGATTTCAAGCTTCATAGCATTGTGGTCTGAAAGTATGCATGGTATAATTTCAATTCTTGTAAACTTAAGAAGAGCAGTTTTGTGACCCAGTATATGATCTATCTTGGAGAATGTTCCATGTGCACTCGAGAAGAAAGTATATTCTGTTGCTTTGGGATGCAGAGTTCTAAATATATCTGTCAAGTCCATCTGATCCAATGTATCATTCAGGGCCCTTGTTTCTTTATTTACCATGTGTCTAGATGATCTATCCATTTCTGTAAGTGGAGTATTAAAGTCCCCTGCAATTACCACATTCTTATCAATAAGGTTGCTTATGTTTATGAGTAATTGTTTTATAAATTTGGGGGCTCCGGTATTCGGCGCATAGACATTTATAATTGTTAGCCCTTCCTGATGGATAGACCCTGTAATTATTATATAATGCCCTTCTTCATCTCTTGTTACAGCCTTTAATTTAAAGTCTAGTTTGTCTGATATAAGTATGGCTACTCCAGCTTTCTTTTGGCTTCCAGTAGCATGATAAATAGTTCTCCATCCCCTCACTCTCAATCTAAAGGTGTCCTCAGGTCTAAAATGAGTCTCTTGTAGACAGCAAATAGATGGGTCTTGTTTTTTTTATCCATTCTGATACCCTATGTCTTTTGGTTGGTGCATTTAATCCATTTACATTCAGTGTTATTATAGAAAGATATGGGTTTAGAGTCATTGTGATGTCTGTATGTTTTATGCTTGTAGTGATGTCTCTGGTACTTTGTCTCACAGGATCCCCCTTAGGATCTCTTGTAGGGCTGGTTTAGTGGTGATGAATTGCTTCAGTTTTTGTTTGTTTGGGAAGACCTTTATCTCTCCTTCTATTCTAAATGACAGACTTGCTGGATAAAGGATTCTCGGCTGCATATTTTTTCTGTTTAGCACACTGAAGATATCGTGCCAAGCCTTTCTGGCCTGCCAAGTTTCAAAAGAGAGATCAGTCACGAGTCTTATAGGTCTCCCTTTATATGTGAGGGCACGTTTATCCCTTGCTGCTTTCAGAATTTTCTCTTTATCCTTGTATTTTGCCAGTTTCACTATGATATGTCGTGCAGAAGATCGATTCAAGTTACGTCTGAAGGGAGTTCTCTGTGCCTCTTGGATTTCAATGCCTTTTTCCTTCCCCAGTTCAGGGAAGTTCTCAGCTATTATTTCTTCAAGTACCCCTTCAGCACCTTTCCCTCTCCCTTCCTCCTCTGGGATACCAATTATGCATATGTTATTTCTTTTTAGTGTATCACTTAGTTCTCTAATTTTCCCCTCATACTCCTGGATTTTTTTATCTCTCTTTCTCTCAGCTTCCTCTTTTTCCATAACTTTATCTTCTAGTTCACCTATTCTCTCCTCTGCCTCTTCAATCTGAGCCATCGTGGTTTCCATTTTGTTTTGCATTTTGTTTAAAGCATTTTTCAGCTCCTCGTGACTGTTCCTTAGTCCCTTGATCTCTGTAGCAAGAGATTCTCTGCTGTCCTCTATACTGTTTTCAAGCCCAGTGATTAATTTTGTGACTATTATTCTGAATTCACTTTCTGTTATATTATTTAAATCCTTTTTGATCAGTTCATTAGCTGTTGTTATTTCCTGGAGATTCTTCTGAGGGGAATTCTTCTGTTTGGTCATTTTGGATAGTCCCTGGAGTGGTGGGGACCTGCAGGGCACTTCCCCTGTGCTGTGGTGTATAACTGGAGTTGGTGGGCGGGGCCGCAGTCAGACCTGATGTCTGCCCCCGGCCCACCGCTGGGGCCACAGTCAGACTGGTGTGTGCCTTCTCTTCAGCTCTCCTAGGGACGGGATTCACTGTGGGGTGGCGTGGCCCGTCTGGGCTACTTGCACACTACCAGGCTTGTGGTGCTGGGGATCTGGCATATTAGCTGGGGTGGGTAGGCAAGGTGCACGGGGGCAGGAGGGGCAGGCTTAGCTCCCTTCTCCTTAGGTGATCCACTTCAGGAGGGGCCCCTCTTCCGTGGGCCTCTCGTCTGCGCTTGGCTCCGGAGACTCCATTCTGCTAATCCTCTGGCAGTTTTCTGGGTTATTTAGGCAGGTGTACGTGGAATCTAAGTGATCAGCAGGACGCGCGGTGAGCCCAACGTCCTCCTATGCTGCCATCTTCCCCAAAGTCCTAGACCTTCTTTTTTACATACACATTTAAACCATTGATTTATTTTTGTATAAAGTGTTCTTGGTTCAGATCCAGTTTATATTTTCCAATTATCCCAATACCATGTAATTCTTAATATTTCCCCCATTGATTTGAGATACCACTTTTATTATTTATTGAATTACTACTTACATTTGTTTGTATTAGAGGATTTGTTTTTGTTCACCTCTGTCTATTCTTGAACCTGTATCATGTTGCAATAACTTTCACATGTTTAAATAACCGATAGAGCTAATTCTCTTCATTTCTCTTATTTTTCATAATGTTTCCATTCTTCGCTTCTTGATATTTTCATGATGTTATAATCACCTTATCTAGTGCGAGGACAAAATCCTGTGGTTATTTTTATTGGAATCATGTTGGATCTACAGACTCACTGTACAGATTTAAACACTTTTGATGTCAAGTCTTCCTAAACCACACAACGTGCTTTTCCATTTTTTTGTGACTTGTGTTGTCCTTCAGGAATGTTTTATAGTTATGTTTCCATAGATCTTAATATATTTATTGTTTTTCAGTTGATTCTCTTGAGTATCTCAATGTATTTCATGTTATCTCTAATAGTAACTTTGCATCCTCTTTTAAATATCCAGCCCCAGAGGCACAGGGTGGCTTAGTTGGTCAAGCATCCAACTTTGGCTCTGGTTGTGATCTCGTGGTTCCTTAAGTTGAAGCCCCACCTCTGACCCTCCACTGAAGGCTTGGAGGCTGGAGCGTGCTTCAGAGTCTGTCTCCCTGGCTCTCTGCCCCTCTCCCGCTCTCTTTCTGTCTCTCTGTCTCTCTCAAAACTTAAACATTAAAATTTTTTTGACGAGTTGATGTTGAAAACTCCTGCACTACACTTATATTGCCTTCCATCCATACCAGCCTTCTTTTTGTTCCTCAAATATACCAACTTCTCCCTTCTTAGAGCCCCAGAATACTTGTGTTGTCTCCAGATTTTTACCTAGCTTTCTCTTTGCTGTCATTCAGCTTAAATATCTCTATACAAGCTTTCCTTGACCAAGAGTCAAGAAAGTTTCTTTACAGAACTGACCACTTCTGGTAATTTAAAAATAGATTTGATGGGAATGACTTTTTCTGTTGTTATTTACTAGTGAATCTGTAATGCCTAGAAAAATTCAGGGTTGGTTGAATTAAATTCTTAATAGCCATTGTTTCCCTCAGCCCCTATACCTTTCCCCCTGTTTTGATATCACATCACACTCCTGGCCATCAGCCCCTAGGTTTAGGACAATCTCCTAACAAGTAGAAAGCCATTCTACCTCAAACAAGAGGAAGAAATGAGGCCTGGTGCACAAGGTCTTGTGGGAGTTCCTCCACTCCTGCTAGGTAATGTCCAAATGTTTGATATGTCACATTATCTACAACTGGGGAGGGAGCCTGCCACAGCCTTCGTCCCAGAGTCAGCAAGTTCCTTCTCATGTTCCAAACAAACTACCTTGAGGAAAGATAAAATATATTGGCCAACATAGCTTGACTGTGCGGAGAGTAGTTCACAAGCTCAAAGGAGGAGCTCCAGGGTCCGGAGCCCCTGGGTCTAGAACAGGACCTCATACCACCAGACCTTTCTTCTCTCCTTCATGCAGCTTTTTGTTAGCCTGGCCCTGCTCAACTTTATTCTGCACAAAGGCTTCTCCAGGTCACTGGGAAGTTACAGTCTGGCTGCCTGTTGGTTGAAGTGACAGCAGCTTAAATAGAGCTTCCTTTTCCAAAGGTTTTGTTAAAGGGAAAAACTTTTTTTGGCCCTTCATGGATCATGTGTCCACTCCTCGACTAACCACCACATACCCAAGAATGAATGGGGAACTCTGACTGGCCAGGCTCTGTTCCTTTGGTGATGGGAGTGCTTATTTCCAAAGTTGCTGCGGGTTGGGTTGGGGAGTAACGCGTGGACAGGCGGAAAAGTAGCTATGAGATTCCCCCATAAACACTTATTTAAAAAGCCACTGGAATTGGAAACTTCCACTTTGTGTGTGTTATTTAAAAGATGACCTACATAAGAACCAAATTATGCAAGAAAAGACATTCAACTAAGTAATGATGGTTGCAGTTTGTGTTTTGATATGCTTGGGTTTATTTTAGCACTTTTTTGTTGTTGTTGTTCCTGTTATTTGAGAATCTAACCTAGGTTTTCAGTATTGTTTGTCTTTACTCAAATTTTGTTACTCTATTGTTATAGTTCAGAATCCCGATTGTTTTCAATTCACTGACTTAGTAATCATGGGTTTATTTCTGGGCTCTCTATCCTGTTCTGTTGATATAAGTGTCTTCTTCTTTTGATTACTACAGCTTTGTAGTGTATCTTGAAATCTGGATTTGTGATACTTTGAGTTTTTTCCTCATTCGTGGTTGCTTTGGCTATTTGGGATCTTTTGTGGTTCAATACCAATTTTAGTATTATTCTAGTTTTGTGAAAAATTCTGTTGGTGCTGATAGATATTCCACTGAATTTATAGATTGCTTTGGGTAACATGGACATTTTATTAATATTAATTCTTTGAACCTATGCATATATAAACCTGTCTAATCACTATGTTGTACACCTGAAACTAATGTAAACTTGTGTGTCAACTGTACTTAAAAAAAAAAAAAAAAAAAAAAAACGTCCCGGGGCACCTGGGTGGCTCAGTCGGTTGAACGTCTGACTTCGGCTCAGGTCATGATCTCAAGGTTCATGAGTGCAAGCCCCACGTCGGGCTCTGTGAGGGCAGCTCAGAGCCTGGAGCCTGCTTCAGATTCTGTGTCTCCCTCTCTCTCTCTCTGCCCCTCCCCAGCTTGCACTCTGTCTCTCCCTCTCTCAAAAATAAATAAACATTAAAAAAAAGTTTTTTTTAAATCCCAATTGTTTAACCTATTCCTCTCTGAGAAGGATTAGTTTTGTATAGTTGAAGTCTTGTGACCTTTTAACTCTCATCAGGAGCTGCAAGACTATGCCAGCCTGATGGTAACTTATGGTGTGAGTTATGAAGAAGTGTATTAATCAGTCTCTTTGCTTAGAACCCAGCTTTGGAACCAAACCATAGATGAAAACTCACATGAAGTTTCTAATATGTAATTGAGGAAAGATGTGGCTAGACTTGGAGTCCACAGGAGCTGGGTTCTACTGCAGACTCCATCCATTATTCTTTATAAAACTTCTGGAAAGTACATGAACTTCTCAGACTCTCATCTGCCTTTATGGTACAAGTGAAGATTTTATTGCTGATTTCACAGAACTGTGAAAATAATATGTATGTAAATTCGCTCTATAAGTTGCAAAGCACTGTGTGTATATTTAAATACTTATAATCAAGCTGCCTTAAATCTTTCAAGTAACAAAATAGGTGAGGATAAATACCATTATTATGAACAAATAAGGTCCTAAAAAATTCCACTGCATTTATAATCTGAACCTTTTTTTTTTTGAACCATTCATTTTCTGACATAGCCACAGATTCTTTTCACATTCCCCATTTCATATATCTAGAACTTGTTCTCTCTGAAAGTATTTCCTTGAAGAAAAAACATTCCATGTACATTTTAGAATACCGCTGCAATGTCTGCCATAAAGCAGGGTACCTAGAAGGCACTCCATAAATGCATGTAATATTAAGATATAGGGTTGAATCATAGGGCAAGTGAAAGTGGGGTTCGAGGCATTTGAGGAGAGGAAGTCTGGAAGCAGCACTGGAACTGGATCCTTTGGTTCTTGAAGTCATAAGTCTGAAAGCAAGTTTAAACAGGATGTTAGAGATCTAGAATAGGCTTCCCTTTGTGAGTCCTGCCATATACCCTTTCCTTCAGGCTTCTGACAGACCTAGAATAAACATAGACAACTGGGTGAAGTGGGGGAAAGAATGAAGTTTCCAGGGCTTTTTGGAGTGACCGGAGTAGGGAATGCATTGGGGCTTCCTTCACATCAAACCCTTAGAAACCTCACAGCCTTGGTTTTCAGGCTAGTTTTGTGTAGTTAAACTGGACTGGCCCCACTGGTTGGTACTGCCTGAAAGAATTAGCTGCATCTGAGGTTCTCCAGGACATATTAGTTTCCTATTGCTGCCATAACAAATTAACACAAAAAATTAACACACACTTAGTGGCTTCAACCACACAAATTTCTTACCTTATAGTTCTGGAAGTTAGAAGACTAAAATCAGTCTCCATGGCCTAAAAGCAAGGTGTTGGCAAGGCTCGTTCCTTCTGGAAACTCTAGGGCAGAATCCGTGTCCTTGCTTTTTTTTTTTTTTTTAATCTCCTAGGGGCTCCTCACATTTCTTGCCACCCCACATCTCCCTCTGCTACTATCATCACATCCCCTTCTCTCTTTGAATCACTTGTTCACTCTTAGACCCATGTGATTACATTGAGTACACCCAGATAATCCTAGATAATTTCTCTATCTCAAGATCTTTGTCTTAATCACACTTTGAGAGTCCCTTTTGTCCTGTAAAATAACATTCACAGGTTCTTGGGATTAAGACTTGGAATTTTGGGCTCAAAAAAAAAAAAATGGCTCCTCCTACAACAGAGGTCTAAGAACTCGGGAGAGAAGGACCCAGGTGCTGCTTGAGGTTTAATGTAGTGACCCTTATTTCTTATGGTCCAATAGTTGTCAGGCTTTCCTCCAAGTCTTACTGATCACATTAGCTACTTGCCCTGAGGGGCAAGTCCAGGTGTTGGTGAAGACAGGATCTTTGAAAGAGCTCTCTATTGCTCCTTCTGAGGAAAAAAACATTTGTCTCCTCAGGCAAATGCAGTAGCTGGAGATGATTCCCTTGGAGAATGAGGGAAGGAGAGGCTGCATCCCATGTTTGCCTAGTTGTTTCATCTTTGAAGAGTCAGCTTCGAAAGTGGATAGACATGCATACACAAAATGAAGACACTGAGCCACAGAGCGCTTCCCACTTGATTATCTTACTTCCTCCCTCCCTCCAACCACCTTCTGCTTTCTCTCTGTAGCAAATCCCAGGGGGAGAACTAGATAAAGAAGGAAAGAATTAGCAACAAAGATCAAAATAACAAGCAGCAGGGAGGAGATGCAAGGAAGAGATAGAAAAAGAAGAGTTATCTAGGGGAGAAGTAGAGAAAAGAGAAATTCAAAGCTCCAGAGCAGTGCTGTCCAATAGAAATATATTGTGAGCCACACATGTGAGCTTTGCATGGTATTTTAAGTTTTCTAATAGGCATACTTAAGAAGTGAGAAGAAACCAACATGTTATTTTAATATGCCATCGATATAGATACTTGTTAATGAGTTACTTTACTTCTCCTGCGCTAAATACTTAGAATTTGATGTGTATTTTATATTTGCAGAATATATCAATTGGGTTTCGCCACAGGCCAAATGCTCAAAGGCCACACATGACTAGTGGCAGCTTTATTGGACAACATAGCCATAGGAGATTCCACTTCTCTTTTGATTCAGTTTTCAGGGAGGTAAATTAATTCCTCAGAAAAAGCAATGTGGATTGATGAAGTTTTGACTAAGAATGTTAAAAAGAAACTAGCATTCTAATTGTGATTTCCTCTTCAGTCTACTATGTAGATCATCTCTAAGTCTCCTGTGAAGAAAGATACTCATGATACTTGAGTTTCACATTTCCGGCAGTGAAATCAGCTGCCATGACAATAGATTCTCAAAAGCATTTTGCACTTCCTGAAAACAGATGTTGCATTAGGTATACTTAGTAGGTGAATCTGTTCATTGTATTGTCTTGTTAAATACAATGTTACTGGTAATACCTCCTGTAAGTTTCAGTACTTGATACTGGTTATGCTACTTTATGTTGACTAAAGACATAAAGACTAAGAAAGGAGACTTAATGTGTTACTACACAGATTCTCATGGAAGTGAGGAACAGAATAAATACCAAGAGTTTTTTTTTTTTTCTTGCACTACTATATTCACATTTTCTATGTAGTGCCTCATTTTGTCTTGTCTTACTTGCCCTGTTTATCTACCAGTCATGTCCTGAAATTTTAATTGTGGTGTAGCTGGCTGTCACCATATTAAAGAGACATAAAAACAGACCACAGGTCAGTCAGCCAGAAATTGTTCTCTTAGGTGATGCCCACTAAAGCAAAATGAAGGTGCCAAGCAGTTATCTGGTGAGCAAGATCAGTATAGACAGTGAAATAAGATTATTCATTCCTTGCTACTCAATCTTCTTCCATTATGGGACCAAAATCACCAGGGAAAGTTGCAAAATCTTCACTTCATGCTATTCCTGTAGGTTCTGTGTTGGCAGGGCTCACTTTCTTAGGGCCCGAAGACTCTCCTTTGTCTTTACTATGTCCCAGCACCTCTTGGCATCTATATATATATATATGTATATCTTGTCTTGTGCACAATCGTGCAGTCAGTGACAGCACAATATTTTGATTGTAAACTATTTAAGTTTTGCAGAATTGCAGGTAAGGCCTCAAACTGAGGATAAAAACTGGTACATGTGTCTTTAATACGACTGGTCAGTGGCTGCCACCTCACACCTCTGGTAAGTGGTGGCACCTCCTTACCACCTCTGGTAAGTGGGATCTGGTAAGACTGCTCCAGTGAGAGCTTCCTAGGTCCCAGGATCAGGGCTGCTATGTGCTGAAGCAGCTTGTATGGAGCACAACTCTAGGTGCTCAGCTCATATTGGAGTATTTGTTATTATTCCTCTTCCTTCTGTGGGGAAGTAGGGATGCTTGTTATGTATCCTCTGAAGTTTGGGGGTATAGTTGACCAAGACACTGGGCCTACTTCTAGATTGGACATTTCCAAAGGTGAAAGACCTATTGTGTCCCAGTATTCTTCAGGCTTCCTGGGTCTGTGCTGTACTATTCTTAAGAAGAAAGGGGAGTCAACTTCTACTCATTCCAGTTCTCTGGTCTCTCATGAGAATATGTAAAAGGGAATCTATCAATTCCAGGATCCACACAGAGGCTGGAGGAGAGGTGGTAATCTTGAGCCTGTCCTGGTTGCTGATGGGTCAAATGAAGGACCATCTCATCAGGTGAAGCCTTGAGGGTGGGCCCCCATGTTGGAATTGAAGGGAATCATAGTGGTCCCTCTGGAAAAGATTCTTAGGAATGGAAGGAGGTTTAACATGACCCTAGGAAAACTGTATACAACATTTATGTGGAAGCCAATACTCCAACAAAGTCCTTAATATCTCAACCAACCAGGGCACCTTTCCAAATATCAAACATTGGCAGTTCTGGGAGTGAATATGTTAAGTGTTGCATCAATCAAGGTTCTCCAGAAAGAAATAATGAATAAGATATATGTATGTGTATGCATATCACATCTATAAGATGTCTTCACAGCTATAACTAGACTAATGTTTAACCAAATGGGCACCATATCCTAACCAAGTTGACACACAAAATTAACCATCACAAGAGGTAATCATTGAAAAAAAACATATTTATAAGCTAACATGTTGAGACTCCTTGATAAACTGGTTACATATTTTATAGGAGAAGTAGGAAGTAGACAATGACAGAGATGCAAAGTGCTGACTTCCCTAAACAAAGCTACTCTGGTGGCCTATAGGTGCATGTAATTTGTATGTTTGCATATACGTGAAACAAGTTATGAGGAGGAATTATGTGTTTTTCTTTCCTGTGGCTGTTTCCTCTGGAGACATAACAAAGCTGTGTAGATGCATTAAGTGTCTGGGTGTTGTAGGTCCTGTTTGCTAACCTGATTCCTACTCAGGTATAGGATGGAGTACTTTGAGTGGGACTATAGGTCACTGAAATCCTAGCTAAATTGTGATGGTGATGATGGTGACTGGGAAAACAGTACCTGAAGAAACAAAAGGATCTTCATCTGAACCCAGATAATGTAGGGTTTTACTTAATGAAAACAAAGAGAAGTAGCAGCAATATAATCAGACTTTTTATTGTAAAATTGAGGGTATATGACCTAATTTTGATACTAAGTTGTAGAGTATTGCATGACACAAGTGCATTTGTGAAAAAAATATTGTATTTGTGTGTATGTGTGTGTGTGTGTGTGTGTGTGTGTGTGTGTGTGTGTGTGTGTGTTTGTGAGTACCTATGTGAAAAAGGCATTAGCCCTTAGGTTAAACTAAACGGCTTCCTAATCTGCGATTCCCTCTCTCCTTAAATTTGGGATCAGAGTGCTTCTTATGGCCACTTTTGTGTGCACATACTTTAATGACTTCCTGCTATGTGTTACTTGACTCCATCACTGTTATTTCATTAATGTCCAAGTGAGTTCTTCTAATTTTGTGTGAATTTAATCTCTGGTTTGTTTATAGTCTTCAGTGGCTGTTCACAAAGGATAGTTCACAAAGCACCCCCTAATTATGTAGATCTCCAAAGCCAAATTTAGAAAACAAGGCTAAATGTATTCCTTAAAATTATTTTCCCTATCCCATGAAAGATTGCCGACTTCACCCCTCCAATCCAGAGACCACCCAGGAAGGAGGCTGTAATATGATCATCCTTTTTTGATGTATTTATACCTAAGCATTCTCTTACTCTTTAATTCAAGAAATTATTTTGAGACTCCTATTATGGAGCTTTAAGCAAACAGCAATGATAGTATACAAAGGTAAGATAAAGCAAACAATTAGAACTAATTCTGACAATTGAAATAATGTATCAAGAAATGTGATATTAAAAAAATCTTTAATGCTTTATTGCCAGCAATCTTATCTGATTCCCTTTTATTTTTATTTCATTAGGTAAGTCATGAAAAGCTGTCAGGTTTTGTATTTCTAAGAAAAAGCCCATTTGGGAATTAATTGCAAATACCTGTTCAGTACCAGTTAGCTGCCAACTCTTATTCTTGGTTTTGAGGGAAAGTTGGAGGGAGGGGAGGGAGCCATAAAAGAAAACAAAACAAAAAGCTGTAGGACAAAGAAACTTGTTTGAAATACATATCTCACCATGCCAACACATTTCATAATATAAACAGGAGATAAAAATCATAAGAACAGTAGGAGTTTAAAGGGGAAGATCAACAACACATAGCATGAAAGACAATTTTGTGTAAGAAGTAAGTTTAAACTAGAATATACGGATGGTGCAGAGTGAGAAAGATATTCATAGGTATGGAAGAGGAGGGCTAGGATTCAACAAAGAGGCAAGAACCACATGTGCAAGGCTCAAAAAAGAGGGAACTCTTTGTGGATGGGTGTACAGTCAGAGGAAAGGTTGCCTTGTCTAAAGTTGAAGCTTCCTGTTGAGGAGAAGTAGCAAACAGATGGGGTGAGAGATAAAATGTAATGGGCCTATTGCAATAGCAATAGCACTCGTTAATGAGGAGCATTTAAAAGAAGAGAGAAAAATCCAGGGCTTGATAAAATCAAAGGGTCATTGAGAAAGGGTAGAGAGGTGTTATCTTGGAACATGCAAGGACAGGGTGGTTCTTTGCTGTTGGCCAAAACACAAAAAGTTGAGTGTTTTTTTTAACTGTTTTCAGGGAGCACAGGGTTCAAAGTTGAGTATTGTTGATGCTAAGGCACTGTAGATTTGGGGGTTCTCACAAGGCAGATGGAGAAAGTTACAGTTGAAAGAGGGTGTAACAGAGAAGCACAAAGTCCACATGATAAAGGTGGTGTTGAAAAAAAAAAATGCAGGCTATCCCACATTTGGTCCTGACACCAGATAGGATAAGATAGGATAGGATAGTGTGGATAGGTAGGTAGATGGCATAGAAAGTAGTCATTAAATCCAAAGTGAGTGGGGAAGACAGGGAGGTGGTAAAGTTTGATAGGATGAGTGCTGAACTGGGTATAACTGAGAGAACGGGTGGGTGAAGTTGATATCTAGCTGCATGGAAAAGGAGAAAGAAGGTAATTTGTTTTGGGGAATAACCAAAAATCTATGAAAAGAAGCAACTGAGCAAAAATACAGTTCAATCAGATTTTCTCAATCTACTTTGAGATTCTGATGCTATATAGTGTTTAGTAGGAAAATGATTGACACTTAATAATGGTGCTTGTGTCACCAAAAATTGGAATTCTTTTAACTGTAATTCATGTAGTTGTCAAAGACTAAAGTGAAGAATATGGGCAATGTGAGTCACAGTGAAGATATTTGAAGTAGTGAAAGGCTCACTCTAGACTTGGAATCAGGTATTGTATCTTGCTTATGAGTTGTGTGTTCTTGGGAAAACTGCTTAACCTCTCTGAGTGAGCTTCTGTGTCTTGAAAAGAGGAATAGTATCTTTTCTATCAATGAGAAGGAATGACATACTAAACTAATCTTCATAACATAACTACTATGCAAATGCAAATCTTTTATTTTTTACTTATTAACTTTGCATTTACTGCCAGAAGGAATTTAGGACAGCCAACTTGAAAGATAAACATATATAAAAGTGATGGTAGCTTCTGTTTCTCAAACATTCACTACGTGCCACTGTGCTACCTACTTTTATACATTATTCTCATAGTAATCCTGCAGATATTATTTTTATCATAATGTTCCAGTAGGAAATTGAGGTAAGAGAGGGAATGAAAAAGTCACACAGCAATGGTAAAGCCAGAATATAAACCCATATCTGTCCTTAAAGATTGAGCTCTAAACATTGTACCCAACTGCCTTTCAGAAATCAAATAGAAAAATCCAAGTATAGCAGGAATTAGATGAAAATCATGCCAGGTATAAGGTTATACAAATTTTCACAACTTAGAGTCCTGTACGTTTGTTATCAGCAAGATACAAAGTAGGCTGTGGATATTACATGGAGAAGAACATATGATTAGTTACACAATTTATGGTGTCAAGATAAAGTCAAAACACGACAAAAAAACAATTATTGTAATAATACCAGAAAGAAATGTCTCCAAAGAGTTCACACCATGCTCAATATACATCATCTTCAGTAATATCCTTAACATAGATAAAACGGTGAGTATCAGATTAAAAAAAGTAGTAGTATCATTGCATATGTAACGGGACGTTAAAATTAATTTGAACCAAGAGATAGAAATAAATTGGATAATAATTTTCAAAGCTACATCATATTTGCACACATATTACACCAGTTTGAATTCCTAGCCATATCAATTATATAAAGGGTTGTCGGGTGCAGAAAGGGATTAGTGGAGGTGTATCTTTGAAAGATCTGTTATAATGCTATGAGTCCCACCTCCACCCCTGGGGGATAGGAGGATGGTGGGGGTGTCCCCTGTTTCACCTTAAGCCTAGTGACAAATTATTTTTTAGTGTAAGCAGATTAATTCTTACCTGACTGAACTTTACCCTGGATTTTTCTCTCTGGGAATTTGACGTGGAGCCTAGGGAAAATGAATTGCTTTTCTCCTGTTCATCAAGAGGATAGAACAGAGAAGTGAGACTGAACAGAAATGATAGTGAAAGAGGGTCAGAACGAAACCAGCCACCTTAGGAGTGACAGCCTATGCACCAAGGGCTCATAAAGTCACTTGTGGGAATTAAAGGGGAGAAACAGTATTGACATCCAACCATACATTCAAACCAACTCAAGACCAAGGGGTCTATTGCCAAGAGCTCAAGAAGAGGAAGATGTTCATTAGTGATCAGGAGAACCTCGCTAATGAGAATGTATGAACCTGCCTGGAGGGCTTCCTGAAATAGAGCAAAGTGATGAGGATGGGAGGTGTTATTCTTTTTGTGTAGTCTGGGGCAACACATATTCACTGTTCCTGGAAAGCTTTGTGATTAGATGTCGATCATGCCTTTCCAGCTGAAAGACACATCTTCACATAGCCCTCTCAAGTAAAAGTTTAATCAATTAACAAGCACTTTAAGGAGCACCAGTTAATGGGCTAGATTACCTGAGATATAAGAAAAAGAGAGCTCATGTTTCAGTTCCAAATGGAGGAAATGAAAAGACCAAGAGAAGGATTTGTGTTTTTTCAATGTTATAAAGCTCCATGGCTGACATCCTACAACCTCCTCTTCAGTTCAGGACTCCCTCAGGTCTGTGTGATGATTTTCCACTAGAAAGGACCTCAGGACCAAAAGAAAGTATTTTTCATATTACCATGCCTGGTTCACTGGTGGAAGTGCTTATTATTGGGATTGAGGAAGATATTTTCTACCATAGACATTCTCCTGAGTTCACATGGAGACCCTTAACAGTACCCATCTGTCCACACCATAGGATTACCTAATTCTGTCCTTGAATTGTTGCTCTTTGAATTGGGTATCTTTTTTAACAGGTACAAAATCATGTTCTTGATTCCTCATTCTCTAGTCAAACTGGTTATCTTCATTATTTTGACCTTTCTAATGTTTGGTAATTGAATTGGTTGGCTGATCTATTTCCATTAAAGTCTCCCTTAGAGCAGAACCTTCACATGGGGCCAAATGAGAACTAAGAGCTCTTATAAAGAAGCACTTAAACACTCATTTATTTTGTCTCTCATTGTTAAGTCTTCTGCTCCATTTGCTAAGTTAGAACACCCTGCCATTTGTGGAAGACACTTGGCTCTCTATTATACAGAGCAATGTCTAGGAGCTATGACAGAGTTTATTGTTAAATCCTTCACCCTGGCTTAAGTGCATTTTTGTGCATACATCATGTGCCTGACATTCTGGGAAGACTCTCATTCTCATTCCTGCCTTAACCTACAGACTTAGCTGGACTTGAATTTTCTGTCCACCAACTGATTTCTCTCCTTTCTTGATTTTTGCTGCTTACTGCTGTCACTGTTCAATGTCCCTCTGTGTTTCTGGCCTATAATTCCCAGTAAACTGAGATTTTTATGAAGGTGAATTTTCATCACTGCCCAGTGTTATCGATACCAACACTGGGACTTAACCTTCTATACCACTGTTTTCCCTCAGAACACCAGGGATCTTGCCTCATCTTGTCTCTCTTTTTTTTCATAAAGGAGTGAGCTGAACCATTGAAACAGGTTCAGATGAGGCTCAGCAGCAAAGGCTCATTGTAGGGTATCTGTGGACTCAGGTTTGTTGGCTGACAAGTGGGGGCTGGATAGGCACACTTTCTCATAGTTCAGGGAATTTCAAATTTCCTAACTTCTCATTTTCTCTTCTGTGGTACAGAGGCTATGCTGGACATGCCACTTATATAATGTTTTTAACTTTTCTTTAAAAAATAGTTACATAATTGTTATCTTAGCATCATTTTTGAGTGACAGAAAGGAAGAATCGTTGAGACTGGGAGAGTCAGACAACAGGGTAGTCACTTGCTTAATTTCACACAGTTTGTAAAGAGAGAGCTAAGATTTTTTTCTAGCCACATGGCCTCCCTTAGATAATAACCCGATTTTTGTCATCTGCAACCACAAAATATGTAATATACACTTAAAGTTTTTTTTCATTTTTGATATGGAAAAATGGGAAATATTAGAATAGTTGGGTACTTGTCTTAGATGTTGCTTGACAGCTGAGAATTTTTGTAGCTTTCATCAGTAGTTACAACAACATAGCTATATTCGCTGGTGTTTGTAAGATGATGGAGAAAAGTGTGCATGTGTAGTAAGTTTGATCTGTCAAGTAATAACAGTCTGTGAATTTAATTTGCCATTTTCAAGCAGATTCTAAGAGGGCTTTGCTGGAGAAAAACCCAGGGGCTGCTCTGTTGCCTTATCTTGGCTTTCCTTTAGCATTTCTGATTTCCCTTTAGTTTTAAGTTTTTCCTTTATTCATCGCCTGGAAATAATAGCACTTGATTCTTCCTGGCTTTCTTCTCTTGCAGATGGTCCTTTATCAAGATCTCTTTGGTCAACACATTGTCATTTATGGTAGCTGTTGAGTGCTTCCAATGAAGGAGATACATTCTGAGGCTTTTGTGACTTATATTTGGGGGTTGCAGCAGATTTTTGTTGTGGCAATTTTTGAGTTATCACAGGAGGGCTTGACACTGAATAGATGTATTTAATCTGTTAAAAGTGTCATAACTTATATTTTTTCCCTATGATTTAACTAAGAATTCTTGAGGATTAATGTCAAATACAGTATTTGCTTTGTTCCTTGTTACCATGATGAGTGAACTATTTTTTCCCTTACTGACCTTCTTATAATTATTAGTTTTATATCAGATTCTCCTGAGTCTCTTCTGATGTGGATCTGACCTAGGTTAATGTATGGTAAAAACACACAGTCCATTAACTTTATCCTTTTTTCTTTTTCTAAATTGTGTTTGGAGATTTATACTTCTCTCTCTTTATTTATTCAAATAAGAGCACAAATAATCACACCCTCAAAATAGATATTTTATCACCCATTGAAGGATGCATTCAAATTAAAACAAGATGTTAAAATGTACAGCACTTTAGGTATAGTCTGGTAACTTTTTGATTAATTTTCCACTGTTCTTATCAATTACTTCTAAATTTAACTTTAGTCTTCCTTATGCTAATTTAAGGAGAACATTAACGTTTCTCAAGTGATTAAAAATAAATGTTCACTGGAGTCCCCATTTGCTTCCTGCGGCCTAGTCAGCTCAAGCTCCCTTTACCTCAGAAAAGCTACACCCCCATGTTTTACTACCTGCTTCAGAATTATCAGAAAACATTAAGTTCCTCTTAAACACTCCCAATTAATTTAAGGTACCTGCTTCCCACTTTGCCTCCTCTGCATGTAATTCTCAATTCCCCAAGATCAGCCCCTGCTCACTCTGCCCAGCTTCCTTCACACACCCCCACCCCACCCCAGTCCCAGTGTGCTCTCTCCCTCGTGAGCAAAACACATGTGTTGTGTGCACACATGCAGAGCTATGAAGACACAGATTATGGTTATGTCTGAAATGAGACTTTATTGTGAAAACATCCTCCCCATTTGGTCTCTCCTGTGTTCTAGGAACTAAAGTTAACATTTTACTTAGCCTGAATTAGATGATTTGATAAGTGCATACAAGAATCACCTAGGGGGTAAGATGAGTGGGATGAATCCCAGAGATGCTGAGCTGGGAACTCCTGGGTGGGAACCAGGAGATACCATTATAAGCAGCCCGTCATCCAATTGTAATGCAGGTGTTTGGGATGAATCTTTCAGGAACTCTGCTTTATTTTTAACCCAGTAAATTTAAACACTGATTCTCCTTGCCTGCTACACAATTTCAATTTACTTAAGCAGGTAAGAACATATTTTAGATGTCAAAACAGGATTACTAAGGAATGTTAATAGTACACTGAAAAGTTGAAGTCAGTGTTATTCTAGGCTTACAAATGTCTTCCCCATAACTTTCCTACACACTTAGCTTAAAACTTCTTTTAGATAAGATGGTGTCTCGTCACTTTTTAGTGATAAGGGCCTTTATTTATTATCTATTTAATTTAGAACAGGTGTCTGGAGATCATAGAATACTAGCATTTATGTTAGACAAATCCATGTACACTTGGATCAACTATTCCTTGAATCCAATAAAACAGAATATTTTACATAGGTTAAAAATTGCAGCATTTTTAAGGATTTTTTGTAATCCTTAATTTGTGTCCTTTTCCTATACTGAAAGTGTTCCTTGGACACTTGCCTATCAGTTTGTTACATAGGTGAATTTACTGTTATTAACCAAACAGAGAAATAGAACTGAGGGGAATAGGAATTGTTGGAAGCAGAAGAGAATGCTGAATAAAATGATCTAATTGTCAAGAAATCCACATAGAGGTTAGAGCAGATTTGTACTATAATCCTTACCTCATCGCTATGCATATTTGGGATGGTCACAGTTTCTTTTAATATTTAGCTATGCCATGTCTGGAACAAAGTTGCAAGAAGATGTTGGCTTCAGAGCAGGGTTATTATTAATGATAGTGTGAGAAGATTTTTAACTTTTCTGAAAAATGTCTTCCTGAGCCATTTTCTTCAGGCCATACTGTGAGTCTTGCCTTACACTGATGAACATTCCAGGGATCATCAACCACATTGTGATGACAAGCTGTGTTTGTGATCAATTCTGTTGTATATCACAACACACAACTGGTATGTAGCAAATATTTTATTATCAAAAGTAAAAAACCAGGGTTTGAAATAATTTTTATTTTAAAATTAATTAGAGCAGATTGAAGATTTTTCTTTTGGCAATAATGCATCTTCCACAGTTTATTTACATTGTGACATGCTTTCTAAGCAGACATGAAGGAGTTGAGCTTAAAGACACCTTATCTGACTGTAAAACATGCTGTATAATCAAGGATGTGACTTAAAACGAGTTACCTCATTATTAATAGTTCTTTTACTTAAAAAATGTTGCAGTATTTTGTATTGGGAATTTCTACTTTGTAACCTAGTGTTTCCTCTACCAAGGATCATCTCACTCCAGCTCTGTGTTTCTCAAAGAATACTCTATGGACCTCCTGTGTCAGAATTATCTGGAGTGTAAAAATTCTTACTCCTAAATCATTAATGAATCATGATTCCAGAATCTGGGTGTTCAAGAAACACCTAGATGCAGACTACAGTTTGAAAATCACTGTTACAGGGGCACCTGGGTGGCTCAGTCAGTAAACTGTGTGACTTCAGCTCAGGTCATGATTTTACTGCTCACGGGTTTGAGCCTGTGTCAGACTCTGTGCTGACAGCTCAAAGCCTGGAGCCTGCTTGGGATTGTGTCTCCCTTTCTTTGTCTCTCTCCCCCTCCCCTGCTCTCGCTCGCTCTCTCTCTCTCAAATATAAATAAATACTAAAAAAGTTTTTTTAAGAAAAGAAAATCACTGCTACAGTATATTACCATTATAGTAAATCACATTTCCAGGCTGCGGCTGCTCTCCATTCATTTATCTCACTGTGCCCCTCCCAGTTATTTTACTACCATCTCAAAATAGGGGATAGAGGGCTCTTATAGAATGCTGATCTTGACGTAGAAATGCCTGCATACAGGTAAACATGGAGGTGCCAACACTTTGCTTGGCTGTGCTTTTGCTCTCTACAACATAAGTGGAACATAAATTGAGAACTAGAATGTATCAGCATCACAGACAGCATCATGAGATAGTCTTTCAATCACCTCTTTCCCCAAAGGTAGTCACTATCTTCTTTTCACCAAAGATTAGTTTTCCTGTTTCTTTAATAGTAAATCAAATTGAATCATATAGTATGTCATGTTTTGTTTTTGGCTTCCTTCACTCAGGATTCCATTTGTAAGACTGATATATACTGTTACCTGTAGCAGTTCATTTATTCCAATTACTGCATCGTGTTTCATATGTAAATTTATAATTTATCCATTCTGCTATTGATAGACATATGGATTGTTTTCAGTCTGGACTTGACTATTGCTGAAGAGTGCTATGAACATTTTATCTATTTGGTTATATTTTGACTGTTACCAAGAGAACTGTTAAGTCTTCCACCATAATTATGAACTTCTACATTTTTATTTCTCTATGTTTTGCTTTATATATTTTGAAGTTAGATTATTAGGCATATGACAAATTACAATTTCATTAGTTTGGGTAAGTCAAGCATGTATATTATACAATATATATGTTTCTCTAGTGTAACCACAAAAAGATTTCATAGCTTCCAAGCTAATAAATTAATGCAAATAATTAATAAGCATAGAGAGAAGAAACCGTTAAAATAAGCAGGAAAAAATAGTACACAAATTGTCAGTTGATTAATAAGAATACCAATATATCTCTACTTAGATTAAATGTTTACAGCAGCATTATCTACAATAGCCAAATTATGGAAACAGCCCAGTGTCCACTGATTGGTGAATGGATAATGAAGATTGTGTGTGTGTGTGTGTGTGTACACACACACATTCCATATATATATGGAATATATAATGGAATATTACTCATCCATATATATATATATATATGTACATACATGGCGTATGAATATATATATATATATATATATATATATAATACATAATGGAATATATTCAGCCATAAAAAGAGTGAAATCATGCCATTTGCAATGACATAGATGGAGCTAGAGAGTATTATGTTAAGCAAAATAAGTCAGAGAAAGACAAATACCAAATGATTCACCCATGTGTGGAATTTGAGAGACAAAACAAAAAAAAAAGGAGAAAAAAAAGAGAGGCCAACCAAGAAACAGACTCTTTAACTACAAAGAACAAACTAATGGTTACCAGAGGGGAGGTGGTTGGGGGGATGGGTTAAATAGATGATGGGGATTAACACTTAACTTGTGATGAGCACCAGGTGATGCATTCAAGTGTTGAATTACTATATTGTACACCTGAAACTAATACTAACCCTGTATGCTAATTTAAAACCTTAAAAAATCAAAATGGACTAATCCAATAAAAACACAAAAATTTTCAGAGCTCTGTGCTTTTTACAAGAGGTATAACTTAAATACAATACAGAATATATTAAAAATCCTCTTTTATCTAGTATTATAGCTATGTCCACTTTCTTTTTTGGCTTTTATTTGCATGGCTATAATTTTTCACTATTTTACTTATATTTTTATGTCCACTGACAATTTATTTTTACTTCTTTGAAGGTTTTATTCATTATTATTTTTTTAATTACCAAGGTAGTGTGTGTAGACAGGAAAGAAAGAAAGATTACAACCATGAAAATTTTCCGTTCATTAAAGTGAAATTAAACATTTTACATCAGTTTCTTTTTTGAGAATAAAACTTAGGAGGAAAGAATTTTGATTATATGAGTACTATAAAATTTCAAAATATTATACTGATAAGTTTTTTTTAGAAAAGTAAGAAAAAAAGGCAGAGAATATTAACATCCTGGGACTACAGGTGATCAATGAACACAGGGCAGTGTGGGAGAATACATAATAGAGGAAAGGTCTCATTTAAATCTCATTATGCTGTGCCTATTATTTACTGAGAGAGGGCAAGTTTCCAAACATATCTAATCTCCCAGAAATTTAACCTTCCATTTAAATTGGGAAGCCCATGGTGTATATAGTACTATTAATTGATTCTGTAAAATATATTTATAAAAATATGGATTTTTTGGTTGCAATGAAAATAAAATCACCAGCTTTGAATTAATTGATCCAAATTACATGAATAATGTAGACCTTTTGATAGTTAGAAAACTAAGTTACTAAGATTCTTCTTCTTGCAGTCTTGCCCCAAATAATAAAATACAAGTCTAGCAGATTCCAATCAAATCCAATGAGATGCATGGTATGTTCAATAAAAAAGGAGGAAGGCTAAGGACTCAGACCAGAGGACATCTAATAGAGCCCAGGAGCAGGAAGTGAACCCATTAAAGGCAATTGAGATTAGAAGCCAGTGAGAATGGAGAAAAATACAGTTTGATATCTTAGAAACCAAATAAGGAAATTTCTTCAACAAGGAATGAGTGATTATTTGTGTTAAATTCTGGTGGTTCAAATAAAATATGAAATAAAAGTTGGCTATTGGATTTGGCAAGCTGATAACAACATTAAGTATAATCTCATTGGACTTTGGAGGCAACGTTGTGCCTGGCATAGGTAGATGAATGGATGAGTCCAAGGAGGTGGGGACATTGAATCCAGAGAAGAGATTTGTTATAAAAGAAAGAGACTACGGAGTGGCAGGAGGGAAACATGGAGCCTAGGGAAGGTTAATGACTATTTATTATAGTATTCTTGTATACTATTTTGAATGATCTAGAAGACAGGGAAGTTAATGATGTATGAGATTGAAAGGCAGTTTTAGGCATCGTATCTAAGAATGTAAGGGGACATGGATTCAGTGCATAAATGAGGTGGTTGCCCTTAGATTAAAGTCAGAACAGTTTACTCATTGTGTTAGAAAGAAAGGAAGAATCTGTGGGTATTTATATAGGCTGGTAGATTTGGTGGTGAAGAAGGGAAGCAGCTTTCTTTTGGTTTCTTAAAAGTTGTCAATAAAAGGCAATTCTGATCTGAGAGTAAGGGGAAATGATCTGAGAGTAGAAGAGTTAATGAAAGAAGAGAGTCTTGGAAAATGGAAGGATTAATTAACTGGGGCACATGGTAATGTTGAGAGGCAGAGCCCACAGGTGGTAGGCCTGTTTCATAAAGCAAGAGAGAGAGAAAGAACCTTCAGAGAACAAGAAATTTTGCTGACCCTTGTGTTAGAAAATTGCAACACAATGGAAATATTAGAGGACACAGTAAAGGGTTGAAGATGAGGTCAGACTGGGAGAACTCTAGATGATGATGGTGTCCTGAGAACCTTGGGGTTCCTGCTAATATCTACACAGATATGACTTGATGGAATTAGTTCTGATAGTCCAGAAATATTTCCAAGTGTTTGTGAAAGGTAACATACAGTTGATATCATAAATGGTGTGGGAATACTCTCTCTGTACTTTCTACTTAGAAAACAAACAGGGTCCCCCTCTCTCATCAAAGACAAAAGTGAATTCTAGATTATGTAAAGACCTGAATTAGGGAAGTGTTATACTATAAGAAAGAAACAGAGGAGGGGCACCTGGATAGCTCAGTTGATTAAGCTTAAGTGTCAGACTCTTGGTGTCTGCTCAGGTCAGGATCTCATGGTTCATGAGTTGGAGCCCTGCATTTGTGCTGACAGTGCAGAGCCTGTTTGGGATTCTCTCTCCCTCCCTCTTTCTGCCCCTCCCCTACTCATGTTGTCTCTCCTCTCCTCTCCTCTCCTCTCCTCTCCTCTCCTCTCCTCTCCTCTCCTCTCCTCTCCTCTCCTCTCCTCTCCCCTCCCCTCCCCTCCCCTCCCCTCCCCTCCCCTCCCCTCCCCTCCCCTCCCCCAATAAATAAATAAATAAACTTAAAAAAATGTAGGAAAAGCCTTTGTGTTTTTGAAATTAGAAAGTATTTTTTAATCAGGTCACTAAAAGCACAGCACATAAAGGAAAAGATTAATCAGGTTGATGTCGTTCAAGATTAGATTTTAGCCTGATAGTGGCATCATAAACTTAGAAGTCAAAGGAAAGAAGGGAAGTCAACATCTACACACGAAAGGTAGAATTGATCTAGAGAAAAAAAAAAATTAAGTGGGCAAAGGAAATAGAGATGCAATTCACAGAGGAGGGATATAGAATGGCAAATGAACATCTGAAAAGACACTTCACTTATCAGCGAACTATAAATTGAAACATTTAAATCGTATCACACCTATTAATTAGAATGAATAAAAAATACAATGGTATTCACTAGTGACCATGAGAAAAATACAAACTTGCCTACAATATTGATGGGAATAAATTTGGTGTAATTATTACTGACCATTTCCACTTTCGGGCACTCCCCTGGAAAAAATCAGACCCATGTTCACAAAGAGAGATAGGCAATAGTGTTCAGTGCAGCAGTACTCATTATAATGAAAAAATTGTAACAATTTGAATTACTTGGCTTAGGGGACTGGATGCATGAAATATGGTATATTCAAATTAGATAGTGATGCAGTTGAAGAGAGAGATACTATATGTCCTATATGGTATGTATATACTATACCAGCACACATAGATCTGAAAATGTGTGGAATGAAAACGCAGGTTGCAAAGAGACATACACCATTTTATAATTGACACAAAGTTTTATGTATGCTAAAATTCACCATATTATTTATGGATATCATATTCTAAAAATAGAAAACAATGAACATGGAAAGGTTTATATTGCATTTACCATAGCAGATGTCTCTGCAGGAGAAGGCAGGCACAGGAGAGAAAGTGCCCTTAAATTCATTTTCCTCATTTATAAAATTGAAGAACATACATGAAAATGGAACACATATGGGTATTGATTACATGTGTCTTTGACATATTACTTTGATAAATTTCTAATGTTTTTTTAATTCTCAAAATCAAAATAAAAAGTAGGTATAGATGAAAATAAAGACAAACTTAAAAGTGCACCCAAACACAAATGAGCATGTCTATTAGTCAAAATAAAACAGCTATGATTGTTGAGGACAACTTAAAGGAGACTGAGTCATTGGGGGCCCTGACCTAGAGGAGCAGAGTTCTTTTTTTCTTTGTTTTTAATTTTATTATTATTTTTTTAATGTTTGTTTATTTTTGAGAGAGAGACAGAGTGTGAATGTGGGAGGGGCAGAGAGAGAGGGAGACACAGGTTCTGAGCTTTCAGTGCAGAACTAGACATGGGGCTCGAAACCACAAACTGTGAGATCATGACCTAAGCCAAAGTCGGACACTTAACCAAACTCAGACACTTAACTGATAGAGCCACCCAGGTGCCCCTGAAGGAGTGGAGTTCTTAAAGTCATACTTGGTTTTCAACTTTCTGTTCCTGTTTCTTATGCAATTTAAGTCACCTCTTACCTACAGAGTGTTCTTAACTGTTGGAAAGGGTTACTGATTACAAGGGTTTCCTTTTCTTTTAGAGAATTTAGTGCTTACATTTCCTCCAGTTGAGAACTTTGACCTATAGAGTTTTGGCATTCATCTAATATATTAATATCAGATAAAGGAGGGGAGTGGAGTGGTATCCCTGGTCCAAAGAAGTCAGTAGAGGCCAGATACATCATATTTGGTACATAAAGAGGCTGTGAATAAGAAAATACCATGAATCTCTGGAGAGCAGGTAGGATGACCTGATTAAACATCCCAAAGGCTAAATGAATGATGAGAGAGGATTACATATGTAAAACACAGTCTTCCATTTTATATCTCAAGAGATAGATAAAGACTGCTGACCAAAAGCATTCGCTAAGCCATTTACCAGTATGTGGACTATTGCAGAACAGCAAATACAAATGGTATCTGATCCCCCACTCAAGTTTCCAGTTAGAGAGAGATGTGCCTCAACCTCTCCATGCCAGCTACTCCAATGTCAAAGTGCAGACAGATCACTTTCATTACCAATACTACCTATCAAATAGCTAGTTGGCCCTTATCAGGCAATTACCCTATTTTATCCAGAAATTGTGTGCATGTGTGTGGGGGAGGGAGGGAGGAAGATGGTGAGGGCACGGAGACAGAGAAGGACAGATGGAGAAAATGAAGAGGGACAAATAGTCATATTTCTGATCGCTGCCAGCTGTGACGTTTTAGTTGACTCTAACTTGCATGGCAGTCAGAACTCTTGGGAAATTTAGTCAAGAAAAGTGGACATCTCCAACCACAAAACCTCTTGGTTTTTGCATGTGCAGAAAGAATTGGTAGTCCCTTCTTATTCAGGACAATGTTAAGGAGAGGATGACTCACTCAAGACATACAGTTTCCTTCTTTGAAATATTCTGAAGATAGAAGAAAAGACAAGATCCCCTACAAGGGCACAAATTTCAAGGAGCACAGTATGCATATGGCTTATTTACATATGATTCAGAACTTGTGTGCATGAGTGGTGTTAGATCACTTCATAAAGTCATTTTCAAGAGAGCAGGAACCATACAAGATGAAGCAGTGTGTCCTTTTTCTTCCTCGCCCCCATGCACACAGCTATATTCCCCCAGTACTGCAAAATCAGTTTTCTGGAGTGCACACCTGTATAAAATGGCTCTCAGTACAAAGACCGCTCAATTTCTTTTGTTTCCAAAGCCGCTGAAAGTAGAAAAGGTGAAATATCCTGAGATCAAGTCCTCACATTTCCCATGGCAGAGCCAGAATCTCAATCACTTCTAGCCTTAATTTTCTTTAATTTGTAATGGAGGGAAAATTACCTGGGCAAACTCTCTCATTCCCATGTCTTCTCATTAGACTAATGAGAAGCCAGAGCTGTGACTCATTCTCTCCTTCCCCTGATAACCTGGCAGCAATGTGAGTGTGTGTATGGGCTAGAGTATGCGTGTACATGGACTTTTGTGTTTGTTTTCATAGGGGAGAGCTGCTAATGTGGGAATGCATAGGTGCAAAAATCTTTTCTACTTTTTGGACGTTGTGAGATGCAGACCCTCACCAGGGGTCTTCTTGGTAAATGCTAGTTAAGGCTGTCCTTCCCATCACTGCAAAGGCCTGCAGGGTAGGACATGTTTTACCACACTGTGCTCGCTGAGGTATTCTTAGCCAAGGGAAATTGGTTTGGTGCTAGAAAATGTCGAGGAGCCATACCTAAGGCTACATAACCCTGGAGTCAGAGCCAGCATTTGTCTAATGTTTTGTAGTTTGCTAAAGTGCTTTCACATAGGTTAATTTATTTAATAAAGATTTGCCAGAGAAATATTTTATTTCCAAACTTTTCCTCACTTGCATTTATTTATATAGAGATATTTCTGAGAACCTTAAGAACAGATGAAAAATCAAGAGATAAAGAGAATCCACCCATTTGTCACCAGGTCAGACTTTCTATTCAGAGCCATCAATCAAGCAATAGCCTGCTTAGTATGGTGCCCTCCAAAGGAGTGCCCCCACCTCCCCCACCCCCCCACCAAATTGTTTTTGCACTGAGGCTGGAAGGAGGCTTTGTCACAAGTTTCATTTGAAGGCCCAGACTGGAACCTAATGGCTCTGCCTTGTCAATCATCTCCAACACGACAGACAGATAGAAACTAACATTTATGGCATGCCCCTTGTGTTTCACTTGTCCTATATTTATTTCATTTACTTTCTTACACTAACCAGTAAAGATACTCTTATAATATTTTTTATAGTAAAGAATTTTATGTAACTTATTCCCAAGCACAGAGCAGTACATGTTAGAGTTAATGTTTGAACCTCTATCTGCTAGAATCAAAAGAACCTCTATCTACTATAATCTATGGCACACTGTATTTTAATCAATATATTATTATATAATAGCTTTTTCCCAATATGTAATGGCATCAGAAAGAGGAATATGCAGGTTTTTGGAGTGAGACTTCTACCCATAAACCCCAAATTCTTTCTTGTCTTTAATCTCAAGTAGGACTCTTTTCTATTCCTCTAACTTTAACAGAAAGAAAACACATCTCATTGAAGTTCATACAATCCTGTGAAAAGGGAGTTAAGTGAAAATGGAGGTTCTCTAAACAGGTACTAAAAGAACATGTTTAAGGGTGTAGTCAATTGACCAGAACCTGCTTCAGAGCAGTAGAGGGATATCTAAAAGCTACCCATACTCTGTGCCTCCCTCAGTCAACGATAAGATTCATTTTCCAGCCCTCTAAGCAAAATAATTTATTACACAGTCTTTCTAGCATTAACCATTGCCAGGGGGCCAAATACAGTAAATGGATCAATAACCTGATGCTATTAAGCAGCTCCTGTGAAGGAAAGAAATAACCTGCAGAGTCTCCTTGGCAATAAGACATCAATACTAGATCTCCTCCAAGAAAGCTTCCAGAGCAGAGTGCCAACACACTTTCCTGATCAATAAAGCATTAAACAAGGATAAGTGTACTAACTTGACAAACAGTGAACAGTCCTGAATCATCTGCATCCCCTCAGAATGAACCAAAGTTCAGATCATGTAAAATGGAACTTTTAATCATCATACCCAAGTCTTGACGCACAATGGACTAGAAAGCTGTGCTCTTTGTGCTGGGGTTCAGGTAGGCGCTCATGCAGCACCTGACCTGATGACATTGAGCAACATTGAACAGTAAAAATAATATAGTAATAGTAATAAGTAACAATATTAATAATTTCTAAATGCTGCACACCTTTTAACTCGTTTAATCCTTACAACAGCACTATCGTATAGGTAGCATTACTGTGATCTGCGTTCTAAAGGAAGAAACGGAGACATCACCAAGATGATGACTGAGGACACTCCTGACTTTCCTTCCTCCCACAAACACAGAATACATAGCTACACGTGATCAATTTCCTCTTAAAAAAGGCTTCTTGTAGAAGCCTGATGTGGCTTCTACACATCAGGCAACCGAGAAAATACCTATATTGAAGGTAGAAAAGGCTGAAACATATTCTTACCATAAACCTCACACCTCCACAGTGCCTTCTAATCAGGAGGGAACTCCCAACTCCCGGCTTCTCTGAGAGGAGTGAAGGGTTTGACCCTTATATTTGGGACCCCATTTTCTAAGGCTGACAGCTGAGGTGTAGCCCTCAAATCACCTAGCTTTGAAAGCCAATGAGGCTTGTGTTCATGAGTTCCACAGGAGTATAGCAAACATAGAAGCAGTTTTTAAATTTTTTTTTAAAGTTTATTCATTTTTCAGAGACAAAGCGTGAGTGGGGGAGGGGCAAAGAGAGAGACACAGAATCTGCAACAGGCTCCAGGCTCTGAACTGTCAGCACAGAGCCCGATGCAGGGCCAGAACTCAGGGACAGCAAGATCATGACCTGAGCCGAAGAAGTCAGACGCTTAACCGACTGAGACACCCAGGCGCCCCTAGAAGCAGTTTTTAAATGGATATGCAAACACTCCCTGTGGCTATACACCTGAGATCCATGCAGAGGGAATAAGCAAAAACACACATTTCCCGGTTTCTCCCTGGAAGGAGTTTGCACACTTTCCCAGATGCTGCTTAAATGTCTAAGCTTCTGATCGGCCTGCATCAAGTTGCTGACTGTGACCCTCCATAGAGCCCAAAAGACCTTACCCACATTCCCCTTCCTCTGGCTTACTCCATCACTAAAACCAAATCTCTCATTTCTCTCTGGAAGAAGCTTGTACACACATCTGGTATGCCAACTTTTGTGGCGGCTCTCTGAAGGCATCACATCACCCAGCTCTGATACCCAGTAGGGGCTGGAATGCATGAATCCCACAGGACCATTTTGAACAAACAAAACAGCTTCTCATGGACATGCAAGGACATCCTGCAGCTATCCTCTTGGGATCGGCAGAGGGAACAGGCAAAAACACCTATTTTTTAATTTCTCTCTGGGAAATACTTGAATGCATACTTTCCCGGCTTTTGCCTGAGGTTCTAGCCTAGTCAGCCTGTATGTAAAAGCTGACAGGGATCCTTCTGGTTGCCTGATAGAGCTGGGGGTCACATCCACCATTGTCTCCCCATGAGTCCACCCAGTAGTAACAGCAAGTCCCAAGATTCTCTGTGGAATAAACTTGTCCACACATCTAGTACCCTAATTATTATAGCTCCCACCCAAAGGACTGGCTCTCAACTCACCTAGCTCTGGGACCTAAGAGGCTTCAACATTAACGAGTCCCTGAAGAGCACACAATGGTCACAGAATTTGGGTGGAAATAATCTGCCAATGGTATATGCCAACTACATTTTTTAGACATTAATCCCACAGCCTTATGCACTTGTGTTTTAAAATATAAGTGGATGCTGTTTTGATTACTAAAATGCAAATTCTTTACGTCAAAGTAATAGTTTACAGCACAGAGGAAAGTCTTGAGACTTTTCCTCTTGAGAGGAAAGACTATGTTTATTCATTCTCATGCCTATCACATAATATGCACTTAATATATAGTGTTAAATATAAATCTTTGATATGGATATCTCATTCTTTAAAAATTGGGGTTTCTAAAAATAAAATTTTCAGAAG
Source organism: Panthera pardus (assembly GCF_024362965.1). Lineage (NCBI taxonomy): Eukaryota > Metazoa > Chordata > Mammalia > Carnivora > Felidae > Panthera > Panthera pardus. The sequence goes on from NW_026526654.1 coordinate 67,465,490, forward strand.
AACTGATTTTTTAAAAAGAGGTTCTTATAGTGTAAAAGTTTGGAAACAGCTGACTAAGGCATCTAACTTTTGTTTGGGTTGAATCTTTCTCAACAGTATATGGTTAGATGATATTGAATATAAATACACTGATAAGATGGTCCCAGTACTGCATGTGAAATGTAAGCTGAACTGTTCTTGCAAGACAGAAATTGCCTTTTCTCTTTGTATAAAAACTATCAACCTTATGATAAAATTTTAGATACCAAGTGGGCATTAGAAAATGTTAATTGGGTGCTGACATTGGCTTTGCTGTCATGTACAGCCCTGAGATCTATCTGTGTGTTAGAATTTCCTTTCATGAAAAAGAGAGGCTAATCTAGACCTGAGTATAAATTTAAGTCATTTTTATAATGCAAAGAGTTACATAATGAGCCACAAGTGGTGTGTGAACCTTTGGAATAAAGCATGACTTTCTAGATATATTGAACCAAACAGTATCAGTCCTCAGTAAGTCAACTTGGAACAAACTAACGTAGTCTGCTAATATAGACTCCTCAACCTAACATCAACAGAGATTTTTTTTCCCCTGCCCTTTTCTCTTTTTGCCTAAGGACAATTACCTCAGGTGGGAATGACATCACTATGAACTTGATATTCTCCTATTAAGTCAGCACAGTGCTTATGTGAGGAGTCATAGAAGAGGAGACATTTCGGGAATCTCCTTGTCAAGCAGTAACTTATTATTTGACTCAGAATTAGTTAACACTACGGTGTCTCCTTCTAATATGCATTTGGTCACCTTCAACTCTTGGTCCAAATGCTCTGATACTCAGCACAGAAGCAAACGGACATGCTCGAGTCCTGTGAATTGACACTAAACCTGTCACGGGAAAGGGCTTCCTTAAGCAAGGAACTCCAACACTAAACCTTACCTTAGAGTTCCAGTTTTCAGGCAAAACAGAAAAAAAAATAAATATAAATCAATTGCTTTTTCCTTAGTTTTATATATTTTTTTAATTTTTAAAAATATTTATTTTTGAGAGAGAGCAAGCGAACATAAGTGGGGAAGGGGTAGAGAGACGGGGAGACACAGAATCCGAAGCAGGCTCCAGGCTCTAAGTTCTGAGCTGTCAACACAGAACCCAATGTGAGGCTTGAACTTACTGACCGAGTGCTTAGCCAACTGAGCCACCCAGGTGCCCCTCCTTAGTTTTATTTTTTAAAGTACTAGTATACCCAGAGAAATGTTAAGATATGTAATATATACTTACCATTAGTTAATTTACCATTTTGGGGGTTGAGGATTCTAGCATCTCTGAAGGAAGGTGCTTATAAACACAAATATGGGTGTCACTAAGTCTGCAGGGTACAGTTTTTTCTTTCATCTTTAATGTTATGCTTATTTCAAAGAAGCCCAGATGAATTCATGATGAGAATTCACAGTCACCAACTGTTTTCTCAGCTGGTGTTACTTCATTTTTTATTTCCTATGAGAAGAGTATTTAATTTCAAATTTTCATTTTAAATTAAGAGAAAGTCATTGTGGTGGTAGTACCTGTAATTCACATGTAAGAAATAAACCTACTTAATTCATATGAAATAAATTATTTTGAAATTTTAAAAGTGAAGTGAATGTAGAATGGACATTAACTCAATTACTGCCTCTAAGAATGGCAGGAGTACCCTCCTAAGCCAGAGAGCATATCCTACCAAGAGGTCGTATTGCTGTTTCTAAAGATGTAAATAACAACACTGTCCTAGAAGAGTTCCTTCTGGCTCTTTGTAAGATACTTCTGATTCACAGATCTCCAATAGCTTCTGTCAGGTGAGTAAACTATATCAAAATGCCAGCTACTCTGTTTGGTAGACATTTTAACTTAATGGGAGGACTGGAAGTTAATGAGTATAATAAGGGCACAGTTTATTAAATGAGTTTGTAGTTCAGATACTTTTAAATGCTATCTTATTCTTAGGAAATAGCGACTTTCCCTGAAAATATTTAAGATACATCAGGACTTGTTTGGACAAGTCCATTTACTCTTGTCCCTTTCATAGTAATTGTACCTGTGGCAGAGGTGGTGGAGGCAGGGGGAGGGTAGAAGGGATGAAGAGAGAATGGGAGAGAGAAGATTCCTTCAGTGTGACTAGAACTAACACATAAGCTTTGGCTCTGTGAACAGCAGCCATTTTGTACCATCGTGGCTAGGAAACAGGGAGATCTATGCCTTAAGAATGGCAGCAGATCTGCAGGGAGGGACAGGGCTGAAACGGTGGTTCAGAAGACTTTCTTATTTCTCAAAATGCTCCCGGCAGTAGTTATCTTCATGAAACCCAGTTGGGATGCCCAGTATCATTTCATAAAGTTTCTTTTTTCACCTTAAGTTAGTTTGGTTTTAAATTACTTGGAATCAAGAGGGTCTTCATGAGCATGGTCATCAGAAATGCAAGCAGTGACATCCACCAGGAAAGTATCTTGTTCAGAAATAAACCAAGGACCAGAATAGATTCCTGTCTTGTCTACTACCACTTAGCTGTCCCTCGTAGTGTTAAGAAAAGCTACTTTATTGGCATTATTATCAGTATTTACCCACTATTTAAAATATTCTGTTACTATAATTCTTTACCACAAAGCACTTTTAAAACTTTATTCGAGCTTCTGCTGTATTTACCATTAAAATAAAATGTGTAAAATCTGTTCCTGACTCAGTATAGATGGGTGTTAGGAGGATGGAATTGAACGTTTGGGTCTGAACATCAGAAAAAAAAATCAAATTTTTGAAGGTCATTCTCAAACCAGGAGAACACAAAGACATCACTTGGGCACCAAACCCTTCATTTCCTGACTGAGCTTCCTCATGCACCCTATTTCTCTCCTGTATCATATGCATTACCAAACATTGGCTCTCCTCTCTCAGGATAGATCATCCTCTTCTACCAGTCATCTGACCTTTAAAAGAGGCACGTAGAAGATTGAGTGACTAAGTCACCTGAATGATCCATCAAATAATCTTTAGTGGGTAAAATGATGCCTATTATAGCCACGTGATTCTTACTTCCAACAATTCACCTTAATCAGGTTGGTCTACAGGAAGTATTTAAAATAAGGCAGAATAAAAAAGAAAATGAAGGGGTGGTGATTCAGAAATCTCCTTAGTGTGATCGAAATGGAAGTTTTTGACATCAAGGTGGAATATGGTAAATAAAAAGGAGAAATCGGTGTGTAGATCATGAATATACATAAGCTGCAAATGGTTTCTCACACCCTACTTCAATCACCACTGAATGTCCAGCCTCATGAAGCAAAGAGAAACATAAACCAAACCTATTGACTTTCACCACATTTGGTATGTGACAATTGGTGTAAAAACATACTTCCCCTTTCTCCATTCCTGTTGACCAACCCCAAGATGAAGTCATTTGGAAAAGTTTCAGTAATGTCTAGAGTCAGCAAGCTGTTCTTTCTTACTCACTGTTACTGTAACCACACCATAATTCTCAAAATGTTGTCCCATATTTGTCTCTATTCAACACTTATTCCCTGGCAAAATGGCAATTTAAGCCAGGCACAAGATTACATTGATCAGGTACCTAATTTGGCTCTATTAATTTTTCTTAATTCTAATATCTGAATTAATATTGAGATATTAAAGAGCTATCCAGGAGTTGGCATTTGGATATTATAGACCGTTTTCACAGGTATCTCTCAAGCATAACAGCACTTCTCAAGTTCTTAGACTTAATGAATTCATGTTAAATATTCATGAGTGATTTGAACTATCTCTTGGCCTCTTGATTAATTTTTTCCTTAACTGGTCTAAACACCAGGATGTCTGTTAAGTATGTTTATCTTCTCTTTATTTAAGCCAGTGTGTCTCACAGTAAAGTATTGCATTTGGAATGTTTCTTTTGACCCTCCAGTATCTTTTCTCTAAATTACAAACAAGTTCCTAATGTTGGCTGGAAAAAAATTAATTGGAAGGTGAAAGAAACACTCAAACTAAATAATGGTAAGGGCCTACATTGTTTATACATCTTGAAAAGAAAAAAAAAAAGGAATTCCATTAAAATAAGACCAGAAATTTAATCTCAGAACTTTTATTTTACAGACCTCAAGAGTCTTGTGCATAAAACAGTGATGAACAGTTAGTTAAAATCAACTAATGGTTGTTCTTCATTCACTAAAGGTACTAGGCTAGGTGACAAGATACCAACATCAATAAACTATTATCAAGATTATAATCTAATGAGAAAAACAATGATATAGGCAATTATCACGTGGTAGGTTGGGATAACTATTAAGCAAGGGCATAAGAACCAAGTCATGGAGACTCAAAGGGAACAGAAAGCAATTTCTGGCTAGAAAAATCAGGGGTTACAGAAGTCTTGGAGAGACTGTAAAATTTCACTGAGTCCTAAAGACTAGGGTTATTGAACAGGTGGATAATAGGGGTGTAAAGTGCATTCTACATTGAAGAAACAGCAGGGACAAAGGCTCTCATATCTGAATTACATGGGATGTTTAGGAAATGGCATAGTGTGTGGCAAATAGAAAGTGTTGTTGAGGAAAAAGTTAGAGAAATACTTTGGATATAGATTATAAAAGACCTTGACTACCCACGTGAGTCAAATGGCCTTTTGATAGATAGCTTTTTGGTTTTTTTTTTTTCAGTAAAAGAGCCCCATAAACAGAATGTGCTTTTACAAATAGCCAGGGGGCAGTGTGGAGAGCACACTGGAAAGGGAGGAGGCTATTTTGATCTTTTTCCAAAATAGAAAAGCTTTGTGAGATTAATTTTTATCACAAATTCTGTGTTCAAAAATGGTCTTTAAATTAGGAGGCATATATGTACAAATACAAAAAATCCCATTTGAGGATAGATATGTCAATACTTCTGCCACACAAAGGGGATAGTGTTATGGTCTGGTGCATGAATATAATCCTAGAAATCAGGTGCTTTAGCATGCCCATTGATTGGGTCACAGGCCTAATTTGTATAAAGCTGATGTACAAAGAGTGTTTGATCTTGTGTTAAGGAGGTAACTTTTATCAGAAACAGAATAAATTGGATTCAGTTGTAACACAATAAATGTAAACCCGATCTCTGGGTGAGACCCTATTAGTTGAGAGGAGACTGTGTAATAAGCACATAATTGTTTCATTTTCCCAATATATTGAAATTAAGATTCTTGCAGTGTGGAAGGGAGCCTTGGTTGAAATATTAAATTTCCATTTAAAATCCAAGCCGCAATATTAAAAAAAAAAATGGTTATACTTATCAATTTGAAATGTAACATAGGATGACATGAGCCAGACTTGAACTTGTGTGAAGACAGTAGAGACTGATGGTGAAAAGTGTGAGCTTTGGAGTCAGCCACACTTAGGGACATACCCTCAGCTTTATATACTGGTCTCAGCTCCCAAAATTATAGAGTGTAAATAATAGGATTTATTTTTTGGATTGATAGGAAAGTTATACAAGATCATGATTATCAAATTCCTGACATATCAAAGCATTTAATATATTGATTGTTGTTATTATTCACTCTGTCATTACTTGCCCCATAGTACTAACATATTTTCATTAAAGATCACTTCTGTTTTGGGGATCTCCTGGGAGGCTCAGTTGGTTAAGTGACTCCTTTTTAATGTTTATTTTATTTTATTTTATTTTATTTTATTTTATTTATTTATTTTGTAAATCCAAGTTAGTTAACATATAGTGTAATAATGATTTCAGGAATAGAATTTAGTGATTCATCACTTACATATAACACCCAGTGCTCATCCCAAAAATTGCCCTCCTTAATACCCGTCACACGTTTAGCTCATTCCCCCACCCAACACTCTTGATTTCAGCCCATGTCATGATCTTATGGTTGTCTGCTTAAAATTCTCTCTCTCTCTCTCTCTCTCTCTCTCTCTCTCTCTCTCTCTTCTCTTTCTCTCTCTCTCTTTCTCTCTCTCTTTCTCTCTCTCTGACCCTATCCCCTCTTAAAATAAATCACTTCTATTTCCTATGTAACAAATATTTGTGCTTTTTTTCATGACATTTATTCATTCATACATTCTTGGTTCTACAGTAGGCTTGGCGGCAGGTATTTTCATTTTGACTATCTGTATCTGCATCATAGTCTTTACACAGAAAGTTTCAGATGGAAGGATATTCCTCTGCTAGGAAGCATTGATATTTTTCATCCACACAAGGAAAATCTTGATTGCTTTCCTCAGGTCCTCAGGTTGCTTTCTTCACTGACTTCTAGATATATAGATATAATGTATGTATGTATTCTTTAATTCATTAGGATGCTCCTCCTCTTTTCCTAGGAACCCAAACTGCATAGCCCATGGGATATCCTGGGCCCTTCTGTAGGGAAGTATGAAAAGTCAGCACACTTGGCAGAAAAGACTTTATTTATTTAGACCTTTGTTTACTTATTTTCCATGAAGTAAAATTAGTAATTTCCAGTCTAGTCTGTTTTATGAGTGGGCAAGATTATTTGCCCATGGAAGATTATTTGCGACATGGAAGGCCTACCTGACTTTCTCAACCTGTGTTCTCCATTTTGCATCCTGTGCTCCAATGAGTATTCATTTATTTGCACACGTAATCCATTCACCTCTACATGCCCTTGGTGAGAGGGTTTTCTTTCTTTTTTTTTATACGAAATTTATTGTCAAATTGGTTTCCATACAACACCCCAGTGCTCATCCCAACAGATGCCCTCCTCAATGTCCATCATCCACTTTCCCCTCCCTCCCACCCCTGATCAACCCTCAGTTTATTCTCAGTTTTTAAGAGTCTCTTATGGTTTGCCTCCTTCCCTGTCTGTAACTTTTTTTTCCCCTTTCCCTCCCCCATGGTCTTTTGTTAAGTTTCTCAGGATCTACATAACAGTGAAAACATATGGTATCTGTCTTTCTCTGTATGACTTACTTCACTTAGCATCACACTCTCCAGTTCCATCCACGTTGCTACAAAAGGCCATATTTCATTCTTTCTCATTGCCAAGTAGTATTCCATTGTGTATATAAACCACAATTTCTTTATCCATTCATCAGTTGATGGACATTTAGGCTCTTTCCATTGTTCGGCTATTGTTGAAAGTGCTGCTGTAAAGATTGGGGTACAAGTGCCCCTATGCATCAGCACTCCTGTATCCCTTGGGTAAATTCCTAGCAGTGCTATTGCTGGGTCATAGGGTAGGTCTATTTTTAATTTTCTGAGGAACCTCCACACTGCTTTCAAGAGCGGCTGCACCAGTTTGCATTCCCACCAACAGTGCAAGAGGGTTCCTGTTTCTCCACACCCTTGCCAGCATCTATAGTCTCCTGATTTGCTCATTTTAGCCACTCTGACTGGCGTGAGGTGATATCTGAGTGTGGTTTTGATTTGTATTTCCCTGATGAGGAGTGACATTGAGCATCTTTTTATGTGCCTGTTGGCCATCTGGATGTCTTCTATCTGCAACATATTCTTCCTAATATCGTCTTCTTTCTACAGTGCATTCACCCTTTAAGTCTTAGCTCCTTTCTGCCTCTTTTGTGAAATCTGTCCTGATCACCTGAATCCCAGGAGATCCTTCTCTAGTTCCCTTTCTTAAACAAGGTGGTACTTACAGTCTCCACCAAGCAATTTTATCACATCTTTATTTGTTATCTCCTCTGCCTAATTTTTATTTTCTAAAAGTTCTGTCAGCTTCTTTGGAGAAGGAGCTATACCTTATAATTTAACTGTATTGCCCTCAGTGTTGAACACAGACTTTGACAGAAGCTGCTGAATTAATATTTTTAGCAGACTGGTCAAGTTCCGTATCAAAATAATTATTCCCATTTTATATTACAACAAAACTTTTTCACAAGATAATATAAGTTGTGTATGCAAGATCTAGAAAACTATTTTTAATCAAAGATCAAAAAAATGTGTACTAACTGGGCCAAGAGGGAATAAAAATGACTTTGTTGTTTTACTACTCTTCTACAATAGATTGGCTAGAAGTTTTGCATGAGACCAAAAATATGAATAAGCCTGTAAAGGAAGATGTAATGTGGGAGGTTGATGACTGACATAAGTGCTGCATTTGTGCTTTTTAATTCTGAAAGAATGAATTCATTTTTTCCCCACCTACATCTTTTGCATTAAATAAAATGTTTTCTTATATTTATAAGTGTTAACAAGAATATTTTCCATCAGCTCCAGGTGTGTGTATGTGTGCTACACTTTGTATCCAAACTCAGGTTGTATTCTATTAGTATATCTTGGAGTATCACACCATGGAGAGGAAGACCAGTGACAAATATGGTTAAGGGAGCCAAGAAGGTAGAAATTGATTTTCTCTTTCAAGACGGACCATATTGATGACACAGAGATACTGATGTGCTTATCAATTTTCCTAACTCATTCCCAGGAACCAATTTCTGTCCTTCATAGAAAGTAAAAGAAAAACCATAACTGATGTATGATGATAATAGAATGAGCCTTACTACGTGCCATTTAATTTTCACTTTAACTTAAGAAGGCAGACCCTCTATTCTCATTTAGAGTAGATAAGATAATACATGAGGAAACTGAGACAAAAGAGGTTAAGTGATCTGTCCCAGGTGACAGGGACAGTAAGTGACAAAACCTGATTTCAAACACTAGCAATCTAGCTCCAAAGCCCACAATTTAATTGCTATACTATAAATGTCTCTTTGTCTATTATACTAATGTTATTATGTTATTTTTATGATGTATATTATTTATTGGAGATAATATGATTTCTGCAACATACCATGACAAGAGTAATTAGATTTCCACTCTCTTAAAACACACACGCGCGCGCACACACACACACACACCTGAAATCTATCATACCATTCTGTTTTATGTTATTAGCTACAATTTTATAAAAAACTGAATGATTTGTGTCTGTTGCTAAGCAGGAAATAAGATTTTTAGGTTTTGTATTAGTATGCTAGGACTGTCATTAAAAAAATAATCACCACAAACTGGGTGGCAAAAACAACACGAATTCATTTCCTCACAGTTCTAAAGGTATGAAGATATTGTCAGGATTGGTACATTCTAGAAGTTCCGAGCAGAATCTGTTCCATGTGTATCCCTTAGTTTCTGATGGTTGGTTATCACCAATCCTTAGTGTTCTTTAGTGGTAGACACATCACTCCAGTCACTGTCTCTGTCTTCACATATGTTCTCTGTGTACCGCAATGTCCAAATTTATCTCCTTCTATAAGGGTACCGATCAGTGACGAAGCACCACTCTGATCCAATATGATCTCATCTTAACCTGATTACACCTGCGAAGACCCTATTTGCAAAGAAGGTTACATTCACAGATACTGGGGGTTAGGATTTTTGTATATCTTTTCTGGGAACACGATTCAACTCCGAATTAGCCCCTTTGACTAACCTAGAGTGTCAAAGCAGTAAGCCTTACAATGAGGATTAGTCTAGGCACTTAGTGCTACTGCTTTTAAAAAACAGAGCATTTAAAACCAAATTGTAAAGAAGTAAAACGTTTCCTTTTTAGTTTGTGGCTTATTCGCTTAGTGTGCTTTTGTCTCTGATTTTAACAGTATCACCTATTAAGGAGGGCACTTGTTGAGATGAGTACTTGGGAGTTATATGTAAGTGATGAATCACTAAATTCTACTCAAGAAAAAAAAGGAAGGCAGGAAGAAAAGAGGGAAGAAAAGAAAATCACCTAGGAATAAGCTATGTCTCCAAAGGAGTACTTAACACTGTTTTCCTTGTGCTAGCAAATGTCTGCTGTGTACAGTGTGATGAATATACAAGTTCCTCAGTCCTTGCTTTGACCTAGCATGTCTCTAATATTAACTCAGGCCTTACATAGTAGTTTGCTGAGCACATTTCCTGCCATGACTGCTTTCTGTCACAAAATGTAACATGTCTCATGAAAAGGACACCATCCTAATTCACTATCTTTAATTATATTAGCTTTTCACAACATCTATTATTTTACTCTGTTCTCTTCCCAGTTTTCAAGTCTATTCCTTTCTACCAGTAACAATCATCTACCTGTTTTCACTTTTCTTCTAAGTGATCATGATATGGGATGTCAAACATTTATTCTTACAATTGTCACGGTGAAAAAAAGTAAATTACAGAAACACAGAAGGGATATGACAATACTAAAGATAGTGTTTTGATATATTGGTGTATCTTCTATGAATATGTATTTTTACATCATTGAGATTCAACTAGAGTTTTTTAATCATTTTTATTTATGTATTTAATTTTATTAGTGTATCATAACTTACATTATTAAAAACTCTTAAAAATAATTTTAATAGCTGAATAATATTTTATGTGGCTTCACTGTTAGTTAGGCATTCCTCCTTTGTTGAAGATTTGAAGGGTTTCCAGTTTTTATTATAGATACAACTATGATTACCAATTTTGGACATAAATAATTGGCCATAGTTGTGATTATTTCCGTAACACTTATGCTTATATGGAGAAATATTTCGTCAAAAGGCATGAACATTTTAGAAGTTCTATCTTTATTAATTCAGTAGAATCTAGATTTAACCAATCATATAACCTCAACAATGACAGAGAGTTTCACTTCACTACTGCTTCATTTTCACTTAACCCAATTGTGCAGATGAACAGCGCTTTTCATTAACTTCTAGTTAGAGTATTGAAGGATGCAAAATATTTTTGCTTCTATGGTAACAACCAGAAAAAAAAAAAGTAGAATAAACATGCTTTACATTCGGTTGTCAAAGAGCTGAGGATTCAGGGAAATGTTAGTGAACTGAATTCTTGAGAAGGAAGAGCCCTTCTTAGGTGAGCAGAGAGTTGTGTGAGCACCCATACATGAGATCAACCACCTGGCCTGAGTCTGAGCAGATAAAGAAGGAAACCTACAACAAATGCCATTGCAAGAAAAGTAAAACATGTTGATCTTTGAAAATACGGCTGAGATGGAAGAACAGATTGACTTCTAGATAGAACCCCAAATATAAAAAAATAAATCACTTAGCTTGATAATTCTCATTCATGTGCAAAATTTTACTGAGAAGGCAACAGTAAAGAAAATAAAAGAAATCAGAGAGAATTGGTGGCTCTAATGTGCTTATATTCTAGAATTCTGCTGGGGTTGAATCCAAAAGCTAGCGAAACCTATCTTAAGCTGCAGGACAATCCCCTTATAGCTCAAATACTCCTGAGAATAAAAAGATCAAAACTTGATGGCAGTAGTGTGTGAAGTTGGATACTGTGCTAACCAGAGTTGAATCAAATTATTAGAGCTGTGGATGAGTACCAGCTAAACTTGATCCTTTTTGGAATGTTAATAAGCAGCCCCTTACCCTAGTAGGCAAAGAACAGAGTGGTATACTCTAGGAAAAACAAAACAAATTAAAAATAAACAAAATATCACACTTCAGTCTCCACTCTTCTTTAAAACACAATATCCAGAATAAAACCTAAAAAATTGGATATACATTAAAAAAAAAAACAGGAAAATGTAATCCATCATCAAGAGAAAAACAGGAAGCAGACACAGACATGATCCAGAAACTGGCATTAGGAGATAAGGATTTTAAACTATTATCTTTACCAAGTTTAAAGGAAGATGGAAATAATAGGTAAAAACACAGTGATTTTCAAGGGAGAAATAAAAACTAAAAAAAAATGGAAATTCCTACTCAGCCATAGAAAAGAATGAAATCTTGCCATTTGCAACAACATAGTTGGACCTAGAAAGTATTATGCGAAGTGAAATATGTCAGTCAGAGAAAGACAAATATCATTTGATTTCAGTCATATGTGGAATTTTTGAAACAAATTAAGTGAACAAAGAATAAAACAACAAAAAAACACAAACAAACCAATGAAACCAAACAAACAAAAAACAGATTCTTAAATACAGAGAACAAGCTGGTGGTTCCCAGAGTCGAGGTGGGTGAGAGATGGGTGAAATAGATAAACGGGATGAAAAGTACACCTACTATTGTACACCTGAAACTAATATAACACTGTATGTTAATTATACTCCAATAAAAAAGAAATAGGAAAAAATGGAAATTCTAGAACTGAAAATACAGTATCTAAAATAATGTGCTAGATATCAGCAACGATAACTATAAAACATTACTGAGACAAACTCAACAAGATATAAATAAATGGAAACATAAATCGTGTTTATAGATTAGATTAGTTATTTTTAAGATGTCAATTCTTTTCAAAGTGCTGAATTAAAAAAATAAAAATTGCTTAATAGATGAACAGCTCAGTCTTTTAAATGAAATTGAATTTCCAGTTGTAGATCAGATAAATTCTAGTAGATGAATTCTTCCTTGTTCCTCCCACTAAGTTCCATTGAAAACCTGGATATTACATAAGAAAAACATTAGAATACTATAAAAGATGGCAAGAAGAAGGCATACCAACAGGGACTTTAGATCATAAATAACAAAATGGTAGTGTAATGTCAGGTTTGATTTTGTTTTGTTTATCACAGTATGTGTGCTTAAATACTGGAAACACCAATAGACTGAGACAAAAAAAAAAGACCCAAGAAAAGCCTGTTTCTAGTAAAAGGATCAAGAGAAATTCAGAGCCAAGAGAGAAAGCTTTTAGACAATAACTGTCCTACTTTAGCAAACACTCCAGAAAAAACTGACCTCAGCTGATCACAGTCAGCAAAGACCAAGTGAGGGAAACTAGACTTCCACCTTTCTCTGGCTATAATGAGGCTCCAGAGTGGAGTCAGCGAAGTTCGAAATGGGGGACTTTTATGTTTACTGGACAGTAACAAGTCACTGAAGGCAATGTGGAAGGGAGTTGTGAGGTGTAGTCACTCCCGGAATATAAATAGAGACCAAGTGAGGAAATTCTTCAAGACTGGCATTAATGAGGCAGCAAGGAAAAAAGTTGAAGGCAGCAAGAGAAACAACACTTTATCTACAGAAGAAAAGTAATTTGAATGGCAGTGGATTCCTCATAAGAAATTATTGAGGCCAGAATACATTGACACATGGTTTTTAAAGAGATAAGCGAAAAGAAATGTCAACCCAGAATTCCGTATCCAGTGAAAATACTGTCCAGAGATGAAGCAAAAATCAAGATATTCTCAGATGAAAGAAAATTAAGACAATTTGTATACAGCAGACCTGTCCTAATATAATTGTTAAAGGAAATTCTTGAAACAGATAAAATGATAAGGAATCTTGGAATATCATAAAAGAAGGGAAAAAATGAAAAGAGGAAAATAGGGGTAAATACTACATAATGTTATTTTTTTGAGTTTCTGAATTATATTTGATGGTTAAGAGAAAAATGATAACATTGATGAGGCTTTCAATGTATGTAGAGAAAGTATTTAAGAGAATTTAAATGGAGAAGAGTAAAAGGACTTTAAAAGGAAGCATGACCTCTAAATTTCACTTAACTTGATAAAATGTCAACACCAATAGACTATAATAAGTTACATATATATAATGTAATACCTTCAGCAACCACTAAAAACATACATGCAAAAAGATCCATATATTACAAAAAAACTCTACAGAAAGATAAAAATGAAGTTCTAAAACATTCAAGTTACCCACAGGAAGGTAGAAAAAAGAAAACAGAAAAATGGAACAAACAGAAAAACAATATAATGTCAAATATATTAGTTATTACATTCAATATAAATGACTTAAATGCACTAATGAAAAGGCAAAGATTTTCAGAGTGGGAGGAAAATGATCCTGTTACATAATGTCTCTCAGATATAACAATATAGGCCAGTTGAAAGTAAAATGATGTAAAAATATTTATCATGCAAATAGTAAGCAAAAGGAAGTAAAACCTCCACATTAATATAAGATAAAGTAAAATTTACAGCCAAAGAAATTATCAGGAAGGGCAAAGATATTACCTAATGATAAAATCAATCTGTGAAGAAATGGAATTGTAAAGCATGTAAAGCAAAAACAAATAAAACTAAAAGGATAAATAGGAGCACCTGGGTGACTCAGTTAAGTATCCAACTCTTGGTTTTGGCTCAGGTCATGATCTCACTGTTCATGAAACACTTGGAAACTACAATCGATACTTTTTAACAATCCATAGGTCAAAGAGGACTCTTCAAAAGAAATATTTTAAAAATAAGAACTGAATTAAATTAAGAACACATTATATCAAAATTTGTACAATACAGCTAACGTGGTATTGAGGGCGAAATTATAGTACTAAATGTTTACATTAGAAAAGGGGGAAAATATCAAGTCAATAATCTCAACATACTAAAAAAAGAACAAGGAGCACCTGGGTGGCTCAGTGGATTGGACACGCAACTCTTGATTTCTGCTCAGGTCATGATCTCATGGTTTGTGGGATCGAGGTCTCCATCAGGCTCTGTGCTGACAGTATGGATCCTACTTGGGATTCTCTCTCTCTGCTCCTTCTCTGTCTGCTCTCTCTCAAAAAAATAAATATTTAAAAAAATAATGAAGAAAATCCAAAGCAAACAAAAGGAAATAACAAAAGATAATTACAGTTTTCAATGAAATATAATACAGTAAAACAGTAGAGGAAATCAGTTACACAAAGGGCTTGTTTTTTGAAAAGATTAATAAAATTGAAAGACATTTGTCAAAACCAAAAAAGAGAAGGTGCAAATTACCAACATCAGGAATGAAACAAGATTAAAACAGGCAAGAAATAAGATTATAGACATCAAGGGATAATAAAGGAATAATAAGAACTAACTCTGCACACATAACTTTAACAACCTACATCTTCCTGTGAATCTACAACTATTTCAAAATAAATAAGAACAACTTTTGAATACTTTGTATAGATATTCAGATTACCATGAAGTTCATGAAAAGATGCTCAAAATCATTATGCGTAAGGAAAATTCAAATTAGTCACTGTTCATTCAAATGATCACAAATATGTTTGCATTATTTATTTAGATTATTATTGAAATGAATTGAAATTTAAATAAACTTGTAAATTTTTGTGGATTACTGATTTAGGAAGCATTTCTTTGAAGAATGTTCTACTTCTTTATCTAACCACTCCTCAGCCTTTAACTTTCTAGCTCCCTCAGCTCCCATTTTCACAAGGTTCTTTGGAATGATGAATCATTGTGGATGTCTTACCTGATTCTAGCTCAACAACTCTCTAGGAGGCTGCCTCTAGAATCTGATCTAATGCCTCATGCATGGGGACTCTTGAGAAAGATGCCCTGCCCCAAGTCCTGCCTCAACCTCTTGGCAGTTACTTTGAAAAGGTGGCTACCCTCCAGCCCTGAAGCCTTCAGTCCATCGTTCCTCACGGCCTTCACCTCCACAACCAGGGATGGTACATAGCCAATATGCACAAGTTGTTAATGTATTAAACACAAGGGACATGCCAGCAATCAGTCTGAACCTTTGCCTGTCTTCCTAAACCAAGAGAAGGAAGTTGAAACAAGGGGAACAAAATTTGGCTGGAAGATAGTTTGTGTTTAGATAAGAGAACATACGAAAATGAGACTAAAATGTCTGACACATTTTTAGGAAGTAGGAGACAATGGAGTTGGGGACAGCACAGATGTTTTATTTGTTTTGGAGAATAAATATTATGATTGGCTTATCTTTTAGGAATATAACTCCATGGACAATTTCAGTGAATTATGGGTAGGCAAGTAATATTATCTGTGATGATTAAAAAGCATAACCAAATATATTCTGAATTTGATTCAGATTGCTATTCCTGGAGAAAGTTCCCATAGAGAAGTAAGCATCCAAATCCAGATGTCTTGTGTCAAAAGCATATCCATCCTTGTTATTTATATCTCTGGAAATGATAAGTAAATGGTACATGCTTTAAAAGTACCAAGTACAGAGGGTTGATATTAATGATAAAAATTAGGATAGATTTGAAGGAGAGATTGTAAACAGGGAAGGCCACATTGATCTCAACTAGAGAATGAATCAAGAACAAGAAAATTCTCTCTTCCAACATCTTCCAAAGCTATTAAAAGCGGAGCTGAGTGGCTCAGCTTGGATGGAATATTCTAGCTTTTAACAACATAACTTGAATAGCAATATTTGAATATCCTCACTCTGTGATGTCTGTTGAAAGCAAATGATAGTAAAAATGACATTAATGTGAAAAGGTCAGTTTGTAAGTATTTGCGTTTGCATTTGCCATATTATGGAAGAAACATTTCAATAGTTGGTAAATATGCTCGCAAACATTTCTCAGGTATCAGAAAATTAAACCCATCTCTTTTCTATTTGAACTTGGCTTTGAATATTTCCAGCATTACTATATCACTAACATCACTATAAAATTTATGGGTCTGCTAGACTAGGGTTTCTCAACCTCTGCACTACTGGTATCTTGAACCTAATCCTTCCTTGTTGTGACACCGTCTTGTTCATTTTAGGACGGCTCATAGCATCCTTGGCCTCTAACCATTAGATGCCACTATCACACCCTTCCCAGTTGTGATAAACAAAAATATATTCAGGCATTTCCCAATGTCTCCTGGGGGACAAAATTTCCCCTAGTTGAAGACCGCTGTGCTTGACCAATCTACCCAAGAGTAAAAGAGCCCTAACTAGGACTGAAGTACAGAGAATTGTGTTAGAAGATTTGACCTGAAGAACTGACTTTATGAGAACAGGGAAATTTCTGCCTTCTACACTCCTTTACCTCCAGAGTTCTTGAATGGTGCGTGATAGTCCATAAGTGCTCAATAAACATTTGTTGAGTGAATGACCCTTTCAGAGAAGATATTAAAGGAGAGGATTAGACAAAGAAATAAAATAGCTTTTGCTCATAAATTGACTTCAAAGTTCTCAGTAGATAAATACTTAGAAGAATATTAGACACGATCTAATATTAAGGTCAGATTGATGAAGAGATTATCAGATGAAGCTTCCAGAGGGGAAGTTGACAACTGTTTTTTAACAACTGACCTTTAGAAGTTGGGAAACTTCTTCACAGACATCCATAGCCTCCTATGAATACAGTATGTTGCTAGCTCTTCACACTTTGAAAGGTTCTGGGATTGTAGTCAAACTTTCACTGCCAAAAAAGTTGAGGAATAATGTGAGTAATCTAATGGGCATACTTTGTTGGAAAGACTACCATGAAAGGTCTTTATACTATTCAGTATTTCATGATAAATTAAGAAAGACAAGATGTTAGAAACATAAAGATAGTAATTTTAAGAATCTACCTTGATATGAGGTCCATCTTTGTCTTCAGGTTTATGCTAGACACATAGACCCTCTGTAATGCTTTCCTTTAAAAGGGGGGAGGGGGGCCCCAGGTGGCTCAGTAGGTTAAGCCCCCAACTTCGACTCAGGTCATGATCTCACAGCAGGTCATGATCTCGTGGTTCATGGGTTTGAGCTCTACATCGGGCTCCATGCTGACTGTTCAGAGCCTGGAGCCTATTTTGGATTCTGTCTCTCCCTCTCTCTGCCCCTCCCCTACTTGCATTGTCTCTTTCTCTCTTAAAAATAAACATTTTTAAAAAAACGCTTAATTGCCCTTTTAAATTAACCTTTTGTTCCTTGGATATTATTTCCAATCATAGACTTCTCAATGGCATTTTTTTTAAACAAAATGTGCCCTTCTTGTGATTTGAAATTAATGTTGTTCATTCAGAAATGATATAATACAAACTTCTGGATATTAACAATCATAATGTTTTACTCTTCTAATCTAGTATACTGAATTAGATTAACTATATGAAATTCCCAGTCCAAGATCCAACATAAAATGTGTGCTAGGGCAAAGTTTATTAGTTAATCCAACCAGTATTGGTTGCTGTTCAGTCTATGCAGGGACTATTGTAGTTGTTTGGAATATATTCAGTGAACAAAGCAGATGTAGAGTCTAGCCTTGCTTATATTCTAGTAAGGAAAGCAAACAATAACAAAAATTATAATAGGTAATTTATATTGGGGTTAATGAATAACAAATCTTTGGGGGAACAAAGGAAAAAATCAATGCATGAACTTGAACCCAGAAAACAATAGAGAAAACTAATGATGCCCAAACCTGGTTCTTTGAAAAGATCAATAAAATTGATGAAACTCTTGTCAGAAACATCAGGGGGGAAAAGATACAAATTACCAATATCAGCAATAAAAGAAAAAATATCACCCTGGATCATCGGACACTTAAAAGTATATTAAGAGAATATGAAATTTAAGTTTATATTTATTTTTTTTAATTATTTTTTAATTTCTATCCAAGTTAGCATAGAGTGCAACAGTGATTTCAGGAGTAGATTCCTTAATGTCTCTAACCCACTTAGACCATCCTCCCCAACCCTTGGTTTATTCTCCATATTTAAGAGTCTCTTATGTTTTTGTCCCCCTCCCTGTTTTTATATTATTTATGCTTCCCTTCTCTTATATTCATCTATTTTGTATCTTAAAGTCCTCATATGAGTGAAGTCATATGTCTATTGTCTTTCTCTGACTAATTTCACTTAGCATAAAACCCTCTAGTTCCATCCACGGAGTTGCAAATGGCAAGATTTCATTCTTTTTGATTGGCACGTAATACTCTCTCTATATATATACACCACATCTTGTTTATCCATTCACCCATCAATGGATATTTGGGCTCTTTCCATACTTTGGCTATTGTCGATAGCACTGCTATAAACATTGGGGTGCATGTGCCCCTTCGAAACAGCATACCTGTATCCCTTGGGTACATACCTAGTAGTGCAATTTCTGGGTATAGGGTAGTTCTATTTTTAATTTTTGAGGAACCTCCATACTGTTTTCCATAGCGGCTCTCCAGTTTGCATTCCCACAAAAATTGCAAAAGAGATCATCTTTTTCTGCAACTTCATCATCTGTTGTTGCTTGAGTTGTTAGCCATTCTGACAGGTATGAGGTGGTATCTCATTGTGGTTTTGATTTGTATTTCCCTGATGATGAGTGATGTTGAGCATTTTTTCATGTGTCAGTTGGCCATCTGCATGTTGTCTTCAGAGTAATGTCTATTCATGTCTTTTGCCCATTTCTTCCATGGATTATTTGTTTTTTGGGTGTTGAGGTTGATAAGTTCTTTATAGATTTTGGACACTAACACTTTATCTGATGTGTCATTTGAAAATATCTTCTGCAATTCTTTAGGTTGCCTTTGAGTTTTGCTGGTTGATTCCTTTTCTGTGCAGAAGGTTTTTATTTCGATGAAGTCCCAGTAGTTCATTTTTGCTTTTGTTTCCCTTGCCTCTAAAGACGTGTTGAGTAAAAAGTTGCTGTGGCCAAGGTCAAAGAGGTTTTTGCATGCTTTCTTCTCTAGGATTTTGATGGCTTCCTGTATTATTCTTCCATTTTGAGGTATTTTTGTGTATGGTGTAAGAAAGTGGTCCAGGTTCATTTTTATGCATGTCACTGTCAACTTTTCCCAGCACCACTTGCTGAAGACACTGTCTTTATTCCATTGGATAGTCTTTCCTACTTTGTCAAAGATTAGTTGGCCATACGTTTGTGGGTTCATTTCTGGGTTCTGTTCTGTTCCATTGGTCTGAGTGTCTGTTTTTGTACCAGTACCATACTGTCTTGATGATTACAGCTTTGTAATACATCTTAAAGTCCAGGATTGTGATGTCTCCAGCTTTGGTTTTCTTTTTCAGGATTGCTTTGGCTATTTGGGGTCTTTTCTGGTTCTGAACAAATTTTAGGATTGTTCTAGCACTGTGAAGAATGCTGGTGTTATTTTGATAGGGATCACATTGAATATGTATATTGATTTGGGCAGTATCGACATTTTAACAATATTTGCTCTTTCTATCCAGGAGCATGGAATAGTTTTCCATGTTTTTGTGTCTTCTTCAATTTCTTTCATAAGCTTTCTATAGTTTCAGTGTATAGATTTTTCACCTCTTTGGTTAGTTTTATTCCTAGGTATTTTATGGTTTTTGGTGTGATTGTAAATGGGATTGATTCCTTGATTTCTCTTTCTGTTGCTTTTATTATTGGAGTGTAGGAATGTAAGTGATTTCTGTGTCTTGATTTTATATCCTGCAACTTTGCTGAATTCACAGATCAGTTCTAGCAGTTTTTAGGTGGAATCTTTTGGGTTTTCCATATAGAGTATCATGTCATCTGGGAAAAGTGAAAGTTTGACCTCCTGCTGGCCGATTTGGATGCCTTTTATTTCTTTGTGTTGTCTGTTGAGGCTAAGACTTCCCATACTATGTTAAATAACAGTGGCAAGAGTGGACATCCCTGTCTTGTTCCTGACCTTAGGGGGAAAGCTCTCAGTTTTTCTCCATTGAGGATGATATTAGCATTGGGTCTTGCATATGTGGCTTTTATGATCCTGAGGTATGCTCCTTCTATCCCTACTTTCTTGAGGGTTTGTATCAAGAAAGGATGCTGTATTTTGTCAAATGCTTTCTCTGCATCTATTGAGATGGTCATGTATTTCTTGTCCTTTTATTGATGTGATGAATCATGTTAATTGCGTTGTTGATGTTGAACCAGCCCTGCATCCCAGGTATAAATCCCACTTGGTTGTGGTGAATAGTTTTTTTAATGTATTGCTGGATCTGGTTGGCTGCTACCTTGTTGAGGATTTTTGCATCCATGTTCATCAGGGAAATTGGTCTATAGTTCTCCTTTTTAGTGGGGTCTCTGGTTTTGGAATCAAGGTCATGCTGGCTTCATAGAAAGAGTTTGGAAGTTTTCCTTCCATTTCTATTTTTTGGAACACTTTCAAGAGAATAGGTGTTAACTCTTCCTTAAATGTTTGGTAGAATTCCCCTGGAAAGCCATCTGGCCCTGTACTCTTGTTTTTTGGCAGATTTTTGCTTACTAATTCGATTTCCTTACTGGTTATGGGTCTGTTCACATTTTCTATTTCTTCCTGTTCCAGTTTTGGTAGTGTATATGTTTCTGGGAATTGGTCCATTTCTTCCAGATTGCCCATTTTATTGGCATATTATTGCTCATAATATTCTCTTATTGTTTGTATTTCTGATTTGTTGATTGTGATCTCTCCTCTTTCTTTCTTGATTTTATTTATTTGGGTCCTTTCCTTTTATTTTCTGATCAAACTGGCTAGTGGTTTATCAACTTTGTTAATTCTTTCAAAGAACCAGCTTCTGGTTTCATTGACCTGTTCTGGTTTTTGGTTTGTTTGTTTCGATATCATTGATTGCTGGTCTAATCTTTATTATTTCCTGTCTTCTGCTGGTTTTGGGTTTTATTTGCTGTTCTTTTTTCAGCTCTTTAAGGCATAAGGCTAGGTTGTGTATCTGAGACCTTTCTTCCTTCTTTAGGAAGGTCTAAATTGCTATATACTTCCCTCTTATGACCACCCTTGCTGCATCCCAGAGGTTTTGGGCTGTGATGTTATCATTTTCATTGACTTCCATGTACTTTTTAATTTCCTCTTTAACTTCTTGGTTAGCCCATTCATTCTTTAGTAGGATGGTCTTTAGTTTATAAGTATTTTTCATCTTTCCACATTTTTTCTTAGGGTTGATTTTGAATTTCATAGCATTATGGTCTGAAAATATGCATGGTATGATCTCAATCTCTTTGTACTTGTTGAGGGCTGATTTGTGTCCCAGTATGTGATCTGTTCTGGAGAAACGTTCCATGTGCACTACAGAAGAATGTATATTCTGCTGCTTTAGGATGAAATGTTCTGAATATATCTGTTAAGTCCATCTGGTCCAGTGTGTCATTCAAAGCCATTGTTTCCTCATTGATTTTCTGTTTAGATGATCTGTCCATTGCTGTGAGTGGGGTGTTGAAGTCTCCTACTATTGTGGTATTACTATCGATGAGTTTCTTTATATTTGTGATTAATTGTTTTACGTATTTGGGTGCTCTCACATTTGGTGCATAAATGTTTACAATTGTTAGGTCTTCTTGGTGGATAGACTCCTTGATTATGATATAATGCCCTTCTGCATCTCTTGATACAGTCTTTATTTTAAAGTCTACATTGTCTGATATATGTATGGCTACTCCAGCTTTCTTTTGTTGACCATTAGCATCATAGATGATTCTCCATTCCCTTACTTTCAATCTGAAGGTGTCTTGAAGTCTAAAGTGGGTCTCTTGTAAACAGAAGATAGATGGATCTTGTTCTCTTATCCATTCTGTTACCCTGTGTCTTTTGATTGGAGCATTGAGTCCATTGACATTTAGAGTGAGTACTGAAAGATATCAATGTATTGCCATTATGTTGCCTGTAGAGTTGCAGTTTCTGGTGGTGTTCTTTGGTCCTTTTTAGTATTTGTTGCTTTTGGTCTTTCTTTTTTTCCATCTTTTCTCCACTCAGAGAGTCCCCCTTAAAATTTCTTGCAGGGCTGGTTTAGTGGTCATGAACTTCTTTAATTTTTGTTTGTCTGGGAAACTTTTTATCTCTCCTTCTATTTTGAATGACAGCCTTGCTGGATAAAGAATTCTTGACTGCATATTTTTCTGATTCCACACATTGAATATGTCCTGCCACTCTTTCTGGACTGCCAAGTTTCTGTGGATAGGTCTGCTGCAAATCTGATCTGTCTGCCCTTGTAGGTTAAGGACTCTTTTTTTTCCTTTGCTGCTTTCATGATATTTTCTTGCCTCAGTGTTTTGTGAATTTTACTATGATATGCCTTGTTGATGGCCCATTTTTGTTGAATCTAATGGGAGTCCTCTCTGCTTCCTGGATTTTGATGTCTATGTCTTTCCCCAGGTTAGGAAAATTTTCTGCTATGATTTGCTCACATAACCCTTCTACCCCTATCTCTCTCTCTCTCTTCCTTTAATGGGACCCACATGATTCTGATGTTTTTCCTTTTTAATGAGCCACTGATTGCTCTAATTCTTAAATCGTGCTCTTTTGCCTTAGTCTCCCTGTTTTTTCCTGCTTCATTATTAACCATAGGTTTGGCCTCTCTATCACTGAGTTGCTGCTTTGCCTCATCCATCCTTGCTGCAGTGACATCTATTTGAGATTGCAGCTCAGTTATAGCATTTTTTTGTTTCATCCTGACCAGCTTTTACTTCTTTTATCTCCCCAGAAAGGGATTCTAATCTATTTTGAACCCCAGATTGTATTCTTATCGTGATTCTAAATTCTGGTTCAGACATCTTGCTTGTATCTCTGTTCATTCAGAGTCTGGCTGTCATTTTTTCCTGTTCTTTCTTTTGGGGTGAATTTCTTCCATTTCATTATTTTGAAGGGATAAAAGGAATTAGTAAGGTTAAAAAATTTCAGTTAAAAATTAAAAACAAAAAAAAAATCAAATGATACTTGATCCTAGGTGTGTTTTGGTATGGTTGTTGAAAGGAGCTTGATAGATTAGAGAAAAAAGGGAAAAATAAGAAAGGAAAAAGTAAAATTTGAAAATCTGAAAAAAAAAAAGAATACAATGAAATGGAATAAATTGAAATAAGTAAAATAGAATTTGAAAATTTTCCGAAAAAAAGTACTGGAAAAAAATGTAAAGAAAAATACTCTCAGTAAAAAATGAAAGTTAAAATAAATATTTTCTGTTTCTGTATTCAAGAATAAGAAAAAAAATTGGAATTGATGGACCAGCGAACAGACTGAAATATGAATGAAATTACGTCAGTTTCCCCTAGAATTCAAACTATGAAATTTACTTTATAGTCCGTAAACCAAGCATGCAGGGAGACTTGTGGTGTTCTTCAAGAGCAAGATTGGCCCAGTTGGGTGGGGCTTAGTGTAACTGCTCCCTTCTTCAGTAGATGGCACTGCTTAGCTTACTCGGTGGATTGTTGTGGGGCTTGGGACGGGTGAAAATGACATCACCCAGCTACCCAGTCTTAAGTATTGGAACTCTATTCTCCCCCACCAGCAATCGCACACCCTCCTTTGTTTCCGGATTCCATCCAATCCCCACTTTTACACTGTCTGTGACCAAGCTGTCACGTTGCCAGGAGGCACCTGCCTCCTGAGTTTTATCTCAGAGGTGCTGTGTTTCCCAATCCCTCACTTCTGAGTGACCTGCTCAGCCCTTCTGGGGGAGGGTCTCAATGAGTAATGGCCAGGTGCCTGACCGTCCCCAGGAACGTTCGCAGGATCATGCTGCTGCTGCTGCCCAGAGACTGTGGCTGGGTGCCAGCCCTCCCCAGAAAAAGTTCATGTGAATATACAGCAGCAGTGTTTCAGGGATTATGGTAAATCGCAACAGACATCTGGCACGAGGCTTCAGACTTAATGTCCTTGTTCCAGCACCAGCAAATGTGATTGTTCTCCAGGGTACACTGGGACCTTTGTCTGTGGGGTGGTCACCCAGCCTCTATTGAATGTTTTCCCAGCAGGGGAATTGCCTCTCCCTGTGTGGTCTGAGGACCCCTTGCACCTCGCTCTCTGCTCCTGGAGTTTGCCCTTCCCACCAGAGCACAGCTAGATATGAGCTGCAGAATTTCAGACTCTGTGCTCCCCCTGTTTGTAGGGTCTTAATGGAATTTGAACCCTCTCCTTTCTTCTTTCTTCCTTTTTTGTTCGGTCTTCAGCATACTCTTTTTTCTCTCTAGCTGCTCTTGGGCAGGGGGGAATAATTTCCTGTACTCTCCTCAACACCCCGTCCCCCCCATCCCTGTCTCTCCACAAGCAAAAACAGCTCCCTGCCCTCCGCGACTTCTCTTTTCCCCAGTTTACCTCTCTGTGCTGTCTACCTGGTGAATTCCATGTTTCAGGTTATGCAGATTGTTGTGTTAATCCTCAAATCAGTTTTCTAGGTGTTCTGGATGGTTTAGTGTTGATCTGGCTGTATTTCAGGGACGAGAGATGCAAAAAAAAAAAAAAAAAACCTTCCATGCTGTTCCACCATCTTGGCCCCTCTCCTAACTTTGCATTTATTAATTCAACAACTTAGAAGAAATGGACAAATTTCTTGAAAACTGTAAGATTTACATGGAAATAGAATAAGGAAACACTTCCTAGCATATTTTATGAAGCCAGCATTACCTTGCTACCAAAACTGGACAGTGATAGTTTAAGAAGAGGAAACTGCATATCAACATTTCTCTTAGACACAGATACAAAAGCACTGAACAAAGTATTAGCAAATTGAATCAGAAATATGTTAAAAATTTTATTATATATTGACCAAATGAGGTTTATCACAGGATGCAAATTGTTTAAGTGTACAAAATCACTTAATGTATTTTACAGATAAACAGACTAAAAATAAATCTGACCAATTCAAAACATTTAATAAAATTCAGTATCCTTTCATGATTTAAATATACATGTACACACCCGCACACACATACACATACACACACACACACATGTTTGCTGAAAACTTTTGAAAGGTTATGAAAGCAAATGAAGAAGACAAAGGGGAAAACATTCCATGATTATGTATTAGAAGCAAAAATACTGTTAAAATGTCTATACTACTCAAAGCAATCTACACATTCACTGTAATCTCTATCAGAATAACACTGGCATTCTTTACAGAGCTAGAACAAACAATCCTAAGATTTGTATGGAATGAGAAAAGACCCCACATAGACAAAGGAATGTTGAAAAGAAAAGCAAACCTGGAAGCATCACAATTCCAGACTTTAAGCTATATTATAACGCTGTAATCATCAAGACAGTATAGTACTGGCACAAAAACAGACATATAGATAAATGCAACAGAATAGAGAACCCAAAAATGGACCCATAAACAATGCCAACTAATCTTCAACAAAGCAGGAAAGCATATCCAATGGTAAAAAGACAGTCTCCTCAGCAAATGCTGCTGGGAAAACTGGAAAGTGACTTGGAGAAGAATGAAACTAGATCACTTTCTTATACCACACACACAAAAAAATTCAAAATGAATCAAAGATCTAAATGTGAAATAGGAAGTCATCAAAATCCTAGAGGAGAAAACAAGGCAACCTGTTGACGTTGGCTGTAACTCCTTAATAGACATGTCTCAGAAGGCAAGGGAAACAAAAGCAAAAAGGAACAATTGGTGCCTTATCAAGACAAAAAGCTTCTGTACAGCAGGGAAAACAGTCAACAAAACTAAAAGGCAACCAATGGAATGGGAGAAGATATTTGCAAATGACATATTCGGTAAGGTTAATATCCAAAATCTTTAAAGAACTTATCAAATTCAACACCCAAAAACATATAATCCAGTGAAGAAATGAGCAGAAGACATGAATAGACACTTCCCAAAAAGACATCCAGATGGTTAGCAGACATATGGAAAGATGCTCAACATCACTCATCATCAGGGAAGTACAAATCATAACCACAATAAGATACCACCTCACACCTGACAGCATGGCTACAATGAACAAATCAGGAAACAACAGATGTTCATGAGGATATGGAGAAAGGGGAACCCCTTTGTACTGTTGTTGGAAATGCAAACTGTTGCAGCCACTCTGGCAAAGTGTATGGAGGTTCCTCACAAAATTTAAGACAGAACTACCCTATGACCCAGCAATTATACTACTAGGAATTTATCCAAAGGATATGAAAATACTGATTCTCAGGAGCACATGTGCCCCAGTGTTGATAACAGCACTATCAACAATAGCTAAATTATGGAAAGAGCCCAAATGTCTGTTGATTAATGCATGGATAAAGAAGATGTGGTGTGTATATATGTACACACACACACACACAATGGAATACTAAGTGATCAAAAAGAACAAAATCTTGCCATTTGTAACAACGTGGATGGAACTAGAATATATTATGCTAAGCAAAATAAGTCAGGAAAGATATATATCATATGATTTTACTCATGTATGGAATTAAAGAAACAAAACATGTACATAGGGGAAAGGAAAGAAAAAGAAGATAAAAAGAGAGAGGGAGGCAAACTATAAGAGCCTCTTAAAGACAGAGCACAAAATTAGGGTTGCTGGAGGGGTATTGGGTGAACGGATGCATTAAGTGGGTGATGGGCATTAAGGAGGATGATTGTTGGGATGAGCACTGGGTGTTACATGTAAGTGATGAATCCTGGATTCTATTCCTGAAACTAATACTACACTGTGTGTTAACTAACTTATTTAAAAAAATAAATTAAGAAAAAAACATGTATTAACAAACTAGGAATAAAAAGAAACTCCTCCAACTTGGTAAGTGGTATTTATGAAAACCAACAGGTAATGTTATACTTAGTCATGAAAAGTTGAATATTTTTCCCATAATATTAGGGGGGAAAGCAAGGCTGCCTCCCCTGAGCTGGATGTTCTATCTAATACAATAGGGCAAGAAACAAATTAAAAAGGCATACAGACCAGAAAGCCAGATATAAACTGTCTTTACGATAGACAGTATGATCACATACATGAAAAAGACCCCAAAATATACAAGACAAAGCTATTTCAAATGGTATGTAATTTCATTGAGATAGTAGGATTCAAGCTTAATACACAAATCCAAAGGTATTTATGTGGACTATCATAGAGCAAGAGGAAATTGAAATTTTCAAAATAGTCCCACTTATCAGAACATCTAAAACCATAACATACTTAGGAATAAATCTGACACAAGATGTCCAATATTTATATGCTGAAAGCCACAAAACACTGATGAGAGAAAAAAAGCTATTCAATTCAGATTTATTTATGGATAAGAAGACACAATATTGTTAATATGTCCTTTCTACCCAAATTGATCTACAGAACCAACAATCAGTCCCAATCAAAATCTCAGCACACTGTTTTTTTTTAGCTGACAAGTTTATTCTAAATTTTATAAAGAAAATGCAAAATTATAGAATCGCCAAAATAACTTTGACAAAGAAAAAGCTAGAGGACTTACTGTAAAGCTATAGTAATCAGTGCAACATTGATATAAAAATATGCAAATACATCAATGGAACAAAGTAGAAAGTCCAGAAGTAGATAAACAATGTACGTTCAATCGATTTTGACATATTTGCCAAAGCATTTCAAAGGTGAAAGGATAATCCCTTCAACCAATTGTACTGAACCACCTGGATATCCACGTGCAAAAATTGTAAGCCTTACCTCTAACAAGACACAAAATACAGCCCAAATCATAGGTCTAAATATGAAAATGAAAACCATAAAATTCCAGAAGAAAATATAGTAGAAAATCTTGTGATCTTGTGCTTGGCAGTGATTTCTTAAATATGATGTAAAACATAAGCTATAAAACAAAGGATCAACAAATTGGATTTTATTAAACTTAAAAATATTTTTTTCATCAAAAGACAAGGTTAAGAAAATGAATAGACAATCATAGTCTCAGAAAAATATTTGCAAAATATGTATCTGGCAAAGGACTTTATACTTTAAATATTCAAAGAACTCTTATAACTCCAAACACACAAACAACCCAGTTAAAAATGTGCATAAGATTTGAGTGCATTGTCACCAGGCATTGATTTGGAGGTAGAATAGGAGGTGTAGGTCAAGATATCTTCATGACTTTTGCATGGGGAAGATTTTGTATCAGAATACAAAAAGCACTGATGCTAAAGGAAAAGTTTGATAAATTACATTCAAATTAAGTACTTATCAAAAGATACTGTTAATGAAATGAAAAGTCAAACCATGGAGTAAGAAAACATTTCCAGTATATATGCATGTTTAATGGCAGAGAACATGTTTTCAGAACATGTGAGGAACTTCTACAACTCAATAGGAAAAAGACAACACACTAGGAAAATGGTCAGTAGAGTTGAACAGATACTTTCACCACAGAATAGCCAAATGACCAACTAGCTTGCAAAAAAGTGTTTAAACTTATTGTTGACTATGGAAATAGAACTTAAAATCACAGTGATTCACTAAACCCCAAAATGGCTAATATTAAAGATGAACAATACCAAATGTTGCCAAGGCACAAATTGGAGCTCCTTTACCTGTGAGCATGTAAATATTTTAGAGTATCTACTAAAGCCACCCTATCACCCAGTGATTCCATTCCTAGAAAGATGTGCACATGTTTCTTATAGTATGTACATATGTTAATTAAATAACATAAGGTTCATAGCAGAGCTATTCTTTATAACACTAATCTGAAAGCAACCTAAATGTAATGGTAAATACACAATAATCATATAATAGAGAATTATGTGGCAAAATGAATGAAGAAATAGTATATGGGTGGATAATTACACTGATGCAAAAGAAGACAGACACAGAGTAGTATGTACTGTGTAATTTTGTTTATAAAAAGTTTAAAAGCAGTGAAAAATAACCAATGCTAGTAGAAGACAAGACAGTGTTTACTTTCGTCGGGGGAGAATCATGCCTGAGGAAGAGCACCCAGAGGTTGTCTGGGTTGCTGCTAATACTCCATTTCTTGTGATATTTGGTGGCAATTACATGAGTGTATTCACTTTTTGAATATTCATCAAGCTGAACAATTGCAATTTGTTCACTTTTCTGAATACAGAGCCAGTATGGGAAAGACTGACCTTTCTTTGGAAGATGGCAGGGGAGCAGGGTAAACAGAAATCAACCAGACCCACCATTTATGTTCTAGTAGGATGGATATACACCATACTGTTGCTTTAGGTTCACTGTATCCTGATCCTTGCAAAGCTTTCAGAATTTCTTTTCCCTGTAGTTTTAATATATGCTGGCAAGTTTATCTTACTTTGTTTTTAATAATGTATACTAATAAGTTGTACCTGAATCTCATCTTCTATGCCATCCCCAGTTCTTGGGTTCCAGGTCCCTGCCTGCATGAGTCTTGCATTAACAGTCTCCTTTGACAGCGCTCAAGTTCCATCCATCCCAGAGAAGTGTCTACAGTGTGCTTGTAAAAATCTTACTTTCCTGCTTTCTCTTCTCACACCCACCTGCACGTTCTTTAGGAAGAACAAGAAACCTTTATTTTTTCCTGCCACCTACTTTATTCTCTTAGGAGAAATTCCTTCTTTTTCTAAAACATGCCCTTCAGGAATCACAAATGAATCCTTACTCTTACACATTGATTACTTGTTGAAGTTGCTGCAGGTGTATGCACATGGACTCTTCTCCTGAGGTGAATTTTTTATTGGAGTGGAATTGCTGTATGACTCAAAAATGTTTTTGTCTCATTTTCAGAAAAAGGGATTGGAAGGTGGAGAAATATTTGTTTGTTCAAACAAACAATGTAAAGGTTTTTTCAGCTTGCTGCTTGTATAAATGTAGAGTGGTTTACATGAATTCCGTATTGCTCTCATCCCTGCAAGGGAATCTGACCTTCTGAGCAAAGTATATTGGTAATAAATATTGCTACATCCTACAACTCAACTTAGAAGGTACTCAGATAAGCTCAGAATGTAAAGGTGCTTTTGTTTCTTTTTCTTTTCCCCTCCCTCTCTCCCCTTCTTCCTTCCTTTCTCTTTCCGCCCTCTCTTACTCTTTTTCTCCTTTCCTACTATCCAAGCTGACCAGTGTGTAGTGCAGACTCACAAATATTTCTGATTGAATCAAATAAGTGGATGGACACAGATCAACTTGAGCAACAACCATGTTGACAGGCAGTTTATTATTTCGTTTTGAATTGAGATCTAATATGTTGAAATAAAAATGTGAAGAAAAATGTTCTGTTTTCGTACTTGGGTTGGAGGAGGAGAATTTCAATTTAATTATCTTAAGAATCCATTAGCTAATGCGTAGTTTTATAAATGTTCCCAGAAAAGTTTGGCTCACATGCTTGGTGGGCAACTCTTCAGTTAAAGAGACCAAGGGGGTGGTGCACCAAGAAAGTTATGACCTGTAGAAACTGACATTGTGAGTCAGACAATATAGTTTGGTGGGGGTCAGACATCCAAGAGTTGAGCTGATGAAGATATAACCATAAATTCTACCTGAGCACAAGGCTTATGAATTTGTAACTCTTAGCTTTGAAAAGTGACTGGGTGATTTAATTCATTGAGAGCCTGTACAAATTACCTGCTTTGTGAATAAGGGATTGATTGATAAAAGTGGTCTGTTTATTGAATCTATAAATGCCTGCTTCTCTAATTTATTTCTTATGGCTTAGTCATCTTCATCATAAATTCATGGGGCAACTTTACAAGTACATAAAATTGAGGGTTCAAATCAAGTATTTCTTCGTCAAAGATGCCTTCCTTGACTTTCTAGGCAATGCAACCCCTTCCTAGCTGCCATTATAGTTTATTAGCCTATTTTTGTTTGTTTGTTTGTTTATTGTCTATCTTCCTCCACCAGAATGCAGGTTCATTCTGTTTTGGGAGCAGGAACTTAGTTTGTCTTCTATCTCCACAGCTTATACCAGGGTCCACGCAAGTCACTCAATATTTACCTTGATGTCTTACATGCTAATTGTCAAGCATGCTCAAGAATGGCGGAGTAGGAAACAGTGTTCAACAAATGGACATGATATAAAGCCTCGCCTCAAGGACAGTTGATTCTTGGCCTTTCACAAAGAGTTGGTTGTTCAGTCCTACACATCCCTGTATGCTCCCTTTATATCCTTTGTTTATCACAACCCTTACATTCTCACCCAGGACTTTACCTCCATTCCCAATCCAGTGCACCAGCAAACCATCAGTCTTGCTTGGAAATGCTTAGTTCTTTCACATTCCTACCATACACAGGCCATCATCTGTAGTCTGGTATGTTAGTAAAGCCTTTTATTATAGTAACTCTACCTTTCTAGTTATCTCTCTCTCTTATTCAAAGCTGAACCATATGCTCCAGAACACCCCCATATCTTCCAATTTTTGCACTTTTTCATGCCACCTCTGTTGCCTAAAATGTTCTTTTCACACTATCTATTAGAAGTTAATCTGTCCAGGGGTGCCTGGGTGGCTCAGTCGGTTAAGCGTCTGCCTTTGGCTCAGGTTATGATCTCGCAGTCCTTGAGTTTGAGCCCCATGTCGGGTTCTGTGCTGACAGCTCGGAGCCTGGAGCCTGCTTCAGATTCCGTGTCTCCCTCTCTGATCCTCCCCCGTTCATGCTCTGTCTGTTTCAAAAATAAATAAACATTAAAAAAAAAGAAGTTTATCTGTCTATAAAAGTACCAGCTAAAAATAAGCATGCCTTCCTGAAGAAGATCCCACTATCATATTACGTGAATCAGTCTCTCTCCCTCTCTCCCTTCTTTGAATTCTATTTGTCCATCAATTCATTCAAGAAATAATTACAGAGCAATTCTATGTGCCAGCTACCTTGCTTAGTAATAAAAGTGTAAACCAAAAGAAAAAAAAAGTCTTTTTCACATAGCTTATGGTTCAGTGAGGGAGGCAGATAATATAATCACATAAGTAATCATGAAATGACAACTATGCTAAAAGCCTCAAAGGAGAAATACACAGTGCTTTCAGAGCACACAGCTCAACTAACTAACCTACAGAGGAAGGCCAGGGGAAGCTTTCCTGCCTGATCTGAGATATCAGTGTTGATGAACTAGGTGAGGGTGAAGGCAGGGAATAGTCTAAGCAGAGGGTACAGCCTATGCATAGATTTGGTGGCAGCAATGAGCATTGTGTGCTTGAGAAAACAGAAGAAAGCTGGTTGTGTCCAGGGCTTGAGTGAGGAGCATCCTGGGGCTGCAGACATAGGCGAAAACCAAATTGTCAGTGGGGTGTCACAGACCGTAATATGAGTTTGAATGTCTATCATAAGATGAATGATTGTTGTATTTTAAGCAAGAAGGTGACATAATCAGATTTGCAACTCAAAAAGATCACTCTGAGTGCAGGGTGGAAATTAATAGTAAATTAGAATGATGTGAGTAGATGCAACAGATCACCTGAGTGGTGTAGGCAAGAGCTGATGGTGACTTGAACTTGAGGGGTGATTGTGTGATGGCAGAAGTAACAAAAGGCGAACAGATTTGAGACCAGTTTAGGAGGCAACATCAGCAGGACACAATGGGAGATTGCATATGAGGGCTAATAGGGAGAAAGAAGACAAGGAGCCTCCTGGCTTTCTGACTGGAATAATAGAATAGATTGTGGCAGAACTATGCACTGAAAGAGGACCAGGTTTGGTATTTGGGGGAGTGTAAGACACCAATTACTGTAACTACTTTGTGTGGTGTCTTTCAGAGTCAGCCTTGTGTTGTCATTTTAGTATATGCAACATCTCTGCCGTCTCATATACACTGCATACCTAACTACATAACTCACACATGGTAGACAGTCCACAAAATATTTCTTAAATGAATGAATGCACAAAAATGTCAGCACACCCTTGGCACACTTGGAAAGGCAGTGACATCAGTGATACAGTGACTTAAATAGTGTAAGTACAATAAACAAATCATAAACTTCTATCTTTAATCTTTGTGCAAGATTAAAAGATCAAATTATAGGTATTTCAAATAATCAAAGTGGTTAATCTGTTTATTTAGCATCTTCAGGGGTTATAATCACTGATACCTTTTATTTAGATAGATCTTCTCAGCTGTGAAATTGTGGTGTAAAATTCAGCTGAAGTTTTATCGTAAATAGAGTATCTTGCTCCTGAAACTTTTGTTGTAGGCCAAAAATCTTTTCTAGAAAGTTTATCTCCCAAATGACTATATTCCACTGTTAGTCTGGGGACATGTCCTGGCTTCCTGGTGACAAGATGTCTTCCCAGGTGTCTCCCTCATGAAATTGGAGAGGCAACTTGGTTAAATGAAGAAACCTCTGGTCTAAGAGCAAGGAATCCTGATCCATTGTTGTGGCTTTACCACTATCAAGTTATCTAACCTCTCTTAAGTCACTTCTTAGATTTTTCAGTTTTCTCATGTACGAATTGAGATTATTCCTAATTTAAAAAGACTAAAAAGAAGTGGAAAATGTACAAAGATCAAAGGAAAAGGTGCTTGCAATGTACTTGATCCCTCTGCATGTCAAAAGTCTTCATTTTCACATATTTTAGGCTTGGTTTAGTGGAAAGAATTTAGATCTGATGAATGTGCATCTACTGATCCCATTGCACCTACATGATACGTGGTATTATCACAATGTACATGCAAGATGGCGCTGACCTTAGGAGAAGGCAAGTGGAAACCCTTTTACTAGATATGCTGTGAGGATATGATATGCTGTGAGGATACTCGTGCATGCACGTGCACACACACACACACGCACACGCACACATACAGCCCATTCAGAAAACAAAAGAAACACCTCTCTTCAAAATCTTTCCATCCAAAGAGGTAATGGATCTTAAACATGAGAAAGGCACAAAAAAATATACCGCAGCATCCAAACAAAATGATATCACAATTATGTGACAACAACAAACTTATATAGCATTTACCATGTAGTAGGAGCTATTAAAGCACTTTGCATGCCTGATTATATTCTTTCCCCATAACAACCTTATGTGATTACCTGCTATTAGTATCTTCATTTTACAAGTTAGGAAACTAAGGCACAGAGGGGGTAACTTGCCCACATTCACCAAGTTAGCGGCAGAGCTGAAGTTCCATGCCTCTCATAGGAGGCATGCCGTCTCAGATCTCTGAAAACAGTTTTGTCCTATTTCTTGCTAAGATTCTGAGAACAGATTTTGTGTGAATAGGAATTATTATTTCCTATAACTCGATTCTACAAAGCTCTTAATTGCTGGACAATTTTTCCACTAATGATGAATTTATTTTTTATTAACAGAAGCATAAATACAACTTTAGATGAGACTAACCATTTTGGTTTTTGTTTTGAAAAACAATAACAAAAATTTGGAGTGATCCAGAAGATCCAGAAAAATGACAGGGGTAAAATATGAAAAGATTACAAAGTCCAAATTCTGCTTGTATAAGCTATTCCTTTAACGTAGAATGCTTTCTTCCTCCCTTTCCTCCCGGTCCTCATTCCCATGAAGACTCCTCTAAAGTATCACTTCCTACCAGGACACCCCCCATTGGCCATCCCCCTTTTCTCTCTGTTGCAGGTGGTATTAGAGTTCCTCCTCTGTGCAGTCATGGCATCTATGTATTGTCTGTCATGATACTTGAACCCCTCTACATAGGTATCTTACATATTTCTGTCTCATCATCTACATTTTAAACCTTTTGAAAAACAGTGTGCTTTATCTTTATAACCTCTGCTTTTACTATGGGACCAGGATTTCAATATATGTGTGTAGTATGAATGCCCATAAACATTTGTATTGTTTTTCATGGCAGATTTTATGTAAGTACCATCAGTCCCTTTGATGGAGGATGGCTAATGAAAGGGATCAATGGTATAATGATAAATGGCCAATTCTGTGGTTGTTGAAGTTTCTGTGTGTTGTCAGGGATGAGGAGGGTGAGTAACAGAAGACTAATGAGGTAAAGTGTATTTTGCTTCCTCAATTTTTATGAGTCATCCATGAAAACAAGAGAAGCAAACCCAGGTCCTTGAACCCTTTCAACTCTCTCCTCCTGCTGCTGCTTTGGCAGCGATCACCACCAACCCCTACTCCCATTGGACTCATTAGCTGGAAAATGCAGCACATCCAGACTACTTTCACTAACTATGTGTCTTTGTCATCATTAGCCAGTGTTTTATACTAGTAACAAAAACCACACTTTCCAAAGGGAAATAATAAGCCCTCTGGATTTTATGAGAGAAAAATGTGGGAGAGTCGGGACTGAGTGAGAAGGACATATACTCTAGCTTTCTCCCTACCACAGTTTGGAAGCTGAGGGAGCTCTTTGAAGTTTAAGATAGCAACCCTTCTAAGCAAGAGATTACTCTATTCCAAGAAAGATGGTGAATAGCAGGGGCCTACAGTTAATAATTCAAAAATAATCTGTTTGTACACTATAAAGTACACCGCAGATTCTAATATATTTTTAGTGCCCTACACGTTGTGTGGAGTAAACACAAATGTGTGGAGAAGAAACGAATGAAAACTTAGTTCTGTTGTAAGAAAAGGAAGAGAATGTCCAGGGGTCAACTCAATTCAGCAAGCATTGAGATCAATGCCCCATGTATGATTCAGAGCATGTAAAGATGAGTCAGGGAGCTCATCTGACCAGTATATTGGAGGAAAAAATGGAAATGAGGCCAGAACTCTGGAGAACATTTCTGTCAGGATATGTGGAAAGAACAAGAGAGAACAAGGAAAAGTTTGGGAGAGTTCACTGCATATGGTGATATACACTTAGACTGGAGTAAAATCTTAGAAATTCAGGTTGGATCACTGGCATGATTTAAACCCAAGTACATCTGGATTCTGATATTTAGATTAGAAGATTAGAACCAACGTCTTACTATAGCTTTCTCCTCTGTGTCCTACATCCTGTTCCCAAGGAACTATGAAGTAAAGGCAAAGAAATGTTATTTTTTAGTTTCTTGAAAATTGTGTGTGTTTTTTGTGAGGTAGAGGGATAATCATCTTCAACTATAAACCCTTCATATGGAGCTTTTTAATACACGACTTCCTCGAAGTACAAGCTTCAGTTTTTGTGTTCTTATTTTCAAGACCCACTATACCAATGTTTGCTTCACAAGACACTAGACTCTATTAAGATGTTAACTGAAAGGAAGTACCTCTTTCTGTTTGTCACTGCCCCTATGTCTCTGTCTCTGCATGTGTCTCTTTCCCACATACAAATAACTTACATCCATGCATGTGCTCATACAACACATGCAAATTGTTATCATAGATTTTTATTAGTTTAAAATATTCATTGAACTCCTTCTATGTGCTTCATAATATGTTAGATGCCACAGAAATATACTGCATCATATAATCTAGTTGAGGTGAAAATTATACATATAGGTTTTAAATGCTTAATGAATATACTATAATAATGTCTTTTGCTGCTTTTAATGAAGTTCTTAAATATGTTATCTCCTTTGACTCTCAAGCAATTATCAATGTCCTCATTTTAAGGATGAGGGAGCTAATGTATGGAGTTTATAACCAGCTCATGATCACACAGTATGTGACATGGTCAGAAAGACAAGCCTCATATTCTGAAATCTGATCCAGTGTTCCACAATTGCCTCTTTTGTCCTCTGGTCAAGACCAGGTAGAGGCAGATGCCAATATTTTAATAAAGAGGCTCTGAGTCACAGGATTTAGAACCAAACCATTCTCTTGGTAGAGGAAAGCAGAGAGTCTACAAGTGAATGGGGCACAGGGCCAAAGTAGGAGAATGGCTGAGTGGGAATGAAGCCAAAATAAGAATGAACAATGCTGAGTGGACATGGGAAAGGTACCAGCTGAAGGGGGGGTAGAAAATGGATAGCCACTACTGCCAAATTGGTATGTGATTGAAGCAGGGTGATCAATAATTGAAAGATGAAACTTTCTTCCAGGAAAAGATTTCACATCTCTGTCCTACCAATAATAAGACCCAAGAGGGGCCAAATATTAATTAGATAACTGAGTACATGTAGCTCTCACTAAACTTTGGGCAAGCCAAGTTTAATAAAAAGCAGACATTTCTCCCTAAATTGATTGAACATAAAACCTATGAAAATTCTAACAGAAAACAAGAAGCTAATCCTAAAATGGAAATATAGAGAGCCCAGATTTATGCAAACAAATTTGAAAATAATAAAATGGAAAGACTTTCACTTTCAAATTTCAAAACTTACTTTAAAGCTACAGTAATGAAAAGAGTATGGTGCTGGCCTGAGGGTAGACAGATCAACAGAACAAAATTGAGAATCCAGAGGGGTGCCTGGGTGGCTCAGTTGGTTGGGCGTCCGACTTCAGCTCAGGTCATGATCTCACAGTTTGTGAGTTCTAGCCCCGCATCAGGCTCTGTGGTGACCGCTTGCTCAGAGCCTGGAGCCTGCTTCAGATTCTGTGTCTCCTTCTCTCTCTGCCCCTCCCCCGCTCATGCTTTGTCTCACTCTGTTTCTCAAAAATAAATCAATGTAAAAAAATTAAAAAGAAAAAAAAGAGAGTCCAGAAATAATCCCTTACATTTAAAATAAATTGCCAAAGCAGTTTATTAGGGAAATGTATAATCTTTTCAACAAATGATGCTGGGACAATTAAGTATCTGCACACAAAAAGATTAATTTAGATCCTTACCTCACATTATACACAAACTCAAAAGTGATCATAGACCTAAAAGTAGGAGATAAATCTATAAGAAGAAAAGAGAAAAAAAAAATTATGACATTGGGTTAGGCAAAATATTCTTGATATGACACTAAAAACAGGAAGGAAACAATGGGCTTTATCTCATACTTTTTTATTCTATTTAAGCAGTGTTTGTAAGATTCAAGAGAGAAGTGGTATACATTTAATGAATGGAAACCTCTTTGTCTCAGTAATCTTTTTGCTCATTCTCTGGTCTGGACCAATAACCCAGTAACTGGAATAGCCAGTAGTTGAAATTACTGGAAATAGTAATTGTTGTAGTTTCCTACAGCTGCTGTAACAAATGATAACAGAATTGTGGCTCAAAATGCCACAAATGTATTACCTTATAGTTCTAGAAGTCTGGAGTCCAAAATCAGTCTTACTGGGCTAATGTCAAAGTGTCAGCAGGGCTGGTTCCTTCTGGAGGCTCTAGAGAATCCTCTTTCTAGCCTCTTCCAGCTTTTACAGAGAACCTGCATTCCTTTGCCCATTGGTCCATTCCTTCATCTTCATGGTCAGCGGCACAAACTTTTCGCGTTCTCTCTCTCTCCGACATTTTTCTATCATCAAATTGTTTTCTCTCCCTGACCCTTCTGCCTCCCTCTAATAAGGACTCTTGTGATTACATTGGGTCCACTGGATAATCCAGGATAATCATCCCATCTCAAGGCACTTAATTTAATCATCTACGAGGTCTTTTTTTGTCATGTAAAGTAACATTTTACAGATTCTAGGGTTAGGAATGGATATCTTTAGAGGATTACTATTCAGTCTACCACACTAATTAATAGTATAATCATAAATGGACATTTTGGGGTGCCTGGGTGGCTCAGTTAGTTAAGGGTCTGACTCTTGATTTCGTCTCAGGTTATAATTTCACAGTTTGTGAGTTCGAGCCCCACATTGGGCTCTGTGCTGACAGTGCAGAGCCTATTTGGAATCCTTTCTTTCTCTGCCCCTAGCCCTCTCTGTCTTTCTCTCTCAAAATAAATAAACTCTTTAAAAAATGGACATCTTTATTTTTTTAATATGAAATTTATTGTCAAATTGGTTTCCGTACAACACCCAGTGCCTATCCCAACAGGTGCCCTCCTCACTGCCCATCATCCACTTTCCCCTCCCTCCCACCCCCGATCAACCCTCAGTTTATTCTCAGTTTTTAAGAGCCTCTTATGGTTTGGCTCCCTCCCTCACTAACTTCTTTTTTTCCCTTCCCCTCCCCCATGGTCTTCTGATAAGTTTCTCAGGATCCACATAAGAGTGAAAACATATGGTATCTGTCTTTCTCTGTATGGCTTATTTCACTTAGCAGAACACTCTCCAGTTCCATCCACGTTGCTACAAAAGGCCATATTTCATTCTTTCTCATCACCAAGTAGTTTTCCATTGTATATATAAACCACAACTTCTTTATCCATTCATTAACTGATGGACATTTAGGGTCTTTCCATAATTTGGCTATTGTTGAAAGTGCTGCTATACACATTGGGGTACAAGTGCCCCTATGCATCAGCACTCCTGTATTCCTTGGGTAAATTTCTAGCAGTGCTATTGCTGGGTCATAGGGTAGATCTATTTTTAATTTTTTGAGGAATCTCCACACTGTTTTCCAGAGCAGCTGCATCAGTTTGCATTCTCAGCAACAGTGCAAGAGGGTTGCCATTTCTCCACATCTGCTCCAGCATCTATAGTCTCCTGATTTGCTCATTTTAGCCACTCTGACTGGAATGAGGTCCTATCTCAGTGTGGTTTTGATTTGTATTTCCCTGATGAGGAGCGATGTTGAGCATCTTTTCATGTGCCTGTTGGCCATCTGGATGTCTTCTTTAGAGAAGTGTCTATTCATGTTTTCTGCCCATTTCTTCACTGGATTATTTGTTTTTCGGGTGTGGAGTTTGGTGAGTTCTTTATAGATTTTGGATACTAGCCCTTTGTCTGATATGTCATTTGCAAATATCTTTTCCCATTCCGTCGGTTGCCTTTTAGTTTTGTTGATTGTTTCCTTTGCTGTACAGAAGCTTTTTATCTTGTTGAGGTCCCAATAGATCAGTTTTGCTTTTAATTCCCTTGCCTTTGGAGATGTGTCAAGTAAGAAATTGCAGCGGCTGAGTGAAATGCCCAGAGTCTAAGAGACCCCCAAAAACGAACCACCAGAGTCCAGAGTCAAAGCTAAGCAGCAAGGGTCATTTATTGCAGGTTCGAACCTGGACCTCTGCGCCCTTGTTGCCGGTGACGCCGAGAGGTCCTGAGAGAGGTTTTTACACCCCTTTTATAGACAGGTACAAACAAGTCATGGGGAAATCAGGAATTTTCCACAGTTACAGAGCTGCGATTGGTTGGTGTTTAAAGTTGGACACTTAACAGTATTCGATTGGTTCCTGCCTTTAGGTCAGACCACAACCGGGGGTACGGGTATCACAATGATTGATCAGGAATACACGGATGTGCCAGGCAACAATGATTGATCAGGAGTACACGGATGTGCCAAGTAACAATGGTTGATCAGGAATATACGGATGTGCCAGGCAACAATGATTGATCAGGAATACATGGGCGCGCCAAGCAATTGTACAGAAGCGGAACAAGCTGGTTAAGCTTGGTAAGGTTTCAGTTTCCCATAACTTAAGCTTTTAAGTTTTAATTTTCTCAGGCCTCTCATTCCCCCCTTTCTCAAGTACCTGAGGACCCAATCTTGGGTCCTACAGTGTTACCTAATCAAGCTCGCTTTCCATGTCGAGGAGCTGATACTGTGGTCTAAGGACCATAACCTGAATGGTGTTTAATCTATCTCTAATAAAGTTCATTATTTTGTTTGGCGTGCGAGGTTCTCTTGGAGCTATTTAATTTTGGTCCGAACTATTCCTGATTTATTGGCATAAAAGCAACATTTTTCTCATAGGGCTAAGCAGATGCCACCTTATTCTGCGGTTAGCAGATCTAACCCTCTTCTATTTTGTAACACCACTTCTGCTAGGGAATCTAGTTGATCTTGCAGATCCTGGATTGTCCCTGACAAGGCCTCAACATTGTTAATTAGTTGCCGAGAGAGTCCCAGATAGGAGTGTATGGAGACTCCTAATCCCGCTGTCCCGGTAGTTAATGCACCTGTAATTTCTAGTCTTGTCAGGAGGGGGATAAAAACCACAGCTCATTTGGATCTGCCAGTTGCAAAGTTTAAACTAGGGATGGTCATGGGGGTTCCAGCGGACGGCTTTTTCAACTGAGCCACGGCAGCCAGCTTGAAGTTGTATATTATTATCACTAGCTTTTGCTGCCCTGTTACTCTGTAGGATAGCTGTAAAGTAGGTAGTGGAGTTGTCTGGCCCTATACATTGCTGATAGGAGTCATAACAAGAGCTATGCATCGACTCCTGGAAAGTAGAGCAAGGGCATTCTGCTATGGGGGGCAGGGGCTTAGGTTTGTCAACACATAATCACTGCTGTTTTGGGGGTCCTGTGATGTCATAGGTCTGGGTTAAGTGAGCAATTGTGGTCCCACAGTCTTGGGTTTGAGTGTATCTTCGCTGATAGTGACCACCTCTTCCTACAGAGCCGGCTACTAGTCTGTTACCATGTGGCAGGGTAAGGGTTCTAACTACGCCACCTCTGCAATCACAGGGCCTTCTATACAGAGCTCCGTACAATTTCTGTTTGTCAACGGGGGCATTTAGTCCTCCCTCCAGGAGGTTGAGGTAGGACAAGGGTTACTATCTTGAACATGTCTAGGGGAGGCACGGCACAAGGTTAGTTTGAGGGTTTTTTTTTGTTTTTGTTTTTTTTACTCCGGTCTACAGTCCAAGTAGTATTTTTATCAGTGTGTCCCACGAGGTCAGACAGCGGGTCGACAGGCTTCACGTGGGTGTGGTGAATCCAGGCGGGGAGGTTATCTACCTTGATGGTGGTGGGAGTCGTCAGGATGATTTGGTAAGGTCCTTTTCACCTGGGTTCAAGGTTCTCCTGCCGGGGTCGCTTGACGAGGACCCAGTCTCCTGGACGATACTAATGAGGAGTGGGTGGGGACCCCGTCTCATACAGTTCTTTTAGTTTAGGCTACACGGCCTCATGAACCCACTGTAGAGCCCTGAGAGAAGACAAGAGGCTGTTATTTTGGTCTAATTGAATGAGGTAGGTATGATGAGGTAGGTATGATAGGTGTGGGTCGGCCAAACAGGATTTTATAGGGTGTAAAGCCCAACTTGTATGGGGAGTTGTGAACCCTGTACAGAGCGTAGGGGAGTAACTTTACCCAATTAGCGCCAGTCTCCATAGTCAATTTAGTAAGGGTCTCTTTTAATGTTCTATTTATTTTTTCTACTTGTCCTGAGCTTTGGGGCCGGTAGGCACAATGTAATTTCCAATCTGCCCCAAGTACAGAAGCCAATCCCTGACTTACCTTAGAGACGAATGCAGGTCCATTGTCTGACCCTATCATGACTGGAAAACCATACCTGGGCAGGATTTCCTCTAGGATCTTTTTGGCTACTATCTGCGCCGTTTCCTTCTTGGTTGGAAAGGCTTCAGTCCATCCTGAAAAAGTGTCTATGAACACTAGTAAGTATTTATAACCATATTTGCCGGGCTTTACCTC
Organism: Panthera pardus; assembly: GCF_024362965.1. Taxonomy (NCBI): domain Eukaryota; kingdom Metazoa; phylum Chordata; class Mammalia; order Carnivora; family Felidae; genus Panthera; species Panthera pardus. The sequence continues at coordinate 67,508,011 of NW_026526654.1, forward strand.
GGTGAAGTCCACTTCCCAGTGGGCTCCTGGTATGGTTCCTTTTTTTCGGTGGCCTTGGGCTGTGGTGTGTGGGTGCGCGTTTTGGAGTTGACATGTGGAACAGGCTGTCACAACCCTTTCCGTCTGGTCAGAGATGTTTCTTAATACCAGTTGAGATCGTCTGAGGAGATCCTGAAGTCTTCGGGGCCCCAAATGGGTAGAGTGGTGTATTTTTGTCAGGATTGCGTGGCCCAATTTTTCGGGAAGGATAAGGCGGTCTCTAGAGTCCCTCCACCATCCATCTGTAACTTGGGTCATGGGGAGCTTGTGCATCCAAATAAGATCATCTTCTGAGTATTCAGGCTCTGGGGGTAAATCTCGGGGCCCTGGGTCTGGTAGCTGCGCAGGGAGTACTTGAATGGGGTTTTGTGCTACCTGGCGTGCAGTCTGGTCAGCGAGGTTGTTCCCTCGAGAGACTGGATCAGTTATTTTTTTGGTGACCTGGGCAATGTACTATGGCCAATTTTTTAGGGGCCCAAATAGCGGCCAATAGGGCCAGAATTTTATCTTTATTTTTGATGTCTTTGCCTTTAGCAGTGAGTAGTCCCCTCTCACGGTATATTGCCCCATGTATATGGGCCGTGGCAAAGGCATACCGGCTGTCTGTATATACAGTCACTTTGCGGTCCCGCCCCATTCTTAATGCTTGGGTCAATGCAATTAGTTCTGCCCTTTGGGCAGAAGTCCCTGGGGGCAGAGCCTTTGCCCATATCACTTCAGTCTCAGATGTCACTGCTGCCCCCGCATACCTCTGTCCTTGATGGACGAAGCTGCTTCCGTCAGTAAACCAGGTGACCTCAGCATCAGGTAACGGCCGGTCCTGTAGGTCTTTTCTTGTTCCATGGATCTGCGCTAGGATGTCGGCACCGTCATGGAGCGGGGAGTCCAGGTCAGGGTCGGGTAGCAGCGAGGCCAGGTTTAGAGTTCGGGGAGGGGTATATGTGGTCCGCAAGGGATTTAACAGGAGTCCCTGATAATGGACCATCCGAGCATTGCTCATCCACCTATTGGGGGGCTGCTTGAGTACTCCTTCGATGGCGTGGGGTGTGGTGACATGTAACTCTTGACCCAGGGACAGCTTATCGGCGTCTTTAACCATTAGGGCTGTAGCCGCTATTATCCGGAGACAAGGGGGCCATCCTGCGGCTACAGGGTCCAGTTTCTTTGAGAGATAGGCCACCGGTCTGGGCCATGGACCTAGATGCTGGGTTAGCACTGCCTTGGCTATGCCTTTATGCTCATCCACATATAAGTGGAAGGGCTTAGAGATATCGGGCGGTCCTAGAGCTGGGGCCGATAGGAGAGTTTTCTTTATCTGTTGGAATGCCTGCTCAGCTTCTGCAGACCATTCAAATGATGGTTGGTTTTTAGAGACTGCGTAAAGGGGTTTGGCCATTTCAGCAAAACCTGGGATCCGCAACCGGCAGAATCCCGCAGACCCCAGGAATTCCTGAGTTCTGGGTAAATAGGATGGGGGCCGCTTTGGTTTGCCATGGCTCTGACCCCGAGCGCAGTTGCTTCTTTTTGGGACAGTCATGAATCCAATGTCCTTTTTTTTTTTTTTTTTACAGTAGGCGCATTGGTCTTTGTCTAGGGGGTGCCTAGGGGGGCGAGTTTTCTGTTTATCCTCTGGAGCGTCCCGATTATTATATACCCGCTGAACAATGCGGAGTAAATCCTGGATCTGTTTTTTTTCTAAATTCTCTACTTTTTGGAGTTTCTTTTTGATGTCAGGGGCAGCCTGGTTTACAAAAGACAGATTTTCAGGGGCCTCAGGGTCCATGGGAGTGTACTGTCTAAAGGCTTCCATTAATCTTTTTAAAAAGTTGGCAGGGCTCTCTGTCTTACCTTGTATTACCGAGTACACCTTGGCCAAATTGGTGGGCTTGCGTGCTGCAGCCCAGAGACCCGCCATTAGAGTCTGGCGATAAATGAGCAGTCGTCCCCTACCTTCTGCCGTGTTGTAGTCCCAATTAGGCCGAATCAAGGAAAATGCAGCATTAATGAGGTCAGGGTTAACAGTGGGTCGACCATCTTCCCCGGGGACCAGCTTCCGCACCTCAAGTTGAATTCTCTCCTTTTCTTCCGTGGTGAACAGGATTCGCAAAAGCTGTTGGCAGTCATCCCAGGTAGGCTGGTGGGTGAACATTATGCTCTCTAGGAGGGCTATAAGATCTCTAGGGTTATCAGAAAACCGAGCATTTTGGGTTTTTCAATTATATAGGTCACTGGTGGAGAAGGGCCAATACTGGAGTTGGGGATTGCCCGTTTCATTGGGGGGTCCTATTTCCCGCAGGGGTAGGGCTACAGTGGAGTCGGGGAGGCGAGAGCTTGGCTCACATTGGGTGCGCTGGCGAGTTTGGCCGGCTGGCCCTTTAAGGTTGGTTACATATTCAATAGGGCTTGGCACGGCTGCTGCCTGTAGCCTCCCTGGTTCTGGCACAGCTGCTGCTTCCCACCCCCCGCCCCTGTTCCCCTTGAGGGGCAACCAGCGGGGCAACAGGTGGGGCGGCAGCTTCGGGCAGGGCCTGGGGTGCAAGGGGAGGGGGAAGATAGGGTGAAGGGTTTTTAACAAGATCTTGCCAGACGAGGATGTAGGGAACCTGGTCTGGGTGGCCCTGACCTTGGCAACTATAGGCAAACAAAAAGTGCCCTCAGTAGGCCAGCCCACCCCGAAAGTGGGCCACTCAGACTGGCAGAAAGTGATGAGTCTCGACCGGCGGATGTCCAGGCTTAGGTTATGGCCTCTCTCCCTTCTTCCAGCCTGGACATCCTTGAAATTAGCTAGAAGAAGGGAGAGAGGTGTAGTCTGTTTCTGTCCCATAGCCTGTATAGGAAAAAATAAATGGGCCAAGTTAGTTTATGTTCCGGAAACGAGTTGGATATACCTGCAGGGGAGAGAAGACAAGTTAAATCGCAAGCACGGCGGCAAACAGAAAGTGCCTTGGAGAAGAGACCAGATACAGAACGGGTGTCCGTAACCCGAACAAAGAGTTCTGATGGGCCAAAATAGTGCCCCAGACAGGAGCCAGAGGACGTCTCCTACTGGTCCCGACTGACTTCCCTATAGCGCGTCCGCCAGGGCTAGGTCAGTCACTGATACAGATCCCGCGCGGGAGAGCCAGAAACGGACAGACAACTGACACAGACACAGACAGAGCCGGCTCACTCACCGATCGGTCTCAGAAATGACCCGTTGACTTGGGGTCTGGTGGGTTTGGGGGGGGGCCTTCCCGGCCACTGCACCAAATGAAATGCCCAGAGTCTAAGAGACCCCCAAAAACGAACCACCAGAGTCCAGAGTCAAAGCTAAGCAGCAAGGGTCATTTATTGCAGGTTCGAACCTGGACCTCTGCACCCTTGTTGCCGGTGACGCCGAGAGGTCCTGAGAGAGGTTTTTACACGCCTTTTATAGACAGGTACAAACAAGTCATGGGGAAATCAGGAATTTTCCACAGTTACAGAGCTGCGATTGGTTGGTGTTTAAAGTTGGACACTTAACAGTATTCGATTGGTTCCTGCCTTTAGGTCAGACCACAACCGGGGGTACGGGTATCACAATGATTGATCAGGAATACACGGATGTGCCAGGCAACAATGATTGATCAGGAGTACACGGATGTGCCAAGTAACAATGGTTGATCAGGAATATACGGATGTGCCAGGCAACAATGATTGATCAGGAATACATGGGCGCGCCAAGCAATTGTACAGAAGCGGAACAAGCTGGTTAAGCTTGGTTAGGTTTCAGTTTCCCGTAACTTAAGCTTTTAAGTTTTAATTTTCTCAGGCCTCTCATGAGGTCAGCAGGTTTTTCCTGCTTTCTCCTCTAGGGTATTGATAGTTTCCTGTCTCAAATTCAGGTCCTTTATCCATTTTGAGTTTGTTTTTGTGAATGGTGTAAGAAAGTGGTCTAGTTTGATTCTTCTGCATGTTGCTGTCCAGTTCTCCCCACACCATTTGTTAAAGAGACTGTCTTTTTTCTATTGGATATTCTTTCCTGATTTGCCAAAGATTAGTTGGCCATACTTTTGTGGGTCCGATTCTGGAGTCTCTATTTTATTCCATTGGTCTATGTGTCTGTTTTTGTGCCAATACCATGTTGTCTTGATGATTATAGCTTTGTACTAGAGGCTGAAGTCTGGGATTGTGATGCCTCCCGCTTTGGTCTTCTTCAATATTTGGCTATTCGGGGCCTTTTGTGGTTCCATATGAATTTTAGGATTGGTTGTTCTAGCTTCGAGAAGAATGCTGGTGCAGTTTTGACTGGGGTTGCCTTGAATGTGTATATTGCTTTGGGTAGTATTGACATTTTAACAATGTTTATTCTTCTAATTCATGAGCATGGGATGTTTTTCCATTTCTTTGTATCTTCTTCAATTTCCTTCATACGCTTTCTATAGTTTTCAGCATACAGATCTTTTACATCTTTGGTTAGGTTTATTCCTAGGTATTTTATGATTTTTGGTGCAATTGTGAATGGGGTCAGTATCTTATTTGTCTTTCTGTTGCTTCACTATTAGTGTATAAGAATGTACCTGATTTCTGTACATTAATTTTGTATACTGCGACTTTGCTGAGTTCATGTATCAGTTCTAGCAGACCTTTGGTGGAGTCTTTTGGGGTTTCCATGTATAATATCATGTCATCTGCAAAAAGTGAAAGCTTGGCTTCATCTTTGCCAATTTTGATGCCTTTGATTTCCTTTTGTTGTCTGATTGCTGATGCTAGAACTTCCAGCACTATGTTAAACAGCAGCAGTGAGAGTGGACATCCCTGTTGTATTCCTGATCTCAGGGGCACCACTCTCAGTTTTTCCCCATTAAGGATGATATTAGCTGTGGCCTTTTCATAAATGGTTTTTATGATGTTTTAGTATGTTCCTTCTATCCCGACTTTCTCGAGGGTTTTTATTAAGAAAGAATGCTGAATTTTGTCAAATGCTTTTTCTGTATCATTGACAGTATCATATGGTTCTTATCGTTTCTTTTCTTAATGTGATGTATCACATTGATTTCCAAATGTTGAACCAGCCCTGCATCCCAGGAATGAATCCCACTTGATCATGGTGAATAATTCTTTTTATATGCTGTTGAATTTGATTTGCTAGTATCTTATTGAGAATTTTTGCATCCATATTCATCAGGGATATTGGCCTATAGTTCTCTTTTTTTGCTGGGTCTCTGTCTGGTTTAGGAATCAAAGTAATGCTGGCTTCATAGAATGAGTTTGGAAGTTTTCCTTCCTTTCTATTTTTTAGAACAGCTTGAAAAGGATGGGTATTATCTCTGCTTTAAATGTCTGGTAGAATTCCCCAGGGAAGCCATCTGGTCCTGGACTCTTATTTGTTGGGAGATTTTTGATAACCGATTCAATTTCTTCGCTGGTTATGGGTCTGTTCAAGCTTTCTATTTCCTCCTGATTGAGTTTTGGAAGAGTGTGGGTGTTTAGGAATTTGTCCATTTCTTCCAGGTTGTCCAGTTTGTTGGCATATAATTTTTCATGGTATTCCCTGATAATTGCTTGTATTTCTTAGGGATTGGTTGTAATAATTCCATTTTCATTCATGATTTTGTCTATTTGGGTCATCTTCCTTTTCTTTTTGAGTAGCTTGGCTAGAGGTTTATCAATTTTGTTTAATTTTTCAAAATACCAACTCTTGGTATCATTGATCTGCTCTGCAGGTTTTTAGATTCTATATTGTTTATTTCTGCTCTGATCTTTATTATTTCTCTTCTTCTGCTGGGTTTGGGTTGTCTTTGCTCTTGTGCTTCTATTTCCTTTAGGTGTGCTGTTAGATTTTGTACTTGGGATTTTTCTTGTTTCTTGAGATAGGCCTGGATTGCAATGTATTTTCCTCTCAGGACTGCCTTCACTGCATCCCAAAGCGTTTGGATTGTTGTATTTTCATTTTCATTTGTTTCCACATATTTTTTAAATTTCTTCTCTAATTGCCTGGTTGACCCATTCATTCTTTAGTAGGGTGTTCTTTAACCTCCATGCTTTTGGAGGTTTTCCAGGCTTTTCCTGTGGTTGATTTCAAGTTTCATAGCATTGTGGTCCGAAAGTGTGCATGGTATGATCTCAATTCTTTTATACTTAAGAAGGGCTGTTTTGTGACCCAGTATGTGATCTATCTTGGAGAATGTTCCATGTGCACTCGAGAAGAAAGCATATTCTGTTGCTTTGGGATGCAGAGTTCTAAATATATCTGTCAAGTCATCTGATCCAATGTATCATCCAGGGCCTTGGTTTCTTTATTGATCCTATGTCTAGATGATCTTACCCACTGCTGTAAGTGGAGTATTAAAGTCCCCTGCAATGACCACATTCTTATCCATAATGTTGCTTATGTTTGTGATTAATTGTTTTATATATTTGGGGGATCCCATATTCGGCACATAGACATTTATAATTGTTAGCTCTTCCTGATGGATAGACCCTATAATTATTATATAATGCCCTTCTTCATCTCTTGTTACAGCCTTTAATTGAAAGTGTAGTTTGTCTGATATAAGTATGGCTACTCCAGCTTTCTTTTGACTTCCAGTAGCATGATAGATAGTTCTCCATCCCCTCACTTTCTTTTTCTTTTTATTTTTTTTTACATTTATTTATTTTTGATAGAGACAGAGCAAAAGTGGGGGAGGGGTAGAGAGAGAAGGTGACACAGAATCCGAAGCAGACTCCAGGCTCTGAGCTGTCAGCACAGAGCCCAATGCAGGGTTCAAACTCACAAACTGCAAGATCATGACCTGAGTCAAAGTCAGACACTTAACTGACTGAGCCACCCAGGCTCCCCTCCATCCCCTGACTTTCAATCTGAAGGTGACTTCAGGTCTAAAATGAGTCTCTTGTAGATAGCAAATAGATGGGTCTTGTGTTTTTATCCATTCTGATACCCTATCTCTTTTGGTTGGAGTATTTAGTCCATTTATGTTCAGTTTTACCTTTGAAAGATATGGGTTTAGAGTCATTGTGATGTCTGTAGGGTTCATGCTTGTAGTGATGTCTCTGGTACTTTGTGGTCCTTGCAACATTTCACTCACAGAATCCCCCTGAGGACCTCTTGTAGGGCTGGTTTAGTGGTGATGAATTCCTTCAGTTTTTGTTTGTTTGGGAAAACCTTTATCTCTCCTTCTATTCTGAATGACAGACTTGCTGGATAAAGGATTCTCAGCTGCATATCTTTTCTGTTCATCACATTGAAGATTTCCTGCCATTCCTTTCTGGCCTGTCAAGTTTCAGTAGATAGGTCTGCTACTACTCTTATGGGTCTACCTTTGTAAATTAGAGCCTGATTTCAGAATTTTCTCTTTATTTTTGTATTTTGCCGGTTTCACTATGATATATTGTGCAGAATATCGATTCACGTTACATCTGAAGGGAGTTCTCTGTTTCTCTTGGATTTCAATGCCTGTTTCCTTCCCCAGATCAGGGAAGTTCTCAGCTATGATTTGTTCAAGTACACCTTCAGCCCCTTTCTCTCTCTTCCTCTTCTAGAATTCCTATGATATGGATATTGTTCTGTTTGATTGCTTCACTTAGTTCTCTAATTGTCCCCTCATACTCCTGGATTTTTTTTTATCTCTCTTTTTCTCAGCTTCCTCTTTCCATAATTTTATCTTCTAATTCACCTATTCTCTCCTCTGCCTCTGCAGTCCATGCTATAGCCGCCTCCATTTTATTTTGTACCTCATTTATAGCATTTTTAGCTCCTCATGACTACTTCTTAGTCCCTTGATCTCTGTAGCAATAGATTCTCTGCTGTCCTCTATACTTTTTTTCAAGCCCAGCGATTAATTTTATGACTGTTATTCTAAATTCTTGTTCCATTATATTGCTTAAATCGTTTTTGATCAATTTGTTAGTTGTTGCTACTTCCTGTAGTTTCTTTTGAGGAGAGTTCTTCCATTTCATCATTTTGGGGAGTCCCTGCAGTGGCTCCAAACTGCAGGGCACTTCCCCTGTGCTGTCCAGAGTAACTTGTGCTGGTGGGTGGGGCCGCAGTCAGACCCTATGTCTGCCTCCAGCCCACCACTGGGGCCAGAGTCAGACTGGTGTGTACCTTATCTTCCCCTCTCCCAGGGGCAGGACTCACTGTGGAGTGGTGTGGCCCCTGTCTGGGCTACTAGCACACTGCCAGGCTTATGGTGCTCCTTCAGTGAGATCTGGCGTATTAGCTGGGGTGGATCTGCAAGGTGCACAGGGGCAGGAGGGGCAGACTCAGCTCGCTTTGCCTTCAGTGGTCAGCTTCGGGAGGGGCCCTGTGGCAACGGGAGGGAGGCAGACCCATTTGAGGGATGGATCCACAGAAACACAGTGTTGGGCTTTTGTGGGTGCAAGCAAGTTCGGTGACGGGAACAGGTTCCCTTTGGGATATCAGCTGGGGGATGGGAGAGGGAGATGGCGCATGCCAGCGCCTTTGTTCCCCCACGATGCTGAGCTCTGTCTTCTGGGGCTCAACTACTCTCCCTCCTGGTGTCCTCTCACCTTCCTTGCTCTCCGAGAGCAGAGCTGTTGACTTTTAACATTCCAGATGTTAAGTTCCGCTGGCTGTCAGAACTCAGGGAGTCTGGCCCCTCTGCTTTTGCAAGCCAGGCTTTGGGGGCTCTGCCTTGCCAGGCAGACTGCCCCTCCCCCCCCCCCAGCTCCCTCCCACCAGTCTGTGCAGCATGCACCACTTCTCCACCCTCTTCCATGGGCCTTTTGTCTATGCTTGGCTCTGGAAAGTTGGTTCTGCTAGTCTTCTGGCAGTTTTCTGGGTTATTTAGGCAGATGTGGGTGGAATCTAAGCGATCAGCAGAACGAGGTGAGCCCAGCGTTCTCCTACACTGCCATCTTCCATCTACTTCCAAAATGGACATCTTTAGAGGCACCTGGCTGGCTCAGTCAGTGGTGTCCAACTCTTGATTTCAGTTCATGTCATGATCTTACTGTCTTGAGATCCACCCCTGCATCAGGCTCCACACTGAGCACTTATTCTGCCTTGGATTCTCTCTCTGACCCCTCTCAAAATAAATAAGTAAACATTTTTAAAATGGACATCTTTAAGGGATTATTATTTAGCCTACCTATTAACATCATCATCAAAAATGTTAATTTTGAAGTTATGTAGTATATTCTTTTGGAAGATACAATAAAACTAAACATAATAAAATTTTGATATATGATTTAATCCTAATAAAATTTTCTGTTTTGAAGCAATAGTGTATGTGTGTGTGTCTGTGTATGCGAAGCAGTCTATCAGATTTCAAAGCTGGTTCTGTAATTTTGTGTTGATATTAAGAGACTAAAAATACCACCAAATGCATGATGCAGATATAGGGATCATAGTGTGAACAGACCATCACATTCCCAGTCTTAGTGAGTTAAGGAAAGGTTATACTTTAGGGTAATTGTAGAACACCAGCTAGTGCACTGGTTAGAAAAACATCTTTAATTTTTATGGTTTTCTTAAAATCTGCTCTCTTCTAGAAAAATTGCAGTCAGAGAATTTTAACTTTGTTTTGAGTTCCTGAAATAATTACTCCTTTCATACTTTTGTAGCTTCTACTTGATTTCACAGCTAAGTGTTGAGATTATTTTAAATCCCAATGTTAGATTTTGTGACTTTCTCTAATATAGTAGTATCCAACAGTATTGACATTTCCCCCATGTTAATAATTTCACAGTATCTTATTGAACAGAACAGGATTACCCCAGAAAAATGACATATATCATGGTTTGAGAAGATTGATATTTTAACATCTGTATCCTGGCATTCCACTCTATAGTTATTATTCTCCAAGGGAATCTCATCTATTCACTTTTATTTATATTTCCTGTTATTGAAAAAAGGCTTTGAGAAAGATTTTTTTTCATTTGAAAATCTATGTCTGGAGCAACTTAATTTGATGTACAAATCTCAATGGCATTTTTAAAGTTTCCCCTCGAAACTCTCCAACTCAGAGGTGAGAAAGCTTCCAGGATTCTTTAGAACACTGTTTTTAATTTAGGTGTCTATAGTCCATCTCAGATGGTGCACTGGAGTTGGCACACCAATAATAGCTAATATCATGGAGTGCTCTCTTGGATATATGCCTAGGACAGTATAAACTCCCTCCACTGTCCCTGAAATGTGATTTGTGTCCAACTGAGTCCTAACACACTTAGTCCTCAGGGTGAGTCTTTGGCTAGGGTGGCACAAGTGACTCTAGTTGAGAAAACCTGTTCAGCCAGGTGCTAGAAGGTTGAAACCTACTCTGTAGTTGGATAGGGGGATCCCACTTGGCTCAGGCGTGAACTTCACCCTCGTGTTGAAGTAGTTTACAGTTATTGTCTTGGTTAATCTTTTAACATTCATATGAAGTAGGCATCATGGTTATCCCCATTTTATAGATGAAGTTGCTGATGTACATCTGAAAATAACTTCTCCATACTCTCTATTCCCTTGGCACTTGTTCTGTCTCTAAATTAAGGTATTATATTTAAAAATATTGTTTAAGAGCATAGGCTTAGTGGTCTAACAGAATTCAAATTCTAGGCTTAGAACTTACTAACCTAGTAACCTTAAGCATGATACTTAACTTCTCTGTGCCTCAGTTTCCCCACCTGTAAAACAAAAGGAGTGTCAGTGACTTTATCAAAGGGTGATCATAAGATCACCTGATACAGGGCCTATAAATTTTTTTAATAAAATTTATAAACCATATTTTATAAACTACAATGCTTGGCACAATGTAGTCACTAACTAAATCTCAGTTCTTATTTTTATTGTTTTTCACTTCATTTTTTGTGTTACAGTATTTTGTATGTGATTTTTCCCCTGTTAGAAAGTAAGCCCTTTGAAGAAAAGTTTACTTCCCTGCCTTATTCATCTTGATTCCTTTAGAGTACCTAGCACAGAACAGTCTCTCAATATTTATTACATTTGTGATTTACTTAAACACAGTTGCCATCTATATTTATTGTCATCTGAAGAGGTCCAAACTTGTTTTCATACAGCAGGGAAACCAAATTAAATGATGTAGTAACTTTTAGACTAAACAAGAACACTGTGTTGTGTACTGATGGCTAGTGTGAACATATTCCGTAGGAAGAAGGGACTATTTCTCTGGTGACCTGCTTTTATTGGCTCCCGACATTGCTGGTGACTCTTCTCTTGCATAATAAATGCTCACTAATTACATCCAATGAACATTTATTAATTTCTGTGGAAATCTTTTTTCAAAATCTGTTCTAGGCAGAAGAAAATAAAATTTGAGGAAAACTGCAAAGAAATTAAGGCCTTGTTGAAATAGCTAGGTGCTAGAGGCAGAAAACACGCAAAATGTTTAGATATACAGATTGCCATGTCTGAAGGGTATGTAGCCAAAAAATCCATGTAATTTAACTAGTTTATCAAGTTACTGTTAGTTGTTTTCTTTGAAAAAATTTTTTTAATGTTTATTTATTTTTGACAGAGAGAGAGAGAGAGGGAGACAGAGCATGAGGGGGTAAGGGCAGAGAGAGAGGGAGACACAGAATCTGAAGCAGGCTCCAGGCTCTGAGCTGTCAGCACAGAGCCCAACGTGGGTCTTGAACTCACGGACCGTGAGATCATGACCTAAGCCGAAGTTGGACACTCAACCGACTGAGGCACCCCGGTGCCCCATACTGTTAGTTGTTTTCTAAGGTCAATAGACAATTAGAAAATTGTTTTGAGCATTTGAAAGGAATCAAATCCAATATATATCTGTACCCAAGAAAAGATTGATCCAAGTAATTGGTTCAGTAAATCTTAGCATGAAAGCTTTGGAACATCTCATTTGCTTTGTACACTGGAATGATATTTCAGCCTTCGTATGTAAAGCATTATTACTATTGGAAGAAATCATCGCATAAACGCTATCAGTGATAAGACTAATGTTATGGACATTTTATTTAAATTCACTAGGTTAACTAGACAATTTACATGAGTTCTTATAACCCATGACTCTATGATCGCTTGTCCCTATACTAATACCAGTAGTTATCATTCATTTAATACTTAGTATGTCCTGGCTTCCTTATATTTTATATCCCACTTAATATTCATGGCATTTCTAAGAATTCTGATTTCTGTTTCATAGGTTGAGAGAGATTAACTGTCTTGTTCAGGATTACATAGCTCATAAGAGGCTGTGCCTCTAAGGCTGTCAGCCCATCTCTAGCTAACTCTGAAACCCTGCTCTGGACCGTAAATCACACCATGCTCTGTTTTCTATATTTCCTCCCACAGAGCTTCTTACTTCCAAAGTAATCCTTGGCCCTCGTATTTCTTGTATCCTCTCCTTACTTTCAGTACTTTACAGTGTGTTTAGGGGTATCAAAATGATCTGAAGAATTTGACTCTCTTAAGTTCATGATAAACATGGTGATATGAGTTCTTCAAAAGTCAGTAATTCTGGTATCATTATACTCAGGGCTGATGTGAACAATTACTGTACTTTGCTCTCAACCTAGTGGATCCTCAGGGGTCTATGGGAAAGCAACATTTGATGTGCTGTGACACCTGCATGCCAACCTCTTTATTTCTCATGAAAATAAAAATCCCATCCTTCTTCTCAAAAGAAATCAATAACTATTGCCATATTTGTTATTTTTCATAAAACACAGATATCTAATTCTTAAAAGGCTCTTAAAGATCAGAGTAACTTTGTTCATTTTAGAGATAAGACCCAGAAGAGTTGTGACAACACAGGTGTATTCATGTGCACCTGCATCAAACAGGCACAGCTACACTATGGTTCCTCTTCATTGACATATCCCTTTATTCGTTGATTCCATAAATACTTATCACTGACTAAGTGTCACACACTGTGCAAACTCCTGAGGAGTCATTGTCTCATTCCTTAAACACTTAGAGCCCACGGAATGGATACTGACAAGAAAACAGACCATATCTAATCTAAGCAGTAAGTGATAACCAGAGAAGTATAGGGTATTTGGGGGAGTATACTGGACAGGCATCTTACCCACCTAGAGGAGCTGATGTCAAAGCCAGACTTGAAGAATGAGTAGAAGTAGTCAGCAAGTGACAACAGTAAATTCATGTGTCCCAATTCCCAGCGATGGAAACTGACTCAGAGAAGAGGAAAGAATCATTCCATGTTTCCAACATTGTGAGATGTGCAAAAAGGGTTCCTTCCCTACTGAGAATTTGGATCTTGGTACAAAGAAATCTCTTGAAAGGGATAGTAGGAGTTACATCATTAATTTTGAGATGACAGGAATCCAGGTGAGGAAAGCTTCATAGACCTAGGCTCATACTTTGAGCAGGTGGGTAACTCTGATGAGAGTTGATGCTTTCCACAGAAAGGGTTACTTTTGAGCCAGGGAGCAGCATCCTAGTTTTAGCAGATGGAGTAAGTTCTTTCAGTAAGTCTGACTTCTCAGGATTCACAGCACTCAAAAGTGAGAGTGAGACCCTCACAATGGGAGGCACACATTATCTGCACTAGGAGCTAGTCTCCCCTCCTTGGTACATTTTTCTGTGGTGAATATGTGGGTTATTTACACATTTGCTCTGCCCCCAGATATGTTCTCTTCCCCCAGCAGGCTTATTCTTACCAACTGTACCATCTGAACTTCCTTTCTTTCTGGCTTCTGATTTAATTCATTGAAATAAAAATATTTCTCGGTGACCAGAGATTGGGAGGGGAGAGTGTTTGGAGTATTTTTCTTCCAGTCGGACCCACCTTATCATTTCTGTGTCCCTCTGTGAGCAGCATCTGCTGGGCAAAACTTCCTTTACCGTTCTGGCTCCCACTGGGCTTCAGGAACAGTATTTCTTCCCACTATCCCATAAGCCTTAAGTTGACAATGGTTTCTTAGAGTTGTTGGTCTCTGGTGCTTCAACTTCTATTTTCCCCTTACCACTGTCCATACCTCTTCAGCTAGTCGTTAAAATCTCTCTTTTCTCTCAGGACCCTGATCAATACTGACTCAACAGTGTTAACTCTGCTCTCTATTTTATATTGAGGAGTAGGACTATGTCATTCTCAACACGAGATAACCAATGGCTTCTTGAGATTTCAAGAAAAACAATACATTTTCAATCTGAATCAGAATTCAGTTTTGATCTTCTAGAAGAGGAGAGAAATCGACTGGGTCTGTAGTCGCAGGTACTGTAACAAGTGTAAGAAATTACTTTTGCAGCAATACCATGCTGTGGGTTGCACCCATTTTTATAAACTATTATCAGGTTGAAGAAAATTAGAAAACTTGCTTAATCTCACACGTAGCTGGTAAATGACTGGGCTGGTTTTAAATTGGTTCTGACTCTAAAGCCTATGCTCTTTTACATGAGTTGTTCCCATTTAATTTATGGACAGACTCTTTTGACTTGAAATATTCCTTGGTTTCACTTTATGTAATTGCCTATATCTAATGTTGCTCTGTCACCTCAAAATCAAATCTCTTGCTCTCGCATCTTTTTTCTCTGCCCCACTGTCCTGGCCCAGCAAGGGTTCCAGGTTTCTGTTGGTTCCATGAGCTCAGAAGCTCAGAGAGCCATCAGTTCTCCCCTTACAGACTCTCCATACACAACAAATCACAAAATGTAGAGTGGTTCCAGTGTGCCATGAAATCTGAAAGTGGATTGGAGACCTACAGGGCCAGGATGAAGACAAGAAAAAAGATTTCAGACAAATAAAACCTAGGGAAATTTGTTGCCAGCAGATCTGCAGTATAAGAAATGCAAAAGCAGATTCTTCAAGTGGGTGATAGCAAATGGAAACTCACATCTGTAAGAAGGGATCATGAGCACTGGGTTTGGTAAATATATGGGTAATATTTTTTAAATTTCTTCACAATTTCTTTAAAAATCTATAGAGTGCTTAAACCAAAACTAACCAAAACAGTTTGGGAATTTAGAACATAAGTAGAAATCTATAATAACACAAGGAATAGGATAAATGGGATTATACTTTTGGATAGTTCTGTTTTTATTTTTTTAAGTTTATTTAAAAAAAAGTTTATTTAATTATCTTAGAGACACAGCATGCACATGCATGAATGGGGGAGGGACCGAGAGAGGGAGAGAGAGAGAGAATCCCAAGCAGGCTCTGCACTGTCAGCACAGAGCCCCATACGTGGCTCACACTCACAAACTGTCAGATCGTGACCTGAGCCGAAGTCAGAGTCTAAACCGACTGAGCCACCCAGGTGCCCCTGGATAGTTTTTATATTCTATTATAAGTTACAAATGTTTATTATAACATATATACCTATATAATGTCTATACCTATAACTACTATAAAAGCAACCAATAATGAGATTAACCAAGGGTTATAACTAGTCTGTAGAAGAGTAACAGAGTAGATCTGAGACTGTTCTCTGCTACAAGGTGGAGGAGTAATGTATCCTCCAGACTGAGAAGGTACTTGAAAACTGAAAAATGAAGCAAGCCACTCCATACTCTATTTACATAGAATTTTATTTAAGGTAACTCATTGATGGGGTATCTTGGCAGACAGATGATCCAGAAGGTACACAGCTATTCTCTATCTCCCATCCTCTGTCACATTAGGAACTTAATCTCTGGCCATTATAGAGTGAGGGGCATGATGGTGTGATCACAGGGCTGTTTTCTAATGTGGGGCCATCTGTGAACCAGAGAATCTCTACTAGTTATTTAAAGCAGCACCTTCTGTGGGACACCTGGGTGGCTGAGTGAGTTAAGCTCCCAACTCTTGATTTCAGCTCAGGTCACGATCTCATGGTTCATGGGTTCAAACTCCACATCAAGCTCTCTGCTGACAGCACAGAGCCTGCTTGGGATTCTCTCTTACCCTCTGTCCCTCTCTTGCTCGTGCTCTCTCTTTCTCTATCTCAAAATAAATAAATAAACTTTAACAAAAATAAAATGGTACCTCGTGCACCACTTCAGGGAAAATAAGAACGAGCCTTCCCACATTCTGATCAGGGCATGAATTAACCTCCATGGGACCTGGAACTTGTGGCCCTGAGGGAGGTCATTGTGTGGGCATGAACAAGATTGGAAGGCCAAAGATGAAGTCACTGTTGCCAGCACTCCTACATTCCCTCAGAAAATCCTGCCTTCTAGGTTGGCCCTTGGCTTGTCTTGGAACTTGGATTTTGTTGAGGCTCCCACTGTTCCCTAAGTGTGAAAACAAGGTTTATACTGAGCATTTGCCTTTTTTCTAGAGACCTGGAATTTTGGCACACACTAGGCAGAAGGTGCCTGTATAACCTGATCCCAGTAAAACCCTTGGGTACTGAGACTCTAAAGAACTTCTGTGGTAGATGGTGTTTTGCTTGTGATGTCACATTTCATTGCTGGAAGAATTAAATGCCTTTTATGTGACTCCACTAAGAAAGGACTTGCCCTGTCTTCAGACTTCACTCTGTCTTTTGCCTTTGCCGATTTTATGTTGTATCCCTTCACTGTAATAAATCATAGCTATGATCATTACTATATGGTGAGTCGTATGAGTTTTCCTAGCAAATCACCAAACCTAACATGTCTTGGGGGACCTCCAACACAACCAGTAAGGCAATAGTGAAATAAAATGGAAAAGAAAAAAAAACTTCTTGGTTAAGATAAAAGAAGACTTAAGAACAACTGACTAAAAAGTACGTAGGCCAAATATTAAATAGCAAGATTATAGGCTTAAACCAAATATCCATAATTTTATTAACTATAAGTAGAATAAAAACATTAAAAACAGATTCAAAATGTCTGGAATTATATTTTTTTCTCATAGTCAGTTTTTCACTGTGGCACAGAACATGTTTACTAATATCTTAAGTTTCTCTGTAATCAGTCCAAAATGGACAAGCCTGTGTGCAGAAATGTTTCATTATTTTATCTTATTGGGAACTGATCTATATATTCAATGATGGTCCATAATTTTACCTAGAAAAACTCTAAAGTTTCAAATTCCAAAATTATCTAAATCACTTGTTTTAAACATATTTAGATTACTTACGAAGTAAGGCAGGCTGAAAAAGATAAATATTGTATGATCTCAGTCGTAGGTGAAATCTAAAAATAAAAAAGTCCAAATCCATAGAAACAGAAAAAGTGGTGGTTGCCAGGGTGTGAGGGGTGAATAAATGGGGAAAATGTTGGTTAAAGAGTATGAACTTCCAGGGGTGCCTGGTTAGCTCAGTGGACTAAGCGTCCAACTCTTGGTTTCGGCTCAGGTCATGATCTCACAACTTTGTGGGATCAAACCCCACATCGGGCTCTGTGCTGACAGTGCAAAACCTTCTTGGGATTCTCTCTCTCTGTCCCTCACCACTCATATTGTCTCTGTCTCTCTCAGAATAAATAAAGTTAAAAAAAAAGATTAAACTTCCAATTATAAGATGAATACGTTCCAGGGACATAACATACAGCATGGTAATTATAGTTAACAATACTGTATTATATACATGAACATTAAGAGAATAGATCTTAAATATTCTCCACACACCCAAAACAATGCAATTATGTGAAGTGATAGATTTTGAACTATATTAGAATTGTATCTCAAAAAATCAATTCTATCTCAATAAAGCTGGAGGAGGAGGTTAAAAAATATTTAAAGATGTACATTTGTGAGGCAAATTATGCAATAACATTATATAGCAGAATTTGTCATTTATTAATTATTCCAACTCATCTGCTATAAAAGTCTCAAAATTTTAATTTTCTAGTCCAGCATAGTTGATCAGCCAAATATTTAGATTATGTCTCTATTTTATGAACCTGAATTTTCAGTACTTATTATCAAACATGTTATAAGCCTCTAAGGTAGCAAAAGTGAACATATAACAAATGTCTAGATTTATATGCTCTTGTGTTTGCCATGGGTGCCTACATTCAAGAAAGTTACCTACATTTCCTAACCTTTCACACTTTGTTATATATTTATATAATATACATGTTAATAAAAGAGTGAAATATTGTTACCTATTTTAATTAATAATCACCAAATATTAATTGAACACTTATCATATTCCAGCCTCTTTATTAGCCTATTCGTCAGGTGTTAAAAAAAACTTCTCAGACTCTTTCTCAAAGTCATCAGCCTTATGATTAAGACCAAACTAATCCTAGACTATATTATTAAATTTTTCATTTGAAGAGGAGGGGTGGCAGGAAGATGATAAAATAATTCTAGAACACCAAGCTATATAAAGAGAATGAGGGGAGTGTGGAGGGGAAGGGAAGTTAAATAGAGAAATGCCATTGAAGAAGAGCTTGAAATCCTACAACATATCTGTCGATCACCCCCGCTCATGACAAGACAGGAAGATACAGTTGTTACAGGATTCCATAATTCTGTCCATGTAAAACTTTACAACATTATAAAACTGAGTCGTTGGGACCCTGGTACTAAGTTAGAGATACACATATTTAGGATATGGTCATTGTCTTTTTAGACAATGCAACCAAGGATGGTGAGTTCTGTGTGAAGCAGCCAATTGTCTGTTCAAGTAGGTCTCCAGCCTGCCGGTCAGAATGTTTTTGTTGCTATTGTGTGAAACTGACAACATACCTATATTCCCTTCTGTTAAAGAAAATGATGCCCAGCCTAGAACATTCTTTCACATGCCCCAAGTCTGCCATTAAGTCACCAAATAATAGATATTACAATTGTTTTCATTCCAAACAAAGTTTTCAGTACTCCTGGTCCAAGGGCAGCTACTGGTTAGAGATACCTTGAATTTATAGAAGTGGTAGCTGGGGTTTTAAGTACATCTTCACCATTTGACACAGTGGGAGTTCAACAACACACTTTCCACTCTGAAAATGCACTGTGGGGTGGAGTCTATGTTTACGTGGAGGCCAAACTGTTAGCGTAGAATTGTGAAATATTCTGGGGATGTGGTTAATATGAATAGAACTATCTGTAAAGTCAAATTCTATTTGAATATTATGCCTTTGGGTAAAATTCACTTAAAGAATGTCAAATGATTGTCCTCCAAGCAGGCAAATGAAAATTATGTTCTATTCTTCATAAAGCTGACAAAGGGAGAATGTGTCTCTGAGCCATAGAATATGAACAAAAGCAGGATTGGCTGTGATTGCTGACCTGCCTGTCTTTTGAAAGACTGACAGTGCTGGTGCACAGAGTTTAAAAATCAAATCTGAGAGATGGCATACATATGAATAAATCAGCATGGCTTAAGGTCTCTTTAATTTAGCACCCTGAACCCCGTTTTCCTCTTGAAAAAAAAATAAAACCTAGATCATTTACTTGGGTAGGCTCTGAGTGTTATGATTATTCATTTAAAATCTAAAAGAGGTCTCTTGCTAAATATTAATATTTGGTGATAATGGGGAGAATTATTCCTGTTTAACAAGCTCCAAGCAGTGCTATAAACAGTAAAGTGTTCAATAGATGTTTTTGATTAGGATGGTAATAATGAGCTTTCTATTTTGTAGATGAAAATGAAGAGCCAAGCAAGTTAGTCCATATGATGGCTATTATTTCTATACTGGTAAACACTTAGATTTTTCTATATTACCATTAAAATGTGGATAATTACCAGTTTCTTCTATGCTCATGAATTTTGTCTTAGAAAATTTCCCGTAAAGTTTAATGTTATTATTGACAACCAACTTATCTCTTAGAGAAAGTAAGCAGATTAATAAAATTTCTGTGTTCAAAGCCCTTCAGACAGATTTGCTCTGCATATATAAATGCTGTGAGTTTATATAAGTGATTTCAAAAATGAGAAGATAAACTACTAGGCAAGGTTCACTTTCCTTTGACCAATTTATAATTCTTAAAGTCAGATTCTATTATAGTTCAAGTTCTCAGAGTTATTTGACTCTGTTGTCGGTAGAGGCAAGGAGATTCATTCAAGTGTGAAAATTGTTCGTAGATTATAATGGGATGAAGCACCAAAGTAAACTTTTCATCCTATCACCACAGACAACCTGAGACATTAAACTGATGTTTTACTGGGATTCACATCCCTTACAGAGGATTGTATGCTAATAGCACATGTTGTAAACCTATCCCTCTATCACAGAATGCATGCCATCAACCTGATTATAGCCAGAATGGTTGATTCACTTATAAAACCAAGGGGAATAGACCCAAATCATGGAATCACTGCATAAATAGCTTTGTTTTTGCTTGTGCAGCCTACATTCACTAAGAGCATTCTTTTTTCCTTTGAAGAAATACTCTCCTTTCCCATTGCATTCAGTCTTGATGGAACGTGATAATTATAGAGCCTCTTCTTCTACCTGCCCTGGGCATGTGGCCTAAACTCAGCCAGTCAGCATCTCTTTTCTGGGAGTGAAATATTTGAGAAAGGTGTTCTTCCTAAAATCTGGTTATATATAGCCTTTCCTTGGATTTTCTTAGTCATTCCATTTCCTCCCAATGAAGTCCTGTTTTGTTTAACTGGATCTGTTTTGTTAGCTAAAGCCAAAGAACATAGACACATAAAACCATAGACTTTTATTGTTGGCAGGGACCTTAATGGAGAATAAAAAATGTAAGAAGCCCAAGGAACTATGGAAACACAGGGGAGAGGATATAAGAGAAATCCATAAGCTTCAGTATTAGGCTGGGTACACAGTCCTTAGAAATAAGAAAGGAGAGAGTCAAGAAACCGGAGTCAAATTCACTTATGTCACAGAAAAGGACATGGAAACTCAGAAGTTACTTACTGAAGTTATTTACTATAGATCCAGCATTACAACTGAGGTGTCCTGAATTCCAATTCCAATTTGCTATATTTATATTTTGCTATATTTCTGTCAGATTCTAACTTCCTCTAAATTTTTCTCTCTCACTTTTTAGGCTTTTGATATATACTAAATTTATGGCTGCTTCCAGAATTAGACTATGTACTCTGAGTAATCAAATATATTTTTCAAAAGCTGAGCTTACAACTGAACACAGGAAATTGGAATACTCTTTTCTTTGATTTGCACATCAATCCCATGGAGCTTGACACCATTGTATCCCTTTCATTTTCAGTTTCATTCTCCTATTTCAGTTTTTTCTTTGTCATAATTTTCCACTTTGTCCCAAAGGAAATGATTGATCTTGGAAAAAGTAACCTGGCCTTCGGGCTGATGAAGTTAAGCCTATGACTCATGAAGTCAAGCTTGCTGGCAAAGAAGATAGGAATAAAACAGATTAGACAAGATACTGGACATCTGTTTTAGTTTGGTAGCTGAACTGAAAATCAAATCTAACCAGAGTCAGCAGGCACTTATGGAATATCTGATATATTTCCAGTACTGTTTTAGGCTTTCTGAGAACTAGGAAAACAAAAATGATTCTTCAAAGAAATAAAGCTTTTTATAAGAAAAACTTGACTACATGTTAACAACAAAAGACATCACATAAATCAGGGATAAATTGTATTTGACGTACCACAGTTCTATATTCTCTCTGAGAAAGTACTTTTCTAATCCATTGGTCATAAAACCTCAGTTACAAAACATAAACCATTAAAAATTAAAGTTGGCCATACTCCAGTGCATAGGAATTCCCATTATGGAATTAAAAATACTAGAGCCAGGGGTGTCCAGGTGGCTCTTTTGGTTAAGCCTCTGACTTCAGCTCGGGTCATGATCTCACGGTTCATGAGTCTGAGCC
Source organism: Panthera pardus (assembly GCF_024362965.1). Classification (NCBI taxonomy): domain Eukaryota; kingdom Metazoa; phylum Chordata; class Mammalia; order Carnivora; family Felidae; genus Panthera; species Panthera pardus. The sequence continues at coordinate 67,529,634 of NW_026526654.1, forward strand.
CCGCATTGGGCTCTGTGCTGACAGTTCAGTGCCTGGAGCCTGCTTCAGATTCTGTCTCTTATTCTCTCTCTGCCCCTCCCCTGCTGACACTCTTTCTCTCTCTCAAAAATAAATAAACATTAACAAACAAACAAACAAAACTAGAGCCAAAAAGAAGTCATGAAAGCTCCAGGTCTAATTTCCTTTTAAGGAACTCAAAGCCATTTAAAGATAATCTTTCGTTATTTCCAATCCATTTCTCTGAGAGAGAATTGAGGTAAAACACTAAATTCATACCCCCCCCCACAGTATGAATGAAAAGGAAAGGTTTATTGTGACTTTAGAAATGTTTCACAAAGTATAATTAAAAATAGTTTCGTGAGCCCTTCCATGGAGGAAATTTAGTACAAAAGTGGAACGTTATTACTTTCTTCCTGTCTGGCTGAGAACCCATTGTTCTCCAAGGAGAGTAGTGGAACTGAAGGAAGACCACTCTCAGCAAATTAATCCACTTTGCCCAATCTCAGACATGTAATTTTGGCGGGAATAAAAGCCAGGACAGCAATAGGCAACAAAGGTTAGCAAAAAACCCAACACATGCAGTGTCTAATTTCGATTTCACTGTTTGGTACTTATGTAATCTTGGACAAATTAATTTCCACGTTGGTTAAACTATAAGATCCATTTCAGATGGTATAGTAGACTAAATATAATGAATACCCTTCTGACTAAAACATTGGATGAAATATGTAAAAAGTGTACTGTACTGTTGACTAAAGTAATCTGAGCTAGAAAGCATGGTGAAAGAGATAGGTTTTTCCATGGGGTCACTGGACGAATCTTTAAAGATTTGGTTTCGATTCTACAAAAACTGTAGAATGAAGAAGAAAAGCCCAGGGCCCACCATAAGTGGGGAGCTTAATAATAAAGCCTGTGTAACAGTTGCATTGTCCTTATTCTGAACTATAAAATATCTCAAAAAGTCAAAATATTGGTACCTATGTTTAATTATAAAAATGGGACATGGTATTACAATTTGCTCAAGGTAAATGTAAAATACTGTTCCAAATAATCCATGTATACTTCATGTCAGTATATCCATCTCTGCCTAGAATTATCCTGGTTTGAGTCTGTTGTCTTCAGATAATTAATAGTACGTCCTTTCGTTCTCAAATATGTCCTGATTTAGACAATAGGGTATATGATGATCCCACTGAGAGCTCAAGAATAAAGAAAAAAAAACCACAAAGTTTTTTAAATACCTAGAATAATAATTACCTATTTACGTACGGAAAATTGTGAGATGGGGAATTTCTGTATACTCTTTTCCATATTGGCTGTATCAGTTTACCTCTCATCAGTAGTATACCAGAGTCCCTTTTCTCCATATCCTCACCTGTACTTATTATCTTTTATAATAGCTATCCTAACATGTGTGGGGTGCTATCTCATAATGGTTTTGATTCATATTTCTCTGATGATTAGTGATGTTGATCAATTTTTCATATACCTGTTGCCATAGGTATTCCTTCCTTCCTTCCTTCCTCCCTTGCTCCCTCCCTTCCTTCCTTCCTTCCTTCCAACCAATTTTTTAAAATTTATTTATTTAAATTCAAGTTATTTAACACACAGTATAGTACTAGTTTTGGGAGTAGAACCCCAGTGATTCATCACTTGAGTGTAACATCCAGTGCTCATCCTAACAAGTGCCCTCCTTAATGCCCATCACCTAGCAACTGTCAGTTTTTTCTCTGTCTTTAAGAGTCTCTTATCATTTGCCTCCCTCTCTGTTTTTATCTTATTTTTCCTTCCCTTCCCCTATGTTCAGCTTTTTGTTTCTTAAATTCCACCTATGAGTGAAGTCATCTGATATTTGTCTTTAACTTACTTCACTTAGCATAATACACTTATATGTGGTATACATAAGTATATCTTCTTTAGAAAAATGTCTTTTCAAGCCCTCTGCCCATTGTTTAACTTAGATTATTTGGGTTTTTTTGCTATTGAGTTGTATGAGTTCTTTATGTATTTTGAGTATTTATACCTTATCAAATACACGATTTGCAAATATTTTCTCCCATTCCATAGGTTGTCTTTTTACTCTGTTGATTATTTCCTTTGCTGTGCAGAGGATTTTAGTTTGATGTCATCTCACTCATCTTTTTTTTTTGAAACCAAGTTAATTTTTAATAATAATCTTACTTTCTATTGTGTTCACTCATCTGTTTTTGTTTTTGTTGCTTATATTTCTGTATCACATCAAAAAACAAAAATCCTTGCCAAGACCAATGTCAAGGAACTTTTTCCTTATGTTTTTTTCTTGAAGTTTTATAATTAAAGCCTTATGTTTGTCTTTAATCAGTTTCAGGATAATTTTTCTATATGGTATAAGATAAGCATACAATTTTTTTCTATTATATCTGAATATTCAGTTATCCCAATATCATTTATTGATGAGGCCATCTTTCTACCATTATGTATTCTTTAGCAGCTTTGCCAAAATATTAGTTGGCTGTACATACATGAGATTATTCCTGGGCTTTCTATAATGTTCTGTTGGTTTCTATGTCCTTATGCTAGTACCATTCTGTTTTAATTATGATAATTTAGTAATATATCTTGAAATCAAGAAGCGTGGTCCCTTCAGTTTGTTCTTCTTGCTCAAAATTGTTTTTGCTACACAGTGTTTTTTTGTGGCTCCAAATAATTTTTTTTTTCTATTTCCATGAAAATGCCATTGGAATTTTGATAGGATTTGTGTGGGATCAGTAGATAACTTTGGGTAGTATGAACATTACAACAGTATTAATTCCACCAATCCCTGAACACAGATAACTTTTTATTGTGTCATCTTCACTTTCTTCTGGCAATGTTTTTTATACTTATCAATGTGAAGATCTTTACCTCCTTGGCTAAATTTATTCTGAAGTATTTTGATGCTATCATAAATGGGCTTGTTTTCTTAATTTCTTGTTTGAATAGTTTGTTGTTGCTGCATATAAACAACCTGGAAACTGATATCTGTAGGTTGATATTGTTATCCTGCAACTTTACTGAATTTGTTTATTCTAACAGTTTTTAGTTGAGTCTTTATGGTTTTCTATATATAACACGTCATCTACAAACAGGTTTTACTTTTTCCTTTCTAATCTGAATGCCTTTTATTTCTTTTCATGCCTTACTGCTCTAACTAGAACTTTGACTCCTATGTTGAGTAGAAGTGGTGAGAATGGGCATTCTTGTAACTGATCTTGGGGGAAAAGTTTTGAGTTTTTCAACATTGAGTGTGATGTTACCTGTAAGCTTGTGGTACGTGACATTTATTATAATGAAGTAGATCCCTTCTGTGCCTAATTTTTTGAGTTTCTATCACAAAAAGATACTGAATTTTTTCAGTTTTTCTACATCTGTTGACATGATTGTACAATGTTTATACTTCATTCTGTTCATGTGGTATATACATTTATTGATTCGTATGTGTTGAATCATGTTTGTGTGCTAGGAATAAATCCCACTGATCATGGTGTATGATTCTTTTAATGTGCTGTTGAATTTGGTTTTCTAGTATTCTGTTGAGAGTTTTTACATCTGTGTTCACCAGGGATATTGGTCTGTAATTGTATTTTCTTCGAGAATCTTGTCTGGCTTTGGTATCAAGATAACACTGGTCTCATAAAATGATCTTGGAAGTGTTCCCTCTGTTTCATTTTTTCAAATGAGTTTGAGAAGGACTGGTGTTAATTTTTCTTTATTTTTTTTTCACATTAAGAGTTGGTTGTTTTTGTTTTTTTTATTTTTTATTTTTCTTAATAAGAACTTTATTGTCAAATTGGTTTCCATACAACACCCAGTGCTCATCCCAACAGGTGCCCCCCTCAATGCCCATCACCCACTTTCCCCTCCCTCCACCCCCCATCAACCCTCAGTTTATTCTCAGTTTTTAAGAATCTCTTATAATTTGGCTCCCTCCATCTCTAACTTTTTTTTTCCCTTCCCCTCTCCCCCATGGTCTTCTGTTAATTTTTCTTTAAATGTTTGGTAGAATCAACAGTGCAGCCATTCAGCCCCATGTTTTTTTTGCAGGGGAGCAGGGGGAAGTTTTTAATTACTAATTCACTCTCCTTGCTAATAATAGGTCTGTTCGTATTTTCTAATGTTTCATGACTTTGTCTTAGTAAATTGTAGGCCCTTAGGAATTTATCCACTTATTTTAGATTATCCCATTTGTTGGTATACTCTTTATTTATATTTAAATAAATGTAAATATATATAAATATAAATACCCAATTGTTGGTGTAGGCTATTATATAAATTGTACTATAAAGTAGTCTTCTATGATCCTTTGTATTTCTGCAGTATAAGTTGCTGTATCTCCTCTTTCATTTATCCTTTTATTTATTTGGGTGATTATTCTTTTTGTACTAACTAGTCTTAACGATTTGTCAATTCAGTTTATAATTTCAAAAAACTAGCTTACACTTTTATTACTCTTTTCTTTTGTTTTTCTAGTCTCTATTTCATTTATTTCTGCTATAATATTATTTCCTTTTTTCTGCTGACTTTGGACTTTGTTTTCTTTCTCAAGTTTCTTAAGTGTAAAGTTAGATTGCTCACTTGAGATCTTTCTTGCATTTATGCATTTATCACACACACAAAAAACCTTCCTCTTAGAACTACTTTTGCTGCATTCCATGTGTTTGGTATGTTGTATTTCCATTTTCATTTGTTTCAAGATACATTTTTATTTCCCTTTTTTATATGTGTATAATTATTTTTAATTGAGGTATCATTCAAATACAACATCATATTGATTTCAGGCATACAACATAATGATTTGATATTTGTATATATCACAAATGATCACCATAATATCTACTTAACATCCATCACCATACATAGTTACAAAAAATTTTTGTTGTTGGTGTGAGAACTTTTAAGATTCATTCTATTGTATTTCCCTTTCTATTCCTTTTTGATTCATTGGTTATACAAGAGGTATTGTTTAATTTTCACAAATTTATTAATTTTGTATTATTCCTCCTGTTAATGATTTCTAGTTTTATACCATTCTTGTTGGAAAAGATATCTGAACTTATTTTAAATCCTCTTAAATTTTTTGTCTTGTTTTTTGCCTAATGTATGATCTATTCTGTGATTGCTTGAGAAGAATGTGTATTCTACTTCATACACTCCATATACCCCTCATATATGCATAGCTTCCTCCGTTATCAACATTACTCACCAGAATGGTACTTGTGTTACCAAGGACAAAACTACATTAAGATCTCTTAATCATCAAAATACCATAGTTCACCTTAGGGTTCATTAATGATGTTGTACACTCTGGATTTGAACAAATGTATAATGATATATCCATTGTTAAAATATCATACAGGATAATTGTAATACCCTAAGATTTCTCTGTGCTCTGCCTACTCATCCCTTCTCTATCTCCACCCCTGGCAGCCACTCATTTGGTTGTCTCCATAATTTTTACTTTTCAATAATGTCATATTAGACATCATATGGTATTTAGCCTTCTCAGATTGGCTTCTTTTCTTAGTAATATGTATTTTAGTTTACTCCATATCTTCTCTTAGCTTGATAGCTCATTTTTTTGAATTCCTAATATTTTATACCTGTATATACCACAATTTATTTTCTCATTCACCTACCGAAGGATATTTTGGTTGCTTCTAAGTTCTGGCAATAATAAATAAAGATACTGTAAACATTTATATGTACGTTTTTATGTAGACACAAGTTTTCAATTCTTTTGAATAAATATTAAGAAATATGTTTGCTGGATTGCATGATAAGAGTATATTTAGTGTTGTAAGAAATAACCAGTCTTCCAAAGTGGCTGTGTCAATTTTCATTCCCACCAGCAATGTATGTGTGTCCCCATTTCTTCTCATCTTCACCAGCATTTATGTCTTTTACTTTGGACATATTGGCTATAGCATGCCATGGTGAAAATCTCTTACTATTCACCTAGTCTGGGTCCTTAGGGTATCATGAATCTGTATATTCATTTCCCTTCCAGCTTTGGGAAGCTTCTGTCATTATTTCTGTGAATAAACTTTCTGCCTTTTCTCTTTCTCTACTCTTGCTCAGACAGCCCTTAATACATATATTGTTGTTGTTGTTTAATGTGCCAAAAGTCTCATAGACTCCCTTCAGTCTTTTTCATTCTTTTTTCTTTCTGTTCCTCTGACTGGATAATTTCAAATAATCTCTCTTTGAGTTTGCTGATTCCTTCTTCTACTTGATCAAGTCTATTGTTTAAGTTCTCTATTGATTGTTGTTGTTGTTCAGTAATTGTGTTCTTCAGCTCCAAAATTTCTATATAGTTCCTTTTTATGGTTTCTATCTCTTTTTTTAAGTATTCACTTTTTTAATGTATTGTTTTCCTGAATTTTTTAGTTGTCTTTGGTCTTTTGTAGCTGAATTTAAGACAATTATTTTGATTTCTTTGTCAAGTAACTTGTAGATCTCCTTTTCTTTGGGATCAGCCACTGGAGCTTTATTTTGTTCCTTTGTGGTGTTATGTTCCTTGATTCTTCATGCTCCTCAAAGTATTGTGTTTCTCTCTTCACATATGAAGAAGTAATATCTTCCATCAGTCTTTGCTGCCTGGCTTCATGAGAGAAGGACCTTCATTAGCCAGCCCACTTAAAGGTTTTATGGCCTTTTTTATGGATGTGGCTACCCTATTCTTAATTCCTCTTGGCAAAGAGGTCCTAGCATTGTACACCACCACTTGATCCCACAGAATTAGACCTATGTACACATCCTGTGTGTACATTTTTATACACACACACACACACACGTATATGTGTGTACATTTATAAATCCTCTCATTTATATTCCCCATGGCACTGTCCTTAAGTGTTCAAGGTTGTGTGCCTTCTCCCCCATTCTACAGAATTGAACCAGCTACTGATGTCATGTACTGTCTCTGGGAACTTGTATGTGCCTTCTGTGGAGCCTTGAGCTCACCATATGTGGAGGCTCATGTGTCCTATCGACAGGAAAACAGGCAGGCTCCCTGTAGAGGTTCATGTGTGTTATCCTGGGTGCACGCAAAGAGCTTTTGGTTCATGTCTGCCGTTGGGAGAGAGCTGCAAGTGAGGAGTCCCATGGGGTTAATGGTTGGGCCTCTAGATGAAGTCTGCAAGCCTACTGACTGATGAAGTCCATAGGATCTGTGGCCAGTTTTTGAAATATGTGCATGATTTTTGTGAGCTCATGCCCCTTTCTCTGCTCCTCGCACCTCCAGACTACTGAGAGGTGCTGATCCTCTCAGTGATCTGGGTGATGCAAGACAGAAGTGGGCCTCATAGGCAGTGTTCCATAAGACTGGGGAAGTTGGCCACTCTGCTGTCACTTTCCTCTGTGGGAGAAATCATGGGCTGAAGGGGATCTTAGGGTAGGGATGACATGGGTAAAGTGAAATCACTTTTTACCCTCTTCAATTCATCTATTTTCAATTTTTTTTTTTTTTTTTTTTTTTTTTTTTTTTGCTGAAGCAGGATGCTAGAATCTTTCCATTGAACTCCCCAGTTCCACAGAGATACTCCTGTTGATGTTCTAAGTGCTAGTTGTGCTCAGTGCTACTGGAGTATCATTAGGTTCTCTCACTGACATAACAAACAAAATATGTGTTTATATTAACTTGGGTATACATACACATATGTATTTCTATATATAGCCTTCTCTATCTATATTCAGCTAAACATGAGTTCATGTTGTCTGCAACTCGAATCCATGACCATATTGATCTTCTCAACTTCTCTCTCTACTTACCTGTAAACTTTCACCTCAACAGTGAGAAATATCTGGCTCCCACCATAACGATGTATTTGCTTGATTGTTCAGTTCCACCATGTATCTCTAGTGGTTTCAAAATTGTTAACCTGCACCACCATGAGAAACAACTTTACAGAGGACAGGGCTTATGTGCAGTACCTTTTGCTTTTAGCTATGCAGAGTGCGTTCATTTCCAGAGCTAATTATTTCAACTCCCTTTTCCTCCACCCTGTTCACTGAAGTTGTTTTGTACATGTGCGATAGTTAGATTCTTTGCTCAGATTCTGTATTACATCCCAGCAATCCCAAGATTGCTGAACCACCTGAATGAGTTTTTTAAAATTTTGTACATTAAGGTTTACTCTTGGTGCTGTAAAGCTTTTTGAACTTTAACAAGTGTATTGTGTCATGTATCCATCAGTACAGTATCACAAGGGATAGTTTTGCCCAAAAAAACAAACAAACAAACAAACAAACAAACAAACCTTGTCCTTCACTTATTCAATCCTCCCTCCCAACCCTTGACTCCTGGCAAGTACTGCTCTGTTTACTGTCTCTCTAGTTTTTCCTTTTTACAGAATGTCACATAATTGGAATCATTCACTATTTGGCCTTTTCACATTAGGTTTTTTCACTTAACAGAATTCATTTAGCGTTAATCCCTGTCTTTGTGTGGTGTGATAGTTCTTTTTTTCTTTTATCATTTAATAGTATTCTGTGTAGATGACCACAGGTTGCACATCCACACACCTATTAAGGGAAATCTTGGTTACTCCTAGCTTCTAAGGATATGGATAAAACTGCTATAAACATGCATGTGCATGTTTTTGTATGGAGATGAATTTTTAAATCACTTGAGCACTAGAAGCTCAACTATCAGATTATATGGGATGATACTAGAGATCTGCAAATAAAACTAACTTAACAACCTTCAAGGAGCTGATTGTCTGGTAGTAGAGAAAATCATGTAGAGCAGTAGTTAAACGTTACAATGAGAACCAGATAACGCATGCTGTGGAGACCCTGGAGAAGGGTAAAGATATTTATTCCATTAAAATCATAACCTGTGTGTAGTATTTAGTATTAAAAGGAGGAAGGAAAGGACAAACTGGTATAACAAAATTATTAACTTTCATTTAGTTTTAGAATTCCACAGAGGGCTTAAAATCTAAATATGAATGAAATTAATAACATCCAATAAAGGCAGAATAAATGGGGAAACTCAATTTATATATATATATATATATATATATATATATATATATATATATAATTTTTTAATTTTACATTTTTCTATAATATATATTCAAATTAGCTACTAGAAATAATAAAATGTTTAAAACTGTATTTTAAAAATGTCATTTTCAGTTCCTATAGTATCATTTTATTTACTCTGTTTTATAAGGAGTAGTATTGCCAAGTTATATGAAAACTGATTTTTATATTCACGATCTCTAAATGTGTGTAATTTTTTTAAAGCTTATAGTATGCAATTTTCAAATACACACAGGGCTACTGATAGTGCATCTGGCTTACTGTTTGAATGGACAGATGGACTAGAAAGTCAATCCAAGGTTGAAAATACTCTGAAGAAAGTACAGAAAAACAAACAGGAAAGTGAGGGAGCCTACTGAAGTTTCAACAGTGAAATGGTTAAACATGGGGGCGGGGTGTGGAGGTATTAAAAAAAAAAAGAAAGAGTTGAAGTACATATATGGGAGCTAATCAGAATATTTAAGTTGGCGGTGTAGTATTGTGAAACTAAATCAGTTTTATAGTTAGATATCAGTCAGAATCTTCTCTGACACTGTGTAAGCTTGGGGTAGTTTTCTGAGTTTCAACTATAAATTGGAATAGTAGGCTGGCATAGGTAGAGTACTTATTATTGGTGAGGCACATACCAAGAATTTTCCTTGGATTAGCTTTTGTTAACCCAAATATCAGCTCTACAAATTACATGCTAGTATTTTCCTCATTATGCAGAAGAGAACCATGCCCTAAAGAAAAAGATAGACTTGGCCAAGGATACAAAGCTGGTAGGTGGTTGCATGGGCATATGGACAGTAGTGACATGCTTCTAGTTCTAACCTGATCCAAAGCTTGATGTGTTTTCTCAATAATCTGAACTCCTCTTATGCCCAATCTCTTCTCATGACACTCCCCGCTCAGTAAAGTAGTTACTTTTCCTAACCAAAAAAAAAAAGGGGGGGTCATTTAATTCCCTTCTCACAATAGCCCCTTTTCCAGCCAGGGAACTGCATTAGACCAAGAAGAAGTGAGGAGAGATTAGGACACATTCAAGAACCAGAACAGTGTTGAATCCTAAGACAGGAGGGAGCAGTGTATGATCAGCAGTAGGTATTTTGTAAACCAGATAGGAAAGACACAAATTCCCGACAGTAATGAAGATGTAGTAAGCAAAGTTAATCTTCAAATGGTGTGACTCAATCACTGAAGTGGCCATCCCAATGCAACCATTGTGCTAAGAGAGCAATATGTAGCATGAACAATATTAATAGCCTCTGAAGTACTCCAGATGAGAGCTACAGACCAGACCACCCCAGAAGTATGTGCTTGGCTAAAGTTTGTACACATTTTTGGCAAAGAGGAATTGGAGTATGTAGAAGTATGCAATATGGCACATACCTCTATTAGGTTGTTGCAACTCTTCAAAATAAGCCTTAAAAGAGTCTTACTATAAGCGCATATAGAAAGTATAAGAATCAGGATTTGAACCCAGTTATGCTCTACATCACATATGTAGTGATTCTTTCTACTATCCCCTGTTGTGGCTCTTTATTTATTCTTTTAGTAGTGTTTATAAAGTTTTGGATTAACAATTCTCCAGCTATTATTATAAATATCTAGGCTTTATGCACCTCAATTAACTATTATAATAAAAATTCTGGGGCACTTGGGTGGCTCAGTCAGTTAAGCATCTGTTTTCAGCTCAGGTCATGATCTTACGGTTCGTGAGTTCCAGCTCCGTGTTGGGCTCTGTGCTGACAACTCAGAGCCTGGAGCCTGCTTAAGATTCTGTGTCTCCCTCTCTTCTGCTTCTCCCCCATTCACACTCTGTCTCTCTCCTTAAAAAATAAATAAACATTAAAAAATTAAAAAAAAAATTCTGGTCCCCAGAGTAGGCAATGCAGGTAAGAAATTCCTCTTATAAAAGATAAATTCCAGAATTAGTTCTTATTGCAAAGGCCTCCGTCCATCTCTCTAAATTTATACTTCACTTGCTCTATATAAATATTCTGCAGAAATTAGGCTATGTAACATGTTTTAAATATTGCTTTCCCCCTGATCCATAACGTTCATTCCCCTGCATTCTTTTTATTCATCTCTTACGGGGAAGTCCTCCTCTGCCACTCCCAGACACAGTGATCATGTACCTTTGATACTGTTTATCTGCACTGTCCATGTGACAGAAAACATAAGTCCCTTTTCATTGGCATTTGCTCTTTTTAAAATATGTATGCCCTGGCTCCTCAATCAGATTGCCTATCTCTGAAGAGCAGTCTTATATTGCATGCTTTTTCCAGTATATTCCTTGTGTCTGGTTCTCAACAAGCCTTCAGTTAATGTCACAGGTTGAGGATACAGTGAAAGATGATGATAATGATGATGGTGACTATGATATTTATGTTGACTAATATCTTTAAAGCTGACCTGTCCACATAATTGGATGATATGAGTGAAAATATAAATATAAGGGTAACGTTGAGTACTTGTCAGATGTTAAGCACCATCCTTATTTATTTCCCAAACCTAATGGGTACTATATATCTTCCCATTTTAATGAGTGTAGACAGACTAAAGAACTTTTCCATGGTCATACACAATAAGCAGGAGTGGCCGAACTCTGGTCTTTCTGGCCCCCAAATCTCTATTCTTCCATGCTAAGCTGAAGTATCATGAGAGCTGAAAAGCCTCCATGAGAAAAGCAGCTGGCAGCATCAGGACCCAGCCCAAGTGTGATGGATCAGCGACTGCCATCTGGCAGTACAAATTTGCTTTTGAGAGCCTATGTCATCACTGAGATTCAAACTTGTGTTTTGAAGACATTGTGACTTTTCAACCAATCCTTTGTTAACACCTAAATGTATATGCCGGTTTAATTACGGAGGTGTACTCAGACAGAACTTAATTTCACAAAGTACCTTGCTCCTGATAATTATAGCCCTTTGCAAGACAACAAGTCACATCCAGAGGGTAGGAAAGGATATGACATTCTCAAATATCAGCATTTTTATAGGGGATTTACAAAAGAAAGAAGATACAATTAACAAATATAAAACATATGTTTAAAAAATTGTTCTTTTGTTGATTCCAAGTTATTTTTTCTTCCAAGATGATAGAAATTTTGCCCTTTCTACTTGGGCACCAGAAATCTCCAACAACTTTTTTGACCAGGAGAAATGTCAGCTTGGGATATAATAGCTCCCAGCTGCTTGGCTTCTCTTTATTGCTACAGATTTCTTGGGACATGATCTGTTTCTCCTTGGCTTGTTTTTTTTTCTCAATTTTGATGTAAACAAGTTAAACATATTGCTATAGAAAGAAATTTTAAGTATTCTGTATTCTATGTTCACTGTGGTAGGTCATCGTTACCATTAATCAGAAGCTCTGGACATCTGGAGACTACATCTTCTACAATTAAAATAATAAAGGAAGCTAGTACACTCAGTGACCTTTGGGCTACTTAGGAGTTATGCCTTCAACTGAAACAGAATGAAGATAACTTTGAGGAAAAACCGTATCTTGTATATAACAGAAACATGCAAAATGGTTACTCAAAATTAAAGAGATTCGATCCACTGGGTAATGCTTTACCTATATTTTATTTGACTTTTTCAATTATTTATTAAATAAAACGTCCCCAAATCTAACTGAAACCCCCCTTATCTCTACCTGTGTAATTTAGCAATTTAGGCATCTATGTCAACCAAAAGTTTTAAAACAGTAGCCTGCAATTTTTATTTTCCAAAGACCCAGTCATCTCACAAGTCACTCCAATGAAATTGCTCTTGCTAAGGTCATTAGTGACCTGATAATTGTATAACTTAATGAATATGTTCTCGTTCTCACTGGACAACTATGATATTACTATGATATTTTTTAGCTTTGTTTACCTCTTTCACATCTTAAAACTCTCTCTTCCTTGGATGTCCCTTGTTCATCTTAGACCTCTCTATTTCTTTCCTATATTCTTTGTGGATTTCTCTTATTTTTCCTATCCTTAATTGTTGGGGTTACCCAAATTTAATCTCTGGCCAACAGCCCTTTGATGCCATATATATATATATATATATATATATATATATATATATATATATATATACACACACACATATATATACACACACACACACATATATATATATGTGTGTACACATATATATATACACACACACACATATATATGTGTGTACATATATATATGTACACACACACATATATATATATATATATATATATATATATATATATATATATATGGCTATACACACACACTCTTGCTTCATCCCAGATTATCCCATGTAACCTTTTATGGTTTGAATTGCTGCCTGTATGCTGGTGTCTCCAAGATGTACATTTTCAGCTCAAAGAATATCCCCTCCCCAACATTTAGACTCATATGTCCAAATGTATCTTAATTGTCCCATAAGAATGTCAAAATCAACATGCTCCAAACTAAATTTGTCGTACTCTCCTCTAAACCTGCTCTTGTGTCCTCACCTTTTTTTCACTGTCATTATTGCGTATCTAGTCACCAAGGTAGAAACTTGAAAAGTAGTCTATGATTCTTCCATGCCTTTCACATCTTAGACCCAATAGATATTTGGCAACTATACCTCACAAATCCGTTTGCTCACCTTTAACTTTACCCCAATTACCATGCCATGTTTCAGACCCTTCTTATCTCTGGTCTACACTAAAATAACAAACTCACAATTCTTATCTCCAGTTTTATCAGTTCTCCTAAGCTTCCATAGTGACCTACCTAAAAGGGACAAAGATGTCCCTTCCATGGCTTCCCTTTCCCTCTAAGGTAAACCTGAAGTTCTGTTTAACCTATGAGGCATCTTTTAATCTGACCTCTTCATACCTCTCCAACTTCACCTTTTGTGTCTCCCTCTTCTTTCCTCTTTAAATGAACTGCTTGTTTTTTCAGTATTAAATTTTCTGGATGACATAGGCTTTGCTGTTCTTGATCTTTTCTTGGAAGAGGACTATTGAGAAAAACAATTATTTATTTTGTACTAAATTCATAAAATATATTTTAAAAAGTATTCCATGTTTTCCAGGTTGGGGGGATGGACATAATTTAGAATTATTGCAACTATAAAAATTTATGTAAAGGTTAAGCAGTGTTGTCTTCAGAGTGATCAGCAAGACAACCTTTATCCTTTATTTCCAAACCCTATGTATCGTGGTCTTATAAGGGTATCTATTGTTCTCATTGCCTTTTTAATAACATGTGGATTATGTGTATGTGTAATTTATATGTGTGTGCGTGTGTGGCATGCATGTACACATGCATCATGACACATGAGTGATGATGAGCTTGAAGGCTTGTGTAGGGTAATGACAAATATTGATTGAATATCATTGACTATGATCTGTAAGCTTATTCACTGTTTTTAAAAGGAATTGGTTATTAAATGAGAGCTTTTAATGCTTAGTTCTATAATGATTATTATGTCCCTTCTAACAGGTGCATTTTCTTCCATGTGTATTTTTAGCAGGAGTGCTTGTAAAGCAGAACTACATGTTCTTCTTCCCAAAGTCCTCTTTACCTGTATCCATCAATTTTCCTGTCTTAGTCACCCAATAAACAGTCATCCCACTTACCTTACAGTGAAATGTTGATTTTAAGGGAACTTTTTTTAAGGGAACTTATTTTAAATAGCTGGATACACTTGTCTTTTCATGTTAAAACCACTTTCTGGACAAGTGTTGTATGGATATTTGAATTTTCATGAATATTCAATGTGATGAATATATTTAGGATTGTGATGCCAGGAGACATCAGGATGTCACCAAGTGTTCTTAAGAGGCTTCACCTCATCCCTGCCAATTTAATATCACTTATCAGGCATTTATAAGATACCCATTTTTCATAAGAAATAAAGTCATGAGTCATCCCCTCACTGTAATACAGTGAAGTATAGTGTAGTGCAGAAGGCAGGAAGCCCACTGAAATCCCAAGAATAATATATGGTGAATACCACTAGATAGTTGTAGAATACTAAAGCCAAAAGAAGGGTACTCAATGCCTATGGAAGGGTAGAGGAAGCTACCCGGAGGAGGAGCCATATGAGTAAATTGCTTAGAAATCCTCTCTGCTCTTATTACCTGAGCCCTCAACCCAACCCATTTTTCCCAAAGCTACCTCCAGGGGTTTCCATGACTCCTCCAAATGACTGCTTAATTTGAGTGTAAAAATCAGTCATATTGAGTTCTAAATTAATTCCATTTTGTCATGTTTTATTTTATAAGAAAAGTTAACAATAGTTACCCAGTGAACATCCACTGAGCACCTATTGAATGCCAGGTATTACGCTAGGTTTCTGGGATATAAAAATAAGTAAGACATAGTTCTTGTACTGAAGGAACTAAAAAAACTCTTCAGATAATTAGTAGTCATTCCTATTCTGGAATGTTCTCTTTGCTGCTCCTTCCACCTGGAACTCCCTTAGCTTCTCTCTTCATCCAATTAGCTTATACTCATTTCACAGGTCTCAGATCAAATGCTACTCTCTCCAGAGACCATTCCTGACCACCCTATTTATACTAAGTTATTCTTGTTATTTCTAGAAAACCATTCTTTTCCTTGATTGACCTTATACAGTTTCTACCTATGTGATTAATATATGTGCTATTTGTCTCCACTACCAATGCCCTGTTCCATTAGGGGAAGGACTTGTGTCTGTTTTACTCATCCTCATGTGTCTAGGGCCTAGCATTGTTTTAAGCAAGTAGTGGGTCCTCTACAAATATTTGTTGAGTTGGAAGAGTTTTAATTATGTATGAGGAAACTCTGTCCCTGAGAATTTATATGATTTTGCTTATGCATTAAAATTTTGAGATACTGTGTTTTATTTATTATTTATTTAATATACTGTGTTTTATAGTTGAACTCTATAAAGATTTTGACAAATTTTCATTACACAAGTCAATAAAATCAAATATTTACATTACTGAACAAGACACAGCTGGATATTGGCTGTGTAAGTATTAACCTCTTTAGCCCTTGTTCTATGGGTCTACATCTCTCCAAGGAAGCTACACTCATACTGGGCAGCTATGGCCAGTCCTGTCCCAAGACTGTTAGGTCAGTTAGACCTTAGAGCACAAGACATACCTGGAGGGGGATCCATTGCTATTCCCACCAACACCACCATTAGATTCTTTTTTTTAAAGTTTTAATTTAAATTCCATTTAGCTAACATACAGTGTAATATTAGTTTCAAGTGTACAACGCAGTGATTCAGCATTTCCCCACATCACCCAGGGTTTATCACAAAAGTTGCTCTTCTTAATCCCCATCACCTATTTCACCCATACCCCCCCCCCCACCCAACTCCCTTCTGGTAATCAGTCTGTTCTCTGTAATTAAGAGAACTCTGTTTTTCTTTTCTTCCGGTTTTTTTTTTTTTTTTGCCTTTCTCTCTCTCTCTTTCTCTCTTTGCTCATTTGTTTCTTAAATTCCACATATGAGTGAAATTATATGGTATTTTTCTTTTTTCTGACTCACTTATTTCACTTAGCATAATATTCTCTAGCTCTATGCATGTTGTTACAAAGGACAAGATTTCATTTTTATGGTTGAGTAATATACTATTGTATATACATACCACATCTTTATCCATTCATCAGTCGACGGACACTTGGACTGCTTTCATAATTTGACTATTGTAAATACTGCTGCTATAAACTTCAGGGTGCACGTATCCCTTTGAATTAGTATTGTTGTATTCTTTGGGTAAATACCCAGTAGTGAAATTAGTGGATCATAGGACAGTCCTATTTCTAACTTTTTGAGGAACCTCCATACTCTTTCTCAGAGTGGCTGTACCAGTTTGCATAACCACCAACAGTTCAAGAGTGTTCCCCTTTCTCACATCCTTGCCAATACCTGTCATTTCTTGTGTTGTTGATTTTAGTCATTGTGACAGGTATGAGATGATGTCTCATTATAGTTTTGATTTGAATTTCCCTGGTGATAAGAGATGTTGAGGATCTTTTGATATTTCCTTTGGCCATCTTCCTTGGCAAAATGTCTTTCTTCCTTGGAAAAATGTCTAGTCATGTCTTCTGTCCATTTTTAATTGGATTATTTGTTTTTTGGGTATTGAGTGGTATAAGTTCTTTATATATTGTGGATAATAACTCTTTATTGGATATGTCATTTGCAAATGTCTTCTCCCATTTTACTTTGTTGATCATTTCTTTCACTGTACAGAACCTTTTAATTTTTATGTAGTCCCAATAGTTTATTTTTCCTTTTGTTTCCTTTGTCTCAGCAGATATAACTAGAAAGAAGTTTCTATGGTTGATGTCAAAGTAGCTACTGCCAGTGTTCACTTCTAGGAAATTTTTTGTGGTTTCAGGTCTCACATTTTGGCCTTGCATCTGTTTTGAATTTATTTTTGTATATGGTGTAAGAAGGTGGTCCAGTTTCATTCTTTTGCATGTTGCTGCCCAGTTTTCTAAACACCATTTATTGAAGAGACAGTCTTTTTCCATTTGGATATTCTTTCCTGCTTTGTTGGAGATTAATGGACCATATAATTGAAGGTTTATTTCTGGTTTTTCTATTTTGCAGATACATTTCTGTACCAATAGCATATGGTTTTGATTACTACAGCTTTGTAATATAACTGAATTATGGAATCATGATGCTTCCAGCTCTACTTTCCTTTTTCAAGATTGCTTTGGCTATTTGGGATCTTTTGTGGCTCCATACAAATTTTAGGATTGTTTGTTCTAGTTCTGTGAAGAATGCTAGTGCTATTTTGATAGGGATTGCATTAAATGTATAGATTGATTTGGGGAGTATAGACATTATAACAATATCTGTTCTTCCAATCCATGAGCATGGAATGTCTTTCCATTTCTTGGTGTCATCTTCAATTTATTTCATCACTGTTTCATTGTTTTCAGAGTACAGGTGTTTCATGTGTTTGCTTAGATTTATTCCTGGGTATTTTATTATTTTTGGTGCAATTATAAATGAGATTGATTCCTTAACTTCTCTTTCTGCTGCTTCATCGTTAGAGTATAGAAATGCAACAGATCTCTGCATGTTGATTTTGTATCCTTCAACTCCTACTGAATTTATCAGTTCTAGCAGTTTTCTGGTGGAGTTGTTCAGGTTTTCTGTATAGAGTATTATGTCATCTGAAAATAGTGAAAGTTTTACTTCTTCCTTGCTTATTTGGATGCCTTTTATTTCTTTTTGTTGTCTGATTGCTGTGGCTGGGACTTCTAGTACCATGTTAATTAAAAGTGGTGAGAGTGGACATCCCTTTCTTGTTCCTGAACATAAAGGAAAAGCTCTCAGTTTTTCCCCATTTGGGATGATAATAGCTGTAGGTTTTTCATATATAACCTTGATTATGTTGAGGTCTCTCTAAACCTACTAAACCTACTTTGTTGAGGTTTTTTATCATGAATGGATGTCATACTTTGTCAAATACTTTCTCTGTGGATTAGATTCCATCTTTGAGTCAGAACCTACATATCATAAGAAGGCAATAAGGAAAACTCTTTTATCTTTAAAAACTTAAAAAAATTAACATGAACACACCACTGTTATTTTATTATGGCATTCTCTTACAGGGAGACAGAGACACTCTAGAAGCTAAAACAAAAACCAACATTTAAAAATCTTTACTTTTTTTTGGAAAAGGAAGTATGACAGAAGAAAACTGTAGAAGAAGTTAAAAGAGCAGACTTTCAAATTATTTTTTTATCTTGGCGGGAAAGAAAAAAAATCCCTGGAGCTTTCTCAATATAGGAAGTGTGGATATTCTTGGCCTAATTCCTGTCTAGCACTTCTCTGTACTCTTTCTCTCTGACACACCTCCCCCAACCCCTCTGTTAAGGAGTTCTCATTTGCATAATTAAACTGCTTGACAGGGATGCTGAGAAAGTTGAACAGCCAAGCACAGAGCCAAGTATCTTCAAATGCCATCCTTAGCCACATGCCCACTATACAAGGGAAACTGTTTAACCATTTGAAGAGAAAGCAGAAGCTGTATACTGATATTCAAAATGTCCATGGCATATATCTATGAAATCATGGGCCTCCTGGCCTGAGGGCAGAAAGAAATGATCACCAAAGGGGAAATAAGATGTGTGAGAACTGAAATGGAAAATTTAAATGTATTTTGCAGCTCTTGGAGGTGGTCACAGCTTACCCAATATATGTGAAGAGCTAACTCTCTCCATGATAGTCATGATACAACACATAAAATTCCAGTCAATAGAGTCAAAATTTTGGGTAAGTTACCTTTAGGAAACTAATTATAAGATGCACATAGATTATCTGATAGTTGACGATCTAACAAGCATATATATATACAAGACACTAGGAATTATTTTTCTCATAACAATGAGGAATAAGACAAATAGCTACTACTGAGTAGGAAGAATTCTGGAGAATAAAAGGAAAGCCTCAAGCTGGTTAAATTTGACCTAAAAGGATAATGGGACATAATGCCTCTGGCACAAAGGTTAGATGTAGGAAGGAAGCAGTCACTTTGCCTTTCTTTCAGCTTTGCCTTAGACTAGAGCTCTGCTGATTCTTCCAGTCACCACATGTTTAACTATTATTAGTGTTAACAGGAAAATAAGTTAAAATACATATGTGGGTTTTGATATGTCTTGGCTAAAGACTGGAATGAAGGTGTTGGCCAGAATCCAGGGCATCTGAGTTCTTGCTGGAAGTTGACTATACCTTCCACCACAGCGTGGACTCAACTCCAACCCTGGCCTACATTTCTCCTGAGTAACACCTGCTGACCAGTGATATTCAACCCACCATATCCTGAGGCTTAATGTCTGTCATACTGTGTAGAGTGAACCTCAGCATCCAAGGGTCATCAATCCAGGGTCATGGTCCTGCTTTATGATAGCAGGAGCTTTATTTGACTTGTTCGTTGCTGTGTTTCCAGTACCTAAAACAGTGCCTGCCATATGATAGGTGCTAAATAAATATTGATCAACAAATGAGTGAATGACAAAACAAGAAATTAAAGCAGAAATTGAATAAGATGACCTACTTGTCTGGCTTTAAAACTGAAGGTTTTGAAGTCCGGGAATCTCCTCAGTCCAAGGTTAATTAGGATGGTTGATGACTCTAATGCCCAACCATATGGGTGAAATCCATAGTGTAGTCATGAGAGCTTATTCATCCAACAAGTGTTTTTTGAGCATGTAATCTGTGCCACTGTTCCAAGCACTAGATTAGAGCAGTAAACACGATACAAATCACTCAGATGGACCTTACATTCAATATGGCAGTCCTTTAAATACACAGACCAACAGATACACAGATAATAGAAGATCATGTGGTGAGATGTTCTGTGAAGAACAATGAAATGGCATAAAGAGGGATAGACCAGGGGGAACTATGTTTGATATGGTGATCAACAAGAGTGTCCTTATTTGAGCACTATCCTGAATGAATTAAGGGAATGAACTTTGATGATGTATGGGGGATGTGGCCTAAGAAAAGGAAAAGCAAAGGCACAGGCCCTGAGGTAGGAATATCCTAGGATTGTTGGAGAAATCAAACTGCTATGGTTTGAACCACCCTCTGAAGTTGAAAGCTGTAGAAAAACAAATCTCTATGACCACCTCTCTTCATGTGTACATTTTTTAAATCATCCATTTATTTCAAAAATATTTTTCTAGGTGCCCACTATGTGCCAGGGGCTATGCCATATACAAAGATGAAATTGCCTCGTTCTTATTTTTATTGAAGTACAGTGGACCCACAGTGTTACATTAGTCCCAGGTGTACAATATAGTGATTGTACAAGTCTATACATTATGTTATACTCATCACAATATGGCATCTATGATCAGATGATCATCTCTGACGATACAACACAATGGATTATGATTGACTACATTCCCTATGCTATGCCTTTTATCCCCATGACTTACTCATTCCATAACTGGAAGTCTGTGTCTCCCAATCTCCTTTACCTGTATTGCCCACCATACCACTGCCTTCCCCTCTGGCAACTATCAGTTTATTCTTTGTATTATGGGTCTGCTTCTGTTTTTTGTTTTATTTGTTTAGATTTTTAGATCCCACATACGAGTAAAATCATATGGTATTTGTCTTTCTTTATCTGACTTAATTTACTTAGCATAATGCCCTCTAGATCCATCCATGTCATCACAAATGGCAAGATCTCATTCTTTTTCATGGCTCACTGATGTTCCATTATATAAATATACCATATCTTCTGTATCCACCCATATATTGACAGACGTTTGGTCTATCAATTAATTGCAAATAATGCTGCAAATAGTGCAAATTGCAAATAATGCCACAATAAACATAGGGGTGTATATATCTTTTCAAATTAGTTTATTTCCTTTGGGTAAATACCCAGGAGTGGAATTAATGCACTATATGGTGTTTCTACTTTTAATTTTTTTAGGAAACTCCAAACTGTTCTCCACAGTGGCTGTACCAGTTTGTATTCCCAACGTCAGTGCACAAGATTTCTTTTTCTATGTATCCTCACCAACATTTATTGTTTCCTGTGTTTTTGATATATTTTGATTTGCATTTCCCTGATGATTAGTGATACTGAGTATCTCTTCATGTGTCTGGTGGCCCTCTGTATGTCTTCTTTGGAAAAATGTTTATTTATGTCATCTGCGCATTTTTTAATTAGATTTTTTGGTGTGAGCTATATAAGTTCTTTATATATTTTAGATATTAACCCCTTTGGCTATATCATTTGTAAACATCTTCTCCCATTCTTTAGGCTGCCTTTTTTTATTTTGTTAATTACTTTCTTCAGTATGCAAATCTTTTTATTTTGGCATATTCCCAATAGTTTCTTTTTTTTTTTCTTTTCCCTGAGGAGACATATCTAGAAAAATGTTGTTGTGCCCGGTGTTAGAGAAATTACCGCCTATGCTTTCTTCTAGGAGTTTTATGGTTTCAGGTCTCACATTGATGTCTTCAGTACATTTGAGTTTATTCTTGTTTATGGTGTTAAAAAAAAAAGTGGTCCATTTCCATTCTTTTACATGTAGCTGTTCAGTTTTCCCAGCACCACTTACTGAAGATATTGTTTTTCCCAAATTGTATATTCTTGCCTCCTTTGTGTAGATTAACTGATCATATGATCATGGGTTTAATTTTGGATTCTCTGTACTATGATAGGTCAATATCCTTGATCTATGTGTCTATTTTTATGCCAGTACCATGATGTTTTGATTAGTACATCTTTGTAGTATATCTTGAAATAGGAAATTGTGATACCTCCAGCTTTGTTACTGTTTCTCAAGATTGCTTTGGTTATTCAAAGTCTTTTGCAGTCCCATATACATTTTAGGAGTATATATTCTAGTTCTCTGAAAAATGCTGATGGCATTTTGATTAAGATTGCATTGAATCTGTATATTGCTTTGGGTAGTATGGACATTTTAACAGTATCAGTTCTTCTAATCTGTGACCTTGCCCTATCTTTCCATTTGTTTGTATCATCTTCAATTTCTTCATCAGTATTTTATAGTTTTCAGAGTACAGGTCTTTCACCTCCTTTGTTAAGTTTATTCCTAGGTATATTATTCTTTTTGGTGCAGTTTTAAATGGAACTGTTTTCTTAATTTCTCTTTCTGCTACTTTGATATTAGTGTAGAAACACAGTTGATTTCATGTATTAATTTTGTATCCACCAGCTTTAATGAATTTATTTATTCTAATAGTTTTTTGGTGGCATCTAGGATTTTCTATGTATAGTATCATGTCATCTGCAAATAGTGACATTTTAACTTCTTGTTTACCAATATGAATACCTTTTATTCTTTTTGTTATCTGATTGCTGTGGCTAGGACTTCCAGTAGTATGCTGAATTGAATAAAAGTGGCTAGAGTGGGGACACCTGGGTGGCTTAGTTGGTTAAACATCTGACTCTTGATTTCAGCTCAGGTCTTGGTCTCACAGTTCATGGGTCCGAGCACTGCATCAGGCTCCATGCTGACAGCATGGGTTGCACTTGGGATTCTCTCTCCCTCTCTCCCTCTTCTCCCTGTTCATGTGTATGTACATGCTTTATTTCTCTCTTTCTCACAATAAATAAATAAACTTTTTAAAAAGTGGCTGGTGGGGCGCCTGGGTGGCTCAGTCGGTTGAGCGTCTGACTTCAACTCAGGTCACGATCTCGCCATCCTTGAGTTCGAGCCCCGCGTTGGGCTCTGGGCTGACAGCTCAGAGCCTGGAGCCTGCTTCCGATTCTGTGTCTCCCTCTCTCTCTGCCCCTCTCCCGTTCATGCTCTGTCTCTCTCTGTCTCAAAAATAAATAAACTTTAAAAAAAAGTGGCTGGAGTATTTTGTTTTGATCTTGCAAGAAAAGTTCTCAGTTTTTCACCATTGAATATGGTTTTATCCATTAGTTTTTCATATTTGGCCTTTATTATGTTGAGGTATGTTTCCTCTAGCTTTACCTTGTTGAGAGTTTTTAGCATGAATGAAGTTTATATTTTATCAAGTGAGGTTTTTTTTGTATTTTTGAGGCAATAACAATTTTTATCCTTTGTTTTGTTGATGTGTTTTATCATGTTGTTTGATTGGAGAATATTGAACCATCCTTGCATCCCTGGCAGAAGTCTCACATGACTGTGGTGAATGATCCTTTTAAGGTATCATTGAATGTAGATTGCTAATATTATGATAAGGAATTTTGCATCTATGTTCATCAGGGGTATTTTCCTACCTTTTTTGGGGGGGAGGGGTTGCATCTTTGTCAGTTTTGATATCATGGTAATGCTGGCCTCAAAGAATGTATTTGGGATCTCTCTTTCCTCTTTTATTTTTTTGTAATAGTTTGAGGAGAATTGGTATTAATTTTTCTTTAGATGTTTGATAGAATTCACCTTTGAATCCATCTGGTTCTAGGCTTTTTTTTCTGTTGGTAGTTTTTTGATTACCAATTCAATTTCATTACTAATAATTGGTCTGTTCAGATTTTTTATTTCTTCCTGATTAGGTTTTGAAAGATTTTATGTGCCTAGGAATTCATTTCTTCTTGGTTGTCCAACTTGTTAGCACGTAATTTTTTATGATAGTCTCCTATAATTTTTTTGTCATATTAATTGTTATTTCTCCTCTTTTATTACTGATTTTATTTATTTGGGTCATCTTTTTTCTTGTTGAGTCTGGCAAAAGGTTTATCAATTTCATTTGTCTTTTTCCAAGAACCAGCTCTTGATTTCATTGATATTTTCTATTATTTTCTTAGGCTATATTTCATTTATTTCTGCTCTGATTTTTATTATTTCCTTCCTTCTACTTACCTTGGGCTTTGTTTGTTCTTTTTGTAGTTCCATTCAGTGCATGATATTAACATTGGCTCATTCTTGTCCATCCTTTCCCCCAAAGGACAGGGCCTCTCCCCAGTATTCTCAGAAGGTATCCAAGGCTATACTCTGAAAAGACTAAAAAGATTTTAAGCAACCCTGAATCATGCCTAACTTCTACCATTGCCATAATGTGGGATCTCTTGCTTTTAGGTCCCTCCCAGGAGGTTCATCACTGCAGCAATCCTACACAGAGTAGGATCATTGAAAGGAGTCATGAACATTCATAGGGTATACTCTTTTAGGACCTCAGTAAAGGTAAGGATACAGTGCAGCAGGAAAAGGAAAATGCAGACAAACATCAAAGAGTTCTGAGACTTCCAGGTAATTTCCAAGATCCTCTCTCAGTAGCACAGGCTATGCTTCACCTTTGGATTGTTAGCCTCTAAGCATTTACAGTGATACCTTGGTCTCAAGAGAGCCAACACATGTGTTTACTGAGGGTCCTTATTTCCTACTAATTATATGGCTAAAATCTAGCTGCATAACCAGTTAAATCAGGACAAACCATCAAGCTATACATTTTCAGTAAACAATACAAAGAAAATTCTGCAAGGTGCATGCAGGGGAGTTTTGATTCTTCTCAGCGTGTTATGAATCACCAACTACTTCTTTTCATCCTTATCTTAGCTGAAAGTACCAGTCTTCCAGGTGCCTCTGCCAGTGTGACTGCCACTGCCCCCTGCCCTGAACGCCAAAAATGTGAAATTCCGTCTGTGCCCATCTTCTCTCTTCTTTACCTGCTCATCTCATCCAGGTCCATAAAATGAAACACATTTATCACCTGACAAAGCCTGAATTTACAGCTTCTGCGCAATTCTGCACTTAATATCTGTGTGTAGATACGCAGTAGGCATCCCCAACTTAATATGTTCATAGTAAAACTGTTGTTTCTCTCCAGTCTTTTCCCTTTGGCAATCATCTCCATGTCAGTCTTTGGCATGAAGTCCACAGATACTATGTTGTACCAGTTATATATATATCTCATCTGAGGGGACGTGTTCTTGATTCTTGATTTTTCACTTTCCCTTACCATTCATACATAAGCACATTCATTAGCTTTCTTTCAAAAGGATTCCAATTTTGACTCAAACAGGCTGCATACTAGAGTTGTACTTATAGAATATGTATAGCGAGCAAGTAGGAGGGTGGGGAGAGCTTAGGTAAATCTGAGAGCTTCCTTTCCCATGGGGAGCAGAAGGAGATAAGACTAGAACATGCAGTACTCAGAAACCAGGGACTGAAAAAGAACTCCACGTGAGAATCAGATGGGCATTTAGGGGTCAGGAAGCACATAGATCCTCAATATTTAAATGAAGCATTCTGAAGCATTATCAACAAGAAAACCTTGAAATTAAAGCTACTCCTGCCTCGGAAAGGAACCCTGTGACAGTTCCTTCTTTAGGAAAAAAAATGTATTACAGGATAAAGCCACCTTTATTCTAAATAAATACTAAGAGACTAAGAATAAAGAGTAAGAGAAGGAGGGAAATTAACCTACCTGAGGTGGAACTTTGTGGAGCTGGATAAAGGTAGATTGACATAGGAAGAGAATGAGTAGGTTTATTTTGGTTAAGATGGATACTGTCCAATCAGAAATAAAGTTAGTTCCTTAATGACTGAGATGGCAATCTTTGACCTGATTTGTAAATGGAATTTGCTATTTCAGAAAAATGTCAGGTTTTATCAGAGCCTTCAAAATTTTTAAAGGTTTTACTGAATTTGGCTTTCTGATACAAATGCAAATAAAACCAATTGCGTAAACACAATATACTTGCAATTAAGAGTTGCAATTGATATAGGTAAATTAACTTTCTCATAAACAATACAATTCATGGGGGTATTGCTAAACAAGCTAAATATTGGCATCTTATATATTAAAAATAAGTCTGTTAAAGGTTTGTTCTCAGCACAAGTACCCACAATCATAGGACACTAGCTTATTGCCATCTCATCTGAGAAGAGAATCCACTTACGAATGAGGCTAGCAACATACGGATGGATGTAGCAACAAGGGTGGAACAGAGTAGCAGTGTCTTGTATAATTAATCAAGATTCCATTCTGGGGCATCTGTTTTTCAAAAGGACACTAGCTAATAACACTCACAGAAAACAGTTGTTGATGGGCCTTTCAGCCTTAGAAGAAAGTGGCCCATTACATTCTACATAAACACAACTTTCACAATCGAAAAGAGGAGGTTATACATGATCAAATATAAAGAAACAAAAATAAAATAACTTTAAAAGTTAACTCTCTTGGCCTTATAAGTAGGCTTACAAATGTGTGATTTCCTAACTAGCTTAGTAACTTAAAATATCTCTGAAAAGAGGATAATAATGACAAATTATAACTTGATTATATTTACATTTTAAAATGTTTGGATTAGGATAAAATGTAAGCATTTTTAATATGACAGTTATTATATAAGTGATAATAAATACTCAGCTATAATAAACTTTTACTGCGTGGGTAGATTAGTGAGGAAAGAAGAAAAAAAATGACCAAATAAAAAGAAGACATGTTGCAATATGAAATGTAAGTTGCTATGTATCAACGTTTGTTTTAGTGATTTGCGTGAAAGTAAATTGGTAAGAAAACCCCCTAAACCAAACCAATAAAAGGCTAAATTACATGGCATTTTAAGTGCAACTTTATTACAGATTTCTTTTTCTCAGATTTTAATTAAGAATATAATCTTGTATAGTCATCTGTAACTACTGTAGCTATAAAAGAGGTTTGACAGAACAACTAAAAATGAAAAAAAAAAAAAAAAAAAAACTATTTCCCTGAGTCATAAGACAGCTTGATGGTACCTAATTAAGTCGTTTCAGATCAATCCCAAAATGCTTCTCTTCCCCAAGTAAGAAACACTACAATAGAGGATTAAGTTAGAAAAGGCAACAGCCAGGACAAATCTTCTTCTCCATGTTAGCTTTTCAAACTTTCTTCCATTTTAACATTAAGTGGCCCTTCTGTTGTGGAGAAAAATGTTTCAACAGTCTTCAACCTAAATAAAAAGAAATGAAGCCAGGTTATTTAAATTCACAAGCAATGTAGGGTAGTGGTGGTGATGGTTTTTCATTTTCATTTAAAACTGGTTGAAAGTTCTATTGGACAAACTACAGAGAAATTGACAGAGAAAAAATACAATGACTAGTTTTATTTATTATGCATTCAGATCCCTTAGTAGATCAGACAGTATTTATTTCTCTTTGAATTTCTGTTGCTTATAAACGTCTACCAGGGAACGTACAGTCAACATTTCTTTATCCCAGACTGAGCCTGCATCTAAGCTTACAAAGCTCAATGAAGAAGTCAAGTATGTAATTTATCTGCGTCATTCAGGGCCCCATTAGTTTAGCTTTGAAATGCCGTTCTAATTAATCAAATGTGATTTTTTTGTTGTCACCCCGTCATTTAGAGTATGTTGAGAAAGCTCTTTTTAAGTCTCCTAAAGAGGACAATAGCAAAACTGATTTTGGCGGAATCTGTGGAGTATTATACTCTTCCTATGCTTGCAAAAAGAATCTCAAATTTTGGTAATCTATCTTTCAAAAACAGTACTACCTTGGATCTCTATTTAAAATGGCAAAATACTGGCATATTGAATTATTTCTCACATTTCCTGAAACTATTGACTCATTTAATTTTTTTAAGTTTATTTATTTATTTTGAGAGAGCAGGGAGGGGCAGAGAGAGAGAAAGAGAATCCTAATCAGGCTCCACAATGTCAGCCCAGAGCCCGATGTGGGGCTTTATTTCATGAACCGTGACATCATGACCTGAGCCAAGATAGAGAGTCGGACACTTAACTGACTGAGCCACCCAGGCACCCCTTGACTCATTTTAGTCATATCTTTTTTAATTTTAATGTAGCCTGTAAGTTTTATTATTTTCTTATAAGTGTAATACCTCTTAATTGAAACTTTTCCAAAGATACCCAAAGACTTGTATACAATGGCTTATTGAGATGGTTTTGTACCAGTGATCGTAACAGCTCCTCTGATTTAAATATCTAGTTATTTTTGTTTGCTTCCTTGATTAAAGTTTCAGAAACCATGCCTTCATTTCAATATGTCCTTACTGAATGTAAGAAGGCTAACATGTAACTTCAGAAAGTAGAGGCAAAGGGTGACCCAAACCTTGTCAGCTTTGTAATAATTACATTTCCTCCCAGGAGGCCTAAACAAACAAAAAATACTTCCTCTTTGAAACTTCAAGCTATTTTCTGAATCCAAAATGAGACTTAAATTTACATTTAAGGCAGAGGGTCCATATCATCTAGAAAAAAATTCAACTGAGTTTTATAATCTAAAAAAAGTTGAAAAAATTACCCAATAATAATTCTTGGGGAAGAATACAAATTCTCAATTAGCCTAATGTCTGTACATATTTTTAAGATTTTATTTTTAGTAATCTCTCTACTCAACATGGGGCTTGAACTCACAACACCAAGATCAAGAGCGGTATGCTCCGCTGGCTGAGCCAGCCAGGTGCCCCAACCTAATGTCCGTATTTTAGACTGAGAAATGAAGGGTTTCATTAGTAATGTATGCTGTGAGATGTGAGCCAGAGTTTGGTATCCCTCTGAGAGATTTGGAGGGAGAAAGATGCATCTTGGCTGTATGAATTTAGGGTGGTTGTGCTGAAAGTTGGTGTTTGGTCTTAGGGGCTAACTTGAGAGGGTTCTCATGCATGCCTGTGTTTGCAGGACAGCTGGAACACATAGAAGGAAGACACTAATGCAAGGTATTCATCTCATGCTGGTAGAGAAATGAAAAAATGAAATTCATTTAGGGTTGACCTGGACTGGACTGTTAAACTGAACATGTGGTTGTTTAAGATTCGTCAATACAGAATGCTCTGATATTGGCCTTTCTGTTATGAAGTTACTGTCCTGCTTGAAGCCAGAGAGCCAGATGGTGTACAACCTCAGGAGGTTCATGGACTTCAGAAAGCTTTCATCTATACACCTCCAAAATTGAGAATGGAACATTTTACTTACAAGCACTTAGACCAGTTCCTTTCTAGGTCTGGAGGTACCTAAACAGGTACTCTGAAGAAAGAGTAAATGACAACGAACTAGCTTTAAGCCCAGCATGGGATAAAGGATGATGTTCTGACTTGAATTATCTAGAAATCTCATACACAGAAAAGTGAAACTAATCGTGTTAGGGGCTTGCCAGTCTCCTTCCTCCTTGAAAGGGGCACGTCAATCCTTTAAAATCCCCTGAACAGTGACTTTATGGTAAACTCTTATAACTCAGGCTACATATATGTAACAGAAAAGTTGAGTGGGATTCTGTCTGTATCAGTTTCCACTGTGATGCCAGTTTGACAGAAATCAGGACACTAAAGTGAATGTAATACTGATTCTCTCGCTCCATGTGCAGATTAACTGAAAAAAAATGTCCCTAAGAACCTACTCCATGACTTCTGTTTCCTCAGCCTGATCAAGAATAGATAAAGGCTTCATAGAGGATGGGCAGATGAGAAAAAAGATGTGTTTGGAAATCGCTCTTGTCAAGCTGTGAGTTACCTACTGCCACCCCTTTTGCAGGAGGGGGTGGCATTTCCTTCTAACCACAAGTGAGGAGGGCCTCACTGAGAACTCTCAGAGAGCTTTGACATGGCTCCATCCTGGGAAATCGAGAGGCTGGAGGAGCCTTGCGGGCAGAGCCAGGAGAGGCTGCACTGTTGGCATCGGCCTCCACCCACCTAATCATGAAAGCAAGGGATATGTGGGTATTTGCCTAGACCAGAAGTGTTTGAGCTTTTGAGTTGACCACTCAAAAGCTTGAGTTGACCAAGGGATATGTGGATATTTGCCTTGACCACAAGTGTTTGAGGAAGTTTTGAGCCCTGCCTAAAAGAATCACTTAAAGGAAAGAGTAAGTATTAACAAAAAGAGACTGTAAGTTTACAGTGAATATGCCAGGGCTGAGGGTGGGGCATTAATCACTGTCCTGAGTAGAGAAACATCCACTTAGGTCATGAGAACTCAAGAGCCCATGAAAATATCCCGTTGATAAAGATGCAGAGCCACCACCCAGCCCCTCCATGTCTGACAGTTTTAATCATCTGCTATGATCATTTGGCACAGAACCACCCAGGGAGGTAGGAGTTGCTTATTCCTCACATCTATTCCCCACCAGAACTTAGAACTTGGAGAAGTCCTAAACAGAAGCAAGAACATAGAGAAGAGAGGAAGCAGGCTAAGAGGAGAGAGCCAGAGGGCAAGACCAAGTTCCTTACCTGCAGGCTCACAACCAGAAGGTCCAAACTGGGGGAGGGAGAACATGTAATTCAGAGTTATGCTTAGAGCTTTGCTTATTATATGAAGCTGGACATTTATTTTACTTACAAACTGAGGTCGCACCTGTCATTTAAAGTGAACACAGATCACATAAGAGAGCAGAGAAGCCAATGGGAACTGTCAAAACTTTCACTGGAGACTGGGGAAAGTTATCCCTATTGAAGAAAGTTTAAAGGGATAGTATGTTTAAAAAAAAAAAAGTACGTATTGGTAACAACTCATGTATTTTGTTCCTTGTATGCTTAACTTATAAATAAGTAGTGAGTTTAGAAGAGTAGTCCTTTATCAGAACTTTGTACCAGGGTCACCTAAGGGGATGCTTCAAAACTCATATGCCCAGGGGTGCCTGGGTGGCTCAATTGCTTGGGGTCCAGCTTTGGCTCAGATCATGATATCATGGTTTGTGAGTTCAAGCCTTGCATCAGGCTCTGTTCTGACAGCTTAGAGCCTGGAGCCTGCTTCAGATTCTGTGTTTCCCTCTCTCTCTCTGCCTCTCCCCTGCTCATGCTCTGTATCTCTCTCTCTCTCTCTCTCTCTCTCTCTCTCTCTCTCTCTCTCTCTCTCTCTCTCTCTCTCTCAAAAATAATAAATAAACATTAAAAAAAAAGCATGAACCCAGATTTAATCCTGAGTATTCTTATTTGTCAGGTAGTGGTATAGTCCCAAGTATATTCCCAATATTTTTTGGGAAAAAAATCTCCAGAGAATTCTGATGCTCACCCCTGGTGAGGAACAATTTACTTATGTAAATCCATGGATTACAGTTCATTAATAACAAGCCATGGAAACAAAACAGGTTTGGGGGGAATGTGACTCACTCGTTGAGTTGAATTAATTTTGAGTTAGATGGGCCATGTTGTTTATATCATGTAGTATTTCTCCTATTCTTCCAGGATTAGTGCCTAATGCCAAAAGAGTAATAGCTAATGCTCTAAAGAGCAATGTAAGTGTAATTATTGGAAGCAGGAGATAGCTTCCAGGGAGCAGTCTGCATTGCTGAGTGCACAGTAGCCCAGGAAGTGGGTATTCAGGAAAAGAATGCAGTTTTGCTCCTGCTGGAGGATTATGGCTAGAACAGGTTTTTAAACATCACTACTCAG
The DNA here is from genome assembly GCF_024362965.1 of Panthera pardus. Taxonomy (NCBI): domain Eukaryota; kingdom Metazoa; phylum Chordata; class Mammalia; order Carnivora; family Felidae; genus Panthera; species Panthera pardus. The sequence continues at coordinate 67,561,465 of NW_026526654.1, forward strand.
TTCCTTGAACTCTTATCCAATCGCCAGCTCCTTCAACTGGAATGAATGCTAAGCGATTAGAAGTGTAAAAAATCGTATGCAGTCTTCATTTCACGTTCAATGATACAGCAAATTGTAGTTAGGACGGTTCAGAGGGAAAAATCAATGTTTCATATTTCATGGAGCCACTAGAATCACTTTGCTTCTTTCAGTGTATCATTTGAGTTCACACTTATTTTGCCAATGCGTCAGCACAATCCATAATATTCAATCGATCGTGTATGTGTGACAAAATCAGCCTCTAAAAACGGTGTGATGAGAGAGAGAGAATCAGCTATATGTCAGCGAACATTCTTTTTACCCTGTCTGAAAGTATATTTGAGAATTTAGTTATGAGTTCCTTTAAGACAACCACAAGAGCTTGTTTGGTGCTTTACACTTTTTAAAGTGTTCTTACAAACAATATCTCCTTTTTTCTTTTACAGCTCACAGTCCAAGGAAGAAAGTACAACAGGTGCTAAATTTCAGCCAAATATCCTAACAACTGAAAGTAGCTAAAACCACTAAATGATTAAGTACACTTTCGCTTTTCTCCTAGACTCTATAGACCTATAGACACTAACTCTGAACAGCTTCATGGTTAACATGTAGCATTCAATAGAAAGTTTTTTTAAGGGTCTGATTTAAATCCCAGGAGTTTACACAAGGTGTGTTAGTTTCAGGTGTACAATATAGTGATTCAGCACTTCCATACATCACCCGGAGCCCATCACAACATGTGCACTCCCTAATCTTCATCACCTATTGCACCCATCTCCCCACCCACCTCCCAGGGGAATATTAGCTACAAAGAGAATGAAATCTTGCCACTTGCAACAACATGGATGGAATTAGAAAGTATTATGCTAAGTGGAATAAGTCATTCAGAGAAAGATACCTTGTGATTTCATTCCTACGTGAAATTGAAGAAACAAAACAAATAAGCAAAAGGAAAAGCAAACTAAGGGTTGAGGGAGAGAGGTGGGCAAGAGATGAGCTACATGGTGACGGGCATTTGTTGGGATGAGCACTGAGTGTTATATGTAAGTGGTAAATCACTGAATTCTACTCCTGAAGCCAATATTGGACTGTATATTACGTAAAATTTAAATTTAAAAAAGTTTATAGAAAAAAGACAAAACATCTGACTTATTTGGTGCCTTTTCAAAGATTTTTTTAATGTTTATTTTTGAGAGAGAGAAAAAGAGTGTGTGAGTGGAGGAGGGGAAGAGAGAGAGGGAGACACAGAATTTGAAGCAGGCTCCAGGCTCTGAGCTGTTAGCACAGAGCCCAACACGGGACTTGAACCCACCAACTGTGAGATCATGACCTGAACCAAAGTTGGATGCTTAACTGAGCTACACAGGAGGCCAGTACCTTTTCAGAGGCTGACTTTATCCAAATGGCAGCCTTGTGAAAGACATAGAAGGGTACTATTGGAAGGGTACTCTTAGCAAGTGGCCTCAGACCTCAAAGAGTTAGTTTTGTGAATCTGTACGTCACTTTGAAACAGCCAACCGAGTGTGTAAGGTCTCTTCCTTAAGATTTGTCATCACTTGTTTTCAGCTCAACAGCTGAGTCACCAAGGAAGGAAACATTTCTCAGAGTTTAAAGAAGTTGGGCTTTCTTATAATTAGTAAGCAACTGCTCTCGTACGTGAGGATGATATGCAAAGAGCAAAATGCGGCAAAGTCTAAAACAGAACATCCCAAACCTCATTTCAACTGCAAGTCCTAAATTGCATGATTTTGGAGTTTTTGATCAGAACCTTCAAGAAAACATCCATGATAATAAATTTAAAACACCTCCATTAAGCTCACATAAAGTCACATGAGTAACACTCCTACAATACATTGGTCTTCCCCTATTTCTGTCTAGGATATTTATGAAAATGTTTTTGTAGATTGTCCTAGCCACAGCTCAAGATTCTAAATAAGAATGAACATCTAGTTGGAGTCCAGATTCCACAGAGTAGCCAGCCAGGTAGCCTTGGTCAAAGCCACTTCACTTCTATTTACCATCCTTTGACATCCGTAAAACTAGGATATTACTAGCTACCTTACCTACAGATGACATGGGATAAAATGTGGGAAAGTATTTTACAAACTTCAGAACACTGTGCAAATAGAAGATTTTTATTTCTATAGGATATCCCATCCATGTTGGGCAGCACGTATAGAACACATTTTGGCTTTCACAGTTGCTATTTGGAGCACCTTCCTTATAAAATCATAGCACATTGCTTTCGACCCCTTTCTTATATCAATCTGGCCCTCATCCTTCTAGGCAGTATCTTATGCTCTGACCTTGGCTTGATGACAGAGTTGATTTATCTGTGTTGACCCTTGGCAAACTTCCTACCTGACCAAGTTCTGGCTCCCCAGGTCCCATCCTAGTGTCACAAGTCTGGCTAGTGCGTCTCCTAGGATCTACCCCTGAAGGAGGAAGGGAACATAATCATCTCTCTCACTTCCTTATTCCCATGTCCATTTCCTAGGTGCTAGCAAAGTGACTCTGCGTGAGGAGAAAGGACAATCCTATAGGACCTAGCTAAGGGTGAAAAGGAGCTGGTGCACTCTCCACCTGCCTTACACTTTTTTAACCTCCCATGTTATCACTTCTTTCTTCCAACAGCATAATCAACCCAGGAAAATTGGCCATTCTGGCCTCCCTTCTCACTACGATGCAAACAAGAGACCTCAGTGAGGTCCATCAATCAGATGCATTTGCATGAGACTTCTATTTGGAAGTGGGCAACATGAGTATGAAGGCTTGCCAAGGCATTTATTGGTGATATGAGTGACTGTGAAGAGTCTAGCTTTGGAAGTAGCAATACCAGGTATAGAAAGGTCAAGTTCCTAGAATGGGCAGCAGTTGCAGTTAGGTTGGGTTCTTGGAGGCGGATGCAGGTATGAGGTCGTTTCTGCAGCATGGTTTTCATTATTGATTTGGAAATCTTAGTGTAGAGTCTGTTTCTCTAGCCCTGTCAGCAATTCTGAGCAACCTAATGCACCTCATTAAATTCCCTTCGTGAGTATGAGAAAACTGACTCACAGAGGCTAAGCAACTTTCCAACAGCCACACAGAACAGAGATGAAAGTAAAAACAGTGTCATCTCCACAACACATTGAACTGTTTAGTGTAACAAGTTGGTCTCACTTTACTCACCCTGTCTTACATACTCTAATATTTAGCTATTGGTTCAGCCTTCTTTGCTCCTGGCTAGAACCCAAACTGAGAATGTGAGCATCAAAACATCATGATCCTTGGAGTAAAGAGGACAGTTTTACAAAGAATTACAGTGACTGCCCTTGGCACAAGCGTTTAAGGGCTATGACATGCTCTTAACTGAAATGACCCTCAGTGACTCAGATGCATTTCTCTAGTGGTGGGTCATGTACTCTGTGACTCTCTCTGAGTCATTTCAAGGCAACAGAATCCACAGCTCTTTATCAAACAGAAGCACATGGCTGAGGACTATGGGGGACTGCAAGAGGCCCTGGGCTTGTTTGTGACTCAGAAGGGACATGGGGGGGTGGGGTGGAGGTGACACCTTATACTGTGACTTGTACTGTTCCTTTGTGGTTTTCATATATGGCTTTTTGTACTCTGACCCAAGACATCTCGGTGATGACAAAGCAGGTGGTCCTTTTTGGAACATGCTTTGGGAGATCTAAAAGGAGATGCATGTGATAGATGGGCTGACAGAAATAAGCCATCTCCAAATTGAAATGTGTTCATTGTGACGAGACGCTTGTGAATGATATAGAGCAAGTGTTTAATTCCAGCCTCATATCTCCCACTCATTTTCTGGTATGTTTAGGGAATGAAATTGGCTGTGATATTCTTCTATGGAATACCACTGGGAAACAAATTGGCTGAAAAATTATCACAAATCAAAGAGTAAACGTTTTCAAATTATGAGCTTCTCCCCTTTTATCTGTGTCTTCCATTATATACGTTGCATGGATGCCAGAACATTTTGCTTTAATTTTAAGTCTGAAATAACAGTATCTACTAACTTCTTTCTTCACTCACTTCATTAGAATATCCCTGACACACAATTACATTTACATTTTATTTTGGTCCTAAGCTACTGCAATTGCCAGTCGATTTTAGCCTGATCCCATATCTTTTACTATAGGAATTAAATACGGTTGTCAATTATTAGAAGTTTCAAGGTATGAATTCTATGTGCAAAGCCTTGCAGGCTAAAAATAGGATGGGTGCAAACCACTGACTTCCTGAGTCAGATTTTTCTAGTACCAGATATTTAGTAGCAAATTTCTTATTTCAAAAGAGGTTTTACTCAAAACTCTAATAAAATATAAGGAAAAATTGTTTACAAGGTTTATGTTTAAAACATGCAAAATTTACTTGTTATAACATCATGCAGTGAGAACACTGGAGTCATCTGACAAATGCAAATATTCGAAATCAGGAGCATGATTGACAGTTACAGTCTTATATTAAAATCCACATCCAATATACTCCTGCATACTTTGGATTGCATAGTAATGAGAAAAATGTAATTCACGCAGATAAGGATTATAAAAGTGGAAATTTTGACAGCTTGCTTTGAAACCTCAAGATGTTATTCAATAATCATTCTAAAACATTAAATAGGAGTCCTATGAAATTATGTTCCAAAGATTGAAACTTATGAACATGAAAATTAAACAAAAAGCACCCAAAACTTAAAAGTTCCAAAAATATCTGTCGTTCAGTTTCACTGTGATGCAACTGACCATGTATTTACTTGTTATTACACAATCCATGATTATTGAGTGGCAGGGCATCTACTAAGAAGATATGTTTAAGTACTAATTGGCATTCAATTTACTGAGGTTTTATGTACATAAATATGTACTTCCCTGTACACTTACATGTGCAGACACGAATTTGGATGAAAATACTACAATTTCCCTGATCTCACCCTTCTACAGAAAGTTTATATACCTGTAGAAATGGTAGGAGAAGCTTTAGTCCAAGTCTTGAACGTGAAAACACACATATACACATACACACATTCAAACATAGAATGTACTAGCACTATACATGAACAAGTTAGAAGTTTTACTCATGTTAAAAACTGTAATATATCATCTATGAGTGGTGTGATGTTTTTAAATTGTGATTTTAAAATATTAAAGGTAATCTAACACTTAAAAGCCCTTTAAAACTTCTGGAAAACTTCGAGTTTCTGAGCTCTGAACATCACTGTCTAAATTACAACCCATAGGCTGAAATAAAGGATTAAAAAGATAAACTCTTCATCCCCATTCCCATCTCCATGACTGGTACAAAGTGGTACTAACAAATCGATCTGTCCAGTCTACCAGGGGTATTCAAATACAAATGAGCTTAATGTGTCAAGTGGATCCCTGTAACCCACCAGGTGAGATCCACCATGACAGAAACCACCAGATCCTTGGTTTCAAGCTATATGAGTTCACGTACACATGTGCAAAAGATGAAATTATGTAAGAAGAAATTCTTATCCATAAAAAAGGATAAAAGAGTATTTGGCCCAGAATCTTGGTCCCAATCAGTAGATTATTCATTTTGATTCTAACTCAGTCGAAGAAGGAGCCATACATTTTGAAAGCTCTCATGTGGGTAGAATATATCCATTCTGTGTATGGAGCACAAGCTCTTAGTGTCACCCAAGAGCAATTTCCATCCTAGAGTTATCTTTAGAGGAGATGTATGTTTTCTTAATAAGGTCTTTTTTTCCCTTTGAAATTGGGTACAAAAAAGCAGTTTGTCCAAAAGCCCAATATATATAAGGGACTGAAATGGTCAGCAGATATGCTTGTCCTAGCAATGACCAGTGCACATATGAGACTGATGAGAGGTAAAGGTATGGACGGGAATATGTAGCCTACCAAATGTTTGCCTTCTAGCAACCAGGGCAGTGTTTTGCTAATGGTAGAGGAACTTTGTAGTGGAAGGTACATAAAACATTTGGTACCCTATCCATGTAGTGTGTAACAACACTGACTTTTGGCAGGATAGATATATGTTTTGACATTTTTAGTGGCTACAAAGATAAATAATGTCACAGCACTCCTTTAGTTCACTTCCCCCAGAGCTCAACTTGTTTTCAGTATATGTAGTGTTTAAATGAATTTCAACCCTGATTATATACCCCTGCCCCAGTTACTTTGGCAGCTTTAAATATGATTTTATTGTTTTTCAACCTATATAAATCATTCAATCTGTAGGTTCTCCCAAAAGATATGAAATTTGCTGCTTCAAAGTTCTCCTGAGGAACCAGACAGAATTCAATTACTGCAATACTTGTAATGTTGGACAAACCTAAAGAAAGGAGCTTGTAATTTCTAAACAAATGGTGGGATTTCCCTGGGAGCATGGCCATGCATTTTTAGTCCAATTACCATGACTGTATAAGGACTTAATGCAGGCTCAGATTTGTAGTCTAGGACAAAAGTGGGCCTAAGAAGGATGGAGAGTGGAGCTTTTGCTAGATCGAAGTAACCAGGAGATTTCTACTCTGGTCTTAGAACTTTTCATTTCAGAAGCCCCTGAAAGGGTTAGAGAAAAGGAAAAACTCTAGTAAGAGATTTGTGTCACTTTCAGGTAGGCCTGATTAACCATAGATTAACTTCAGAAACACTCAGAATAGCTTGGCAATTTTCCCCAAAAGTCAGGAGCAACTATGGTCTTAAACATAATACTATACTACAACACCTTCAACGGATGAAAACTCAAAATGCACAATTGATGAATTGATGAATACTATTGAGAACAAGAAAAGTGGACTTTTTCTCTTCAACCATCTCATACCTGAGTGTATTTAAAAAACAAAAAAAAGGTGGAGCACAAATTTTTCGCTGGTCTCATAACTGAATACCAAACCTGGGTTAATTTCACACTCTTTTGAGAACAAGAAATTTGGGAACTTTTATCACCACAGCTCTTCATAATGAATAAAAGCCCATTATTTCAACAAAAACATATTAAAGTCTTTTTTTTAATTTTAATTTTATTTTTTTAAATTTGCATCCAAATTAATTAGCATATAGTGCAACAATGATTTCAGGAGTAGATTCCTTAGTGCCCCTTACCCATTTACCCATCCCCCCTCTCACAACCCCCCAGTAACCCTCTATTTGTTCTCCATATTTATGAGTCTCTCATGTTTTGTCCCCCTCCCTGTTTTTTTATTATTTTTGTTTCCCTTCCCTTATGTTCTTCTGTTTTGTATCTGAAAGTCCTCATATGAGTGAATTCATATGATTTTTGTCTTTCTCTGACTAATTTCACTTAGCATAATACCCTCCGGTTCCATCCATGTAGTTGCAATTGGCAAGATTTCATTCTTTTTGATTGCTGAGTAATACTCCATTGTATGTATGTGTGTGTGTACACACACACACACACACACACACACACACACACACACCCCACATCTTCTTTATCCATTCATCCATCAATGGACATTTGGGCTCTTTCCATTCTTTGGCTACTGTTGATAGTGCTGCTATAAGCATGGGGGTGCATGTGTCCCTTCAACACAGCACACCTGTATCCTGTGGATAAATGCCTAGTAGTGCAATTGCTGGGTCATAGGGTAGTTCTATTTTTAGTTTTTTGAGGAACTTCCATGCTGTTTTCCAGAGTGGCTGAACCAGCTTGCATTCCCACCAACAATGCAAAAGAGATCCTCTTTCTCCGCATCCTTGCCAACATCTGTTGTGGCCTGAGTTGTTAATGTTAGCCATTCTGACACGTGTAAGGTGGTAGCTCATTGTGGTTTTGGCTTGTATTTCCCTGATGAAAAGTGATGTTGAGCATTTTTTCATGTGTCGGTTGGCCATATGGATGTCTTTTTTGGAGAAGTGTCTATTCGTGTCTTTTGCCCATTTCTTCCCTGGATTATTTGTTTTTTGGGTGTTGAGTTTGATAAGTTCTTTATAGATTTTGGATAATAACGCTTTATCTAATATGTCATTTACAAATATCTTCTCCCATTCTGTCGGTTGCCTTTTAGTTTTGCTGATTGCTTCCTTCGCTGTGCAGAAGCTTTCAATTTTGATGAGGTCCCAGTAATTCATTTTTGCTTTTGTTTCCCTAGTCTCTGGAGACATGTTGAGTAAGAAGTTGCTCTGGCCAAGATCAAAGAGGTTTTTGCCTGCTTTCTCCTGGAGGATTTTGATGGCTTCCTGCCTTACACTGAGGTCTTTCATCTATTTTGAGTATATTTTTGTGTATGGTGTAAGAAAGTGGTCCAGGTTCATTCTTCTGCATGTGGTTGTCCAGTTTTCCCAGCACCACTTGCTGAGGACACTGCCTTTATTCCACTGGATAGTCTTTCCTGCTTTGTCAAAGATTAGTTGGCCATACATTTGTGGGTCCATTTCTTGGTTCTCTATTCTGTTCCATTGATCTGAGTATCTGTTCTAGTGCCAGTACCATACTGTCTTGATGATTATAGCTTTGTAGTATAATCCGGGATTGTGATGCCTCCTGCTATGGTTTTCTTTTTCAAGATCACTTTGGCTATTCAGGGTCTTTTCTGGTTCCATACACAATTTAGGATTGTTTGTTCTAGCTCTGTGAAGAATGCTAGTGTTATTTTGATAGGGATTGCATTGAATATGTAGATATCTTTGGTTAGTATCGACATTTTAACAATATTTGCTCTATCCAGGAGCATGGAATAGTTTTCCATGTTTTTATGTCTTCTTCAATTTCTTTCATAAGCTTTCTATAGTTTTCAGTATATAGATTTTTCACCTCTTTGGTTAAACTTATTCCTAGGTATTTTATGGTTTTTGGTGCAACTGTAAATGAGATCGATTCCTTGATTTCTCTGTCGCTTCATTGTTGGTGTATAGGAATGCAACCAATTTCTGTGCATTGACTTTATATCCTGCCACTTTGCTGAATTCATGAATCAGTTTTAGCAGTTTTTTGATGGAATCTTTAGGGTTCTCCATCTAGAGTATCATGTCATCTGGGAAGAGTGAAAATTTGATCTCCTCCTGGCTGATTTGGATGGCTTTAGTTTCTTTGTGTTGTCTGATTGCAGAGGCTAAGACTTCCAATACTATGTTGAATAACAGTGGTGGGAGTGGACATCCCTGTCTTGATCCTGACCTTAGGGGGAAAGCTCTCAGGTTTTCCCCATATAGGATGATATTAGCATTGGGTCATTCATATATGGCTTTTTTGATCTCGAGGTATGCTCCTTCTATCCCTACTTTCTTGAGGGTTTGTATCAAGAAAGGATGCTGTATTTTGTCAAATGCTTTCTCTGCATCTATTGAGAGGATCATATGGTTCTTGTCCTTTGTTTTATTGATGTGATGAATCACGTTAATTGTTTTGCGGATATTGAACCAGCCCTGCATCCTAGGTATAAGTCCTACTTGGTCATGGTGAATACTTTTTTTTAATGTATTGTTGGATCCAGTTGGCTAATACCTTGCTGAGGATTTTTGCATCCATGTTCATCAGGGAAATTGGTCTATAGTTCTTCTCCATTTTAGTGGGGTCTGTCTGGTTTTGGAATCAACGTCATGCTGGCTTCATAGAAAGAGTTTGGAATTTTTCCTTCCATTTCTATTTTTTGGAACACTTTCAAGAGAATAGGTGTTAACTTTTCCTTAAATGTTTAGTAGAATTCCCCTGGAAAGCCATCTGGCCCTGGACTCTTGTTTTTTTGGCAGATTTTTGCTTACTAATTCGATTTCCTTACTGGTTATGGGTCTGTTCACATTTTCTATTTCTTCCTGTTCCAGTTTTGGTAGTGTATATGTTTCTAGGAATTTGTCCATTTCTTCCAGATTGCCCATTTTATTGGCATATAATTGCTCATAATATTCTCTTATTATTGTTTTTATTTCTGCTGTGTTGGTTGTGATCTCTTTCATTCTTGATGTTATTTATTTGGGTCCTTTCCTTTTTCTTTTTGATCAAAGTGGCTAGTGGTTTACTAATTTTGTTAATTCTTTCAAAGAACCAGCTTCTGGTTTCATTTATCTGTTCTTTTTTTTTTTTTCAATAGCATTAATTTCTGCTGTAATCTTTATTATTTCCTGTCTTCTGCTGGTTTTGGGGTTTTATTTGCTGTTCTTTTTCCAGCTCCTTAAGGTGTAAGGTTAGGTGTGTATCTGAGATCTTTCTTCTTTCTTTAGGAAGGCCTGGATTGCTATATACTTTCCTCTTATGACCACCTTTGATGCGTCCCAGAGGTTTTGGGTTGTGGTGTTGTCATTTTCATTGGCTTCCATATACTTTTTTATTTCCTCTTTAACTGCTTGGTTAGCCCATTCATTCTTTAGTAGGATTTTCTTCAGTCTCGAAGTATTTGTTACCTTTCCAAATTTTTTCCTGTGGTTGATTTCGAGTTTCATAGCATTGTGGTCTGAAAATATGCACAGTATGATCTCGATATTTTTGTACTTGCTGAGGGCTGATTTGTGTCACAGTATGTGGTCTATTCTGGAGAACGTTCCATGTGCACTGGAGAAGAATGTATATTCTGCTTTAGGATGAAATGTTCTGAATATATCTGTTCAGTCCAACTGGTCCAGTGTGTCCTTGTTGATTTTTTTTATTAGATAATCTGTCCATTTCTGTGAATGGGGTGTTGAAGTCTCCTATTATGGTATTACTATCAATGGGTTTCTTTATGTTTGTGATTAATTGATTTATATATTATGGTGCTCTCACATTTGGCACATAAATATTTACAATTGTTAAGTCTTCTTGGTGGATAGACTCCTTGATTATTATTTAATGCCCTTCTGCATCTCTTGATACAGTCTTTATTTTAAAGTCTAGATTGTCTGATATAAGTATGGCTACTCCGGCTTTCTTTTGTTGACCGTTAGCATGATAGATCGTTCCCCATTCCCTTACTTTCAATCTGAAGGTGTCTTGAGGTCTAAAGTGGGTCTCTTGTGAACAGGAATAGATGGATCTTGTTCTCTTATCTATTCTGTTACCCTATGTCTTTTGATTGGATCATTGACTCCATTGACGTTTAGAGTGATTACTGAAAGATATGAATGTATTGCCATTATGTTCCCTGTAGAGTTGGAGTTTCTGGTGGTGTTCTCTGGTCCTTTCTAGTCTTTGTTGCTTTTGGTATATATGTATGTATGTATATATGTATGTATGTATGTATTCATCTTTTCTCCCCTCAAAAAGTCCCCCTTAAAATTTCTTGCAGGGCTGGTTTAGTGGTCACAAACTCCTTTAATTTTTGTTTGTCTGGGGAACTTTTTATCTCTCCTTCTATTTTTAATGACAGCCTTGCTGGATAAAGAATTCTTGGCTGCATATTTTTCTGATTCAGCACACTGAATATATCCCACCACTCCTTTCTGGCCTACCACGTTTCTGTGGATAGGTCTGCTGCAAACCTGTCTTCCCTTGTATGTTAGGGACTTTTTTTCCCTTGCTGGTTTCATGATTCTCTCCTTGCCTGAATATTTTGTGAATTTGACTATGATATGCCTTGTTGATGGTCAGTTTTTGTTGAATCTAATGGGGGTCCTCTGTGCTTCCTGGATTTTGATGTCTGTGTCTTTCCCCAGGTTAGGAAAGTTTTCTACTATGATTTGCTCATATAACCCTTCTACCTCTATTTCTCTCTCTTCCTCTTCTGGGACTCTATGGTTCTGATGTTGTTCCTTTTTAATGAGTCACTGATTTCTCTGATTCTTAAATTGTACTCTTTTGCCTTAATCTCCCTCTTTTTTTCTGCTTTGTTATTCTTTATAAGTTTGTCCTCTATATCGCTGATACTCTGTTCTGCCTCATCCATCCTTGCTGCTGCAGCATCCATCTGTGATTGCAGCTCAGTTATAACATTTTTTATTTCATCCTGACTAGTTTGCAGAAAGGGATTCTACTCTGCAGAAAGGGATTCTACTCTACTTTCAACTCCAGCTAGTGTTATTCTTATCATGATTCTAAATTCTGGTTCAGACATCTTGGTTGTATCTGTGTTGGTTAAATCCCCGGCTGTTGTTTCTTTGTACTCTTTCTTTTGGGGTGAATTCCTTTGTTTTGTCATTTGGAAGTGAGAAAAGGAATTAATGAGGTAGAAAAAGTCAAATTAAAAAAAGTAAACTTAAAAAATATTAAAATTAAAAAATTAAAAACACACATACAAATCTAATAAATGATGCTAGATCCTAGGTGTGTTTAGGTCTGGGTATTGAAAGTGGTTTGATTAGAGAAAAAATGGAGGGAAAAATAGGAAATCATTTGAGTATTTGAAAAAATGAATACACTGAAGTAGACTAAAATGAGGTGATGGGAGTAAAATAGAGTTTGAAAAAAATTACACAGAAGTAAAGAATATAGTAGAAAAAAATATTAATAAAAATTAAAAATAATGATTTTTTTTGTCTTTCTGTATTCAAGAAAAAGAAAAGAAATGAACAAGAGAAAAAAGAGAAAAGGAAATCATTTGAAAATTTGAAAAAGTGAATACATTGAAGTATACTAAAATGAAATGATGGAAGTAAAATAGAATTGAAAAATTTTACACATGTAAAAAATATAGTACAAATTTTAAAGAAAAATATTTTTAATAAAAATTGAAAATAAAAATGATTTTTTTCTCTTTCTGTATTTAAGAAAAATAAAAGAAGTGAAAAAGAAAAAAAGAAAGAAAATTGAATAGATGGACCTGCTAACAGATTGAAATAAGACTGAAATTATTTCATTTTCCCTTTGAAGTCGGACTATGAAGTTCTTTATAGTCCATAAATGTAAGCAGTTGGTGAGTCTTGTGTTCTTGAAAAGTGAGATTGGCCCAGTTGGGCAGGGCTTAGTGTAACGGCTCCATTCTCCACTAGATGGCGCTACTTAGCTTATGGGGGTGGATTGTTGTGTTTGTATGTGCATATGCGCATGTGTGGGAGCGGTGAAAATGGTGTTACCCAGCTACCCAGTCTCTAGTATCAGAACTCTGTTCTTCCTAATCAGCAATTGTACACTTCCATCCTCTGTCTTCAGCTTTCATCCACTCTCCACTTTTTCACTGTCCATGATCAAGCCCCAGGCAGTACTTCTCTCCCGAGTTTTGTCTCAGATGCAGCTGTTTTCCCAGGCCCCTTACTTCTGAAGGACTGTGGCTTTGACCAATTTCCCCCCTCTGCAGGAGGGTCTTACCAAGCAATGTCTGAATGCTGGCTGCACCCAGGAACACTTGCTGGACCCCAAGACTGTGCCAGCTGTCAGCCTGCCCCAGAAAAAGGTCACGAGATAGTGTAGCAGCAGCGTTTCAGGGATTATGGAAAATCACAACACGCATTTGGCACCAGGCTTCACCCCCAACGACCTTGTTCCAGCACCAGTGAATGGTAGTTCTCTGGGGTCTGCTTGGACCAGGTGGCCTTAACAGTCTCTACCAAATGTTCTTCCAGCAGTGGAACCACTTTTCCCCGTGTGACCCCAGAACCTCCCAGACCCCACTCTGCTCCTGGGGATTCACCCTTCCCACCAGAGCACCACCAGGTATTGAGCTGTGGAGTTGCTCCCCTTGTTTACAGTCTTACTGAAATTTAAACCCTCTCCTTTCTCCTTTCTCCATTTTTAGTTTAGTCCCTATGGCTGTTTCCAATTTTCCACTTTCGCTCCAGCTGCTTTTGGGGAGGGGTGGTTTTCCTATATTCCCCCCCCCCCCCCCCCCCCCCGCCGCATCTCCATCCTCTCTCCATAAGCAAAAACAGCTCCCTGCCTTCTGCGGCTTCTCTCTCCCCCAGTTCACCTCTCCATGCTGCACACCTACTGAGTTCTGGGTTCATGTTGTACAGATTGTTGTGTTAATCCTTGGATCAGTTTTCTAGGTGTGCAGGATGGTTTAGTGTTGGTCTTGGTCTGGCTGTATTTCATGGACGTGAGACACACAAAAAACTTCCATGCTGTTCCGCCATCTTGGCTCCTCAAAACATCTTGAAGTCTTAAATATTCTTAAAATATACTAAATATTGAGAGCTGTTGACCAGAAAACTCAAATACAGCGTTCCACAAGCCAATCTGTATTTGTCTCAATTGAAATAACTTGAACCTTCTCTTTTTAAATGGTCTTTCTTTACAAGCTTGTCCTAGTAATGTTCTGATGAGGTAACTTTGAATTACTAAATTTCCCTATCTCACATTGTCTTTATTTTTTTAAAGTTTTATTTAATTTCCAGTTAGCATCTAGTGTAATATTAGTTTCACGTGTACAACATACAACACCTGATGCTCATCACAACAAGTCAAATTCTCTTTCCTAAGAGCAAAGGAGAACTTGGTCAGCGATGGCACTCTGGTACAGAAAGAGCACTGGCTTCGGAGTCAAAAGATCTAAGAAACACATGGGTCACTTACCTGAGTGGCTTTGAACAGATTCCTCAATTTCTCTGATGCCTGATTTTCTTCTTTGAATAATGAGAAGATTGAATAAGACACCCTTTTAGGTTTTCTTTAAATTTAAAGTTCTTTATCTCTTTCACTTAGGTTAAGTCTACTTCCTCATTTGAAAAATGTAGAAGATAATGGGGCAACTCTGATAGTCTCATAGGATGTTTTGAAAATTATGTAAAATGCTGAGGGTAGTATAGCCTGCATACATTCAGGACCAATTATATAAGCCAAACATCATGCTATGCATTTTACGTATGATATGTCAAAGAGTCTGGCCAGTATTAAGTGAAATATACTTTTTACCCACCATCTTGCTCTACACTCCAACCTGCAATGTTTCTTTAGAAGTCACTGCCTCTTCCTTGTGTTGGAGTGAGGAGAGGAAATCTAAAAGGCATTTATGGATGTGAAATTCGATCTGTTGAACATAAAAATGCCAGAGTGCTAAATGTAATTATGATGTATCTAGAAAGACAATAAGAAATTTGCATATCATAGATTCAGTAGTGGGGAAATTCCTTTAAATTAGAGTTGTAATCCCTCTTCCATGAATAAATCTTTAGCCTTAGCACATATTAAATTAACATAAGGTCAGTTCTTCTCCTACCTCAAAATAGCATGGTTTTAAGGTACAAGAAGCCAGAAAAATAATTTAATTCAATGCTCTTATTTTGGAAGTATGTAAACTGAGACTTGGAATGCTCAATGCCAACATGCACACGTTGTAGGACTATAATCGTAGTGTTGGGACTCCTATGCCACTCTTTTGATGTGCAATCTGCTGCTCACTCTGCTAAAGTTAAGTAGTCACTGGGGAAGAGTATGGACTACTGAGACACAGGGAAGAATACTAGTTTTTGTAATAAACTACAATTTGGGTTGCCTGTGATCCAGTCCTCTTTGAAACTTAGCTAATACCAGCTACATTCCCTCTTTGTCTTTAGGTGGCCCCTAGAGAACTAGATGAGCCCTGTGGTTCCCAGTGCAGCAGCCCTGATTTCTGCATTAATGGGTCCCCTGGAACAGAACACAACCTCATCACAGCCTGACATTTAGATGAACCCAAAGTTCTCCCTATATTCTAGCATTACAATTGTTGAGAAATGTCTAAATTTGTATTGAAAACATGCAATGGTAAAGTCCACTGCTGGGATGAGCTAAAGCTAGCCCAAAGCCTCCCTTTTCCCTTGATTTCACTGTGTGTGTGTGTGTGTGTGTGTGTGTGTGTGTGTGTGTTTTAAAGAAACCATTAAAGAATGGATCTGTATCCTCAGCCTTTTGGAAAAAATACAAACTATTTACCAAAGTGCTGCAATTAGCCAGATTCTTCTGGTTGAATCCATAGGCTATTCAAGCATGAATTTTAATGAAAAACTAGACAGAATTTTTTTGAACTGTATTTTTCTTTTTTATAGGTTTTTTAAATGTTTATTTATTTTTGAGAGAGACAGAGACAGACACAGATACAGAGTGCAAGTGGGGAGGGGCAGAGAGAGAGAGGGAGACATAGAATCAGAAGCAGGCTCCAGGATCCAAGCTGTCATCACAGAGCCTGATGTGGGACTCAAACTCACCAACTATGAGATCATGACCCTAGCTGAAGTCAGATACTTAACCAACTAAGCCACTCAGGAGCACCTGGACAGAATTTTTAGTGGCTATAGTTCAGTTTTCTCTTGCAACCAAAGTATACCTAATAAGACTTAAGGAAATTCTGTATGAGGGTGAAATTTTAGCATAGTTGGAAGGAGCATTTTCAAAATGAAGAATATTAATCTCTTATTCACTGGAATGAGAGAGGAGAAAACAGTATCTGGTAAGTTTGAAACAGTGACTGTACTTTTCAAATGACAAGTAAGGAGGTGAGATGGCTAATTATTATCCAGGAGGTGTCATTAAAATATTAGCTCATGAAGTGTGATTACAGAGTGCAAGCCTACGCAAAACTGCATATTTTTCTACACGTTGAGACTTGAAAAGCTACTTTTCTTTATCATTATTGTTATTATCATTGCTGTAATGATAAGAGGATGTTACATAACCACACTGAGTGAGTCTCAGCACTTCCAAAAGTGATCGAGTGCTGCCTTTCATGGAAGAATTCTAGAATAACACCAGGTCATCAGAGCAAATTCCTCACTTGCCCCAAAGTTTGAGTAATGCAATCATTATCTTAAATTTTCACAATTCCCAGACTATTAACATTTTTAAACATTGACTTTACTCTAGGCTCTTTCCTAGTGACACAATATTTTTCTTAGCCCATAGTAGAAGATAATATACAAGTTTATCAGAATCCCATGAGGAATGAAAAAGGTGGATTTTACACCGAGATATAGCCTTTTAACCACAGTGTGGTAAATAATAATATTTAGTTTTTATATCTTTGAAAATCTAGTAGAGATGATTTTCACACCTAGAGAAGTAAAATAGAGAAATAGTTACTGGGAGATCAGTAAAGATAATTTTTCACTGAAGTGTGGATCAAGACTCAAAGGTTTAAGTCCCAGTTGAACTATGACTCTTACAACCTTTAAAATTTATGTTTATTAAAGTATATTTCATATTCAATAAAAATCATTCTTCTCACTGTACAGTTGCATAACCACCACCGCAATTAAGATCTAGAACATTTCCATCACCCCCGAAAGTTCTCTTACACTCTTTTATGGTCAGACCTTCTTTTATAATACCCACGATATTTAGTTCCCTCTCATCCAAACTGTTTTGACTTTTGTGTCCTTTGTTTGACCTTTACAAGCACTGAAGAATTAGAAACTGCGGTTTTCACTACAACAGTTTTGATTCTAATGTTTTTGTGTCTTGTCTAAGAAACGGTGTTTAAGATCACAAAGATTCTCTCCTATATATTCATTCTTCTAGAAGTTTTATAGCTAAAAGTTTTACATTTAGATTCATTTTGAGAAGTTAATTTTTGTACCTGGTATAAGGTATGAGTTGTGGGTCATTTTATATTTTTGCATATGGATATTCAATTATGTGTACACCATTTTTTAAAAAAAGACTATGCTGGCATGTTTTCATTTGAAGCTCGCTTTCAGTTGGGACCTCAGTTGGCATTTCTACCATAGTGGTCTTTCCACTTGGTGGGAGCTTCCTCAGAAGCCCAGATGCCTGTGATAAAGTGGTCAGATCTCTTACGTGGCAGCTCAAAGCTCCAAAAGTAAGTGTCCCAGCCAAAAAGGCAGAAGCTACACTTAATTCGTGACTTAGTTTCAGCATCCTTTCTGCCATACTTACTGGCTCCTGTGGTCAGAAGCCCACCAAATTTTAAGAGAAATAGACAGGAGGAATGAGCTGCATATAGTGGCCATACTGAATAAAAGTATGCAGGAGTATTATCATTGAGACCTTCTTTAGAAAACACAGTCTGCCAAGCCAAACTCTTTATTTTACTACATCTGATACTAGAAACTCATAGGAAGTTGTCTTCTTTCAAAAAACTCAGAAAGGAGACTCTGGATTCTTCTACAACCATGAACTTACACAAGGCAAGAATGGCCATGTAGACTCATTTACATGACTAAATCATGACAGAAGAATGATATATATCAGGAAAGTTCACCTTAATTGCTATCCTTAGCATAGATTTATACGGTTGCAGAATTTTATATCTCCCCCTACTCCTGGTATATGAGAGATGTGGAAACTGGGAAAGGAAAGGAGAGGCATATCTAAGTGATACCACTCATTTCCCACTTGGCAACTGTCCCTCAATATCCCACTGTTGAGAAATGCTCTATGACCCTAAGGCTTTGGGTCTAAGTCTTTTTCACATGTATATGGAGCCTGGCAAGATGACCACAGACCTAAATGTGTCAAGATGCCCTTGCTTACGATGAAAAGGATTCAGGACCTACTATATTGAGATTCTATATCCCTGAGTCTGAGAATAAGAACAGCTGGTTAATGGAGTGATTGAGGGTGCTGAGACTGGGGGCTAGACAGGGTGGGTTCCCAGAGTATCTGGGTGAGTAAATTTTATGTTACATATATTTTGCCACAATTAAAAAAAAAAGATACAGGCAAGAGGGGAAAAGCCAGAGTATTTTTGTTAATATGATAAGTAGATTTCAAAGCAAAGAAAGTTATTCAGGATAAAGATGACAAATATACTAAAATTCACTCATTCATAATGGTACTAAGAAAAGACAAACTAATTGCTCACATTTGAAGATTGCTAGGACACCAAATCCTTCTGAAAACTTATAAATAGAAAAATCAAACCCTTAGTATCCACTTTCATGTACAAACTATTTCAAAATAACCACATATTTATTTAGAGAAAATTCTTGTCAAAAGTAGAAATTTAGTAAACAAAAGCAGAAGACGTAACAGAATTGTAAAGTCATTATTTTGAAATTTCTAATGAAAGAATGGATCTAGGCAATTACCATCAATAACTGTTTGGCCTTTTTTTTTTTTAATTTAAATCCAAGTTAACATATAGTGTAATAATTATTTCAGGAATAGAATGTAGTGATTCATCACTTACATATAACACCCATTGCTCATCCCAACAAGTTCCCACCTTAATCCCCATCACCTCTTTAGCCTGTCCCACCCACCCAACACCCCTCCAGCAACCCTCAATTCATTCTCTGTATTTAAGAGTTTCTTATGGTTTGTGTCCCTTTCTGTTTTTATCTTATTTTTGTTTCCCTTCCCCTATGTTTGTCTGTTTTATTTCTTAAATTCCACATATGAGTGAAATCATATGATACCTGTCTTTCTGATGGATTTATTTTGCTTAGCATAATACACTCTCATTCCATCCATATTGTTGCAAATGGTAAGATTTTATTCTTTTTGATCACTGAGTAGTAGTCCATTGTATATATATACCACATCTTCTGATGTGATGTGATGACACATTCATCAGTCGATGGACATTTGGCTCTTTCCATACTTTAGCTATTGTTGATAGCGCTGCTATAAACATTGGGGTGCATGTGTCCCTTCAATTCAGCATTTGTGTATCTTTTGGATAAATACCTAGTAGTGCAATTGGTGGGTTAAAGGGTACTTCTACTTTTAAGTCTTTGAGGAACCTCCATACTCTTTTCCCTCACACTTGTCAGAATGGCTAAAATTAACAACTCAGGAAACAGCAGATGCTGGTGAGGATGCAGAGAAAGGGGAACACTTTTGCCCTGCTGGTGGGAATACAAACTGGCACAGTCACTCTGGAAATTAATAACTGTGTAAACCATTAAGCCTATGAGGAAGCTTTATAATGAATGTATTAGGCTGGCACTGTCTGAGCTCACTGTGATGTCACATCATCACTAAAATACTAGACATCATGAAAAAAAATAAAAATAAAAATAAAAATAAAATACTAGACATCATGGGCCTCCTGGTATGATGCAATGGGAACTATATAGATGCCCATAAACAAAACAAATCTGAATTTAAGCAAGTGTCTCCATTTATGCAGGATATGGATGGGTGTGTTAAAAGATACCACAGGATGCAAAGAACCAAATTCAGAATTTTAGATATTTAACAAGGTAAAAGATTTAGTTCCACCAATAAATGGCATGAAAAAATATTCCTAAGAGACCTCTCAACCAACTGTAAGGTGTGGGACTTACTTAGATCCTGATTTAAGAAAAACAACTATAAAAAGATATTTTTCACACAGGGAAAAATAAGTAGACAAGATATTAGATAATATGAAGAATTAATATAATACTTTTTAGAGTGATAATGGATTTTTTAAGTCTCAGTATCTGTTAGAGGTACAGTATCTGTCCATATCTGTATGTGTCTGTCCATACAGGTGAAACTATTCATCAGGGAAAAAAGTAGTGTGATATGAGTGAAAATAGATTGGCAAAATACAGAAAATTTTTGAAACCAAGTGCTGAGTAAATGAGAGCTAATCATATTATTCTCTCAGCTTTTAAATGTTTTTACTTTTTATAATAAATATACTTTAAAAATAGTGCTTTAATTATTATACACTATGAAACTTGTAAGTAATTATGAGAGTTACATAATTAGTGGAGACGAAAGTCTGTGAGTCTATGTGAAACACTGAGAGGTTTCTATATCCTGGTGTCCTGATTTTTTTTTCTGATTTATTAAAAAAAGAGGCTAGTCAGGGGCACCTGGGTGGTTCAGTTGGTTAAGCATCCGACTCAGGTCATGATCTCACAGTCTGTGAGTTCGAGCCTCACGTCAGGCTCTGTACTGACAGCTCAGAGCCTGGAGCCTGCTTCAGATTCTGTGTCTCCCCCTCTCTCTGCCCCTCCCCTGCTCATGCTCTGTCTCAAAAATAAATAAAAACATTTAAAAATTTTTTTAAAAGGCTAGTCATATTCTAAAACAATGGGTTGGGAACTGTTAAATTTACTACCATCCAAATGAAATTTTCTTGGCTATGTTACCAGTTAATAGAGAACTTATTAGCCTCAGGTTTTGTTGCATGTAATCACTTCTGTGGAGAGGCAGAAAGCCTCGAATTTGAGACAAGAAGATCTTGCCTCCTGTTCATGCCTTATTGTTAGCTGTTACTTTTCTAAATTTACCTCTTTTTTCCTATATGTGTTTGTAAGAGTTAAACCAAGTAAGATTTGAAAAACGTTCAGCTACAGTGTAATAACCAAATACATTTAAGCTTTCCTTTATTATCTCTAGATTCCCTACACCATTTTTCATATCATCAATATTAAGATATAAATGTATTTTGGGGGCACCTGGGTGGCTCAATAAGTTGGGCAGCTGATTCTTGGTTTCTGCTCAGGTCATGATCTCATGGTGGTGGGATCAAACCCCACACTGGGCTCCACACTGAGTGTAGAGCCTGCTTGGGATTCTCTCTCTCCCTCACTGTCTACCTCACCCCTGCTCACACACTCTCTCACTCTCAAAATAAATAAATAAAACTAAAAAAAAGATTCTCTCTCCCTCCCCCTCCCCCTCCCCCTCTCCCTCCCCCTCTCCCTCCCCCTCCCTCTCTCCCTCTGCTCTTCTCCCCCACTCATGCTCTCTCGCTAAAATGTAAAAAATAGTATTTCCATATATATATATATATATATATATATATATATATATAATGCATTTAAAAAAATTTTACGACGTCTTTTGAGAAAAATGGCTAAATACAAAGGCCA
Source organism: Panthera pardus (assembly GCF_024362965.1). NCBI lineage: Eukaryota > Metazoa > Chordata > Mammalia > Carnivora > Felidae > Panthera > Panthera pardus. Next base: position 67,583,025 of record NW_026526654.1, read on the forward strand.
AAAAGGCACCTTTCTGTAACTCAACCACACAACTTAAAACATTCTTGGGGCAGCTGGTGGCTCATTTGGTTAAGCATTGACTTCGGCTCAGGTCATGATTTCGTGGTTCCTGGGTTCCAGGCCTGCGTTGGGCTCTGTGCTGACAGCTCAGAGCCTGGAGACTACTTCAGGTTCTGTGTCTCCCTCTCTCTGTCCCTCCCTACTTGCTCTCTGTCTCTCTCAAAAATAAATAAACATAAAAAAAAATTTTAAACATTCTTACATTGTTCATTTTTCTCTTCAATCCCTCATATATTTCTCCTAATATACATAACAAAATATCTACCCCCAAAATGCTTTTTTAAATGCTTTTCTTGATTTTGTGATGGAAATCCCATTTGAATTATCCTGAAGACTGTTTTTTTACCCTACCAGCTTCTATCACTTTCACAATGTTTAATGGGGAGTATGTTATATATAGGTGAACATTTGTCAACTTTCAGATGCTAACAGAATTTGAAAAACCATGTGTTTTTGTTAGATAAGGATCAATTAATCTAGAACATTATATGAGACAATTATATAAGGCAGCTGAGACAAATAATTTAGTGTCACCAGCAAATACTTAGAAGTAGCATTGAGGGATTTTGTTGTTGTTGTTTGAGTATACTTGACACACAATGATACATTAATATCAGGTGTACGACATGGTGATTTAACTTTTCTATCCTTTACACCATGCTTACCACAAGTGTAGCTACCATCTGTCACCATACAGCACTATTACAATATCTTTGGCTATATTCCCTATGCTGTGCCTTTTATTCCTGTGACTTATTCCATACCTGGAAGCCTGTATCTCCCACTCTCCTTCACTCATTTTGCCCAACCTCCCACCTGTCTCCCCTTTGGCAACCTTCAGTTTATTTACTGTATTTATAGGTATGATTCTGATTTTTGCTTGTTTATTTGGGTTTTTTAGATTCTACATATTGGTGAAATAATGTGGCATTTGTCTTTCTCACACTTACTTATTTCACTTAGCATAATACCCTCTAGGCCCACCCATGTTGGCATGGCCTCAACCTTTTTTATGGCTGCATAATATTCTAATGTATGCTGGGGTGTGTATATCACATCTCCATTATTCATTTGTCTGTTAATGGACACACGTTGTTTGCCTATCTTGGCTATTGTAAATAATGCTGCAATAAACATAGGGGTTCATTTTTATTTTTAAATTAGTGTTTTTATTTTCTTTGGTTAAATACTCAGCATTGGAATTGATGGATCACATGATATTTATATTTTGAACTTTTTCAGGAAATGCCATTCCGTTTTCCCCAGTGGTTGTACCAATTTACATTGTCACCAACAGTGCATGAGGGTTCCTTTTCCTCATTGTTTTTTTTAAACTTTGTTTATGTTTATTTATTTTTGAGACAGAAACAGAGCATGAGTGGAGGAAGGGCAGAGAGAGAGGGAGACACAGAATCCGAAGCAGTCTCCAGGCTCTGAGCTGTCAGCACAGAGTGGGATGTGGGGCTTGAACCCATGAACCGTGAGATCATGACCTGAGCCGAAGTCAGGTGCTTAACCAACTGAGCCACCCAGATGCCCCTCTCCTCATTCTTGCCAACAGTTGTATTTCCTGTGATTCTCAAAGCTCAGTTTAGTAGGTATGATTATTATTCCCATTTTCCAACTAAGTATACTGAGATTAAGAAACATAAAGTTACTTTCCCAAAATAATACAGTCAGAATCCGGAAAAGTCACATCTCAAACCCACATCTCCTATTACAAAACCTTGCTACTGTGTGTTGGGCAGTGCAGTTCCACTAACCAGGGTCAGTCTAGTTTGAGAAAACATTCAGCTACAATATTAGAAAATTCAGTAATGCCTAATTTTTTTTAAAGATCCCATCATTACTGCCATAAAAATATGAGTCAGAGTCTATGATATTGAATAGGGGTCACTGGCAAATACATTATAGCCATTTGAAGTAATTATGTCAGCATTGTTCCTGGTCTATCAAAGCTAATTGAGTTCCCCAGTTGCTTTTATCATTGTCATTGATGCAGAGTATATGAACAACTTGTGTTCTTCAACAAGGTCTAGCCTTATTTAAAAAAAAACAAAAAAAAAACAAACAAAAAAAACAATACACAAAAAGCGGTGCCTGGGTTGCTCAGTTGGGTAAGTGTTCAGCTTCGACTCAGGTCATGCTCTCACAGTCAGTGGGTTCGAGCCTTGTCTCCAGCTCTGTGTTGACAGCTCAGAGCCTGGAGGCTGCTTCAGATTCTAGGTCTCCCTCTCTCTCTCTACCCCTCCCCTGCTCATGCTCTGTCTCTCACTCTCTCAAAATAAATAAACATTTTTTTTAATTAAACAAATAAAAACAATATACAGACTAAACTAAGCAGGCCTAAAATCTTTGTCATTTTGAATATTTGGTTGGAAATAGTTTGTATATCACTTAAAAACATTGATTGTACGAGGCGCCTAGGTGGCTCAGTCAGTTGAGCATCCGACTTCAGCTCAGGTCATGATCTCGCAGCCTGTGAGTTCGAGCCCGGCGTCAGGCTCTGTGCTGACAGCTTGGAACCTGGAGCCTGCTTCAAGTTCTATTTCTCCCTCTCTCTGCACCTTCCTCTCTCATGCTCTGCCTCTCTCTCTCTCTCTCTCTCTCTCTCTCTCTGTCTCTCTCTCTCTGTCTCTCTCTCTCAAAACTAAATAAATAAATATTTAAAAAATTTAAAAAAAAATTAATTGTACAAGGAGTCTATTGTTATTTCCCAAGTCAAGGTAGTATAAAAATAGACTAAAGATACCCTAGATTAGTGATTACTCTCCCTGAGTAGGTACACCAGTGGGTTGCACTTGGTATAATTCATTAGTATTCTAATGTCTCATCAGTTGTATAACAACTACAAGGCTCACCAATACCAACTTCTTAATTGAACAAGAGAAGAAAGACCACAGATTGACACACAAATTTAATTTCTGAAATGAGGCAGCTAAGGATATGTAGGTATTTCAGACCTACTTGACCTGTGATTTATATATCCCTCTCTGAAAAAAGTCTGAAAGAAAAATTGAAACAGGTACTTCCTTTTCTTTTTGTCCTTCATTTGTCTCTTGTTCTCCTTCCAAACACTTAAGAGGAATCTGGTCTTAAATTTGTTAAAAAGTAAAATTGAGGTTCCTACCAACTCTGGAGAATACGCGGAGGAGGCATAATTGCCCATTTACCCCATATCAGCAAAGGTTTTCAAGGACACTTCCACCTGCTCTACACAGTGTCTCCTCTCCCTTTACCAAATATTCACAATTGCTGACCTGCTGATTCTTTAAGACCTTCCTGAAATCATGTCCTTTTAGAAGCCTCTTCCAGATTCCCTGTCAAATGAACATCTCTTTAACTTACTATCTGATGTGCTTTGTTTATTACAGCATTATATTATATGAATCTATGTCTACGGCAGCAGCTGGACCTTCATCTCTGTCTACATCTACATCTGCTTTTCCTATTTTACTCAGGACTGAAGTCCCTGAGAAATCTTTTACCCCAAGTTGTGTGCAGGATAGTGCCTTGCACATAGCATTTGCCAAACTGTATTGAAAGTCAAATAGACTGAACTTGTGGGTTGTCTCACTACTTATTCCTTCCAGTTGTCAAATGTACTGGGTTCTGTGAACCTAATGATTGATTACCAGACTTACTGAATCAATCTGGATATATCCCACATTTAATCAGTGGTGTCATACTGCCAGATTTCACATTGCAAAATGATTTACTTTTAATAATCTTAAATATATAGAGTATCATCTAGATTGCCCCAAACTTAACTTGGAGATCCCAAAATCTCTACGTGGAATTTTAGAAGACCATGTAATGGGTTTTTCTTTCTGCTGCTTCTATCTTTTATGGAACCATAAGTAAGTTACTCAGAATCCCTGTGCAAAAACAGAAACAATCACATAGTACTTGTAGCCTAGCAACTTCTCAGGCTCATTATGTGATAATGTCTATAGAGTGCTTTCTGCTTGTGAGATAGAAGTTTTGTGAAAACAAGCCATTACTGGGATCATTAAGGCAATATCTTCTGGAGCAGTGTCATATTGCCCAACATTTGCCACTAGTTCTATAACTCTCCAAGGAGCTCAGCTATCCATGATTGAAAATAGCTTTATTAATATGTGTGCAGGGTAGCTTCAGTTAACCAAACAGAAGTATAGCTCTCAAGCAACCAGCATTTCTCCAACCTGAGAACGCCCATATCCTTTAAGCAACAATAATAACAATTAAAACAACAATTATTATTTAGAGCTTACTATGTGCCAAGAATACATCTAAAGGTTTAACATGCAATAAGTCAATTCTCATAGCAGTCCTGTGAAATAGACACTATTATTCCCATTTGATATATGAGAAAATGCCACTAGGAGAGATTGAGTAAATTGACAATGGCAACTCAGAAATTGCAGACATATGGCATAGACACAAGCCATCTGATTTAAGGCCCAGGAGTTTAACCATGATCTTTATCCAGTTAAGAGAAAAAATGAGAGGACTAGGAGAGGAAGAAAATGTGTTCTTCTTCTTGTGACATCAACAGAATTTTTTCACATTATTTATAATTTTAAGGTTGGATAGCACACAGATTATAGAAGGTAATGAAGTAGATGCCACAGCTGTGGTCCTGGAAGGATTTGAACTCCAGGAAGGTCTTCTGTGGCCATAAGAAGCCTGCATGGAAAAGTAGATAGCATTTCCAGTATCTTCTTGAAGGCGGTGACCACGTGCTTTCCAGAGTTCAGCTAATACTGCTAATATAACACTTAGCACAGTCATGGGATCAGCCTAATCTCTGACTCACCAACAGTTTCAGCTGAGTCTATTATTAACTAGGAAGAGAGTATGACAACAGGGTGCATTCATGTGTTGACAAGTTATTCCAGATGTGTTGTTTTTGAAAACACTTCCTAACCTGGTAGATAAAGCGAATGCCATAAAGTTAAAATGCCTGGAATTCAGCAAAGGTTTTGGACAAGATACTCAAGTGCAGGCTGACAGTATAGGTAGATGGATTTGGATCTTGTTGAAGGACCACTGGGGGCTCATGAATGAAAATCAAGGTCAATGTAATGGAATTATCTAGTTACATGCTGCAGAGCTTTTTCCTATCATCATCATCAGTGTTTTCTGTCAGCAATTTGGATGAGGACATAAAAAAGGAAGCCCATCTAATTTACAGATTTCAGGAAGCTGGAAGATTTCCTGGTAGCTGTATGACAGAATCAAACCAAAGATCTTAGCAAGCAAGGATGAGAGATTCAAATTAACAAGATATAATATAAACAGGGCTTGCTCACTCTGTATAGCTGTGGAAAGCAGACTAAAAGTAGCCAGTAGAAACTATTTAAAAGCAAATTTCAGTTAAATGTAGAAAATAGCTTTATAAGAATTAGTACTATTTAGGGGCACCTGGGTGGCTCAGTCAGTTGAGTGGCCAACGCTTGATTTTGGTTCAGGTCATGATCCCAGGGTCATGGGATCAAGCCCCAGGTGCAGCGCTGAGCCTGCTAAAGACTCTCTCTTTCCCTCTTCATCTCTCCCCTACTCACCCTCTCTTTCAATTAAAAAAATTGCTATTTATAGATATTCTCAAATATATATCTTAAGGTGAAAATTAAATAAAATCGCTAGCCTAACATGCTTGGAAAATTTTATATTGACACTTAGTTGCCTAAATGGCTCTTTTTTAAAATTTTATTATCATTGTACTTTAAAAAATCTTTCTAGGTATAGTTGACACACAATATTACATCAGTTTCAGGTGTGTAATTTAGTGATTCCACCAATTTATATATAATGTGCTCACCACAAGTGTAGCTGCTGTCACTATACAACTCTGTCACAATATCACTATGTTCTTTATGCTGTGTCTTTTATATCTGTAACTTATTCATTCTATAACTGTATCTCTCCTTCATTAATTTTTCACACCCCTTCCATCTAGCAACCATAAACTTATTCTCTGTTTATAGGTCTGATTCTGATTTGAGCTTGGTTATTCATTTGTTTCTAGATTCCACATATGAGTTAAATCTTATACTTGTCTTTCTCAATCTTATGTCTTTCACTTAACATAATATTTTCTAGGTCCATCCATGTTGCATTAAATGCCACTATCTCATCCTTCTCATCCTTCTCATCCTTTTTAGTGGCTGCATAATATTCATGTGTGTGTGTGTGCGCACACGCGTGCCATGTCTTCTGTATCCATTTGTCTGTCAATGGATACTTAGGTTGCTTCCATATATTGGCTATTAGAGATAATTTTATCATAAACAAAGATGGGCATGTATCTTTTTGAATTAGTGTTTTAAATTTCTTTGGTTAAGTACCCAGTAGTGGAATTAATGGATCATATGGTATTTGTATTTTTAATTTCTTAAGGAATACACATGCTGGTTTCCATAGTGGCTGTGTCAATTTACAATCTCACCATCAGTGTACAATGTTTCTTTTTTCTCAACATTCTCACCAACACTTGTTATTTCTTGCCTTTTTTATGTTACCTATTCTCACACATGTAAGGTGATAGATATCTCATTGTGGTTTTGATTTGAATTTTCCTGGTCGTTAGTGATGCTGAGCATCTTTTCATAGTCTGTGCACTGAATGGTATATACTTTTATAAGAATGTGTCATGTATTTTTATATTTTACAAGTATGCCTTGGAAAAATGGTGAATATGACCCTCTCTTTAGTTCAGTGAGTTTCTTTGAAGAATTAACTCAACCACCCTATAGCATTTTTAGAACTCATGAAGCCAAAACCAGATATACAAGCCATAGCACATTTTCCACATAATAACATTGCATGTGTATGATTGTGGAATCATGATTTTTTACATATAGGATTACCACTGAATGAAGAGGAGACCATCTAGAGGAATCCTGAGGTCGAAAGGACCTTGGTTTTCCTCTGTTTGAGCCTCACTTAATGTAGTATTCCTTCAACTGCATATGAGACCTGTAAATTTTAAATTTTAAATCTGCTTATATAACTACGGGAAAAATAGACAAGAAAAACTAGAACATTTCAGTGATAAAATTTAGCTTTTTGAGTCCACTTTATTGCTGCCTACAGATTTGTTTTGCTTCTTTAGGCCATGTAACTTCTTGAAAAATTTTGTTGTACTGATTTAATTTAAAAGCTGTTGAGGTTATATTCTTCTTTCTTTGTTAGTTGAATTCTACTAATGTTTTTACTATATGTGTTTTGAGTAATCTAAATGAGCATTAGAGTTTAGAAAATATTAAGTTATATTCAAATTTATTTAAGAGTAGATTTCTTTTTTTTTTTCAATATATGAAATTTATTGTCAAATTGGTTTCCATACAACACCCAGTGCTCATCCCAAAAGGTGACCTCCTCAATACCCATCACCCACCCTCCCCTCCCTCCCACCCCCCATCAACCCTCAGTTGGTTCTCAGTTTTTAACAGTCTCTTATGCTTTGGCTCTCTCCCACTCTAACCTCTTTTTTTTTTTCCCTTCCCCTCCTCCATGGGTTTCAGTTAAGTTTCTCAGGATCCACATAAGAGTGAAAACATATGGTATCTGTCTTTCTCTGTATGGCTTATTTCACTTAGCATCACACTCTCCAGTTCCATCCACGTTGCTACAAAGGGCCATATTTCGTTCTTTCTCATTGCCATGTAGTACTCCATTGCATATATAAACCACAATTTCTTTATCCATTCATCAGTTGATGGACCTTTAGGCTCTTTGCATAATTTGGCTATTGTTGAGAGTGCCGCTATAAACATTGGGGTACAAGTGCCCCTATGCATCAGTACTCCTGTATCCCTTGGGTAAATTCCTAGCAGTGCTATTGCTGGGTCATAGGGTAGGTCTATTTTTAATTTTCTGAGGAACCTCCACACTGCTTTCCAGAGTGGCTGCACCAATTTGCATTCCCACCAACAGTGCAAGAGGGTTCCCGTTTCTCCACATCCTCGCCAGCATCTATAGTCTCCTGATTTGTTCATTTTGGCCACTCTGACTGGTGTGAGGTGATATCTAAGTGTGGTTTTGATTTGTATTTCCCTGATAAGGAGCGACGTTGAGCATATTTTCATGTGCCTGTTGGCCATCCGGATGTCTTCTTTAGAGAAGTGTCTATTCATGTTTTCTGCCCATTTCTTCACTGGGTTATTTGTTTTTCGGGTGTGGAGTTTGGTGAGCTCTTTATAGATTTTGGATACTAGCCCTTTGTCTAATATGTCATTTGCAAATATCTTTTCCCATTCCGTTGGTTGCCTTTTAGTTTTGTTGGTTGTTTCCTTTGCTGTGCAGCTTTTTATCTTCATAAGGTCCCAGTAATTCATTTTTGCTTTTAATTCCCTTGCCTTTGGGGATGTGTCGAGTAAGAGATTGCTATGGCTGAGGTCAGAGAGGTCTTTTCCTGCTTTCTCCTCTAGGGTTTTGATGATTTCCTGTCTCACATTCAGGTCCTTTATCCATTTTGAGTTTATTTTTGTGAATGGTGTGAGAAAGTGGTCTAGTTTCAACCTTCTGCATGTTGCTGTCCAGTTCTCCCAGCAAGAGTAGATTTCTGCTAGCACATTAGAACTGATTTTTAAAGAAATACAATAAATGTCGAGACATACTGGAGCCATGGGTAATAATTACCAAGAATTTTCATTCATAAATTCTAAAGCTAAAGTGTTCTCCATTGGGAAAAATAGGAAAATGATTTTTCAAAGTGCACTATAATGTATTGTTGGATTCTGTTTGCTACTATTTTATTGAGAATTTTTACATCTCTGATCATTGGGATATGGGCCTGTAGTTCTCTATTTTAGTGCTGTCTTTATCTGTTTTCAGTGTGAGGGCAATGCTAGCCTCATAGAATGAATTTGGAAGTTTCCCTTCCTCTTGTATTTTTTGGAATAGTTTCAGAAAAATAAATACTAACTTTTCTTTAAATGTTTGGTAGAAATCACATCTGAAGCCCTCTGGCCCTGGACATCTGTTTGTTGGGAGTTTTTTGTTTTTGCTGTTATTACTGATTCAGTTCATTTGCTGGTTATAAGTCTGTTTAAGTTATCTTTTTCTTCCTGTTTCAGTTTTTTTAAGTTTATTTATTTATTTTTAGAGAGACAGATTGCGTGTGCACAAGCAGGGGAGGGGCAGAGAGAAGGAGAAAGATAATTCAAAACATGCTCTATGCTGTCAGTGCAGAGCCAGATGCAGGGTTTGATCCCATGATCAGTAAGATCATGACCTGAGCTGAAATCAAGAGTCAGATACTTAAACTGAGCCATCCAGGTGTCTCCTTCCTGTTTCACTTTTGATAGTATACATGTTTGTAGGAAATTATCCATTTCTTCCAGGTTGTCCAATTTGTTGGCATATAGTTTTTCATAGTATTCTCTTATAAATGTTTGAATTTCTGTGGTATTGGTTGTTATTTCTCCTCTCTTATTTGTGATTTTATTTGGTCCTTTCTCTTTTCTTTTTGATAAGTCTGGCTAGAGTTTATCAATTTTATTAATTTTTTTTCAAAGAACCAGCTCCTGGTTTCATTGCAGCATTATCTATAATAGCCAAGCTATGGAAACAGCCAAAGTGTCCATCAACTGATGAATGGATAAAAAGAATGTGGGATACATATACAATGGAAAATACTCAGCCATAAAAAAATGAAATCTTGCCATTTGCAACAACACGGATGGAGCTAGAGGGTATTATGCTAAGGGAAATAAGTCATTCAGAAAAAGACAAATACCATATGACTTCACTCATATGTTAAATTTAAGAAAAGAAAAACAGCAAAGGGGGGAGAAAAGAGAGAGAGGCAAACCAAGAAACAGACTCTTCACTATAGAGAACAACCTGATGGCTACTAGAGGGAAGGTGGTCATAGGGATGGGTTAAATTGGTGATGGGGATTAAGGAGGGCACTTGTGATGAGCCTGGGTGTTATATGTAAATGATGAATCACTAAATTCTACTCCTGAAAGCATTATTACTCTATATGTTAACTAACTAGAAATTAAATAAAAACTTGAAACAAAATATAATAAAATGAAAAGGTGAAATGCAATTAGACTGTGCTCTAACATATAATAACAATACATGCATGTGTGCACGCACACACACACACACACACAACAAAAATATTTACCTGGATTGGAAACAGATAAGCATGTCTGGTGGGATCAAAATGTCAAAGACAGAACAGACTGAAATCAGAGGTGTGATGAGCTCAAGATGCTGAAGCAGACAATGGTATCCACGATTTTGATCTTGCAGAATAAAGAAAGCAAAAAGTGTTCCACATGAAATGGGACTGGGACACAGTGGAAGATGGGAAGAGTACCGGGAGTTGGGGTCATTGCTTAAATCCAGGGGCTGAGTACCATCTATCCTCAGCTAAAGAGATTGATCATTCTGCATCCTTACCCATAGCTATAAAAGTTGATCAGAAGGAAACAGCCTTATCACAAAGGAAGTTGTACTAGGTGCTTATATAATTTGTTCTGGGACAAACCCGATGTTATCTCAGAATTACCTCAGAAAAGAGGGAAGAGAGAGGTTTAGGATGAAGCTTGATAGACAAAGATACAGTCAGAATAGGACGGAGAAAAAGATGGAAAAGGAGAAATATACATACATACATGCATACACACACACACACACACACACACACACGCATATATATGCATACATACACCCACAGAGGTGGGAAGAAAATAGAATATTGTCTTCAGAGTGGGAAGTAACAGTTAACACACCTAACCAATCCATCATAACTAAAAGAAAATATGTAAAGACATACGCTAAGAGGGTTAACCATTCATAGATCCTTACTAAAAGAATGAGAAAGAGTAAGAAAAATGATATGCTCTGGAAATGATTTAAAATTATGATAAATGTATTTATATTTAACATAATTTTTCTCTGCATGTGAGTTTTGAAGTACACTTGACCCTTGATTGATGTGAGAGTTAGAGGTTCTGACCCCTGCACAGTCAAAAGTCCTCATACAACTTTTCCTTTTCCAAAAACTTAACTACTGATAGTATACTGTTGACCAAAGACTTACCAATAACATAAAGTCAGTCAACACATATTTTGTATGTTATATGCATTTTATGCTTTATTCCTACAGTAAAGTAAGCCAAAGAAAATAAAATGTTACTAAGGAAATCATAAGGAAGAGGAAATACATTTAGAAAACAATATTATTTTTAAAAATCCAGGTATGAGTGAATCCACATAATTCATATCCATGATATTCAAGGGACAAATGTATAACATTGTAACTCTTTTTTAAAACTTTTTTTCTGAAATATAGTTTTTTTGAAACTATATTTGTTACATTTGTTACAAGTATACAACATAGTGAGTCAATAAGTATGTTATCCTTTGCTCACAAGTGTAGCTCTCATCTGTTACCATGGAACAGTATTAGAATGCTATTGCTATATTCCTTACATTACACCTTTTATCCCTATGACTTATTCATTCTATAACTAGAAGACTGTATCTCCCAATCCCCTTTACCCTGCTTTGCTCATCCCCCTACCCCTGTGTCCTCTGGCAACTATCAGTTTATATTTATGGGTCTCTTTCTGCTTTTTTGTTTATTCATTTGTTTTGGTTTTTAGATTCCACATATAAGTGAAACCATATAGTATTTGTCTTTTTCAATCTGGCTTATTTCACTTAGCATTATACCCTGTACATTCATCTATGTTGTCATTAATGGAAAGATCTCATCTTTTTTTTTTTTTTTTGGTGGATGAGTAATAGTTCACTGTATGTACATATGAAGGTATGTATACATACCACTTCTTCTGTATCCATTCATCTATTGATGGACACTTGGGTTGCTTCCATATCTTGGCTATTATAAATAAAGCTGCAGTAAATAAGGAGGTACATATATCTTTTCAAATTAGTTTTTTATTTATTTTTCTTGGGAAAATACCCAGTAGTAGAATCACTGGTATTTCCATTTTTAATTTTTTGAGGAAACCCCATACTGTTTTCCACAGTGGCTGCACCGATTTACCTTCCCACTAACAGTGCAGAAGTGTTCCTTTTTCTCCACATCCTCGCCAACACTTGGTATTTTCTTGTCTGCCCCCTTCCAACCATTCTGGGAAGTGTCAGGGTATATTTCATTGTAGTTTTGATTTGTATCTCTCTAATGATTAGTGATGTTGAACACCTTTTCATGTATCTATTGGCCATCTGCATGTCTTCTTAGGAAAAATGTTTATTCAGGTCCTTTACCCATTTTTTAATCAAAATGTTTGTTGTTTTGGTGTTTAATTGTATAAGTTCTTTATATATTTGGGATATTCAGCCCTTACAAATATATCATTTGTAAATATAGTCTCCTATTTAGCAGGTTGCCTTTTCATTTTGTTGATGGTTTCCTTAATTGTGTAAACACTCTTTATTTTGATATAGTCCCAATAGTTTGTTTTTGTTTCCCTTGCCTGAGGAGATATATCTAGAAAAAAAAAATGCTGCTAAGGCTGATGTCATTGAGATTACTGCCTATGTTTTCTTCTAGGAGTTTTATGGTTTCACATCTCACATGTAGGTCTTTAATCCATTTTTAGTTTATTTTTGTGTATTGTCTAAGAAAGTGGTCCAATTTCATTCTTTTGCATGTAGCTGTCCAGTTTTCCCAACACCATTTGTTGAAGACATTGTCTTCCCCCTTAAGTATTCTTGCTTCCTTTGTCATAGATTAATTGACAATATAATCATAGGTTTATTTCTGGTCTACCTATTCTGTTCCATTGATTTGTGTCTATTTTTGTGGCTTTACCGTGATGTTTTGATTATTACAGCTTTGTAGTGTATCTTGAAATGTGGGATTGTGATATCTCCAGCTTCGTTCTTGTTTCTCAAGATCGTTTTGGCTCTTTAGGGACTTTTGCAGTTCCATACAAATTTTAGGATTATTCTAGTTCTGTGAAAATTGCTGTTGGTATTGTGATAGGGATTGCATTAAATCTTTAGATTACTTTGGGGCACCTGGGTGACTGAGTCAGTTGAGCCTCTGACTTAAGGTCAGGTCATGATCTCATGGTGTGTGAGTTCAGCTCTGCATAGTGTCTGTGCTGACAGCTTGGACCCTGGAGCCTGCCTCGGATTCTGTGTCCCTCTCTCTCTGCCCCTCCCTCCCTCCCTCTCTCTCTCTCTCAAAAAAATAAACATTTTTTAAATATCTGTAGATTACTTTGGGTAGTCTGGGAGTGTTAACATTATTAATTCTTCAAATCCATCAGCATGCAATATCTTTTCATTTGTGTTACCTTCAATATTTTTCATCAACGTTTTATAGTTTTCAGAGTACAGATCTTTTGCCTTTTTTGTTAAGTTCATCTCTAGGTATTTTATTCCTTTTTGGTACAATTGTAAATGGAATTGTTTTCTTCATTTGTCTTTCTGCTAGTTTGTTATCACTGTATAGAAATGCAACACATTTCTGTATATTAATTTTGTACCCTACAACTTTACTGAATTCATTTATTACTTCTAACAGTTTCTTGGTGGAGTCTTTAGGATTTTCTATGTATAGTATAATATCATTTGAAATTAGTAACCATTTTGCTTCTTTATTACCAATTTGGATGCATTTTATTTCTCGACAGATTGTTGTGGCTAGAATATTCAGTGCTATGCTGAATAAAAGTAGCAAGGGTGGTCATCCTTGTCTTGCTCCTGATCTTAGAAGAAAAGCTCTCAGTTTTTCACGATTGAGGATGATGTTAGCTGTGGGTTTGTCATACATGGACTTTGTTATGTTGAGGTATTTTTCCTCTAAACCCACTTTTTGAGAGTTTTATCATGAATGGATATTAAATTTTTGTCAAATACCTTATCTGCATCTATTAAGATGATCATATGATTTTTATTCTTCATTCTGTTAATGTTGTGTATCAGGTTGATTGAATTGAAAATCCTCAATGATCCTTCTATTCCTGGAATAAATCTACTTGATCATAGTGGGTGATCCCTTTAATGTATTGTTTAATGTGGATTGCTAATATTTCATTGAGGAATTCTAGATCTGTGGCCTGTAGTTTATTTGTTTGTTTGTTTGTTTGTTTGTTTGTAGTGTCTGTCTGGTTCTGGTGTCAGGGTGATTATGACCATGTAGAATGTATTTGGAAGCTTTCCTTCCTCCTGTTTTTTGGAATAGTTTGATGAGAATACATATTAACTCTTGTTTAAATGTTTGGTAGACTTAAGTTGTGAATCCATCTGGTCCTGGACTTTTGTTTGGGGGAGTTTATTCATTACCAGTTCAATTTCGTTACTAGTAATCAGTCTGTTCATATGTATATTCTTAAATTATGGAATACCCAAAACATTTAGACTAATGCAAAGAACAATGTGATAAAACAAATGCCTATATTCAGTTATTTAGCCCTTTGGTATCCCAGCACTTTGCTAAATCTTCCTCAGACCATTTTTTAAAACTAAAAAAAAAAAAAAAAGTACTGATGCATAGGGGCACTTGTACCCCAATGTTTATAGCAGCACTCGCAACAATAGCCAAATTATGGAAAGAGCCTAAATGTCCATCAACTGATGAGTGGATAAAGAAATTGTGGTTTATATACACAATGGAGTACTACGTGGCAATGAGAAAGAATGAAATATGGCCTTTTGTAGCAACGTGTATGGAACTGGAGAGTGTTATGCTAAATGAAATAAGCCATACAGAGAAAGACAGTTACCATATGTTTTCACTTTTATGTGGATCCTGAGAAACTTAACAGGAAACCATGGGGGAGGGGGAGGAAAAAAAAAAGAGAGGTTAGAGTGGGAGAGAGCCAAAGCATAAGAGACTCTTAAAAAATGAGAACCAACTGAGGGATGATGGGGGGTGGGAGGGAGGGGAGGGTGGGTGATGGGTATTGAAGAGAGCATCTTTTGGGATGAGCACTGGGTATTTTATGGAAACCAATTTGACAATAAATTTCATATATTTAAAATAAAGATAAAGATTAAAAAATTAAAAAAAAAAAAACTAAAATGACCATTCAATCACAATTTGGTGTTGATCATTCTAATTCATATTAGAATCTATCTAGTTTTCTTTGAGAGATGTATTCCTTTATACAGATGCTCAAATAAAACATTTAACCTTATGTAGTGCTTTTTCACTCAGTACTATTTTTGGGATTTAGCCACATTTATATGGATACCACTGCCTTATCTGTTTTCATTGCTGTAGAAATTTCCATCTTCTGGATATATTATAATTAATTCATCCATTTTCCTCTCATTGGACACATAGGTTATTCCTGTATTTTTATTATCACCAAAAATGCTGCTGTAAATATCCTTGTATTTGTCTTCTCAGGCATATGCACTTGAGATTTTCTAGGATATATTTCTAATAGTAGAATTGTTAAGTTGCAGAATATAAGCATCTTCAACTTTAAGATATTGACAAATTGAATTTTTCTGCAAATGATTGCATCTTTCTTCTAGAAGACTGTGATAGTTTTTATATCTCAACATTCTTTTCAGAATTTAGTTAGTTCAGACTAATTTTTCCCATTTTATTTGTATGAAATATTTCATTGTGGTTTTATCTTGCATTTCTATGTGAGTTTAAGCATCTTTTCATATGTTTACTGGCTGTGCATGTTTTCTCTTCTGTACAGTTGCTTTATTATCTATATTTCAAGGTCAATATATTGTACCACTTCAGAGAGAACATTTACTATTCATATTCCAAAGGGATAAGGCTGATAAATAGTTTCAGCTACAGAATATCCTTTTAAATGCCCTTGAAATGATGGGACCCTCTGCCTCATGCTATGACCTAACCGTATGGTCTTAAGATATTATCTCAAATAAAACAAGAACGATAACTAGGCGTCTCTTTGATAATAAGAACAAATGAGCTACTATCTTGAAGTACTTTAGAATGTATAAATGAACTAATTTTTAATTCTTCTCTTGAATGTGGGAAGCAGTGATAATACCAAAGCAATGAATAATTGGTTTGCAATACATTTCATGATTATCTTTGTTAGACAGGAATAGTATCCACCATTAATAATCTGCTCTCTCTTGGAGCTAGGCAGCTTGGCAGACCTGATGTCTTTCATACTTATGCTGAAAGATGGCTCCTGCAGCAGTAACAACACCCAAGTTCCAAGTTAAAAGATGTGGAAAGGATAATGGGGAAAATATGGGTGCCACTGAGTGTGTCCACTTAAAAAAAATAGCTTTCCATGAATCTTTACCCAAGAGGCTTTCATTTGGACCTCATTGCCTAGAACTATGCCACATAGGTTCCATAGTAGTCAATGGTGGGTATGTATTACCTGCCATATCTCCTGCATGCCAGGTTAGTTTATATAAACAGACAATAAGTAAGATATAGTTTCTTCTTTCAAGTTACTTAAGGCCAGTGAACTCTGTCTCAACATTTCTACTTTATTAATTTTATATAATTTTATAAATGTGTTTTTACATAAGGACATATCCATAGAATTATTATTACAGTAGTTACATGGTGTAACTACTTTTCATTTGTCAGACCTCTGGCTTTCCTCCAGCTGTTCACTATTATAAACAGTGCTTCTGTGAACATCTCAGTAAATAGGATTAATTTTTTAAATAGAGGTGAATATTTACTTAAAGTGTGTTGCCATTTACAATGGTCATTGTTAAGGTGTCTCTGAACTGCATTAGCAAATACTGAGCCAATGCTCCTGGAGAAATAGAGGATTAGGTTGCTGCAATCCTCCACTCACATTTTTTTTTTTGTCAATCTATCAGTGCAAACCTTGTTTCATGTATGTTTCTGTTTAAAGACACCTTATTTACCATATATTGTTGATTCATTAACATTGATTTCATGGTCGAAATCACCATAACTAATGCCTGAATGAAGCTTACCTAAAATATGTATTTTTTCTGTAAGTCACATCACACCTCCTTGCACATAAGTGTACCAGACATCCCTTCAGCACTATGCTTGGGTCCATTTTAAACAGCAGAATAACCAACCCAAAAACACAAAAAGCACAAACAAAAAAGTGGTAAAAACAAAACAAAACAATTGTTTAACAATATAGGAATCTCAAATTTTTCACCCCTCTCCAGAGGTCTGTGAATGACTAGGAAAGTGCTTGAGGCATTTATTTTGGTGTTACAAATAAGTTTTAGTGAGTAGGAAAATTCACAAATACAGAATTAACTCTATTTCTAAAAGTAAAATTATTGTATGTTTTAGTATGAATACTCTTTTAGTTCATACCATCATTAGAACACCAATGGTATAGCTTCCTCTAGTTGCTGATAGCAGAAAGCAAACCTTGACCAAGGTTAGTTGGCTCTGGAATAATCAAACACTGGGAGGAGATAAGATGCCTCTATCTAAAAACTAAGTCTGTCAGAACCTCTCTATCTTATTTCTGCTTTGCTCTGAGATCTCCACGGTCTCAAAACAGCTTTTCTGCATGTTGCCAGGGACATGGTTATACTCAGCTCTGGACTCGTACTTTATCACCTAATCCAGAAGGAAAAGAAGCTTCTCTAACCTTCTTCAAGTTTGAAAACTCTTAGAGAAGGACTTGGGCAGACCTGACCTGAGTCCTAGGTTACTATAACCTGGGATACAGGAGATGAAGTTTGTTTTTGTTTTTTTTTGAGTTTTTTGTTTGTTCGTTTGTTTTGTTTTTATTTTTAGTAAAAAGGTGGGTAGCCTAGTTAGGGCCTCTACAGAGGTTCTGTCTGCTGTCTCCTTCATCACATCTGTCCACTTATGTTCCTTTTCTAGTAGACTTTGAGTTCCTTTAAAGCAGAAACCATGTTCACCTTAATAGTCTCATCACCTAACAAAGAGCCTAGAGTGGGTACTTAATATTCATTAAATATTTCCAAGTGAAAAATAAATAAGAGTAAATAAATACTTCCAGATTGTTCTCCAGAAGTTCAATTTCTTTTTTTCAAAAATTTTTTTAATGTTTATTTATTTTTTATTTATTTTTTAAATGTGAAATTTATTGTCAAATTGGTTTCCATACAACACCCAGTGCTTATGCCAACAAGTGCCCTCCTCAATATTAAGATCTACCCTATAACCCAGCAATAGCACTGCTAGGAATTTACCCAAGGGATACAGGAGTGCTGATGCATAGGAGCACTTGTACCCCAACGTTTATAGCAGCACTCTCAACAATAGCCAAATTATAGAAAGAGACTAAATGTCTATCAACTGATGAATGGATAAAGAAATTGTGGTTTATATACACAATGGAATACTACGTGGCAATGAGAAAGAATGAAATATGGCCTTTTGTAGCAACGTGGATGGAACTGGAGAGTGTTTAATGTTTATTTTTGAGAGAGAGACAGAGCATGAGTAGGGTAAGGACAGAGAGAGAGAGGGAGACACAGAATCCAAAGCAGGCTCCAGGCTCCGAGCTGTCAGCACACAGCCTGATGCGGGGTTCAAATTCATGAGCCATGAGATCATGACCTGAGCCGAAGTCGTATGCTTAATGGACTGAGCTACCCAGGCGCCCCCAAAAGTTCAATTTCTAAATGCTCACCCAGAGTCCTGTTAACAATGAGTTTTTAGTTTATTTTTTATTAAATGTTTTATTTTAACTTTAGTATAGTTATAGTATTATATTCGTTTCAGGTGCACAATACAGTGATTCAACAATTCTATACATTACTCAGTGCTCAAGATAAGTGTACTCTTTAATCTCCATCACCTATTTCCCCCATTCCTCCCCCCC
Source organism: Panthera pardus (assembly GCF_024362965.1). NCBI lineage: Eukaryota > Metazoa > Chordata > Mammalia > Carnivora > Felidae > Panthera > Panthera pardus. The sequence goes on from NW_026526654.1 coordinate 67,601,828, forward strand.
TCCTCTCCACTGGTATTTCAGAAACAAAACAAATGAGAAAAGGAAAAAAAGAGTTTAATCACTTTAATCCAAATTTTCTATATACTAACAAATTATTCCTTAAAATATATTTGAAAAAATAATTATGTATGTATGCATATGATAGATCACAAAAGGATCATGCAGGAGGAAAAACTGAATTTTAGGAAAGTTTTCTGCCTGTGAGGGCTTAAGTTATTACTAATTTTGAAAGAGCATCCTTTGAAAAACTTGAGATTCTTCATACGTTATGTGGAAGAAACAAAAAAAGCACAATACCAATTTATTTCCCAGATGTTTCAGTGAGGTAAGAAAATATTCCAAAGAACTTTAAGTAAATATAAAGCTTTACTGTTAAAGAGACTTCCCATTTTGGAAACACTGTTTACACAATCAATCCTTGGATGTGTTTGCTCTATATGTAGCAAGTTATGTTAACAAACTACCCTCATAATCATCAAGATTGGCCACTCATTAGTGAATACCCAGGGAGAGCATACAATTAATAATGAATGTTATTCTTGTCCAACAAGGATAATCATGAAATATATTGCAAACTAGTCATTAATTACTTTTGTATTATCACGGCTTCCCATATTTGAATAATTAAAAATTAGTATGTTTATACAACATTTGATACTTTCTAACATACTTCAGACAATGTCTCATTTGTTCCTATTACCAAGGAGAAGCCTAGCTCTTATTCCTGTTTTATTTGAGATTATATGTTGACGCCACATGATTGGTTAGTAGCCTAAAGTTGAGAGTCCCCAAACCCTCCAAAATGTACATTTCAAAGCCTGTAGCTGTAAACTATCAGCCTTAAACAGCTAAGTTTCTTAGGTTCCTTGGTCATCGTTCTATCAGTCTATCTCATGGTCTTTATTGAAAAAAGAAAAACATTGTCTAGGAAGTTTTCACTTGAAACATAGTGAGTACAGTCATTGTGTGATACAGTGAAAAGATCACAGAGTTTGAGTTAGAGGCTTTGGATCCTTGTGCATGCTCAGGGTTGTCAGCTAGGTGACCTTGACCAAGTTGCTCAACTTCCCTGGGTCTCATCTTTCTTTGTATATAAATGGGGAAATAGTAACATATACTTCAAAGTGTTCTTGTGAAAATTAAATGAGATATGATACATGAAAGATGCTGCAAAAATGGTAAATTGTTATATATAATTATTTGACATAATTTCAGTTTTTTGCCTGACTGAATACTCTGCTAGGTAGAGTTCTGCATGAGGGCTGAATCTGCATTTGTTTTATCTTAATGATACCCATTAAGATAGATTATAATAACTGGTAGATATATACATAAATAGTAAACACCTATTGAAATAATTATATAAAAGGAAGTTATGTAGCGATGTGGAACACTATATTTTTCCATCATTTTACATTTATTCTGTAAGAAGGTGAAGAAAAAACTTGGGAGAAGGAAAAGAAGCTGAAACATTTATTTTGCAAACTTTATGTTCCAAGTTCTGTTCTAAGCCTTGCAGAATATTTCAGGTAATAATCTGAATATCCCCCCAAAATAAAAATTATTATTACTACATTTACACACAAAGAAATTAAGGCGCTGAGAACTAATGAATTTGCTAATCTCACTCAGGTAGTACACAATTCAAATCCAGATCTTAACTCTCTTCAAAACTTGTTCTTAGAAGAAGTGGTATATATAAACAATGGAACACTACTCCGAGATGAAAAAGAATGAAATCTTGCCAGTTGCAACAATGTGGACAGAACTGGAGTATATTATGCTAAGTGAAGTAAGCCAGAGAAATGTATCATGTTTTCACTCATACATGGAATTTTAGAAACTTAACAGAAGACCATGGGGGAAGGGAAGGAAAACTAAGTTACAAACAGAGAGGGAGGCAAACCATAAGAGACTCTTAAATACAGAGAACAAACTGAGGGTTGATGGAGGTGGAGGGTTGTGGGGGGTGGGGGAATGGATGATGGCTACTAAGGAGGGTATTTGTCAGGATGAGCACTGGGTGCTGTAAGTAAGTGATGAATCACAGGAATCTACTCCCGAAGCCAAGACTACACTATATGTCAGCTAACTTGATAATAAATTATTTAAAAAATAAAATAAAATACAAATCTAAAAAATAAAGAAATAAAAACTTGTTCTTTATATTCTGCTGCCCTTTCCTAAACGCGTCTAATTGTCTTGGGTCTCTTAGTAATTCATGATGAAATAAGGGAACCTACTTTCTCCTGGCCAAATATAGATACCTGTCATTTGTCATTATGACAGTAATTGCCACTGTTAGTCTGAAGTCTCTGGAGTAGCATGTCCCAAACTGTCTTCTACGGAAAACTATTCCCATGGAATGCTACACAAATAAAAGGTCACATGTTCTATCCTTCCGCAGAGATTCACAGAGTACCATAACAAAATAAGGGCTCTGAGAAGTCATAAGCCAAGGTTATCTGTTAAATTTTAGTTAGCCAAAAGTGTCCTTTGACCATAAAAATCTTTCTTTTACCACACAGTGCCAATTAACATTCAGGGAAATGCTGTTTTATACACTGGGAAATACTAGATGGAAACCTTCTGGGAGCAAGTGCTTGTTTTCTAATTTAAATCCAAGTTAGTTAACATATAGTGTGACAATGGTTTCAGGAGTAGAATTTAGTGATTTATCACTTACATATAACACCCAGGCTCATCACAAGTGCCCTCCTTAATGCTCATCACCTATTTATCCCATCCCTACCCCACCGCCTCTCTAGCAACCCCCATTTTTTTCTCTGTATTTAGAGTCTCTTATGGTTTGCCTCCCTGTTTTTATCTTATTTTTCCTTCCCTTCCCCTATATGCAGCTGTTTTGTTTCTTAAATTCCACATATGAGTGGAATAATGTGATATTTGTCTTTCTCTGACTGACTTATTTCACTTACCATAATACATTCTAGTTCCATCCACGTTGTTGCAAATTGCAAAATTTCATTCTTTTTGGTCGCCGAGTAACATTCGAAGTGCTTTATAACTAAGTAAAACAATACCATTATACGAGACCTAAAATAGGTCACTCTGCGATAGAGTTTGTTTCATTGTTCAAGCCCAATGGTATCCTCTTTAGTAGGAAATAAGCCAGAGAACAAAGATATAGCATACAAGAAGACAGTGTTTCTCAACATAGCATGTGCCTTAGAGAAAGGTTCTAACCTATAATGAGCCTTGGTTCCCTGAGGGGGGGTTTTCTAAAGCTGAGGGGCAAATAGGTTTTCCCTGAGGTCAAATTTACCTTCCTTATGATTTTACTTAAGGTGATTCTTACGTGACTATAGGAACTATTTTTTAAAAGAAAAAAATAAGCATGATTCTACTATTATATAAACTTGGGCTAGCATTTGGGTATAGTGTATTATATGGCTTGTTGAATTCTGAGATGCTCATGAACTAGTCCTTTATGGAGAAATTGCATGCAAGGCCTAAGAACCTTGTTGAAACATGGGTAGAGGACATTGGCTGATGGTACATTGTTTTGTATCTGTACTAACTTCTCCCAAAAGGGGGTGATGGGAATTGTGTTATAATTTCTTAAAAAGTATCATGTAAGAAGAAGGAAATTTATGACTGAAGGATGAATCTGAAGATTGTGACACTTAAGAATGTGCCATAATCCTACATTCACTGATTCTGAACTTGCAGAGTAGAAAGGGGAAACCCTTCACTCTTCACAGGGGTCTGTCATAACACATAGAGCAGGAACTTCTACTCCAAACAACATGCCCTTATTGGGGAGAACTGTGATTATACAGGTAGCACTGTATTAGGAAGCTTTATTCCAGCCATTTATATTCAAAACATTCTTCAGTATACTTTCACAAGTAATAAAACTAATATTTCAACCTCTAGATATAGGATTCCTGACTCTCTATCTCTCAATCAATTGTTAAATTGGGGGGGTAGATAGACATTATCCCCCAAACTCATCACAATAGTTTGCTTGTGGTGCCCTAGGCAGAGCTTGGGGAGTCCGCAGGAATGACTGCAGATGTCACTTTTGGGTGCAATCCCCTTCCCTAACAATCACTTCCTGCCAGCCCTTAAAATTTACCCGAGATGGGAAAGAGATTTTTCTATCCCTTGCAGCAACTTGTTTTCTTTAACTGATTTTGGCAATCTTATTCTATGTTCTGGGAAATTGGACAAGTAAAATAAACTTGCTCAACTAGAATGACATCTTGGTTCTGCATACTGTTTTTAATACCATTATTGATTGTCAGACTCATAGGCACCAGAAAAGGCTAGACATCCAACAACAAACTCAGAGTATGTTCATCTTCCCTAGAAGGACAGAGATCATGCCTGATTTCTACACACTACCTCTGATGCCACTACTTAGTAGGCACTGAGGTATTCATTGAAAAAAATGAAATAAGGAGTTTTATTAGGCACCCCAGGTCAGTTAGTGGTAAGAATTCACTACTAAATCCTGTCAGTTACATCTTGTATGTAGATAAGATCAGTCAATAAATTCTACCTGGTTCTCTTTTATTTTTCCTTGAAGGGACATTTCCAGAGGAGGAAGCCAGGAAAACCCTGTTACAGGGTTTGGCATCAAATACCACTATAGTCTCCTGCATGAAGACTATTTCTGTCTTTTCACTCTGACTAATGCTACATCCCCATAGATACTACCTGTTCTGACTTGGCAATCTAAAGGGAAGTAGTTTGGGGTTTGGCACACGGGAGTCAGGGGAGAGGTGGAGTATAGTATTATTTTTTTCACAAATGTAAACCAATTCATGAACTATCTTATAGTAACAACCCAAGGGGAGGAAAGTATTCAAAAGTAGACTGTGATGGTTAATTTTATGTATCAACTTGACTGGGCCATGGGGTGCCCGGATATTTGGTTAAATGGTATTCTGTGTATGTCTTTGAGGATGCTTCTGGGTGAGATTAACATCTGAAACAGTCGACTGAATAAAGCAGATTGCTCTCCACAATGTGGATGGGCCTCATCCTATCAGTGGAAGGCCTGAATAGTACAAAAGGCTCAGGAAGGGAGAATTGCTCTCTCTGCCTGTCTAAAGCTAGAACATTGTTTTTCTCCTGCCCTTGGACTTAGATGGGAAGTAAGATCATCAGTTTCCCTGGCTTTGAAGATCTTAGGATTTCTCCACCTCCATAATCACATGAGCCAGTTCCTTAATATCTGTGTCTGTACATCTCTAGATTGATAGATGATAGGTAGATAGGAAGACAGAGGATAGGTAGACAGATTTATCTCCTATTGGTTCTCTTTCTCTGGAGAACCCAAAGAGAACATGTCACAACAATGCAAATTATTTAATCTGTAATAATCACAAGAAAAACACCACTCTCTAATACCATGGCCAGTTTAGGTAGATGTTCTTGACCCAGAACAAAGTTCCTTGTCCTTCAAAATGTTATGGTTATTAGCCTAGCAACTGAAGGATAAACTAAGATCTACCATTCAGCCTTCTAGGATATCAGAAACAAGCTAGACATTAATTCTATTATGGAGAACAAAGCATTTCCTTCAGATGACTGACTCAGCCCCAAGTTTCTTTAGGAGTTTTGTCCATGGTGGGGAGCTTCCCTAGGAGAACTAAGTGTCAAATCCTCTGCAGTACATGGATTTGTGACATGTCTACTGCTTAGGAAAAGACAGGTTATTTGCTAAAGGACTAGCAGTTCAAAGTGGACTCAGAAATCGTCAGTGTGATTCTTAGAGGTCTCCAAAGCACATACATCAGAAAACAGAGCGAAAATGTCCTCACAATGGAAGTTAAAATGAAAAGTGGGAAATATTATGGAAATAAGAGAGGTTGCCTAAATTTAGTTTTGGCCTTACAGGAACATTGCATCTCTATAAAGATAGGAAAAAAGGGACAAAGGAAAGGCTTAGAAAATACACTTAGGCTTTAAAAATAGAGAATTAAAAAATCTGCAATGGAAAAGAGGTATGAATCTTGAAAGGAGAGGGAGTGATAGTAAGTAAATTGCAACCGCCAAAAAATGACTTGAAGATTTTATTTTATTGAGAGAAAAATTTCAAAACTCTGAGTACATAGCTACTTTAGAAACACTTGGTATTGTTCTTTATAAATGCAAATTTCTAGACCCCATCCCACATCTCTGAATCAAAATATCTGGGCAATACCCAGGAATTCACATTTTGAACAAAACTTAGACGGTGTTTATACACTCTAAACTTTGAGAACCCCTGATATTAATGCATCTTCAAGTTACTGTAATATGTCCTAGATCCTTACCTATTTGTACTGCTGCTTTGAATCTAGGAGTACATCTCTGATTAATGAGAACATGAAAACCCCAATGTTCCTATAGAGAAGGACTGGAAAACCATTCTAGTCTACATTTGAAACAGTATGTTCATTGCCAGAAAAGAAGAAGCACGTAGATTCTGGAGAAACAGATCCACCCTCTGAGGTTTTGTTTTGTTTTTGTTTTTTTAATTACAAGTTTTGATCCACGTGTACTTATTTGTAAGGCCTGATACCCTCACACTGACTCAGCTATCATTTTTATCCTCTAAATGAGTCCTGGACAAGTTCGACTGAGAACTTGTCCTTGAAAAACTGAAGAGATCTTTTTTAAGCATATATTGTTTTCACTTATATAAAATAGTTACGCAGCAGTGAGGGCTCATTTTCATGCTCAAAGGAAATAGGGAATTGTGCAGAGGGTCCAGATATCTGGCTGTGTCACTATTGCATTCTAGAATCTCAGGCAGGCATTTCATTCTCTGACCATTCCTAATTTGTAAAAGTAGAGAGTTGGACTTTAAGGACTCTTAAGAGCCCTTCACACATCAACAGAATGTGGTCTTTTTTTCTGTAAAGTTTAAAATCGATTTATTTTGCAGCTGTTGGTTCTGGTAGAAAATTACTAACTCCCATATATTTCAAAGTTCAAAATTAACACATAGAATATATATCACAAAGTATTTAGTCCATATTTTCAATATAGATATTGCAAAGCATGTTGATGCCAGAGAGGAAGTTTGGAGTTCTGAATGCTTTGATAGTATCAATGCAGATCCCTGCTTTTGAGAGATGTGAGGAATTGCCAAGATTACACTATGCAAAAAGCAAATCTGGAAGACAGCCTTTGGGGAGTAATTTCATTTCAGTAAGAGAGTTTTGTCCTAACTATTTTAATGTATAAAACATCTTAAAGAATATCCATTTCAGGGCGCCTGTGTGGCTTAGTTGGTTAAGTGTCTTACTTTGGGCCTGGTCATGATCTCATGGTTGGTGAGTTCGAACCCCATGTTGGGTTTGCACTGAGATTCTCTCTCTCCCTCTCCCTCTCTCTCTCTCTCTCTCTCTCTACCCCTACCCTGCGCTTGCTCTCTCCCTCCCTCTCTCTCTCTCAAAATAAATTAATGAACATTTTTAAAATTTTAGTAAAAATTAAAAAAAATATCCGTTTCAACATTACTACCTATATAAATCTATATAAATTATTTTCTAATAACATCTTGACCCCTTAAGGTCATATTATATCTTGCACTACATATTACTAAAGAACCTAGATTTTATATTTCAAACATCTCACAATTATTTTGCCAACATCATTTTAGGAATTCTGTGATATCCTATCCTACAACCTGTATGTCTTCTACATTATCTCTAACCTTTAAGTTTGAAAGCGTAAAATATTTAGGAGACAAGGTTTATATCTCAGATAATAAAGTATCTGAGGTGCACTATCAGGTATAAACTGTATTATAGGATCTCAGAATGAAAAGATCCCTAACCAGATTATCATTCGTCCTCCTGCCATAATCCCACTTAGCCATCATAAAATGCAAGGATGAGGAAGATTTGTAATTATCCTATGTGATAATTATTACAATTTTAGAATACATTCATTATGCAGAATTCTCCCCTAGATTTCACCCAAGTTCCATAGAAGGTCACTTAAGTCTTGAAGTCCTTTTACTGTTGGTTGAAAAATTTTCTGTGGGCCAAAGACCAGAAAGTCCTTCCATTCTGAAAGCAAGGACACACGGCCCATCCATCTAAAGCCCATATCTTTCTTAAGTTTTTTTTAAAAAAAGATAACTAGATCTTACAGAATTCCAGCCTTACATCATTCTAAATTATTATCGTGCTTTCTAAAAAATCAAAAAGAAATCTTGAAACAAACTTTTCCTTCTCTAAAAATGTGTATAGTAGCAAAATTAGGGCTCTGAGCATTTTCTCCCAACTCAACTGATTACACCCTCTCTCCTTTCTATAAACTTCCTTTATGTAAAGTGGGACCAGGAGCAGCGACTAAGCCCTTTGCAGCTGCATCATTAGCAGCTCACGTCGTTATCTGGCCCATACAGTGTTATCAGAAATCTTCCGTCTTAGATTGTGAAGGGACTTTTGAAAATTTGCACCTGCGCATATTTTAGTAAAGCATTCAACTTCAAATCCAACAATGCCAAGGTTCTGACTGTAAGGTAGATGGGACTTACTGTGTTACAGCGGGTCATCTATCCAGCAGCCACTCTCTCTGGCAACTCTGCCCCCGTGTGGCCAATGTGCAGCAGGTATTAGGACCAAAGAGAAGAATGCAAGAATGGATTGGTTATTGCGTTATGATGAATGACCACACACGTTTTGTTGTTGTTGTTGTTGTTGTTGTTGTTGTTGATGTTCTCCACTGGAAAAGAGATAGCTGGAGGGTAATGGGCTGGGTGTTCTACAAGACTTCAAAGGACATAGGTTCAAATTCCTACTCTAGAACCTAGCGACTGTGTGACTTTGAGATGGCCCGTTAACTTCCTTGGGATGGTTTCTTAATCTATTAAAATTGGGAAAAGTGGCAAAAGCATAGACCCATAGATCAGTGGATCAGAATGGAGAGCCCATAACTAGACCCACACAGTTATAGTCAACTGATTTCTGTTATGGAGCAGAGGCAATTCATTGAAGAAAGGACAGATAGTGCCAGAACAATAAGACATCCCCACACAGAAAAATAAACCTAGACACAGCCCTTATACTTTACATGAGATTAACTCAAAATGAACCATGTATCTAAGTGTAAAATGCAAAACTGTGAAACTTCTAGAAGAAAACAAAGGAAGAAATCTATTTAACATGGGATTTGGCAGTGGCTTTTGATGATACGACATCAAAACCACAATTTGTGAGGAAAAAAAAAAGTGTCACTACGATTAAAGACTTCTGCTTGATCAAAGACATTGTTAAGAGACTGACAACACAGGCCACAGGCTTAGAGAAATATTTGCAAAAAAAAAATATCTCCGATAAAAAAATTATATTTAAAATTTGGACATGATGAGATTTATCTTTCACTGATGTTAAAGTAAATGAAGTGCCAATTTGTAAAGCTCCTGACATACAATTAATTCAATAGAGGGTTGCTTAATCTGAGGGCAAATATGTAATAGGGTATAATGCAAATGGGTATTTAATTTTCCTAATGCCTCATACACAAGTTCATAAGAAACACTTCATAAGTGATCATGTTGGTGAATTTTAACTCATTGCCTCACTCGTCTAGCCATTCTTTCTAAAACAGGAAGGAGCTCAAAAAAATTCCCAGGCTGGTTTCATGTCTGTTCCAAAAGGAATAAATAATGATTCATGCTTTCTGGGAAAGACAGAAAAGGACCATCATAAATGCTTATGAGAAAGATGCTTAAGAAGGCACACAAAAAAGTATTGGCTCAAGACACATAGCAAATTATTCCAAAGCTTGAAGAAAATCTAATTGTCAAATATTGAAGTGATACAAATGATCTTCACAGTGTGTTTTTTATCATATTTTCATCCCAAAGTGCAAAGTTATGGGGAGCTTTTATTAATATCTTCTTTTTTTGTAGTAAGGTAGGCTTCAGTGTTCTGTTGCATTTATTCCAATCAACAAAGGCTGACTGATTGATAAAAAGGAGACTAATCTTCTCTGTTCCATTCCTTCTCTGAACACCTATCATTGACTCAGGGCCACACTAGAAAGACTGGACCTTTTTCATTTAATGTGCTTTTGCTCCTTCTCCCCTGCTAAGGTACAATTTCAGTGACTGAAAGAACTTCGTCTCACATTTTGTCAAAAACTTGCATGCAGGGACCAGAAGACAGATCCAGAGAGAATACAAAAGAAGAAACTATGGATATTGAAAGTAAAAGTAAAATGGACATCCAAAACAATAAGGAAATAACACAAAGCCACCTAAAGCAAAGCTATTGTATAGAATATACACTATGTCCATTGAGGCTGCATAGATTTGAATAGATAACATGTTAAAACTTTCTGGTGGGGGCTGATGACACTGGAGTTACATATTTTTTTCCTCAAGTTTTTATTTTAACTAGTCCAGCTAGCTAACATACAGTGCAATATTAGTCTCAGGTGTAGAATTCAGTGGTTCACCACTTACATACAACACCCGGTGCTCATTATAACAAGTGCAATCCTTAATACCCATCACTTGTCTAACCCATCCCCCTCACACCCACCCACCTCCCAACTAGTAGCCATCAGTTTGCTGTGTATACTTCAGAGTCTGGGGCACCTGGGTGGCTCAGTCATTTAAGCATCTGACTTTGGCTCATGTCATGATTTCACCGTTCATGGATTCAAGGGAGCCTACTTGGGATTCTCTCTCTTTTCCTCTCTCTCTCAAAATTAAAATTAAAAAAAAAGTTTCTTGGTTTGCCTCTCTTTTCTTCCCCTCTGTTCATTTGTTTTGTTTATTGAATTGTACATATGAATGAAATCATATGTTGTCTTTCTCTGACTTATTTCACTTAGCGTAACACTCTCTAGCTCCATCCACATCATTGCAAATGGCAAGATTTCATTCTTTTTTACAGCCGAGTAATATTCCATTGTATATATATACCACCTCTTCTTTATCCATTCATCAGTCAATGGACATTTGGACTTTTTCCATAATTTGGCTATTGTTGATAATGCTACTATAAACATCGGGGTACATAAATCCCTTCAAATTAGTATTCTTGTACCTTTTGGGTAAATACCTAGTAGTGCAATTACTGGATCATAGGGCAGTTCTATTTTTAACTTTTTGAGGAATCTCCATACTGTTTTCCAGAGTGGCTGTTCCAATTTTCATTCCCATTAACAGAGTTAATATGGTTTCCCTTTCTCCACATCCTTGCCGACACCTGTTGTTTCCTATGTTGCTAGTTTTTGCCTTTCTGGCTGATGTGAGGTAATATCTCATTGTAGTTTTGATTTGTATTTCCCTGATGATGAATGATATTGAGCATCTGTCTCTTGGCCATCTGGATGTCTTCTTTGGAAAAAAATGTCTATTCATGTCTTCTGACCATTTTTTAAAAACTGAATTTAAATCTTAAGGCAAGAAAGGACATGGGAGGATGATTCAGCAGATGGTGTAGGGTGAAGCGGGAGGCAGTAGGAAATTATTGTGAGCAATGGTAACGTACTTGGCATACCACACAGCTAAAATGGAGAGTCTGTTTTGGTAAGTAAAAAGGGAAGAGGATGGAAAGAAAGGAGCAAGTTGATGAGTGTAAAGGTGAGTCTGCTGACACTTGGCTCTGTCTCAAGCAAACATTCCTTGCACTTCCTCATTTTTACTTTCGTTGTCTCTAAGAGATCTCTAATGTCCCTGTCAATTGTAGTGTTTGTTAAATCTAGACTTTGCTTTAAAATGACTTTAGGGAGCACCTGGATGCCTCAGTCAGTTGAGAGAGGGACTCTTGATTTCCACTCAGGTCATGAGTTCATGGGTTTGAGCCCCACAATGGCTTCATGCTGACAGTGTGGAGCCTGCTTAGGACTGACTCTCTCTCTCTCTCTCTCTCTCTCTCTCTCTCTCTCTCAAATAAACTTGAAAAAATGACTTTAGGATTATCTGCCTCTCCTATCCAGCAGCTGTGAAGAAAAACCTGAACTTGTTACCAGCTGAAACTTGGAAAAGGAGGGGTTAAATGTGGCCCCCTATGATGGAGGTTGGTGTCAAAGGAGGCTGAAATTTACAATAAATTTACACTATACTAAGGACACATACCTCCTACTTCTTTACCCAAAATCACCCCCACAGGCTTGAAAGTAACAGATTTTGTTCGGGAAAAAAATCTCAGGTTTGGAAGCAAGACAAAAATAGGTCAATCTCTGCAAGACTCTGATTAGCATCCTAGACCTATATCCTGGGTGGGTTATTCTTTATTCAGCTTATAATTTCTCCTAGTCATGATACTGTCCAGTGGAGTAGATGAAGTTTTAAGAGGGCTATCTTTCCTGCCAGATGATTGTGAGACGTGAATATGCTTTCAATATAATCATCCTATTATGTAGCTCCAGGAGTAAAGTGTTCTTTTGAATTTGGCTATCATCATACTGTAAGAAGAGCATCCTCCATATGCTAAAGTGCCATAACCTGTGGGCTGCAGCTTGCTTTTGCACTGCAGATTTTTCACTGTAATTGCATGTAACACTTTATTTATAGTAATGAAAAAGTACTTAAAATCCAATTACATAGATGGAAATTGCATATCTCTAAACAGATGTAGAATAATTAAAAAGAAATCCAGTGCATCTCTATAGAAACTCTTTGAAATTACCAAAATGATTTATTTCAATATCCTCCAAGCTGTTCCTCTGGTTAAATTGCTAGCCTATACTAGGTGAGCCTAGTACACCTTTCATGTGGCTTAATGGGGAATTGAAATGTAGTTTCCATGCATTTGCTTTTCTTTCTATGACCCAAATAATTCATTTAAGAGCAATATGCTTCTATAAATTTCCTTTGCTCAGAGGTTGTTTTGGTGAGCAAAATTCCTTGCTGGGAACATCTCCTGAGATGTTTACTGGTGAACTGAGAGTAAAAGGATGGTTTTGCCAGTGTGGATAAGGAAAGTGTGGCTTTATGGGACTATATCATTCAATGACTGCATCAAACTTCCTCTATTACATCAGTGGAAGAACCGGGACTGGAAACTCGCCACACGTGAGAAATCCCTGGTTGACCTCCATTTTTTGTGAAAGCAAATAGGAATATCTTGAATAATGGAAGTCCATCACTCTTGTTATCTATGCTCTTAACTATTTCCTTCTGAGCCGCTCCAAAACAAAACCATAGTTTATCAATATAGACAGCTGATAGCCATCTTTCTCTTTGTTAATGGAATGATTGTTATAGCCTAAAAGCTAATGACACACATGAATCTAACAATTATAAATGAGTCTATTTTGCCCAAAGAAAGATTCTTGTTCTACTTTGTAGTTTAAAAAAATACTCTCAGAACTCTTGGGCTTACAGAAAAATAATCTCTCTGAAAACTCATATTAATAACTTTAATATTGCATTAATATAATTTCTATCTTTAATATGTCAAGTACAATTGAAAATATTTTCCGTAATAAAAATATATGTATTATTTATACCTAACATGGAAGAGAGGTTGAATTTGCTTTGGACTTATTTGCTATGTACAATTTTTTCTTTGTAATGGGAATAATAATCCTGACATTTCTTAAAAGTCCCAGCAATTGGCACATTGTTTGGAAGCTCTTCTTCCAGTGTAACATTAACATACCTCCTTTTCTCATTTTCGTATTCCTAGCCTCAACAGAAACCTAGAAGCTTTTTTCCCCAACAAGTATTAAGGTAACTCTAGATCATTCGATTCCTTCTGTCAACCCTGCCACATCAGGCTTATTTTTTCCTTTAGTTTGGTGCCCTCTTTCTCTATCCTCTGCCTTCTCCCTTATCAAAACATGCTCTCAGGAACAGATCAGGTATCAGTCATTTTCATATGAGTGTGACTATCAGTTGCTATCCTATCTTGTTTCAGTAGGTGCAGGTATTAGGAAGTGGGCAAAAAAGGTAAATTGAGGAAGTAAGAGCCTTATAACCCTTCAAACTATTCTACACTTTCACCTTATTAGACCCAATGTAATACTTAGTCTGCAAGGGAGAAGGAAGTATGTTCCTCTCCAATGTAGGAGTCAAAGAAACCTGATGATAGGCTCCGTGATCTCCATGATCCTTGTTACCACCCCACCCCTCACGTGTCTGGCAGGAAGACACATTGCTCTTTGGATTTTGTGACTGTGATCCAGTAATTTGTGACCTTTTAATTCATTTCTTACTGGTCTGTATCCCTTTGGTTACTTTCTATTTTTCAATTAAAAGACTTCTCACACTATAACAAACCCTGTTCCTTTCCATTTTTTCCAACTGTATTCTGATGTTTCATTTCAAAAGAGATGATAAACCTAATGTTTCTGATGACCAGCTTTATCATCATATAAAATGTAATTTTAAATCATTGGACTAAGCATATTATTCATGTCACATCTCTTTAGCCCAGATAAGGAAGTCCAATTCTATTGGCAAGTGACCACAATATGTCTCTTGACTTACCAGTCCATTTCTTGATTGACTGGACTGTCATGCCCCTGGGCATAGTAGGCATAAGAACGATAAATGGCCAGGCCAAGGAAGACCCCAAGTGCTATGGAGAAAAATGCCCTCTTGTGCAGGATGGTTGCCTGGGTCAGGCAGACCTCTCATTCTGAAAAACTTGCCATTCAGAGTCTCCTTCCACAAGGAAACAGAGGCAGTGGAAATGCCTACTACCTACTCTTTGGGTCTGTCTCTAAGGAAGATGTTGAAATCAGTAGGAATAGAAATCAGAGAGTAGAAGCCAGAATAAGAGATTTCTCATGCCCGAACCTCAGCCAGCCTTCCTGCTGATGCTATGAATGGTATGACAAAATGGCCTTTGTCCTCTGAGCCAGTGGAAGGGATGGAGACAGATCAGAGAGAATGAAAAGAGACCAAGCTTGCACAATAAGAACTTTTATGTGGAAGTCAAAGTGGATAAAGTCTGATTGTCCCTGGAGGCCTTGTGAAACCATTTCTTGGAACATTTAGCCTAGATTCCATAAAGATAAGGCATATTTGTACATAACGTGTCCAGAGCAGTCAGTGCTCCAAATGGAAACAACACACTGCCCAGACTGCACTAGTCAGCGCTCATGATTTCCATGCCCTTTAGTGTTTCTGAGTGAGTAGATGGCTCTAAGAGTGGCTCATCTAATAAGACCAGAGGAATAGGCAGCAAGGTGGACAGGAGACATGAGAGTGTCTCTCATGCACATAAGAGTGAACATGAATGAAGGCAAAAGCATTGAAACCTTGAACTGAAAAGGAACAACCATGAAGTCAACATGGAAAATGATGGAGTAACTGAATGTAGGAATTAAGTAGAGGAAGCACCTGCTGATACCTAGAGCAAAAATTCAGCCTCTGGTTTCCTATCTATCCTTTTCCAACTCAACGTGCATTTCCCAATATTTCGGAGATAAGAATTTGAGGATAAAATGACCCTTACTCATTTCCTTTTCAATGTCCCTCTAATGACCTTAAGATATTCAGCATTCCTAAAAAATTTTTTTAATCTTTATTTATTTTTGAGAGAGAGACATAGTGGGAGTGGGGGAGGAACAGAGAGGGAGACACAGAATCTGAAGCAGGCTCCAGGCTCCAAGCTGTCAGCACGGAGACTGATGCAGGTCTCAAATTCACAGACCACGAGATCGTGACCTGAGCTGAAGTCGGCTGCTTAACTGAGTAAGCCACCCAGGCACCCTCCAGCATTCCTAAAATTCTAAGTCTTTTCTCTCCAGAACAGTTATCTGGGTACAGGACTAGCACTGAAGTGAGAACTGCAGAGTAGGAAGAGAAGTGAGGGGAGCCTGGCAGAGGGGTGCACTCAACTTCCTTCAAAGGGGAAGAGAGCCAAGACTTTGCTTCCAGTCTGGAGACAGAGTTTAGCCCCTCTCCCCTACCACAGACAGATAAACCATAGAGTGAAAGAGAATATTTTGGCATCTGAATTTTGAGGGGAAGAGAGACTTTGGCTTGTCCATTAGGAAGATGGATGGTCATCTTTATATTCCAATTCTCAAATTAGAACCATCCCTAACTTCTGTAATATACTATAATCAAAAATTTATATTCTCATCTTCTCTGGCAGTTTCTGGTCTCAGAAACCCCACTCTAGGTAAGTAGAGACATTCCTGGTCCCTATTATCTTAGGAATATAATTCCCAACCCTTGTTCTCTTTCTGCTCCACCCCTGGTCACAGCTCAGGATATCATTAGAAAATGCTTCCCCGAGGGGCACCTGGGTTCCTTAATCAGTTAAGCGTCTGACTCTTGATTTCAGCTCAGGTCACTATTTCACAGTTCGTGGGATCAAGCCCTGCGTTAGACTCTGTGCTGAACGTGGAGCCTGCTTGGGATTCTCTCTTTCCCTCTCTCTCTG
Organism: Panthera pardus; assembly: GCF_024362965.1. Taxonomy (NCBI): domain Eukaryota; kingdom Metazoa; phylum Chordata; class Mammalia; order Carnivora; family Felidae; genus Panthera; species Panthera pardus. Next base: position 67,618,156 of record NW_026526654.1, read on the forward strand.
CCCCTTTGTCCCTCCCTCCCTCTCTTTTTCTCTCTTTCTATCTTTCTCTCAAAATACATAAATAAACTTAAAAAAACAAAAAGAAAGAAAATTCTTCCCTGAAAGTAGTGAGCAAATGGGAGTTCAACATGTACATACGTGCAAACGGCTGCAATCAGTCGACAATGCTTGGCTGTTGAACTGAGGAGGTGAGTCTGGCTAAACCAGCTGGTCACAGTCTAGGCTCCCACTCTCCAGTACCAGTGTGCACATTGCCACTGCCTTGATTTCTTTTTAAGACCATGATCTCAGAGTTAGAGTCCAAGAACATCTTCCCTAATAAACAATACTACCACAGCCTGAAGTTTCATCTTAGAAGGCAATTAATTACTTGATGCACTGAATCTAAAGTTGCTACTATAGAGAGGCTTCTATTGTCCCTAAAGAAGGTCACTTCCATGGATCTGAATTAAAAAGGAGTTAGTTATGCACAGCATTGTTCCTGGTATTCGCTGTGTCATTGCTTTATTCCAATATGCACACACATGTGGAACCAAGGTAGTTTCAGAGGGAGAATAGAGACATAAAAAAGCAGTAAGTCACTGAGAGTTATGAGAAAGAGGGAAAAAATTAGAACAGGTGCTGTTGCCAAGCCTACAATTCCATGTCTGCAGTGACCTCTTTTATTCAGAAGTGCCAACTCCACTCCTCCTTCTCTGCTGCCTCCTGCACTCACCACTCAATCCCGTGGTCTCTATACCAAGTATGAAGTCTTTGGAAATTGTCCTGATTTAGGAAACTGGGGTCAGCTTTAGTCATGATATATGAAATTTTATTTTCAAGGAATTGAGACAGCAGTTCATTGGTGACCACCTGAAATCTATTCTGTGGAACCAACCAGGAGGCCATTAATGTTCCTTTCAGTTTGTCTGAACTTCAGAAAGGTTTCTTCCTGACTAGAGGTCCCTGACTTCCTTTTTCTTAGAGCAGTGCCTTTAGCAAATTTGCAATTGTAAATTATTTCTGCTTCTTTGAGATGTAAATTTTCTCCCAGCCTCTTGCTGGCTTCACAATCCAGGAACATCTTTCTAAGGAGCTGGGAGTCATCCCTTTGAAATGTAATCATCAAGGTTATTCGTGGCTCCTGTCTTCCAGTCTCTGAGGGAGGGTCGGAACCTAACTTAGGTAATTTACAGTTAGCAAACACAGATGGTTTAATCACATTAAGGAACTCCCTTAATTAAAATTTAATTCCCTTAATAAAAACTCCCCCTCCACGTCCTCCGGTACTTTTCTACCATCTCACTCCAGCACTTAGAAACTCTCTTATCTTTTATTTCAGCGGAGCAGAGTTTAATCTCTCTCCTCTACTATAATTGTCTTGACCCCTATTGCAGTAGTCTTGAATAAAGTCTTCCTGCCTGTCTCACTTACCTGGTACAATTTTTCTTTCACTAGAATTTCAAATTTGTGAATCTGTTTCAAATTAATTTCCTGCATTATCAAACCTAAAAAAATACTATCGGATGCATGTCGTCATACATTTGTCAAAACACATAGAATGCACAATACCAAGAGGGAACCCTAATATGAGTTAGGGACTTTTGGAGATAATGATGTGCCAAAGTAGATTCACAGATTGTAACAAATGTACTTCTCTGGTAGGGGGATGATGATAGAGACGGAAGCATCACAAGGCGGGGAAAGGGAATACAGGAGAACTTGGTATTTTCTTCTCACTCTTGCTGTGAACCTAAAATTGCTCAAACAAGTTCTGTTATTAAAAAAACAACGACTGTGTGTTGAATTCTTATATTACCTTCAATGGATTCTTCCTGGTCCTGTGAAGAGACTGGGGCAGAATCCATCAAACATTTCACTGAAAATCCAGAGCCTGAACCAAGTAGCTCAATCTCCTGAATCTTGTGTGACTATAAATAATGTCATTTAGAGCCAGAAGTTGCTCAGAGGTTAAACATTAATTCTCTTTCCTAAATGTATTTTACAAGCCTTGAAGGTGGACTGAGATCTGGGTATCTTATGAGAACTTTCTATAGACTGAGTTCCTGACCCTTTCAGTGCTAAGCAGGCAGGATCAACTTTCATTTCATTTCATTTCAGTATTTTAAATGTGAAAATACGTTAGACCCGAGACTAAACATAGGCAGGTTTGCTTTACATAAATGTGACCACACATTCTTGCAAAATGACTGTAACTTTGACGGTTTTAAAATTTATACCATGCAATTTTTAATTTTTTTATCATAGAGCCTGATTTTTCTCAGTTCCCCATTTGATTTTTTAACCAAATCTTTGATTGAAATTTATTTTTCTACTGAAGCTTCCAGTTTATTATGGTTTAGTTTTCCTAATAGAAGTACTGTGAAATTGAAGGCTCTCTTGTACTGATCTAAGTCTACATAGAATGAGTCATTCTTTAATGAGCCCCTCTGCTATACTGCAGACCCCTATTGCCCTAGGAAGACAGAGAATCTCATATGCAGTTTCCTTTTCTTAGGTCCTCCTATTTAATTTACCACTGTAAAGGGCATATAACTAAACATTTTCTAAGGAAAAGGAGATTATGTAACAGAAAACCAGACCGCTTGAATTATTAAATCCTTAGGGGTCACTTTGCGTTTATCATTTCACCTTTAAAGAAAGGTTGTAACATTTACAGACTACTGTGTGACTTACATGAGTCAGAACACTGCCTTGCTATTTACGTACCAAATTGCCTTGAGAGAGGAGAGTGAAGTCCCCTCTCACATTTAAATGCTCAAAAGCAATTAGCTGTGCTGGATATGGTATGATCTAAGGAAGGTTATAAAGGAAAATAGAATTTTGTTCAGCCTGAATCAAATTGTGTCCTAAGTTGAAGTGGGTTTATGTTCACATAGACAAAAATATTTTGGTAGATGAATTACTTGATTTCTGCTTTAAAAAAAAAATTCATAGACTGCATTTGCTTAAAGCTTTATGGGGAGTGTTGAAAATCCCTTTTTCTCAAATTCATAATGGCTCACTGAAGAGAAGTCATGATTCAGGTTAGTTTTAAGTTCCTTTTAGGCTAATCACAAAACAAAATTCAGTTAATTGGCATAAAATAACCTCTTTTGACTCCCATTTTAAGTGTCTTAAAATTTTAACTTGTGTGCAGTTTTTATGCAGCATATAGTTTCATTTCTAATGCCAACATCCATGCATAGACTGCATTTGCTTAAAACTTTATGGAGAGTGTTGAAAATCCCTTTTTCTCAAATTCATAATGGCTCACTGAAGAGAAGTCATGATTCAGGTTAGTTTTAAGTTCCTTTTAGGCTAATCACAAAACAAAATTCAGTTAATTGGCATAAAATAACCTCTTTTGACTCCCATTTTAAGTGTCTTAAAATTTTAACTTGTGTGCAGTTTTTATGCAGCATGTAGTTTCATTTCTAATGCCAACATCCATGAGGAGACCATCCTAATTAACTAATTGTGACTGTAGAGTTTGATCCATTGTACAGTATTGCTCTCATTATTGGAAAGCAGGGAAGACCAAATACTGCTTCTCAAACTCCTGCCTTTGCTTTGATGCTAAGCTGCCATCTGTGTCCTGAGGTCCTACCTGATTCCCTCCCTGTCCTAAGCTCTGTGGGAATACACTACACGTAAAACAATTATGCTTTGTATTATATATAGGTTTCTCCACACCTGCCATTGCATGTTTAAGTGCAGATTCTCAGAGATTGGACTATAGACCTAAATATTCTATAGCATCTAGTTCATAGCCTCATGCATAGTAGGCTCTCAGGGAATGAATAAATTGCCCCACATTTCAAGAAACTGTAAATACATGGAATTAATTTTATTACCATGTAAGCACCCTATCTTCTAATTTCCCCCTTTTCCTCTCCCACAAAACTCCACCAACACACACATAACAAATATGGACATTTAAAAACCATTTTCCTTTGTTCTTTTTCATTTTCTAAATTCCATCTGTTGCAAAAGATGAAATGTTGACGGTAAAGGTACAGAAAACACCCACATGCCCATGCCATAGCTGATTCAGCCAAATCTACAGAGAAATGCTCTCCTAGCAGGCAATTCAGTCTATGCATCTTCACTATATCCCTACGATATGCTAGGCACCATCAGGTAGGGACATAGTGGTGAGCAAAACAGACATGGCACCTGTCCTGTGGCATTCGCAACCTACCTGGAGAAATAGACACAAAGTAAACAAAAAAAAATGGCAACATAATTACAACTGTGATAAATGATACAGAGGAAAAGAAAGTGACACTAGGGGTGCCTGGGTGGCTCAGTTGGTTAAGCATCTGACTCCTGTTTTTGGCTCAGGTCATGATCTCATTGTCATGAGATAGAGCTCCGCTGAGCCCATGCTGAGCATGGGCCTGCTTGAGATGCTCTCTCTCCCTCTCCCTCTCTCTCTCTCTCTCTCTCTCTCTCTCTCTCTCTCTGTCTCTTCCCCGCTCTTGATCTTGCTCTCTCAAAAATAAATAACATTTTAAAAAGTGACACTAGGGGAAAGAATGCTGGGGAGGAATCACTTCAGAGTGAATGCTCAGTAGGAACTTCTCCAAAGAGGTATTATTCAAGTTGACATTTGAAAATGGGCAATGACTAGTGGGGAAACAACATCTCTCTCTTTCTTTCTCTCTCCCTCTCCCTCTCCCTCTCCCTCTCCCTTCCTCTCTCTCTCTCTCTCTCTCTCTCTCTCTCTCTCTCTCTCTCATACACACACACACACACACTCACTAGCATGTGCCTACTGAGAATGGGGTGTGTTTTATGAACAGAAACTTAGTGAGGGGTGGACAGAGAATACCATTTCTTTAGATTGGAGAGAAAGGCAAGAACATGATCATGCTGAGCCATGTTGAGCTTGGCTGAGGTATTTGAAAAGGTGAGACTGGCTACTTTGTAGAGAATGGATTAGAATGGAAATTCTGAAGGGGGAATGACATCAACTGTCTGACAGAATAGGAAGCCCTGGACCACCAATAGTTTCATGAACAAATTCTCTGGGGAGAAGCCCGGAACTAATTGACAGAATACTGCACTCTGAGGGAATGCAAAACCAATGAGGAAGAGAACCCCTAGCTCACAGCTTCTCCTATCAACAAATTTTTCATTGTAAATATATTAAACCACCTCAATCAAAACGTATGAGGTGGCTGAATGCATTTAAAGACAAAAACAAAAACACCAAGATCCAATTGTCTGTAAGAGGCTCATCTTAGTGTTAAGGACACAAACAGGCTGAAAGTAAGGGGATGGAGAGAAGATACTCCAGGTAAATGGTAACTAAAAGAGAGGAAAGTTTGAGTTTCTTCTTGGAAGAAAATGAGGTTCAAGGGACATGGGGTTAGAGAGGGAGAGAGCCAAAGCATAAGAGACTCTTAAAAACTGAGAACAAACTGAGGGTTGATGGTGGGGGGGGAGGGTGGGTGATGGGTATCGAGGAGGGCACCTGTTGGGATGAGCACTGGGTGTTGTATGGAAACCAGTTTGACAATAAATTTCATATTAAAAAAAAAATAAAGACCTCTTACAACTTAGCAAAAAAAAAAAATAAATAAAAAGGGACATGGGGCAGGGGACTTTTTAATGTATTGTCTTAGAGTATATTCTGATACTTTAGCTATATTTGTAAACTTGGATAACAAAAATTGTAGTCATAGATTATAACCACTCCCCCCAGAAACTGATAGATCAAGTAGCCAAAAAGTAATTGAAAATCTCAATAACATGAAAAAATCAGTTTATATTGATAAATGTGCATGTATTTTCACATGTTCACATTAGAACAGTCAAAAAATTATACTAATGACAAAGCATCAATACTGCCAAAGAAATGCTATTGTACAGAGTATATTATGCAACAAAATTGGTAATCAATTATAAAGATATAACTAAAAGGACATTTAACTGGAAACTATAAAGTATGCCACTAAATGGAATTTTTGTATGATAAACAGCAATATGAGAGAATATTGGGATTAAATAAAGGATTATGTGTCAAATTCTGGAGAACACAGCTAAAGAAATACTTAGAAATTTATAATTTTTAATACATTTATTAAAAAACACAAGAAAGGTAGGAGACAAATATGTTAAGCTTTCAATTGAAAAAGCTAGAAAAAAAAAGGAATAGAATAACTCTTCACTCACGGCCATACACATAAAAATTCTAAATAAAATTTTAACTAACCAATTTCAATATTATATTAAAAATGCATCATGATCAAGTTGGTTTTGCCTCAGGGATGAGAAGAAAAATTAACATCAAAAAATTGTTTAATATACTTCACATTAATGAAATAAAGAGGGAAAAATCATACCATCATAATAAATGAAGAAAAGGCATTTGATGGTATGTCAACATCTCTTTACAATGCAAATTAGCTGAAAGATAAATGGAAGGGGCATTCTTTACCAAAATTAGCTGACAAATTACAGATAGAGGACATTTGTACCATCTAAAACTGACAAGAGATTACTTTCTAAAATATGCAAGGAACTCCTATAAAATGGTGAGAAAAGTACAGAAACTGAAGTAGAAAAATAGGCAGAGTGTGGAGAAAATTTAAATGGCTAAAAATATATATATAAAGAAATGGATAACTCTATCAGAGAAGTAAAAAACTCAAACATCGATGAAATATTTTCCTACTGACAAACTGGCAAGTCAGAAGCCAGATCATAACACGTATTGATGAGAATGAAAGGGATGATCCCAAGCATTATTGATAAGGGCCATGTAGAGAACATCATGGCAAAATAAATATTCATACACCTAGTGGCCCAGTAATCTCTCTGCTGGATACATAACCCAGAGAAATTTTCTCACAATCCTTCAAGGAGCATAAGGATATTCATTATAGCCTTGTCTACATTATAGGAGGACAGAAGCAATCTGAGAGTATGAGTATAGGTGAAATATACAGGACACGTGCTGTGGAATATTATACAACAGTCTGAAGAAACACCCATAAAGAAAATGGATAGATCATGCAAATATATTGCAAACTTTTATGAATAAAAAAATGAACTCTATCTCAATACCATTTGTGAAATTAATTGTACCTAATAGCTAATATCTATGTTGTGTTTACTATGTGCCAGGCACTCTTCTAAGCACTTTATATGCATTTTAATCCAAACAACTGCCTTTTGAGATGGACACTATTATTCTGACCGTCCAGATGAAGATTCTGAGGCACACATGTTAAATTACAAATCCCAAGGACACATGCCTCATATGTAGTGAAGTTAGAGTATCAACTTAGGCAGGTGGATCCAGGGTCCATACTCTCAAACACTATACTTATTACCTCACACACACACACACACACACACACACACAAACAAACCCTCTATATGTTATTCAAGAATATAATTTAATCCAGAAATTTTTATGAAATGCATGGAAAAGGACATATTAAAAACATGAGAGTAACTGCTAATATAAGGGGCTGGGCAGTGGGACAGGGTAAGAAGGGTAATTAAGTGGAGACAAGAGGCTAGACACAGCTATTAAAAAATTCTAGAGGAACGATAATGATAGTATGTTAAACTCTCATTAACTCAACTCTTCACCTCTATATTGAAAACAAATAAGCAAAACAAATGTAAAGATACTTAAAAAAAAAGAAAAAGATAGAATGCTAATTAAGAACATGAACCATTGGAGACTGATATACAGCTCCCCAACATGTTCAAAATAGCTAGTTTTTCTTCCAGCATTGGTACAAATTATTTCTTTGCTTGTGCCCAGAGAAAATAATTGCCTGCTTTGATAAAAGAAGACAGATGTGTACAAACTAATGGCTCACCCAGACCATCAAAAGATGGAATGTATGCATCTGGGAACCCTCCTTTCTCCTGTTAGACATGAGGGCTTTTAAGGAGTGAACATTCGGAGGTATATATTGGGCTACATCATTTCAAAGGCACTCAGCTTAAATTGAATCATTCCAATACCTAAGTGGCATATTTATGAAAGGCAATGTAGCATTTAATCTTTTCCTGTGTTGCCCACACTATTTCACATAGAGAACGTACGTTATGTTCTATCACTTGGGAATAGTCAACAAATAGGCTACTATTAACTACTTGATAATTAAAGAGAAAAATTTAATATTTAGGCAAAGCCTAAAATACACATTTCAGAATACCACTATCACTGTCACCAAACCCTAGTAAAATTGTTACAGAAAATCCTAAGAGGCATCAGAGTAAGGATTGCAGGCACCTACCCTAGAAAATTAGAGAAAAGACATGGAAAGACATGCTGGACCCATATCCTCCAACCACTGTATTCCAGGTGGGGAGTGTGGGAGGTGCAGAGAGAAAGATACAGGCCAGAAAAGTGAGAGGTCATTGTTAGCTAAACCTACTCCACTTAAAACAACAAAAACTATAGTTTAGATACATTTAATGTGTGTATATACATACATATATTAACATATGTATGCATGTGTGTATGTGTGTATGTGTGTGTGTGTGTGTGTGTGTGTGTGTATTCATATGATGTCCATCTGTTAAACAATACTTAAGATGTATCTTTTAGGAAGACAGAGATTGCCTCATAGGTCAACTTGAACAGCAAACTCCAGGTTTCTTTACAATATATAATCTTATTTGTCTCTCTGTTGGATCATAAAGTATCACATTGAAGAATCTCACTGAAGTTCTGAATTTTTACTTTTGAGTCACTGGGTTAAAAATAACATTGTTGTTTATTGTCTGACCTCTCTACTACCCAGAATTCCTGGCACAACGTCTTGAAAGCTCAAGGCCAAAGGACTTCAGGGCATTTGGAGACAGGAGTGAAATATTGGGCTTGATTTCACCGTTCTTCCCCTTACCTTACAGTGGCAACTGCAAAATTCCTATTGAATGGATTGAGAAGCTGTCTGGTTTGATTGGAGCTTCAGTGATTTTGTGCTTCTGACCTCCACTGAATTGCTATTTTATTGCTATTTACAGCAATGTTCCCCAGCAAATCACAACTTCTGTCCCTATGGCAACCATATATACCTGAGATGTTACTGCCTCTTTTTCTGCCGGTAGAAAAACATAGTTAAAAGAGAAAATAATAAATTTGGCTAGTGGCCCTTTCTACATATTCATGCTTGTGTATTACTCTGAGGTGTGCATTTTCAATTAGGAATCCCCTGAACTGAACTCAGTATCTGCGTGCACAAGCATGCCATTCCTTCAGCAGATCCAAATGAAAGACAAATGCATAAATTGTATATGTGATTAATCATTTCTGAGTATGAGCTGATGACCAAATGTCACATATGCACAGGGCAGATAAAGAACACTTTCTGGCCAGGTGTAATTGCTGACAATTCTGTGATAAAATATTTCCTTTTGCCCTGTTCTTCACATCTCTCTCTCTCTCTCTCTCTCTCTCTCACTCTCTCTCTCTCTCTCTCTCTCATTCTCTCATTCTCTCATTCTTTCTCTCTCTCTCTATCTCTTTTTAACATTCTTCCCATTAGCTCAGTACATCACAGAGTATGATTCTTGAATGGAATCACCGAGGAATATTTATTAAAAATGTGGAATTCTAAATTCCACCACAACCTGGCATGGAGGGCAATAACCCACATTTTAAACAACTTTGCCTTTGATTTTAATGAATGCTAAAGTTTGAGAATCATTGTAGTAGGCAGCCTTTGAGAGAAGGGGCCCCCTGTTATGCATCTTCATATTTCCAGCACCTTCACAATGCCTGCTTTAGTCGCATTACTGTATATCCAAAACACATCAGGGTCCCATCTACTCAATCCTATGGTCAGGACAATGCCTGTCAGGTTTAGGATGGGGTATGGCCTGCTCTCGTGATCTTGGTCAGTGTCATGTTATCCCTAAAACCTCTTGAGAGTCAGCTGATCTCTGTGCTCTCCAAGAGCCTACAGACCATATTCGAGGGGTTTCAAGTGTTGGTGAACTAGAATGGGATGGGATGGAGTGTAGCTTCTCAGATTGGCTCTGGATATAGCTGTAAATTCAGAAGTAATGGCTGTTGGAGAAGGTCATCAAGAGGACACAACCACAGACTGACCCATGAGCTGGACTCAGGCAGTCAGAAGCTCCTCACCCCCTCTTCTGTCCTTGGAATGTATGCTCCACTTGCCTTTCCTGCAGTAGGGTGTGTCTATGAGATAACAATACGTTGTTGAGCCCATCTGAACAGTATGTTACTGGAGCCAGCCACCAAAGACAAGTCCCTTAAGTTCCCTTGCTTATTAAAACTGCCACCTACCAACCTGGAGAGGCTTGTCTCTCTCTTCAGCCTCTCCTTCCTTTCTCTGTACAGGGGCCAGGTTGCAAAGCAACAATGGCCTTTCATCCAAAAGCATGTGTTTGAGAGTTTGTAGTGCATATCTTAAAACCACAATGTTGGGCCTCAAGAGAAGGAGAGCTCTCCTTTTCTTCTTTTCCTTTGATGACTTCAGATGGAAACTGTAAAAGTCATCGAAGGTGCTAGTAAGGGACTCCACAAGGCTCTGCAAACAGAGATAAACCTATTTTCAAAGTGTCCAGGCTCTCTGATCCATTCCAGCATCTACCTAAATGGGACCACCCTTCCTTCACAGATGCTGTCCCAGAACTTTGCACAGAGATCTGGAGCACACATTCAGTGGAACAAATTTATCCTCTCAAAGAGAGGAATTAATACATGTCATGTATTGGGTCTGAACACTTAAAAATGTGTCCATGTATTCCCTCTCAAGGGTGATCCTTGCTTTTTAGGTGATCTTACAAAGAATACGAGATGATTCTACTTGTCCTTTATAACTTTAATATGTTTTCTTGTACGGGAACATACAGTTTTCGGAGAATAAGAAAAAACTAAAGAGATTCTCATTGGTATATTATTTTTACAATGTCCATTGATTAATATATGGAGGTACGAGGAGGAGAGAGAGGAGGAAGGAGAGAGAGAGAGAGAGAGAGAGAGAGAATAGAAGAGGGAGTAAAGTGGTGTTTTCCATATTCATAGCCATTACAAGAATTCTAGGATGTCAGGCCAGAAGGCATACAACCAGGAATCCTTTCTTGTATGATGGATTTCTAGGGGAAAAAAAAAATAGTGAAAGATTTGAGGCTTGAATGTAGATAGTTGGAAGCCAGGATTAAGATCTTATCTATTATTTTTTATTCCAGCGTAACTATGTACAGTGTTATATTAGTTTCAGGTATACAGTGTAGTGATTCAACAATTCTACACATTACTCAGTGTTCATCATAATCAGTGTGCTCTTCACCCATTTCACCCATCCACCCACCTCCCCTCTGCTAACTACCAGTTCTCTATATTTAAGAGTCTGGTTTTTGGTTTGTCTCTTTTTCTTCTTTGTTAATTTGTTTTGTTTCCTAAATTCCACATGATTGAAATAATATCATATTTGTCTCTTCTGACTTCTTTCACGTAGCATTATATTCCCTAGCTCCATCTATGTTATTGCAAATGGCAAGATTTATTATTTTTTATGGCTGAATAATGTTCCATTATATATATATATATATATATATTATATATATAATGTATATATAATATATATGTATATATACACATTATATATATAATATATATATATACACATATATATATGTGTGTGTATACATATATATACATATGTGTATACATATATACAATATATATTGTATATATATCACCTCTTTATCCATTCATCTATCAATGGACACTCAAGCTGCTTCCATATTTTTGCTACTGTAAATAATGCTGCAGTAAACATAGGCATAAATACATCTTTTCAAATTAGTGTTTCTGTATTTTTTGTGTAATTACCCAGTAGTTAAACTACTGGGTGATTTGGTAATCCTATTTTTAACATTTGAGGAACATCCATACTGTTTCCTACAGTGACTGCAACAGTTAGCATTCCCAAAAACAGTGCATGAGGGTTCCTTTTCCTTTACATCCTCACCAACACTTGTTGGGTTTTTTTCCTTGTTATTTTAGACATTCTGACAGGTGTGAAGTGATATCTTATTGTGGTTTTGCTTTGTATTTCCCTGATAATGAGTGATGTTGAGCATCTTTTCATGTGTCTTTTGGCTTTCTGTATGTCGTCTTTGGAGAAATATCCATGTCTTGTGCCCATTTTTAATTGTGTTACTTGTTTTTCTGGTGTTAAGTTGTGTAAATTCTTTACATATTTTGGATAGTAAACCTTTATTGGATATATTATTTGCAAATATCTTCTCTCATTCAGTAGGTTGTCTTAGTTTTGTTGTTTCCTTGCTCTGCAGAAGATTTTTATTTTGATGTAGTCCCAATAGTTTATTTTTGTTTTTGTTTCTTTTCCCTGAGGAGAAATATCTAGAAAAATGGTGCTATGGCTAAAGTCATAGAAACAACTGTATGTGCTCTTTTCAAGGATTTTTATGATTCCAGGTCTCATATTTACATCCTTAAACCATTTGGGTTTACTTTTGTATATGGTGTTACAAAGTGGCCCATATTTATCCTTTTGCATGTAGCTGTCCAGTTTTCCCAACACCATTTATTGAACATCTTTCTCATTGTATATTCTTGAATTCTTTGCCATAGATTAGTTGACCACATAAGTGTGGGTTTATTTCTGGGTTCTCCATTCTGTTCGACCCATTAATCTATGTGTCTGCTTTTGTGCTAGCACAATACAGTCTGATTACTCCAGCTTGTAGTATATCTTGAAATCTGGGATTGTGATACCTCCAGTTTTGTTCTTTTTCAAGATTACTTTGGCTATTCAGGGTCTTTTGTGGTTCCATACAAATGTAATATTATTTGTTCTAGTTCTGTGAAGAATACTGTTGGTATTTTGTTAGTAATTGCATTAAATGTAAGGACTGCTTTGGGTAGTATGGATATTTTACTAATATTTGTTCTTGCAATCCATGAGCATGCAATATCTTTCCATTTGTGTCATCTTCAATTTGTTTCATCAGTGTTTTATAATTTTCAAAGTACAGGTTTTTTACCTCATCGGTCAAGTTTCTTCCTAGATATTTTATTATTTTTGATGCAATTGCAAATAGGATTGCTTTCTTCCTTTCTCTTTTTGATAATTCATTATTAGCATATAGAAATGCAACAGATTTGTGTATTGATTTTATACCCTGCAATTTTACTGAATTCATTTATCATTTCTAGCAGTTTTTGGTGGAGTCTTTGTGTTTTCTATATATAGAATCCTGTCATCTGCAAATAGTATAAGTTTTACTTCTTCCTTACCAATTTGGATGCCTTTTATTTTTTTTCTTGTATGATTGCTCTGGCTAGGACTTCCAGTACTTTGTAAAATAAAAGTAGTGAGAGTGGACATCCCTGTCTTGTTCTTGACGTTAGGGAATATGCTCTCAGGTTTTCATGATGTAAGCTGTGGGGTTTTCATATATGACCTTTATTATGTTTGGGTGTGTTCCCTCAAAACCCACTTTACTGACAGTTTTTATGATGAATACATGTTATACTTTGTTGAATTCTCTCTTCACCTATCAAAATGGTCATATGATTTTTGTCCTATGTTTTGTTGATGTAGTGTATCATGTTGATTGATTTGTGAATACTGAACCCCTTACATCCTAGGAATAAATCCCACTTGATCCTGGTGAATGATTTTTTTTTTTATGTATCATTAGATTCAGTTTGATATATTTTGCTGATGAATTTTTCATTCATGTTCCTCAGAGATACTGCCCTGTAGTTCTCTTTTGTTGTGTCTTTACCTGGTTTTAGCATCAGGGTAATGCTGGACTCATAGAATAAATTGGAAGCTTTTCTTCCTCTTCTCTTTGTTGGAACAGTTTGACAACAAAGGATATTAACTTTTGTTTAAATATTTGGTTGAATTGACCTATGAAGCTGTCTGGTCCTGGAGTTTTGTTAGTTGGGAATTTTTTGACCACTGATTTGATTTCATTGCTTATCATTAGGACCTTCAAATTTTTCTCTTTCTAATTAAGTTTTGGGAGGTTATATGTTTCTAAGAATTTATCAATTTCTTCTAGGTTGCTCACTTTGTTGGTACGTAATTTTTCATAATTTTCTCTTAAAATTGTATGTCTGTGGTTTGATTGTTATTTCTCTTCATTTCTGATTTTGTTTATGTAAATCTTCTCTTTCTGTCTCTCCCTACCCCTCTCTCTCTCATGAATCTGTCTAAAAGTTTATTGATTTTTTAGTTCTTCCCAAAGAACCAGCTACTGGTTTTATTGATATGTTACTGTTTTTTCAGTTTCAATTTCATTTATTTCTGCTCTAATATTTATGTTTCCCTTCCTTCTATTATGTTGGAGTTTTGTTTGTTCTTTTTCTAGCTCCTTTAGGTATAAGTTTAGGTTGTGTATTTGAGATTTTTCTTCTTAATGTGGGCCTGTATTGCTATACACTTACCTCCTAAAACAGTTTTGCCTGTGTTTCAAATATTTTGGATCATTGTATTTTTATTTTCATTTGTCTCCTTGTATTTTTTGGTTTTCTCCTTTGATTTCTTGATTGATCCATTCATTGTTTAGTCGCATGTTATTTAACTTCCATTTATTTGTGTTTTTTCTAGATTTTTTTCTTGTGATTGATTTCTAGTTTCAAAATGTCATGTTTATTAAAAAATGTATGATATGACTTCAATCTTTTTAGATTTCTTGAGATGTGTTTTGTGATCTTACATGTGGTATATCCTGAAAAGTTTCCATGTGCCCTTGAAAAGAATGTTTATTCTACTGTTTTAGGATGAATGTATATTCTACTGTTTTAATGTTCTGAATATATTTTTGGGTCCATCTGATCCAACGTGTCATTCACAACCACTGCTTTCTTTGACAGGCTGTTTGGATAATCTATCCTTTGACGTAAGCGGGCTGTTAAAGTCTCCTACTATTGTATTACTATTGATTACTTCCTTTATGTTTGTTATTAGCTGCTTTAAGGATTTGGGTGCCTTCATGTTGAGTGCATAAATATTTATAATTGTTATATCTTCTGTTGGATTTTTCCCTTTATGATTATGTAGTGCCCTTCTTTGTCCCTTGTTACAGTCTTTGTTTTAAAGTATTTTTTCTGATATAAATATTGCTACACCAGCTTTCTTTTCACTTCCTTTTGCATGATAAATGATTTTCCATCCCTTCACTTTCAATCTGCTTGTGTCTTTACATCTGAAGTGAGTCTTGTAGGCAGCATATAGATGGGTGTTGCTTTTTTACCCATTCTATCACACTATATCTTTTGATTGGAACATGTAGTCCATTTACATTTAAAGTAATTATTTATAGGAATGTGTTTATTGCCACTTTATTAGTTGTTTTCTGGTTGTTTTGTAGTTTTTGTATTCCTTTCTTCTCTTGCTCCTTTCATGGTTTGCCAACTTTTCTTGAATTCATTTCTCTTTATATTTTCCAAATCTATTACCAGTTTTTTTTTTTTTGCAGTTACCATTACGTTTATATATAACATCTTATGCATATAGCAGTCTATATTAAGTTGATGGTCACTTAAGTTTGAACCATTCTAAAAGCATGACATTTTTTGTCCTCTCCTTCAACCCCACATTTAGGCATATAGTGCCATACTTTACAGCTTTTTATTTTGTGGAGGTTTTGCATTTTCTAGTTTATTTTTGACATTCCGTTTTCTTTCTCCCCTGAACAGCCCAACCACACAATATTCTACCATGAAAATTGAGTTTCTAATTTAATGATGCTTGCTTTGCAATACTTTTCTGCATTGACTTCATTTGGCTTCAAGGAAAGTGACTCCACCATCATTACAGAGATGGCTTTACCTCTGTGGTCCTGTATGGATAATCTGGGGCAAAATACAGATATAAGTGAAATTTATCTTCATTGCCACTCCCCTTATTACCATCATCCATTCCTCACAGTAAAATGGATAAAAATAATTATGTTTTTGATATCACACCTCTAAAAACAGAAATAGGCCCCTACAGAATAATAGGCACTGTCACTGTTTATTATTTCCTCTTATGTGCCAGTGTCTTTGAAATAGAATGGATGAGCTATATTTGCACATTTGTTGGATTTACTTTGTCATGTAAAATTATTCTATTTTTCTTTCATTGCCATCTCCTGTGGCCTTCAGGAACAGATGTTTCTTTTGAGCATCTGGCAGCTGTAGTCCTGAAGTGTCAACTTAGAGAAACATGGTTTTGTCTAGCAGCTTAAACTACTGCAGAGATACAGCCTTAGAGGACTGTATGTGCATGTGAGACACACACACACACAGACACACACACACACACCATAAGCTTGGAGCTATAAATATGTACGAGTCACTTAATAGAATAAGAGAAACAATAAGGAAATTTAGAAGTTGTATTTCTACTAACATATCTGTTTTCAAAAGTATTTGTTTTTAATGCCTTCAGCTTTGGGTATTATCTTCAACAGGTGCAGCAGAACCAAATGATTCAAGGTCATTTGTGTCATGTTTGTCTAAGACTAATGTTCTATGTTTTGTGTTCAGGATTTTTTGTAATGATCTTCAGCATATCATGAGGCTTTTTGTCCTAGATATTGACTGGTCTGATGATGTTAGAAAAGTAAATAGTAACTCCCAGACCTTTCCTGAAGCATAGACTTTAATGCCCATTATCCTTTTAGTGGACAGTGTCAGTAGACACTGAAATTTTTTTTCAGTTAACCATTTCATACATTCCTATATTGAAACATTAGCTCCCCTGGTCTGGCTGAGTCCGTGGATCATACTCTTAATTCATATACAATACAGCTTTTAATGGAGTTATTTTAAACCATTATATTACCCAAAGGTACTAGATCATTTTTTCTGTAATAGGCTTACTTAACAATATCTTCAGTGCAACTTACAAGAAAATGGGTTGTCTTGCACTTCAATTCCAGAAAATATCTTCCTGCATGTTAATTCTACAAATAAGAAAGAAAACATCAAAATCATTTTATACCACTTGCAGACTTAAATATTTTTCTGCAGATTCTTTTTCTCAGCTTATTTGTTAAAGTATGTAACAAGACTGGGGCCAACGTTCTTTACAGGTAATGCCTCTGTTTATACCTAATTTAGAGACTTCATTTGGAAGCTTCTGCTCAGAAAGAGGCTACATTTCTCAACTTCCCCTGCATCTAAGTAGGGCCAAGCAACTGAGTTGTGCTTAGTGAACTGTGGATGGAAAAACTATATCCCACTTTCAAGCCTCGTCCATATAAACCTCTTAATATTCTCAATTTTCACTAGCTTCCAAAAAATAGAAATGAAAGAAAAGCTTCCAAACTCATTCTATGAAGCCAGCATTACCTTGATTCCAAAACTAGACAAAGACCCCACTAAAGAGGAGAATTATAGGCCAGTATACCTGATGAAACTGGATGTAAAAATTCTCAACAATATACTAATTCAAGTCTAATTCAGCAGTACATTAAAAAAATCATTCACCATGATCAAGTGGGATTTATTTCTGGGCTGCAGGGTTGATTCAGCAGCATTTGCAAATTAATCAGTGTAAAGCACCACATTAACAAAAGAAAGGATAAAACCATATGATCCTTTTAATGAATGCAGAAAAAGCATTTGACAAAATACAGCATCTTTTCTTCATAAAATCCTCAAGAAAGTAGGGATAGAAGGAACATACCTCAATATCATAAAAGCCATATATGAAAGGCCCAGGGCTAATATCATCCTCAGTGGGGAAAAACTGAGAGCTTTCTCCCTAAGGTCAGGAACATGACAAGAATATCTACTCTCAGCACTGCTGATCAACATAGTACTGAAAGTCCTAGCCTTAGCAATCAGACAACAAAAAGAAATAAAAGGCATATATTAGGCAAAGAAGAAGTCAAACTTTCACTCTTTCACAATACTCTATATGGAAAACCCAAAAGACTCCACCAAAAAACTGCTAGAACTGATACGTGAATTCAGCAAAGTTGCAGGATATAAAACCAAAGACAGAAATTGGTTGCATTTCTATATGCCAATAACGAAGCAGCATAAAGAGAAATCAAGGAATTGATCCTATTTGCAATAGCACCAAAAACCATAAGATACCCAGGAGTAAACCTAACCAAAGAGGTAAAAGATGTGTACGCTGAAAACTATAGAACGCTTATGAAAGCAATGGAAGAAGACACAAAGAAATGGAAAAATATTCCATGCTCATGGATTGGAAGAACAAATATTGTTAAAATGTCTATACTACCCAAAACAATCTACACATTTGATGCAATCTTTATCAAAATAATACCAGCATTCTTCACAGAGCTAGAACAAACAATCCTGAAATAGCCAAAACACCCCAAATAGCCAAAGCAATATTGAAAAATAAATCCAAAGCAGGAGGCATCATAATTCTGGACTTTAAGCTATATCACAAAGCTGTAATCATCAAGACAGTATGCTACTGGCACAAAAAAAGACAGATATATCAATAGAATGGAAGAGAACACCCAGAAATGAACTCACAAATGTATGGCCAACTAATCTTTGACAAAGCAGTGAAGAATATCCAATGGAATAAAGACAGTCTATTCGGCAAATGGTGCTGGGAAAACTGGAGACTGACATGCAGAAGAATGAACCTGGACCACTTTCTCACACCACACACAAAAATAAATTTAAAATGGATGAAAGACTTCTATATGAGACAGGAAACCATCACAATCCTACAGGAGAAAACAGACAGCAACCTCTTTGACCTTGGCTGCAATAACTTCTCACTAGACATGTCTCTGGAGGCAAGTGAAACAAAAGCAAAAATGAATCATTAGGACCCCATCAAGATAAAAAGCTTCTGCACCGTGAAGGAAACAATCAAAAAAACTAAAAGGCAACCAATGGAATAGGAGAAGATATTTGCAAATGACTTATCCAATAAAGGGTTAGTATCCAAAATCTATAAAGAACTTTTCAAACCCAACACCCAAAATCAAATAATCCAGTGAAGCAATGGGCAAAAGACGTGCATAGACACTTTCCAAAGAAGACATCCAGATGGCTAACAGACACATGAAAAGATGCTCATCATCACTCATCATCAGGGAAATACAAATCATAGATACCACCTTATACCTGTAAGAATGAGTACAATGAAAATCTCAGGAAACAACAGATATTGATGATGATGCAGAGAAAAGGGAACTCTTTTGTGCTGTTGGTGGGAATGCAAACTAGTGCAGCTTTTCTGGAAAACAGTATGGAGTTTCCTCAAAAAATTAATAATAGAACAACTCTATGCCCCAGCAGTTACAATAGCCCATATTTATCCAAAGGATACAGAAATGCTGATTTGAAGGGGCATATGCACCCCAATGTTTATAGCAGCGCTATCAACAATAGCCAAACTATGGAGAGAGCCCAAATGTCCATTGACCGATCAATGGAGAAAGAGGATGTGGAATGGAATACTACTCAGAGATTAAAAAGAATGAAATCTTGCCCTTTGCAGCAATGTGGATGGAACTAGAGTGCATTATGCTAAGCAAAATAAGTCAGACAGAGAAAGAAAAATATTGCATTATCCCACTCATATGTGTAATTTAAGAAACAAAACAGATTAACATAGGAGAAGGGAAGGAAAAATAAAAAGAGAGAGGGAGGCAAATCAGACTCTTACATACAGAGAATAAACTGAGGATTGTTGGAGAGGGAATGGGGGGATGAGGTAAATGGGTGATAGGCATTGAGGATGGCACTTGCTGGAATGAGCACTAGATGTTATTTGTAAGTGATGAATTGCTGGGGTCTACCCCTGAGCCCAATATTACATTGTATGTTAACTAACTTGAATTTAAATAAATAAATTAAAAACGAATTTAAAAGATTCTGTGAATCCGGAAAGATTTCTGGACTGTTAGAGGGAAACCAGTAGCCTGGGCTATTCTTACTCTAGGTAACAGAATATGTTCTAAACATGTTGTCTTAAAAACTGGTGTTAGTAGGTGTAAGCAAACACACACACATCTACCTCTCTGTATTCATGCATTTTTATTTACAGTTACCACAAAAAGATACACAATACCTCATATTTTTATAGTTATTATGAAACATTTGTTAAAATGTTAACCATTAGGGGTAAACAATTTACTATCTTTAGGTAACAACATGTGTTTTAAAATAACCCCACCAGCATTCTTCACAGAGCTAAAACAAACAACCCTAAAATTTGTTTGGAACCAGAAAAGACCCCAGATAGCCAAAGCGATCTTGAAAAATAAAACCAAACCTGGAGGCATCACAATCCTGGATTTCAAGATGTATTACAAAGCTTTAATCATCAAGACAGTATGGTACTGGCACAAAAACAGACACTCAGATCAATGGAACAGAATATAAAACCCAGAAATGGACCCACAAACGTATGACCAACTAATCTTTGACAAGGCAAGAAAGAATACCCAATGGAATAAAGACACTCTCTTCAAATGGTGTTGGGAAAACTGGACAGCAACATGCAGAAAAATGAAACTTGGACCTCTTTCTTACACCATACACAACAATAAACTCAAAATGGATGAAAGACCTAAACATAAGACAGGAAGCCATCAAAATCCTAGTGGAGAAAACAGGCAAAAACCTCTTTGACTTCAGCCACAGCAATTTTTAAAAAATTTTTTAATAATGTTTGTTTATTTTTGAGACAGAGAGAGATTGCGGGATGCAAGTGAGCAAGGGAAGGGAAGGGAGAGACACACACACGGAATCTGAAGCAGGCTCCAGGCTCTGAGCTGTCAGCACAGAGCCTGACATGAGACTCAAACTCACAAACTGTGAGATCATGACCTGAGCCGAGGTTGGACGCTTAACTGACTGAGCCACCCAGGCACCCAACTGGCCACAGCAGTTTCTTACTCAACATATCACCGGAGGCAAGGGAAACAAAAGCAAAAATGAACTATTGGGACCTCATCAAAATAAAAAGCTTCTGCACAGCGAAGGAAACAATCAGTAACACTAAAAGGCAAGTGACAGAATGAGAGAAGATATTTGCAAACCACATATCAGATAAAGGGTTAGTGTCTAAAATCTATAAAGAACTTATCAAACTCAACACCCAAAAAACAATCCAGTGAAGAAATGGTCAAAAGACATGAATAGACACTTCTCCAAAGAAGACATCCAGATGGCAAACCAACACATGAAAAAAAATGCTCAACATCACTCATCATCAGGGAAATACAAATCAAAGCCACAATGAGATATGACCTCATACTTGTCAGAATGGCTAACAACTCAAGTAACAACAGATGTTGATGAAGATGCGGAGAAAGAGGAACTCTTTTGCACTTTTGGTGGGAATGCATACTGGTGCCACTCTGGAAAACCGTATGGAGTTTCCTCAAAAAATTAAAAATAGAACTACCCTATGACCCAGTAATTGCACTCTAGGTATTTACCAAAGGGATACAGGTGTGCTGTTTTAAAGGGGCACATGCACCCTAGTGTTTATAGCAACACTATTGACAATAGCCAAAGTACAGAAAGAGTCCAAATGTCCATCGACAGATGAATGGTTAAAGAAGATGTGGATACACACACACACACGCACACACACGCACACACACACACACACACACACACACACAAGGGAGTATTTCTTGGCAATCAAAAAGAATGAAATTTTGCCATTTGCAACTATGTGGATGGAACTAGAGGGCATTATGCTAAGCGAAATTAGTCAGACAAAGACAAATATCATATGACTTGACTCATATGAGGACTTTAAGATACAAAACAGATGAACATAAGGGAAGGGAAGCAAAAATAATATAAAAACAGGGAGGGGGACAAACCATAAGAGACTCTTAAACATAGAGAACAAACAAAGGCTTTCTGGAGGGGTTGGGGGGGAGTGGGCTAAATGGGTAAGGGGCATTAAGGAATCTACCCCTGAGATTATTGTTGCACTATATGCTAACTAACTTGGATATAAATTTTAAAAAATTAAAAATAAAATAAAACAACCCCATTAAGATAGTGTAGTGAACTGATTGAGAACATGAGCCTTGGAGTTGCAGACCAGGATTTAAATAATGTTGCTGTCACTTACTGTGTGACCTTGGCCAAATTATTTAATCTCTTGGAGTCTCACATTTATTTCCTACAAACTAAAATATCTTAATCATTGGATCACTGCGAGGCTTAAATCAAAAAGACACACAATACCAGTAAAGTCCCTGATAAAATCCCCAGTATTGTTGTAAGCACTTAATAGAGTATCCAAACTGTTTGAATTAGTATTCAAATTATTTGAATTTTATAACTACAGATACAATATCATACACATTACAAGAAAAGCATCCCAGTATTTGTTTTTCATGGGCAAAACCAAAAAGCCTATCAAGGAAAGAAAACTACCTTTCCAAAAATCGAAGCAGAATCCAAGAAAGAACAAATGGGCTCCAAAGAATGTCCAAACTAGAAATATGCAGTTCTGTTACAAAGTCTGTGATTTACTTTGAAGTATTTTAGCATAATCTGTGTAACACTATGTTCACACCAGTTAAAGTTTAATTTTAGAGGCAGTCGGCTGGCATTTTACTCCAGAGGCAGCTCCTAGAAGTCATTCAGCTATTGGTATCTCAATCAACAATTGACAGTTTGCTAATTAGCATAGTAGAAGACAAAATGGATTTTCATTCCTAGAACAAGTGACTTATTATTAAGTATGATGAATATTAGAAATGGGTTCTTAGAAGAAAATAACGGTATTCTACTTGTGTGGATGTAGTGCTCACGTGTGTTGACGAAAATTGCTTAAATTGCTCTCCATCCTAGTAAGAAAAATCCACCCTGGAATGTATTCCTCACCTTTGTGGATGGAGTCTATGGCTTAGGCCCTAATCAGATCTGTGTGCAGCCATCAGTTAAGGAGAATTGTAATGTAGTTACACTGTGACTTAGTGATACAGAATCCTCCCTCCGAAATTTTGTTGGTCTGCCTGCTAAAATTCTCACACAAGGGCAGAAAGCTGAAATTTCACTGAAGTTAGAGAAGATGATGTAGGAAATTTTTGTGCATTCGTTGATAATGAATAGCTGGCAAATGTATCCATGTGTAGAAGAACTTGATTAGACACTTTCGTTATCAATAGGTAGCAAGATTGTGGGCAGTACCTAGTTACCAAAAAGAACGTCAGCTATGTGACAAATTGGCTAATGTCACTTCACAACAAATAGTTCACAAGCACCTCCCTTCTTCTTTTAAGGCCCCTCTTCAATAGCCGAGGACTCTCATAATGATAATCCAATCCTCTATATAGACTGCCCATTTACTAGATGGAAATATATCAAGGAACACAGCATAGTGCTTCAGAATTCAAGCACTGTCACTTGTTAGCTACACAATAATTAGCAAGTTATTTATCTTCCTGTGCCTGCATTCTTGCCTTGGACATAGATCATAGATCATGAGGATGATTAAATAATATATACATAAAGCACTTATAATAGTTTCTGCCACATCTTAAAAAGTGCTAGCTATTATTATTTCCCAAATTCTCCTCCAGAGACTTAGTGTAGTGTGGTAGCCATGTTGGCTAACACTCTGTTACTCAATTAAGGCCATTTGATTGCATCATGTCACAATTTTACTTGTGTCTTGAAAATCCTCCAAGGGATTCTACTTGAACTTAGTCATGTGCCTTCATTGAGTTCATCATTTAGGTGCATCTGTAGCTCTATCTAGAGTATGTGATCTTCAACTTGGAGGCTGGAGAAGTTGGAATTGCCTAGTTTCCTCCCTAGTACAGACACAGCATATTCGCTCACTTTTTATAAAATTGTCTTTTCATTTGGAAGTACCCCCTGCACTATAATCATGGAATGGCCCCTCTTCTGTGGTCTAGCAGACTTCCTGTTCTTGATGAAAGCAAAACAGAATCTCTGTAGAGGACCTTCTTCATCTCCCTGCCCACACCTTGGACTCAAGGAGTGGTAAGTTTCAGGGAAAGAGTCGGGAGAGGAGGGGAGAGAATGTGTAGTGAGAAGGCACATTGAAAGAGGCGTCCTTCTCTTCTCTCAGAGTATAGTTCCTGGGTCATTGTCTTTCCTTTTCAGCAGCCTCTATAATGTTGTTGTTTTAACTTCAAAGTTTTGGATTGCTGGTCTTTGACATACGTATGGCTTTAATAGGTGATCTTTTTGAGACTGATAGTTACTCCAGATTCCAATACAGTGTTCCTTGTTTTGTTGAAACTTAAAAGATTTATAAAAGTAATTCATGCTCATGGCAAAAAAAAAAAAAATCTAAAAATACAGGAAATCAATACAGTGAATTTAAGCAATCACCAAGTCATGTGTTTATGAAGGCTGTTTTTCTTCATTTACTTGACTGGTAAAGGGAAACTAACATTTATTGTACTCTGTGAATATGCTAGATATGGATGAGCCTGATGACATCCCTTTGAAATAAGTATTAATATTTTCTCCCTTTTTAGATGTGAGTATTGAATTCTGAGAGCTTAATCTGGACAAAGACATAAGCCATCAGTGGCAGAGGCTTAGTGTGAACTCTGATTCCCATACCCCTACTGTGAGGTCAATGTGCTTACAGGCTAGCATTCACTCACACCTGCATTTCACAACATTTCTTTTCCTAATGTTAACTAACGTTGAGATGGGTTTTCAAATTTTTCCTTTCCCACCAGAGTTGAGAGTCTGACAAAATGAATCACTCATCATGGCTTCTAGCTCAGCTTCCACCTCTGAACAGCCCAGGACAGTTTCTAAAACTGACTTCTCACAGTAACATCAATGTGTCTTAACCATAGGCCTTTCAGCCAGGTTACATTCCAGGAGGCACACAAGCAAAGCCTTGTAACCAACCCATGGGAAGAGACCGGTATTCTAAAAATATGTCATCAACTGAAAGAGTGTCAGCCGGTTTTCAGGTAATGCTGAAAGGGGCTGTTGCAAGTATTTGTTAGGAACGTCAGACTTCTGAAAACGATAAAAATGCAGATTTGAATTTTGCCAGAGAGAACTGGGTTTAGAGGATTGTGGGAATTACTAAGAAAAGATACGCTTTAAGTGACCAGCTTTTCACACATCCTCTGTGACAGTGATTGGTACTTCAGCTTCTGAAGTATTTAACCGAAGTCCTAAGTTATTTTTAATACAATGAACCCTCCAAGCTCTGATTTGGCAGAACTGAGGGAAATAGCATGGTGTGTTGATTTCAGGCAGCTCCAGAATAATACAAAACTGTCTGAGCTTGCAGTGAATAGAGGCAGAGTTGCTTTAAGTCTTTGAAAACCTTTGATTATTTTATTCTTCTATATATAAATATGTGCATCATGGAAACATCAAACAGTACAGAATATAAAGAACAAAGTAAAGCTTATCTGAAAACTCACTACAAAGAGATAGCTAAACCACTGTTTACATTTTGACATATCTCGGTGCGAGTTTCATCTTTTGGAACTTTCTAATTCCTCTTTTGTCTGCTATAGTACTCATTAATTTGTTCAAGGAACATTTATTTGGTACTTATTATGTGCAAGTACTACCAGGTCCTAGAAAGGTAACAACCTCATAGAGGACTAAGGAAGACAGACTATTAAATACAAATCATAATACACAGATGGGATAAAGGTTGTCTTATGCATCTTCATATCTTCATTTCCTCAGGATGGAGGAGGCGAAGAGGCAGGGGGAAGATGCTAAACAGATATCTGCTGAATGAATAAATGATCTTTTGAATCAGTGGATTAATAAAATGTGTTAAGTACAAATAGAAGTAGCTCATGGAAGCACTAAAAAGGAGCACATAGGGGAACCTGAGTGGCTCAGTCGGTTAAGCAGCTGACTTCCGCTCAGGTCATGATCTCACATTTCGTAAGTTAGAGCCCCACATCGGGCTCTGTGTTGACAGCTCGGAGCCTGGAGCGTGCTTCGGATTCTGTGTCTCCCTCTCTCTCTGCCCCTTCCCTGCTCCTGCTCTGTCTCTCTCTGTCTCTCAAAAATAAAGATTAAAAATAATAATAATAATAATAAAATAAATAAAAAGCACATAAATGTGGCCAGAAGAAGTTTTCGGATGTCATGTCCAAACTACAGATTGAGGTGTAAGAGTTAATTCCAGCATAATTAATACCTTGCATATGGAGCAGCATATGCAAAAGCCATGGTGCGTCGAGGAAAATGCAAGGAACTCAGAGTGACTGGAGCTTAGAGTTAGTGTAGAAACATCGCAAGAGATGAGTCTTGAATGATAATTGCAAAAAAGCCATGATGGCCCATCTATGCCAACCAGCTAACAAAACTTGAGTTTATTTTGAGATGAATGGAAAGCCAAAAAGGCTTTAGTTATTTAAAAGAAAAGCCTTTAGTTATTAGAAGAATGGCATGATTTCCATCTCAGGAGTCTAAACTATGTCCTGTGCCTTCATCTCTTAAAGTTCAGTCGATTGGCTTTTTGAAAAAAAAAATTATGTCTCGAGTCTCTTGTACACATAGGCTTAGTTATTTGGATCAACACCTCTGCTGAAAATAAATTAGATTGGATATAATCACATAGTCTTAGACACATCCAAGATTAGGTAAGACAGCTGCCTGAGGAGTTCTGAGGGAAGCCATCCACAGAAAAGTGCCATGTATTCATTGGAAAACTACTCTCAGGGGTGCCTGAGGAAGCTAGCTGCCCATGAGCTGGTGCCACTAAACTAACCAAGCTAACCAAGGAGATATTAGGCAAAACCATCCATGCCTGGGGTTCTGAAAAGATACCTGGGGGATGCCAGAGAAAGCTTCCATGGGACACTTCCAATTTCTATTGGCTCCTGGTTGCTGCTGAAAGTAGGTGCCACTGACAATGCCAAATGTACTTCAGAAACACAGAAGAACCCTTCTTAGACAAACATACCAGAAAAAAAAAAAAAGAAAAAAAAAAAAGAAACCCTGTCTTCCTCCCATGTCTCTCCAGTATTCTATACTGACAAAGCTTAACATCATCATGCTTTTGGCAAAGAAGTGTTTACAACTCTACTGTAATAGAGGTTCCAACTCTATTATTGCAGAGCTGGAAATAAAGTGTATTTGGAAATTTAGAGTCCACATCAATAACTGCCATAGGCAGGAAGAAAACCCAGAGAGATAAAAGCAATTTGAAAAATTTAAAGGGGATGTTGCAACAAGGATTTGTCCTAAAAATTTTTTTTATCTTGTTGACATTATAGAGTAAAAAGAAGAGAAATCAATGTCTAGGTCAATCATAAAATATAGAATCTACAGGAAACCTTCCCTGAAATAAACTGGGCCTAAAAGTTACAAAGATCATTGTAAAAGTGAATCAAAAGTAAGTGAACCCTTGTATAAAATTAAAGTCTAGGTTTGATTTGCCTGGATCATTCAAGAGATACTTGTACCCTTGACCTTGGCTTAAGGTGATCCCAGAATGACTGTCCCAAAGAAACTGGTCATATATATAAAATCCTTTAATTCTTCAATGTTTTCACCCTATCCTCACAAGACGGTTATAGGCTCTCTTGGATTTTTGATCTCCCAGCAATGAACTTCATTATGAACCTAGGCAAGATCAGCAAATGGCCCCAGAATCAACTACATGCATACATCTGACCTTAGAAAAAAATCCTTTCCATATGGAATTTTAGTCCATCAAATTCACGAACATAGAAAAAAATGTAAGTATGATGAGAGAAATTCAAGGAGGAGGAAATAAATGTTTCTTTTTTATAAAAGAATAAAAGAAACATCTAGAAATTTAAAAAAATATACAGTATCAGAATGAAAAATACTCAGAAGGAGGCTAACCACAAACTAGACACTGGTGAAAGACAAGATCAGAGAAACTGAATACATAGCAGTAGAAACTATTCAAAATTAAGCTAACAAAGAAAAATAAAATGTGAACATAGGGTCACCGACCTATGGATAACAATCTCATCTACTTGAAATTAAAGTCCCAGAAGAAGACAAAGTGGTGCAGAGGGGATACTTGAAAAAAATAATAGTTTAAAGTTTTCCAAATTTGATGCAAACTACAAACACAGAGATTCAATAAGCTGAAAAAACTTCAAGCAACATCGACAGTGCCGGAGAACATTATAATCCAGAAACAGTTACTGAGAGAACTTAAAGACCTAAATACGTGGAAGAGAGAAAACATTCATGGATTGGAAGGCTCATTGTTGTTTAAGATTCAATTCTTTCTAAATTGATCTAGAGATTCAATGTAATCCCAATCAAAATCTTGAAGTAGTTTTGCTTATAAATTGACAAACTAATTTTAAAATCTGTGCAGAGATGCAAGTCAGCTAGAATAACCAGAAGGAT
Organism: Panthera pardus; assembly: GCF_024362965.1. Classification (NCBI taxonomy): domain Eukaryota; kingdom Metazoa; phylum Chordata; class Mammalia; order Carnivora; family Felidae; genus Panthera; species Panthera pardus. The sequence continues at coordinate 67,646,459 of NW_026526654.1, forward strand.
TTTGAAAAAGAAGTTCAAAGTTGGAGGATTCAAATTTCCTGATTTTAAGACTTGGTATCAAGTTAGTAATACATGGTGATATTGCCATAAAATACATTTAAATGGAACAGAATAAAAAATGTTGAAATAGATACATATTTGGCAAATTAACTATGACAAAGGTGCCGAGGCAGTCCAATAGAAGAAAAATCTTCTCAACAAATGGTTCTCTAACAATTGTTAGCTGTAGACAAAAAATATGAACCTTAGCCCTTGCTCACATACACAAAACATACAGAAAACTCAAAATGGAGTATAAATCTAAATGTAAAAGATAAAACTAGAAAATTCCTAGAAGAAAACATAGAAGTAGTTTTAGTAATGTTGGTCTTGGGAAAGATTTCTTAAATATAATATACCAAGAAACATGAACTGTCAAGAGAATTCAAGAAATTGGGCTTCATCAAAATGTAAAATGTTTGCTCTTCAAAGGATACTTACAAAAATGAGAAGGCAAGCCACAGTCTTAGGGAAAATGTTTGCAAAATATATATCTGACTAAGGCTTGTACCTAGAACATATAAAGAATACCTATGAGTCAGTAAGAAGTAGTTAAACAATTCCATAAAAATATACGAAAGATATGACACTACACTAAAGCAGATGTGCAAAAGACAAACACATGAGAAGATGCTCAACAATATTAATCATCAAGTAAATGCAAATTAAAATCATAATAAGATATCACTACATATCTACTAGGATAAATGAAGCCAGACCAAAAAAGAATACATGTCTATTGATTCCACATATGTAAAATTCTAGAAAATTCTAATGAATTGATAACAACAGGAAACATAACATTTGTCCTCTAGAGAAGAAGTGGGAGGAGGATGGATAGCTGGGCAAAGAGGGACTTGAAAGAGGAAATACAAAAGGCACAAGACAAATTCTGGGATGATGGATAGGATGATGGATATGTGATATTTTTATTATGTTGATTGTGATGGTTTCAAAGGTATGTACATATGTCAACATTTATCAGATTATACACTTGGTGTGCAATTTATTTTATGTCAGTTATACCTCAATACACCTGTAAAAAATAGGCAAAACTAAATTATACTGAATACATAGAAGTACCCATAGATGGTAAAACTATGAATACATTACATACATAGATAGTGAAACTAAAAGAAGAGTAAGTTATGGGACTCAGTTGGTTGAGTGGCTGACTCTTGACTCTGGCTCAGGTTATGATCCCAGGGTTGTGGGTGAAAACCCCAAAGCAGGCTCTGTACTGAGCATGGAGCCTGCTTGGGATTCTCTCTCTTCCTCTGCCCCCCTCCCCAGCTTGTCCTTTCTATCTCTCTAAAAAAAATGATAATAAATAAAAATTTAAAAATAAAATAAAAAAGAAGAGTAGGCTAATGATGATCCTGACAAGTCAAGAAAGTGGTCACCTTGAGTAGAGGCAGAGTGGGGTTGTAGTGAAGGAGGGAAGGGTTTATGATCGAGAATACACGGTGGCTTAAGAGGGGCCAGGTATATTTTTCTATCTCTTGACCTGGGTAGTGATTCATGGGAATTTTCTTTAGAAGATGTGTGTGTTGGTGTGTGTATTAAACACATTTCTTTACCTTAGTTACTTATATTTCATACACATAAGAGGTGAAGAATGAAACGAAAAAGAGGTGGAGGAGGAGGGAAGGGAAACCGAGGAAGGAGAATTAGAAACACAAGAAGCAGATGGTGAAGTGGAAAGAACACCAAGTAAGTACATAGGGACCTGTGTTGCAGTTATTTTTCTGCCTGTGAATGAACGGGGTGCAGGAAAAGTCACTCAAACTCTTGGGCCTCATTAGTTTCCCCATTTGAGGTTTATTAGACACCAAATGAAAAAGTCTCAAACAGGTGATTTCTAATAGCTCTTCCATAGTTTGAATCTTTAAGTTCAGTCCTTCAGCAAATAATGAAAAATGGGTTAATACTGCTATTCAGATCAGAGGCAAAAAGCCTTATAAATACAAAGGAATTAGTTATTGATTATAAAAGCTTGTCACCAAGGAAGGGCAGCTCCTCCCTCAGCCATGTGGTATAAGAGAAGAGCAACTTCATGAGCCTCTGCCTCTGTTCTGTCTTCAGTGTTGCAATTGAATGAGAATCACAAGGGCATCTGAGTGGTCCAGTAGGTTAGGTGTCCGACTTCAGCACAGGTCATGATCTCATGGTTTGTGAGCTTAAGCCCCATGTAGGGCTCTGGGCTGACAGCTCCAAGCCTAGAACCCGCTTTAGATTCTGTGTCTCCCTCTGTCTGCCCCTCCACTGCTTGCACTCTGTCTCTTGCATTGTCTCAAAAATAAATAAACATTAAAAAAAAGATTGAATTGGATTGGAACTGGAGCCTTTGGGATCAAGCCATGGCTTCCCTTCCCGCCGGTTGTGTGATCTCTCTGAGTCACATCTTCATTTGCAAAGCAAGTATAGTAACAGCTAACACTTTCAGATTGCTTCCTATTGTATCAGGCATTGTTCTAAACTCTATACATATATATTTACTCATTTAATTCTCACAATTTGGGAGTAAATACTATTATTATCCCCACTTCAAAGGAAAGGAAACTGAGGCTGAACTGATGGTCTGAGATTATTGTGAGCACACTTAAAATAATGTATGTAAAATTCTCTTTTCTACTTAAAACTGTATGTATATTTAAAGAGTACTTTAAAATTATTTAGAATTAGAAAACAGAATTAGAAATTAGAATTAGAATTAGAATTAGAAAACAAGTCACAGACTCAGAGAAAATATTTACAAAATACATAGTTCATAAAGGACTATTAACCAAAATATATAAAGAATTCTCAAATAGTGATGAGCACTGGGTGTTGTATGTAAGTGATGAATCACTAAATTCTACACCTGAACCTACTATTACCCTGTATATTATCTAACTGGGATTTAAATGAAAACTTGAAAAAAAGAAAAGGATTTCTTAAAACTCAATAATAAGAAAACAAAGAATCCAATTTAAAAATAGATAAAAGTTGTAAATGAACAGATACCTCACCAAAGAAGACACACAAATGAGAAATAAGCTTATGAAAAGATGCTCAACACCATATGTCATTAGGAAAAAGCAAATTAAAACAGCAATAAGATAACAAACACACACCCATTTAGATGACAAAAATCCAAAACACTGGTAACAGCAAATACTGGAAAGGATGTGAACCTACAGGATCTCTCACTCACTACTGGTGGGAATGCAAAATGGTACAGGCCACTCTGGAAGATAGTTTGGTGGCTTCTTACAAAGCTAAATATATTCTTACTATATGATCCAGTAATCAAGCTCCTCGATATTTACCCAAATGAGTTGAAAACTTACATCTACACAAAAACAAGCACATTATGTTTATAGCAGCTTTATTCATAATTGCCAAAACTTGGAAGCATCCAAGATGTCCTTCAGTAAGTGAATGGATAGACTGTGGTACATCCATACTGTGGAATACTACTCAGCAACAAAAAGAAAAGAGCTATCAAGCCATGAAAAGACATGGAGGAAACTTAAATGCATATAATTAAGGGAGAAAGCCAATCTGAAAAAGCTTCATACTATATGATTCTGACTATAATGATATTCTTAAAAAGACAAAATTATGAAGACAGGAAAAAGATCAGTGGTTACCAAGGATTATGGGGAAGGAAAAGATGAATAGGTGGAGCACAGAGGGTTTGTAGGGCAGTGAATATATTCTTTATGAAACTACGATAGATATATGTCATTACACGATCGTACAAGCCCATAGAATGCACAGCACCCAGAGTGAATTCTAACATACACTGTGGATTTTATGTGATTATGATGTGCCAAATGTAGGCTAATCAATTGTGACAAATGTACCACTTGGGAAGGGGATGTTGGTAATGGAGAAGCTGTGCATGTGTGGAGGCAGGGACTTTTGGGAAGTCCCCATATCTTCCTCCCAATTTTTCTGTGAATACAAAACTACTCTAAAAAATACAGATTTAAAAAATGAATATGATGCCATCCCTAAGGAGATTGCATTTTGGCCCATAAAGGAATAGATCCCTTGGTCTATATTAAATTTTAATCTTGTAAATTTATATAATACTCAAAACACAAGTTTGCAAATAATCATATTTGGATTTAAAACTACCTGCTCGAAATGGAGGCATTCACCTGACTACTAAGAGGAAAGATATATATATATATTTGAACTGTGTTTTTACCTTACAAGGGACAGGAGAGTATCTGAAAACCAAAACTAAAACCAAAACCAAAAACAAACAAAAAAACTTGTTGGCAGATAACATCCCAGGAAAAGACTGTGCTAATACAGAATTACAGCACTTGCAAATGCATTTCCCATTAGAGATAAATCCAGAGCATGTCAGCCTATACTTTCCTGTTAATTATTAACAGTGCAGAGGTAGTTAAAATGACTATATATCTTTATTTTATGTGTAAATGTAATTTAAATATTATTCTGGGTGCATTTTTTAAGTGAGAAGAAAATGAGGTCTGTAGACTCATCTGAAAAAAATCTGCAATACATGGGATTATGAGCCACATAAACTCAACATGAATATTTATTTCGTGAACATCTGCTTGAATACAGAATATGTAGCTTAAGCAAATTCAACATGAAAAATATTGCAATTAAAAGTAAAAGCATTTAAGAAGTGCACTGTCTTGAAAGGAATAGATTTTATTTGCAGACAGTTGATAAGGTTGTAAACAGTGTATGATAAGTGGCAAAGAACAACAAAAGAAATCATTTGCTGAAATTAGAAAATACTAATGAGAATTGCATAAAGAATTGTACATCTTGCCTTCATATTGCTTCAGCCAACACTCAGAGCGAAAAGATACTTGAGTAAAAAAGTTAATACAACAAACTTTTGGGGAATTATTTCAAAGAGCAAATTATCAGACCAATTTTTACTTTTGCCTCAATTCTAAAATTATGTTTTTTAATTTATAAAACTTAAAACTTTCCATTCAGGAATTTATATCACTCTAGATCTTTACAAATCTAAAATTTTCAAATCTTCTTTTTTCAAACTAAACATCGGGTTTTTTTTTTAGGGAAATTGAAAAATAAAAGTATAAAAAGAAAACATCTATAACACTCATGTCATGGTATTATATATATTGGATCATGGCAGTTTTCTTATATAATCATGGAAAATATGATTTTAATGAGTGGCCTTATAATTATTTTTTTTATTTTGTTATTCACCAGGAGATACCCATTGAATGAAAATGAGCCTAGTTTAATTGGCTTATCTGCAAGAACATTCTGGGTTAGTGAGACTCCAGAGTTCAATCTTCTTTTTCTCAGAATCCACAGAATGTAAGAGTTTGCTAGAGCAAGAAGCTGTTTTGTATTGAATTTATTGTCTAAACTTTCCACTAGGAAGTAGGATTGGAATATCATGGCCAGAAATGCTTAAAAGCCTACAAATGCACCACTAAATTTTAGAGTAAGTATGCATTGAAAATGCCAGTAGAAATAGAGATCTCAATCAAAACTGAGTAACACAGAAAAGCAATTATAGATGTCTTGCTGTGACTTAAAAGGGTAACTGAAGTGAACCCAACAATATCAACCATATGGGACATCCAGTGGAAGGCAGGAAATTGTTATTGGTTAGTCTTGTCTCCTTGGAACAATAGCAGCTCATTGGCCAATCAAGTTCTTATTCAAAGTTGAATCCTCCCAAGGGGCGCCTGGGAGGCTCAGTCGGTTAAGGTTAAGCATCTGCTCTTGATTTCTGCTCAGGTCATGATCTTATGGTTCTTTGATTCCAGCCCCACATGGGGCTCTGCACTGACAGCACAGAGACTGCTTGGGATTCTCTCTCTCCCTCTCTGTCTCTCTGCTGCTTCCCTGCTCATTTTCTCCCTCAGTCCCACCCTCCCTCCCTCCCTCTCTCTCTCTCCAAAAATAAATAAACTTTAAAAAAAATACTTAAAAAAAAGGTTGAATCCCCCCCATTTCATTCTTCCCTTCACTGCACCCCACAGCTCACACTTTATATAGTATTCAAACCTCGCATTCTGCCTATACTGCAAAATAGCCTTCAGGTTGTGTTCTGTCACGTGGGCACCAAACAGTATTTCTCTACTTTAATTTCACATATGAATCAGGCTTTAAGAAAAATGGGTTTCATGTCTACTATAGTGATATAAAGTGCCTTTGTTGTGTGAATCCAGAACTCATTGACAAATTCAGCAAGAACTTACCTGCTCTGTTCTAATCATTGTTCTGGGAATTGAAGATCAAGTGGTGAAGAGACATGTTAGCCCTGCTCCCTGGAGCTTGCATTCTATCAGTGGGGGACAGAAACACACACATCCATGCACACACACGTAAGTATTTCCATTAGCAGTAGATACAGAAACACAGAGCCTAGTGATAGGATGCAACTGGTGGGGCTTCTTTTCTTGGCCTGGTTCTCTTCTGCAGTGGAGTGAATTTTATTGTCCTTGCTCAGGTGATTTGTGCTCAGTTCCATGGGCCTCAGAGCAGATGTCCAACCTGCCTGAGCCTAGAGATAGGGCTGCTTACTCTTGAGGTCCAGGCCAGCTCACTCAAGCCTATACTTGTTTTGCTTCTAATTCTTTTTCAGTATGAGATGTTCCCAAACTCTGTGTTCATTCTTATTTACACACAAATGTATCTACACTTGGTATATTTTACATTTACAGTATTTAACATTGGCACTAAACGTGTTTAAACATTTTTGCTATCATCTATTTAGGTTGTGAATTCATCCTATTTTGGGCTGTGGGATTAATGTGATTAAAGGTGGATACACAGATGAAACACCCCTGGGAACAGAGCAGAGGTTGTGATTTCTATTTCTGTTTTTGTTGCTTCTTTCTTTCCTCTTGGAGTAAGCTCCAAAACGTGAGAAATTCAAATGATCTTCCATGTTGGCACGATCAGAGCACATACTGGCTACACAAAAATAAAGAGAAATCCTGACATTTCTGCCAGGGAACAGCAGGAGAATGTGAGGGACTATCAACTAGATTCCCTTACATTAGAATCTATTTTTGTATTAACCCATTCATGAAGTGATTGATCTTTTTGATGTTGATTTTATTCCAGAAAGATTCAGGGTGGATACTTTACCTCCTTTGTTTTTAAAATATTACAGTATTTAAAAAATCCATCCCTTTTCTTTTCTCCATCCTTGTATAAACCTTTCAGGTAAGAGTAGTCTTCTTGCCCATTTGCCTTGAGTGAACAGTAGTTAGCCAGTCTGCTGTGGGGGTGCAGAATCATAAAATGAGGACTGTTTCTTCAGAAAGTCCAGGTGCTGAAGTAAGGGGTAAAAATGAGACTTGAGCAAAGCAGATCTAATTCAAACCATGCTTTTTTTGGATATTTAAAAAGCTTCCATTAAATTAGTGGAAAAGGTTTCTGGGATATTAAGAGTTTTCAGGTCACATTTAATCTGTCAATATTTATAGCCTCTTAGAAGGTACAAATGAATACATAAGTAAAAAAGTATAAAAAACGTATACACAATTATAATGTAAAAACTCTCACCAGAAAGTTTAAATCTGACAATTTCTTCATGAGCTTCTACAGTGTGGTCTAGGTTCACAAAATCAAACTATAAAAGAAAAGAATAAACAGCACATTTCAGTTATACTTCCATGTTCACTTTATATATATTAAAATATTCATGGAATTTTTAGACATTTTGAGGTCGGGCCCCAACCGTTTGCACAGAGAAATGTAAAAACATAGGAAATTCCATTTGCTGGAATACAAGTAGCCATAGTTTGGGGTATCAGTTGTAATATGCCCTGCCCATACCCACAATTTTACATTCTAAGGTAGTTTCTCTACCAAGAATGAGATAAAACCCGTCTTCACCTCAAAAGATGAAAGGCCAGATTTACTGACAAATTCCTCCCCGATTCAATTGCAAACATCATGTTAGACTCCCCAGATATTATACCATATGTTTCATCACCTTTTACTTTTTATTTAAAAATAAAATGTGTAATAATCCTTTCAAAATTACTTCATACTGTGCTTTCACTAAAAAATGGTTGTGGAGTTATTACCTCCACCTGTTCTGCCAAGCTAGGAGATAGTGACTTTTGGCCAAAATTATTAAAAAGCTTAAAAAGTTTCACACAACTCCTAACTTCTGGCATGTTGCCATTACATTTTTTTTCCCCTTTTTATCAGTGTCTAATCTCCAACCAACCCGTCGAGACACTAAAGACTGCTTTTGACACAAAAAGCGTTCTTTTCTTTAAAAGTGGGGGGAAATTTTGCTTGATATCCAAGGAATCTAACAAGCAATCTTTCCTCAAATCAAGGAAATCACAATTAAAATGTAAAATGTATTTTTAAAAAAACCACATTCCCACTTTTTTTCAAATTCAGCAGATACGGAGTCTAAAATACAGAAGAGTTTAGTGATTAAAGTATGTGTGTTAATTTACACTAACAGTTTTAAGTTTCCAAACTTCACTTATTGCTTTGGCAAATCCCCAAACCAAGGGATATAGTCATTATATTGATTATGCCAGTGTTGTAAATTTCCATAGATGGATTTTTATCTCCAGCAAAAGGGGTCATGTCCGTGCAGAGAATGGAATTTTTCGACATTTAGACATACAGAGAATGTGCATATCCTTACTGAGAGTATTGCAAACAGCCAACCCATGTGCACACACATGAACCAGGAAATTTTATTCCCGTTCTCACAATTTTAATTATTCACTTTCTGACACAAGGCATCTGATTTCATAAAATTAATCCCACCCTCCTGTATTAACCAAGGAGTTAGTTTTATTACGAGGAAAAGTAGGGTTTTTCCCCCTTTAAGGAAAGAAAAATGCACATAGTTTTACATGGAGTTATTCAGAATTAGAACTTGAACTTGTAAAGAGCATAGATGTTGAGTTGCAGAGAACCGAAGATGCTTCACTCATGTGGTTTTAGTTACCCCTTAGGGACATTCGTGACATTGGGCCCTGTAACTTTTCTCTCCCTATCCCTATCCCTTCATTCTAAACACCAGAAACTTTGAGTGAGGCCAACATTATGGACCCTCGGAGAGGTCAGGTTCACAGATTCCATGTTTTAATCAATTACAGTCACCCTCTTTACATGTCCAGCTTCTCACACCAAGCCTGCACCCAGCTACACATGGACTCAGCATGGTATATCAACAGAAGGACTCGTCACCCAATTGTCCTTCCCTTAAGAGAATCACAGTCATTGTCTATTGATGGTGACAGATACCCTGGCAGTCTCTCTCCTGTCTGTTCTACTGTGCCTTGTGGGAAGGTCTTCAAAATTTACCCTCTAAGCTCCATTACCTGTGGTAAACCTAGTCTAGTTGATTTAAGCAGCTCCTTCTCTGCCTCTAGCATAGTACTTGGCTGGTAAATAAATTCCCCAGTCTAATTTAATGTGACAGCCTTTTGCTCAGTAGCTGGTCCCATTTGGAGAAATCCTCTCTGAGTTTTCTTCTTTGCTTTCCAGCTGCTAGCCCTTCACTTCAGGAGGTCAAGTTGTCATTAATTTACCTTTAGCTCCAAGAGGGATTGAAAAGAAAGTTTACACTAATTATCCACTATTTTTTAAGGGCTTCTCATCTTCAACACCCTGAATTTCTCCTTCTCCTTTTTTGGTACATTTTGTTTCCTCTAGTCACCAGGCCATAAACATGGCCAGATATTTTATGATCTCTTTATCCTGGGCCTCTGTATCTTCATCTTTTATATTTATTCCAGCCTTGTGCAGGACTTCTTCACAATACAAATCATTGAATCTGGCCTCCTAGTAACATGAGTATGCACTTACCTGGGTCTTGGTCTTTTTTCCAGAAATTACAGTTTTAGAGGTTGTGGCACTTCTGAAACACTTTCTGAAGACCTCCTAAGAGAAGGAATTTCCTCTGAGCTCTAGTCATATGTGTGACAAACCCTCTGGGTTTTTCAGAGGCTCCCAAGGCCCTGCCCCCAGGACCAAGCTGTTAAGAAACTTCTCTAGGCCCAATGATTGTATTTATGGGATCTCTTTAGCTTTATTAAAATCTTAACAAGTTTTAAAACTTTAAAACTTTAGAGGTTTTGTTAGGGAAGTTCTCTCTGAAGAGGTGACCTCTAGGCTAGGCACACATGCAAACAAGAAGCTGGGCATGCAAAGATCTGAGGGGAAGAGATGTTCTAGGCAAAAAGAACTTCAAGGGCAGAGGTCCTAGGATGAGTATGAACTTGGAGTTTTTGAGGAAAAATAAGGGACCACGGGACTGACATGCAGTAATACCAAAGGAGGAAGAAATGTGAGGTGAGGCTGGAAGGGACAGATATCACAGAGTTTGGCAAACACTCCAAGAATCATTAATTCTAATCTCCATTAGGGTAAGATGTCATTGGAGAGCTTAAAGCATGAGTGATGCCATTTTAAATAATCATGTAAGCAGAGTTGTGTAGAGATTAGGCTGTAGGTTTCATGAGTAGGAGTAGAGAGATCCTTTTAAGATCATGGCCATAATCCAGGGAAGAGGTGTTACTGGTATCAGAGGGAGAGCAGTGCAGATGGGGAGAAATGGTGGATTGGAGATCTGTATTGTATCTGTATCAATCCAGACTCACTGCTAGATTATTGAGGGTGTGAGTGACAGATGACTTCTAGGTTTTTACCTCGAGCAGTAGTAGGATTGGTTACTGAGACTGGGAAGACTCCCTAGAAACAGATTAGGAAGGGAGTGGAAGCAATAAGGAATTCTGTTGTAGACATATTGGACATACCTGTTAGCTGTTCAAGTGGATGTGTTGAATAGGTGTTGAGGACACACACAGGATACCAGGAGGGAGATCAGGCAAACTGGGAATTGTTGGCCTCTGGGACTTATTTAAAGCCTGCACTGTTAAGATCACCTGCACTGTGGTAGAAGGACAGGATGAGAAAGAGGCCCACCATGGAACTTTAGAGCAGCCCATCTTTAATCTCCAGAGGAGGAAGAGGATTGCAGCACCCTGGGAAGAAGCAGTAGTATAGGAAGGAAATTGTTAAAGTCACAGAATCCAAGAGAAGAATGTTTTCCTGGAATCCCTAGGGAGTTGCTAGTTGAACCAAAGGCCCTAATGCTCTTTTAGGCCTCAGTGCTCAGAGAGTAAAAATGAAACACCTTCTAGCCATCAGTTACCTCTCCAGTTCCTGAAGGAATTTTCTCCCACCCAGAGGCTCGTGTGTATCTCTTGTGGGACCAGCCGGTGAGCATTCCTTCTCATAAAGGTCTTCCTGGTGAAGCACTTTAAGTAGAAGTGACAACCAGAAGCTGTGGTCTCATTGGAAGCCTCATTGGATTAGGGTGGTTGATGACAGAAGCATAAGCAACTGAAAGCATTGCCTCTCTGGGCCTCCTTGCCCTTCCAGTTCCCCCAAGATGTGATCCTCCAGGTTTTGTGAAGGAGGCAAACACCTGTGCACATCTACTTTATGGTCCTGGTTTGTTCCGCAGACACTCTAGGTCCTGGAAGGGCTGAAGCATCCCTCCACAGACCCCTATTTGGTGAAGATGCCTGGAAGAGTCACTTTGATTTGGGTATTGAGAGCTTAGTGATTTAAAGGCATTTTTCTTTTCTGGTTTCCTACATTCTTTCCAGAAACTACCAGCTGTGCTGAAATGTGGCTGCTGTTTTTGTTACTAAAAGGTAACCAGCCTTCTAGTGTGATGCTACCCTCTTAATCAGCTATGTCTCTGGGTTGATAATCCCAAATCAGGAAATCTTGGCATCTCCTTTAGGGAGTGGTGGCTTGAAGAGACCCACCATTGACCTTTTATCCTACCCATCTTTAGAATGAGGAGGAAGGTCATAATACCGATTTGCAGAGACACCTGCAATTGTTTGTTGTTAGAGGTCAGTTGGCCACACAAGGTCCATTAGTTTTGCATGAACAGATACTCTCAAGGGTTACAGAGTTGCCAGCTCCTCTTTTCATCCTCTCCTTGCCAAATTTCCTTTTAAATTACTGTTTGAGTCACTATCCCAGTTGCTGCTATGATTCATTCTACTCTGACGTGAATGGATGAGGCAGGCTCTGACTTCCACTTTATCTCTTTTCCTCTAACATTTATAAACAGCTCACTCCGTGTGCATCTGATTGTTATGCTGTTATGTCTTCATTTTTATATTTTCTGACAATATTCATATTTTATCTGTCTCTTTACAGAAGACCGTTTTACCATGTGCATGTGGGTGTAGGTGTATGCATGTGTGTGGGGGGGTGGAAATGGGATAGATATTGATTGGACAGAAATCTCACTTTTTTTCTGATAGCCTGACAATTAAACATAGCTGTAAAAGTCCAATCTCAGTGGGGTGTAGAATTCATTCACTTCTCTTTCAATGCAGCTCAGGAGGAGAGCTGGGGTTAAAGCAGTAATGGGCATATGACTGGGGGGAAAACACAGCGATGATGGTGTTTGAATACGTGATTCATTTTCTGGTACAAATATGAGGAACTCCAGGTCGTAGAGGACAGGACACATTGTTCCAGTGGGTGCTCCTGCCTAGACATGTTGAGTCTAGCGTTCTGTGTTTAGGAAAACCAAAGCAAAACTTCTTCTCATAATGTCTTCCAAGTGGTCTTCCTGATAAAACCAGAAGAATAAAATCACGGAGACAGAAGAATAGATGCTGTCACCTAAGAACGGCAGCAGACCCTGAAACAGTAATTTCAGCATGTTAACAGTGTCTTTGTATTAATAGGAGACAGAGACAAAGCTGTCTTTTTAAAATTTTTTGGCTTAAGGTGCAGATACCTTTAAAAGAAGGAGCAGAGAAATGAGCTCACTTATTTGCTACAGTTATCCCCCCTTTTCAAGGTACTAAGAGGTTTCACAGAGGAATCTTACAAGGAGCCATTCGATAATGTTTGCGTGGAGACAGAACGCTCGGATTTGTCTATTTTCCATCATGAACCACCCTAATCCAGTTTTACATTTCGACTTCGCTTCTGTCTTGCTGTCTTGTACCCAGGCAGCCCTCTTTTCGCAGAGTTATTTGAATGTATGCCCCGGCCATACAGCCTCACCAACTTATACTTTGGCTGTTATGCCGGTTATTGGACTGCTGGTGATTGGACTACCGGCTCTCACTCTAAACCCACCTCCTTACATGACGCTGAGACCCCTAAGTCACACTTTGTTTTACACACTTTGTTTACTGTGTGGTTCTTCACTAGAAACTAAAAGGAAGAAGGGAGAAGGAAGTTATTCCTTCCCACTCAGCTTCCTGTTGCTGTCAACGTCGCTCCAGAATTGGTTCTTCACACAGCAGCTGGTTTCACACCAGCAGTTTCTTTCATACCCTCAGAAGCAGCCTGGTTACACCGCTGGGAGAAGCCAGCTCCAGCCAGCAGCCTCCCTCCTCCAAGGTATGGCTCCCAGTTCCATAGGATTCTTCCTCTTTACCTCCTGGTCAACCCATCCACTTCCCTCATCCCAGGGGTGGTAGCTGCTGCTGCCTTTACTTCCTCTGTGAGACCTTAGTTTCTCCCTTCTTTGAAGTTCTCTGAGACTTAGTTAACAAATGTCTATACTAAATTATCTGTTAAGGTCCCTAAGTGGTTTCAATATCCTGACCGCATCCTGCCTGCACTCAAACTTCTCCCTTAGTGTCTCACTTCAAAACTTTCCTGTATGTTTGATCCCCTTATAACCCAGGCCAGTGGATGGTGCAATCCTACATGAAGGCAGGAGAAGGGGCTTAATGGCCTCCCCATGCCCCTTCCTGCCTGGATGTCACTTCTACTTATGGTCATTCATATCTCCAGGACATTTTGTGAAAATTGTATGATCCTAAATACAATTTATCCATAATCTACCATCACTGTCCAGATTTTCCTCTCAAACCTGAAGGCTTCTGGGGAGTTAAACACGGTGCTGAGAAGCTGTACATAGCCCCAGAAGTAAGTTGTATTTAAATAGCCAAGAAATCCCTTGGGAATGAAGTGGTTCAAGGCTGAATGAAGACAAATGCATTGCTTACGCTTGTGAGATTTATGTAGTGTACACGTGGAAAATTTAGGCTCTTTCCAAGGAGCTGGTGGATTTTAGCAAGTGTGTATAAATTTTCAACTTGGCCCTTCATCTGTTTTATATATGACTGAGAGATTTTTGTAAGTAGCTGTACTTGGGCCACAATTTTTAGCTTAATTTACTACAATTTTTGTTCACTACAAAAAGCACAGTTTGTTCAGTGCCTTTCTCTGTTTGCACTAGTTACCAGAGATACATAAATGTATTCAGGAATTCTCATCATTCATCAAATGACCACTGGATTCCTGAAAAATCTTTGCATACCCTGTCTTCCTGATGAGGAGAGGGAGAGGGGCTGTGTGAGAATATCTGTGTGTTCAGGACCTATAGCAGGGCCAGGACTGAGGGACATGCCATATCTCTACAGCTCAGCTGGGTGCTGAGGATGAGCATTTCTGTAGTTTATTTTTTTTAATTTTTTTTAATGTTTATTAATTTTTGACAGAGAGAGAAACAGAGCATGAGTGGGGGAGGGGCAGGAAGAGAGGGAGACACAGAATCTGAAGCAGGCTCCAGGCTCCGAGCTGTCAGCACAGAGCCTTACGCGGGGCTCAAACTCACAGACTGCAAGATCATGACCTGAGCCGAAGTCGGACGCTCAACCGGCTGAGCCCCCCAGGCACCCCATCTGTAGTTTATTTTGTAACTTCTGGAAGAGTCCAGATGACTGACTCTTTCAGAGTGGCAAGTGAGCTGGAAATCTTTGGAAAATCTCTTATTTGTCAGACTAACATCAGAAATTCTCAAATTGGGGTGTGTGTATATATACTGCTTTTTTAGAGCAGTTTTAGGTTCACAGCAAAATGGAGTGGAAAGTAGATTTCTCATATACCCTCTTTTACCCATGGCTTTTTAAAATAATGTAGGAGAACTAAGCCAAATAGATTTTATTCAATTTATTAGAATGTGGAAGACAAATAATATAGATCAAGTCATAAGAAATGCTGTCATGTACTCCTATTTCAAGCCATTTTCAATGTTTTACAAAATACACGGCAAATATGAAAGCTTCAAAACACTGTTTTTTTAAACTTCTTCAATAAAATATTAACAAATATGATTACTGAATTACCAGTTTTTACAATGTTCATATATTTTTTTATTTAAATACTTTTAATGAGGTCGGTACCAATACAACAATCCCCCACCAGAGTGGTACATTTGTTAGGCTTACCGAATCTACGTGGGCACATCATTATCGCCCAAGGTCCATAAGTGTACGTTAGGGTTCACTCCTTGTGTTGTGCATTCTGTAGTTTTGGCCAAATGCATAATGACATGAGCCCACCATTCTAGAATCATACAGAGTATTTTCACTGCCCTAAAAATCTTCCGTTCTCTTCCTGTTCACCCCACCCTCCCCCATAGTCTTAACCGGATCTTTTTACTCTCTCTGTAGTTTTGCCTTTTCTGGAATGTCATGTAGTTGAAATCATACAGTATGAAGCCTTTTCAGATTGTCCTCTTTCACTAAGTAATATGCATTCAGATTCCTCTGTGTCTTTTCATGGCTTCATAACTCATTCCTTTTTATCACAGTTTATTCATCCATTCACCTACTGAAGGACATATGGGGTACTTCCAAGGTTTGGCAGTTATGAACACAGTGCCATAAATATCCATGTGCAAGTTTTTGTGTGGATCTAAGTTTTCAACTTCCTTTGGGTAAATACCAAGCAGTATGATTGCTGGATTGTGTAACAAGAGTGTGCTTAGTTTTTTTGTTTGTTTGCTTTTTTTTTTTTTTTAACATTTATTTATTTTTGGAAGACAGAGACAGAGAGTGAGTGGGGAGGGGCAGAGACAGAGGGAGACACAGAATCCAAAGCAGGCTCCAGGCTCTGAGTTGTCAGCACAGAGCCCGACACAGGGCTCAAACCCACGAATCATGAAATCATGACCTGAGCCAAAGTTGGACACTTAACTGACCGAGCCACCCAGGCACCCTGAGAGTGTGCTTAGTTTTTTAAGAGACCTCCAAACCCTCTTCCAAAGTGGCTCTACCATTATCTTCTTTTGTACTGTCTGAGGCAAACCTGGCTCACACTCAAAGGCAGCACTCACTGCCCAAAGAAACACAATGCAAGCCACAGTGCTATTTTAAATTTCCTAGTGGCCTCATTAAAAAGCTTAAAAAGAAATAGGTGGAATTAACTTTAATATATTTTTAAAAAAGAAATCTATAATATCATTAGAACAATAGTCAGTATTAAGACACTAATGAATTGTTTCACTTTTTTTGTCAGACTGTCTTTAAATTCTACTGTGTATTTTAGACTTAGAGAACATCTCAATTCGGATGAGTCACATTCCAAGTGTTCAATAGCTATGACTAGTGTCTACTGGATTAGACAACATTTTTCTAAAGGAATCTTGTCATTTTAATTCATTTTGTACAAGAACAGACAGGCATTGACAAACTAACATCATTGGTAGATTCAAGGGTCATCTAGTATTTGTACAATTGGATTTTACTCAAACGATGCTGCATCTTTGAAAATCCGCTATCGCAAATGTCTCTTTGTTTTGCTTACTGTGGTAAGAACACTTAATGTAAGATCTACCCTCACGGTATTCTCCAAACTGGCTTCTTACATCTACCCTTGCCTTTCTGCAATCCACTCTCCACACTGCACCAAAATATCTTTCAGTTCTTTCAATGTCCCATGTTCCTTCTCAACAAGAGTCTTGGCACATTCTATTCCCTCTACCTAGGATTCCCCTTCACCACCCCCCACCCCTGCTGCTTGGCCTGGTCAAGTCCTACTAATGCTCTCAATTCAATCGTCACTTCCTCAGAGAAGTCTTCCCTGACTGTCTCCTCAACTCTAAGTCTTCTGTAACATTCCGAATGACAACAAAGTCCTCTCATTTATATCGCTCACCATCATGGATATTTGGTTACCCTGTTTCCCCCAGTAGAATATAAGCTCCATAAAGACAGACATTAGGTCTGCTCTGGCACAGCACAGGGTCTATCAGCAGGAGTTTGGTAAATATGTGATGAATGAATGCCAATAAAGGGATCTCAGATTAGATCTGTGTGCATGCACCATGATGTAAGTAAACAAACACAGGAATGCCTGTGAATAACTGTTGGAGAGTTCTTTTCTAAAATGACCATCATTTTTTTTTTATTTTTAATTTTATTTTAGACAGTGTGAGCAGAGAGGAGCAGAGGGAGAGAGAGAATCTTAAGCAGGCTCCACTCCCAGCACAGAGCCCAAGGTGGGGGGCTCCATCCCACAACCTGGGATCATGAGCTGAGCCAAAATCAAGAGTCAGATGTTCAACTGACTGAACCACCCAGGTGCCTCTAAAATGAGCATCTTTAAGACTAGAATCTCTAATGTTGTAACTCCTGACTCCTTGATGTGTTGGTGATGGAACTACTTGGAACAAATTTTACTTTCAAGTTTCATCGTTACTCTTTTTTAAATTTTTTAATGTTTATTTATTTGTAAGGGAGAGAGAGACAGAGCATGAGCAGGGGAGGGGAAGAGAGAGAGGGAGGCCCAGAATCTGATGCAAGCTCCAGGCTCTGAGCTGTCAGCACAGAGCCCGACATGGGGCTTGAACTCACGAACTATGAGATCATGACCTTAGCTGAAGTTGGAAGCTCAACCGACTGAGCCACCCATGCGCCTCTAGTCTCATGCCTCATCATTACTCTTAAGTAAAGGTGTAAGTATGTCCTACCTACTTGGTTGCATGACATTTCTCCTTTCACAAACTATAAACTCTAAAAAAAGAAAAAGTTTTATTCAGAGCCTAGAACACAGAAACCTATAAGCCGGGGGAAAAAGTAGGACTTAACTCTGAATCCCCTCCAGGGAGAATCATCATTATATTAAAGATAAAACTGTGGGAAAAATCTATTTTCTATGCTAAAGTGAGATACTGTTGTTTTCTGTATTTTATTCTTTCTCCAGTTGGGGTCCTTAGCAAAAATACTATGTTTTTACAAGATGCATCCATTAAAAATGACTGTAATCAGCAGAGGCTAAGCACTTGATACCAGTTGTATAGGCCTATTATTTCACTGCTCTGAAGCAGTTCTAATTAATAGTTTGTTGTTTTCTCTGGAAAGCAAATACTCAGAAGAGAGTAAAAATCCCTGAGTCAAATAGTATAACAATCAAGAGCCGGAATATATTTTTCTCTGGGAATTGAAAGCATCTCCTGAGAAATCCAGTAGGCCTGTTTCACCAGGAGAAAATCTATTGCCAGCACTTTATTTACAGATCCTCTTATGCTCGTGTGATCTCTTGTTCCAAAAATGTGGGCAGTTTCAAATTTTGACATACTTCAGCCTGTTAACAGCAGGAAAACAACCTACCCATTTCAACTTAAAGAACATGTGGCCAAAAGTAGTCCTGAGCCCAGTAAAGGCTGGGGAGTCACCTCTTATTTTCCTCTGTTCTCCTCTTTAACTATGATCATGTGAAATCTGCTAGAAAACAAAGCAAAAATGAAATCCTGCTGTCAGCCCCAAGGACATGTCACCTACTTGACATGGAGCTTAACTAGGATCTAAGTGGCTTAGTTCTATAGTAGATTTCATGCAATAATTGTCTGTTCCCAGGAAAGCTAACCTGAGGTCAGGCAACTAGGTAGTAGAGGAAGCTACCAATCTGGTTAAAACCCATTTTGAAAATCTTGTATCCCTTGAATTTTTCAGGGTCTTGTCCCAAGAGCCCATGTTCTTTGCCATTATTTCCAATATAGTGTTTGTCTAGGTGGAAATACTTTAGTCAAACACAGAACTTTCCTTATGGACTCCTTTTTATTCCAGTTTTTCCCTTGTGCATTTAAAGTGTTTTTTATTATTGAAGTATAGTTGACATACAATGTTATATTAGTTTCAGGTGTACAAAAATCTCAAGAAAACAAAAAACAGACTCAAACATAGAGAACATGCATTTTAAGTCTTACTGTTGGATCTTAAAAGCTTTAATTATATTCATATGCACACTATTCTCTTGTCCAGAATTTTGCCCTTGAAACTCTGTTTCCAATTACATTCATAGCACTCCAGGTAACAATACCAATCCTCACACTTGTGTCTTGAGAGCATGAGTGTGATGTGCCTTGTTCATTATACCTGCATGTGTGTTCTATTGGTGCAATAATAAATAACCTCAAACTTGATCACTTAAAATAAAACACATTCATTCCCTCACAGTTCTGGAGATATAAGTCTGGGCATAAGTCAAGGAGTCAGGAGGGCTGGTTTCTTCTGCAGGTTCTAAGGAAGAATCTGTCTCCTTGCCTTTTCAACTCCTAGTGGCTACCTCTCATTCCTGGCCTGTAGTCCCTTCCCTCTATCATCAAATAGCATCACTCTGTTCATAGGATCACATCGCCTTCCCCTGTGCTAGTCACAGCTCCCTCTGTGCATGATACTTGTAGTTATATTTAGGGTCCACTGCTTTAGCCAGAATACTCCCTCCATCTCAAGAACTTTAATCCCATATCTGCAAAGTCTCTTCTGCCTTAGGAGTTAGCATGGTTCACAGTTTCCAGGGGGTAGGGCATGAACATCTTGAGAGGTCACTATTTAGCATACCATGAGACTCATACTCTTGATATATTTAACGTCAGCCTTTGGTCCATTTATTTAAAACCAGCAATATAGCCAGGGTACAAACCCCCAGCCAGCACAAATCAGACTCACCTAATATTCTGTCAGTTCTAGGGTGGCAAATGTTGCCATCCTAGGCTCAAAGTCAGGTTCTTCTAATGATGATAAGCCAGTAGATGCCTCCTCCACAGCATATCATCCCACCACCCACAGATGAAGCCCTCACCTATGCCCCAGAGCCCAGCATAATGCTGAATGAGAGCTCCTGGATTCAAAAATCAAACACTTGAAATGCAGGAAGAAAAACATCTTAGAATATAGATAGATATGCAAAAATAAATAAACAAACAAACTGAGTAGATCCAAGTAGGGCAACCACTAGTTAAGAGTACTTTATTGTTTGGGATCTGTTTTAACCACATGGAAAAGAGGACAAAACTGAGCTCTTGAGCTTCTATTTTCCAGTGAATACATTTTTTTTAACGTTTATTTATTTTTGAGAGAGAGAGTGCAAGGGACAGAGAGGGAGGGAGACAGAGGATCCGAAGTGGGCTCTGCATTGACAGCAGAGAGCCCGATGCAGGGCTTGAATTCACAAACCATGAGATCATGACCTGAGCCGAAGTCAGAGACTTAACCAACTGGGCCACCCAGGCACCCCCCCACACACACACTCCACAGTGAATAATTTTTTAAGGCCCAAAATGACCTATGAAAAAGGAAGATGAATTCAGTACATTCTCTGGGTTATTTCACAAACATGGAGCGACTTCCCTGTCTATTTATAATCCTTCCATGCCATCTAGTTCCCCTCCATTCCTAGGATCCTCCATACCAACACTAACACAACTGTTTAGAAACAAACACCTTTCCAAATATTCAGAGTAGTTCAATGTAGTCCTTAACAATCTTCTCAAAAAGGAGCTCCTGAACACGAATTTGGGTGCTTTGCCAATGCTTCAAAATGCAGTGCAGCAACTCCCTCTCACATCTTGGAAGAGCTATTTTCATCCTGCTATGCAATGTAACACATGGTGGTACAAAATAGTTAACAGAAGCCGGTTTCCATGTTCTAGAGGAAGCAAACCTCGAAAGTGAATGCAACTTATTTTTAACCTCTATGTGAAATTACTTCCTTAAGAAGGACCTAAGGGTATCTAAAATGACCAAGACTTTTCTGGACCACTTCTGATTATGCCTTATTTCAAGATGTCAGACTATGGCTAAAATAAAACTGAAAAAGAGTTCACTTACGAGGAGTTATATTTCATCAAACTCCTTGAGATACTGTCTCCCTACCACTCTTCTACTCTAACTTTTGTATCATTAATGGACACATTATCTTAAACTAGTCTCATGCCAATTTCCTGAGACACTGCTCTGGGCATCTTCCTGCAATTTTAATGCATCGATGACCATCATTATTCTTTCTTTATGGGATTTCAGCCAAAATTGAGCCCTTGTGACAATATTCACATCTGAGCTTAATGTTACTTAATTTTCCAAGTTGGCTTCATGAGGCAAAGTAGCAAGTGCTTTATTAAAATCTAGATAATAAAATTAGCCCATTTATCTACTAATTGTGTGCTTCCATCACATGATTAAATACATACGTTATGCTAAAGTCCTATAAATTTCACCAAGGTAAAGTCAAATAACTGTAAAAATTTGAGGCTCCTTCTTTTTTCAATATGCTAGACAGAATTTTAAGGTTAGCTCTTGGCATGTAGCCAAACATATAAACTGCTATTTAACCTCTAAGAGGTGACATTTATATTTTCTAGGCTCAGAGTAGAAAGCTGGAAGATTAGAAACATTATTTTTAAAGGTATCCTTGGGCTTTTAAAGAAAAAGTTCTTTCAACTCGATTGAGCCAAATTCAGATGCTTCCAAAGTTATAATTTTAAATACATACATACATACATACATACATACATACATACATACATACATACATTATTTATTTATTATTTACGATGTGTGTGGGGGGGGTGGGCAATGGAAAGTGGAAAGATTATATCCAATTCAAATTGCTTTTACTTCTAGAACTTTAAACTCACACAAGTTGAGCAGCTTGGTCTGCAAGCCTAAGAAATAGTAACAGGGTCAAATGAACCATAAGAAGCCAGTTTTAGAAATGAAACCACCCTACAGAAACAGGTCCTAACAGGATGAGTTCTAAGTATCCAGGTTTACTTCATCACTAATCTGGAAATCCTCACATGAGCTCAGTCCCAGAGCCAAACAAAAAGCATTTATGTCTATTTCTTTAGGGGAATATCCTAATGAATATTTGACTCCAAAATTTACTTCTTGCCACCCCATTCTGGAATCCTTCTGTTCTTTCTAACCATCCAGAATCTCTGGAGACTGGCTCACCCCCAAACAGTTTCACTAAGAAGGGGAGGAGTTACCTTAGGTCACAGCTAGATTTATCAGTCAAGGGATAAGTAGTGAATTTCTGAAGAATTTTCAAGTCTAAATTCACAGAGAACACAAACCAGGCAAAGAGGATGTTTTTATCCATTCTTTAGTGGAAACATTAAGGTCACTTCAGTGGTATAGGACTGCCATTCTAGAAAAAAATCAAAGCCCAGGTGGCCCAGTCCCCCTCCCACTTTTCTCTAGAAACCAGGGTATTGTGAAAAGACCCTTTCTGATTCCCAGAGAAAGCACTTTCTGCCTCTTACAGAAAAGACTGTGTGTTTTAGGAAACAGTGACAAATTGTTGCAAGGTTGCTACATGTCTTTAAAATAAGGGGATGATTTATTTTTTCTCTCTTAATTAGAATAATTAATTGGTAATATAACAGAAACTCAGCAGTAGATGAAAAATGGCATAATCCCTGAATAGAGTATGATGGCAATAAAGAAAAAACATTAGTTTTGTTTATTTTTTCTAACTTAATTGCAGGAGTTACTGTTCAAGAAATTCCTATGCTTCTCAGTCCTGTATGTTGCTGATTATAGGACTCAGAACTCTCAACTTGTTAGGATATAGAAAAATTGAAAATAAAAGGCTTAATTCTCCCTGTTAAAAATAAGGGAGGAGACACCCCCCTTACCTTTTGTCAGAGTATTTTTTTTAATAAACATGTAATTGTAAATTCTCTCTGCCCTTTTGAGACTTTTTTTTTTTTTACTACCTTGCCCAGTTTATGACCCAGGAATGTCTTTCTCAAGGACCCAGGAGTCATTCTTTTGAATCTCCCAGTCTCTATTGTGGGAGGGGGGGGGGGTAGAAGCCTAACTAGTGGTGCCTCGCTCAAAGTTGGAAAACTACCTCCCATCATAAGGCTGTGAGAAGTTTGTTTTGCTTTTATATGAAGCCAATTAGCTAACACAGATGGTCAACCCAATTATCAGGTAAATTTAGGATGAACTATGTGTGACAAATGTGCTCTCAAGTCCTCTAACTTGAGGACTAGTTACTGTTTATCTTGAGAACATGTAGGGAACATTCTTGGCTTTAAAATCTGATTGACCATATAAGGGGGCGAAATTCCTGTCTTTGCAATTTCTTAGCAATTGATATGATGAGCATCCCGTTCTGGTTAAATACTTATTCAATAGCAAAACTGTTTGTCTGTTTCTCCTGACTGTGTGGGGAGAGCTTTTCTGAGTTGGGAGAAAATTTGAGGGGTTTTCAATTATTTTTCCTCTACATTAAGACTTCTATCCCAAAATCCTAATCCAAACTCCCTAGGCTTGGACACTTGGAATATAAACTAAAAATCTCCAAAAAAAGAATACACTTCTTTTTACATTTTCCTTTAATTCTTGCTTCCTTTTAATGAAGAGACCTTCTTCCTATTAGTCATACAAAACGGATAAGTACTGCAAAATAAAGCCTGTGTGACCATGCTTTCTTTAGTTGGGGTACGAGGGGGCAGCAACAAGGGAGTTTCATCTTTTTGAGAGGTAGGCAGGATATAGGTTATTTTTTTAATTATTCCTATGGCTATTTCATACAATTCAAAGGTACTTCACATATGATTTGTTAATATGCCCTAACAAAAACCCTTAGAGTTTCATGTAATTCAAACATTCCAGCATTATTTCTAACCATAAATCAAATTTCCCCAAGACTCACCAATCCGTGAAACAAATTATGCTGTATTTTAATTACACAACTTCATTTAAAATTTTTCAGAAACGATTGATAATAATTCCTTTTTTTTTTAAGTAATTCAACTTTCGATGGCTTATAACTCTCGCTTCCCAATATGGTACACTAAGCCCCTGAAAGATTCACCTAACATTTGATAAAGGCCCAGGAAAGAAAATGGCCAGTTACCTGAAGAGCAGAACAAATGAAACAAGTTCTAAAATATAAGACAAACGTATTGTCAGAACTGGGGCTGGTGGTACATTAGGTGAATCCTAATGGCCACTAATTCCTCCTGCCCCATATCAGAGTAGGTTCTAGAGACTAAGGCAGGGCTGCATCTGCAGAAGGAGGTAGAGAAGCCCCAGCCATAGGACAGGGATAGATCCAGAACCTGAAAACTCTTCGTCCACTTATTTTTTATTATTATCTGCCATGGATCATTCACTATTCAAGCTGCAGACAATTTAGAGAAGCAAATAATCAAGGAAAGTCTCTGCTCTCATGTCTAGTGGAAAAGACAGATAACAAACAAGAAAACAGATTTAAAAAACTTCAGATCATGGCAACTGCTTTGAAGAAAGTATGTAGGATTGTGATCTAGAGAATGGCAGGGAAGGAGAAGGGATCAGACTGGGTGATCAGAAGGGCTCTCTAAGAGGCAACCTCTAACTGGAGTCCTGAATAACAAAAGGCAACCCAACAACCGGAGAAGGCTATAGGATGAGGCTTCCAGACACAGAGAAGAGCAGATTAAACAGCTTAATTAAGTCAAGGAGGAATTTGGCCTGTTTAAAATATGGAAGGAAAAATCAGCCTGCCTGACTAGGAGGCAGAGGTGGAAAATGGAGCATGTAGGGTCCCATCGGCTAAATACATTTTTTGTATTATATTTAAATAGGACAAGAAGGTGTGGAGGACTTTAAGTAGGGGAGTGATGGAATCTCATTTACACTTACAAAAGATCTCCAAGTGGAGAATGGAGTGGAGGTGGGTATATTAGTTGACTCAGGCTACCATAACAAAATACAACAGATTGGGCGGGTTAAAAAAACAGAAATTTATTTTCTTGCAATTCTGGAAGCTGGAAGTTCAAGATCAATTTACCATCAAGGTTGGTTTCTAGTGAGGCTTCTCTTCCTAGCTTGCAGATGGCCACCTTTTCACTCAGTCTTCACATGGGCTTTCTTCTGTCTTTTCTGCTTCTTGTAGGGTCATCAGTCCTATTGGATTAGGGCCCCGTATTTATGATGTCATTTAACCTTACTTATCTCCCAAAAGACCCTATCTTCAAATACAATCATGTTTGGGGTTAGGTCTTCATTGCAAAAATTTTAGAAGGGTACACTTCAGGCCATAACAGTAGCAAGACTGGAAGCTCTTCTGTAGGTCCAAATGAGAGTTGAAGGTGTTTTGGGTTTAAGCAAAAACAGTGAAAATAGGTAGAAATTGACATTTTGGATATTTTTTGGCAGAGTAGCTGATAGGCACTTTCAGTAATGTATATATGCAATGAATGAGGAAAAGAAGAATCAAAAGTAACACATAGTTTTGCTGACTGAGAAAATGGGTGGATCTTTACATACTTTTTATCTGAGGATCCCCCCCCCACACACACGATTATTCTTCTTCCCATGACACATTTATTACATTCCATTATATTCTTTTTTACCAGAGTGTTTATCTTCCTCAAGTTTTATTTTATATAGCATTCTTGATCAGACAGACTCTGGCCAAACCTGTTATTTATTCTCAGTCTTGTTAGAAGCTTCCTTTCCTTGAGTCTTGGGTTCACATCTTCTGGGTTCTGATGGGGATGAACTCAAATCATTCTTCACAAATCCCAGAGTGACCTTTCTTTTTTTTAGAAAAAAAAAAAAAAAAGTTTATTTATTTATTTTGAGAGAGAGCACAAGTGACCAGGGGATGGACAGAGAGAGGAAGAGAGAGAATCCAAAGCAGTCTCTGAACTGTCAGCTCTAAGCCCGATGTAGGGCCCCAAACTTACAAAACCATGAGATCATGACCTAAGCCGAAATCAAGAGTTGGACGCTTAACCGACTGAGCCACCCAGGTTTTCCCCAGAGTGGCCTTTCTGAGATACCCCCCAGAGTGGCCTTTCTGAGAAGCAAGTATGATTATATGATTCCCCTGCTTAAAATTGTTTAATGCCTCTTTATAGGTTTCAGGTTAAAGTGCAAGTTCATAGCTTAGCCACCAACACCCTCTGAGATTCACCCCCTCCCATTTTCCATCTCCTTTCCTTCCAATCCCCAAACCCTCTAATGACTCCAGCTCTGGCAAAATACTTGAGGTTCTAGGGACAGAGGACTTCTGTACTATAAACATGTTATGTCCTCACCCTGGAATGTCCTTTCCTACGTGGTATCTAGCTAGCTCAGCTTAAGACACATCTCTGGAAAATTTCTATGAGCCCCCAGTCAGAATTAATGACTCTCCATGTCCTCAAAGCACCCTGGGAATAGCACTATTGTATCCTTTATTACTGTGTGTATTAGTAGATTTATTTCTGTGCTATGCTTTAGGCTAAAATCCATTTCTTAAAAGAAATATGTCTTATTTATTTTTGTATTTTTTTGCAACTAGCATAAGGTAGATATATACTCCATAAATGTTGATGAGCGGACAATCAGTAAATACATGAGTCTGTATAAAAGCAGGTCACAGTCCATGCCATATATAAATCCACCCATTAATTTCCTAAGCTCTCTTTCACTTTCCAAAGATACAACTTTTAACTAAAAGATCTGAAAATACTATGTCCTCAAATCCACCAATTATCACATATAGAACACAAAGCTTTTTTCCAGATTCTTTTCTTGGCATCATTCATTCACTCTGGAGTTAGGAGGGGGCAGCAGTTCTACCAGCTTGAGGAGTCCAAAGATACTGATCAATCACATCTCAGGCACTCAGCCCAGAAAAACAACCAATCCTGTGCATCAACATGTCAGAACCACACAGAGTGGCCAGGACTGGGGCCAGGACCAAGAGTTTCAAACCAGGAGAAGCTGTGTCTTCCTGTTATTGTTTAAATTGGTATAATATCCTATTTTCTTGTTCTGTCACCATTTCTTCTTTATTTTCTGGACAATATTCTTGCCTTTGTAATATTCTCTGTCTGCATAACTGTACTAGTCATCCTTTTCTATCACAGTCCTGATTCTGTCTTTGTCTCTTTCAGGTCCTCTTCTTAGATAATCCCATATAAGAATTTTTTTTAATTATCGGAACATTTTTTGGAGATTATATATATATATATATCTTTCCATCATGATGATTGTAATCTGTTTTTAATGTTTATTTTTGAGGAATAGGTAGGGGCAGAGAGAATGGGAGACAGAGGATCTGATGCAGGCTCTGCACTGAGAACAGAGAGCCCAGTGAGGGATTTGAACTCACAAACTGTCAGAGGTGAAGTCAGATGCCTAACCCCCTGAGCCACCCAGGCACTCTGACGAGTATACTCTTTAACCTCCATCCCCTATTTCCCCCACCCCCCTATTCATTTCTCCTCTGGTAACCATCAGTTTGTTCTCTATAGTTAAGAGTCTGTTTCTTGGTTTGCTGCTCTCTCTTCTTTTTCCCCTTTGCTCATTTGTTATGTTTCTTAAATTCTACATATGAGCTAGATCATATGGTATTTTTCTTTCTCTGACTGATTTCACTTAGTCTTACACCCTCTAGCTCTAACCATGTTGTTGGCAAATGGCAAGATTTTATCCTTTTTTATGGCTGAATAATATTCCACTGTGTGTGTGTATGTGGTGTGTATATATGTGTATGTATGTATATATGTGTGTGTATTGTGTGTCTGTGTATCTCACATAACCTTTACCCATTTATCAATTGTTGGACACTTAGGCTGCTTCCATAGTTTGGCTATTGTAAATACTGCAAAAAACATAGGGTGCATGTATCCCTTTGAATTAGTGTTTTTGCATTTAGGGGCTAAATATCTACTAGTATGATTGTGGGGACATAAAATAGTTCTATCTTTAATTTTTGAGGAAACTCCCTATTGTTTTCCACATTGGCTGCACCAGTTGACAACAGTGCCTCACTAACACTTGTTTCTTGTGTTTTTTATTTTTGCCTTTCTGACAGGTGTGGAGTGATATCTCATTGTGGTTTTTATTGACATTTCCTTGATGATGAGCAATATTGAGTGTCTTTCATGTATCTGTTGGTCATCTAGATGTCTTCTTTGGAGAAATG
Source organism: Panthera pardus (assembly GCF_024362965.1). NCBI lineage: Eukaryota > Metazoa > Chordata > Mammalia > Carnivora > Felidae > Panthera > Panthera pardus. The sequence goes on from NW_026526654.1 coordinate 67,674,494, forward strand.
TCTGTTCATGTCTTCTGCCCATTTTTGAATTGGATTATTTATTTTAGGGGTATTCAGTTGTATCAGTTCTTTATATATATTGAATACTAACCCTTTATCAGATATGTCATTTGCAAATATTTTATCCCATTCAGTAGGTTGCCTTTCTTTCAGTGTTGTACAGAAACTTTTTATTTTGATGTAGTCCCAATAGTTTATTTTTGCTTTTATTTCCCCTTCCTCAAGAGACATAGCTAGAAAAATGACACTATGGCCAATATCATAGACATTGCTGCCTGTGCTCTCCTCAAGGAGTTTTATAGTTTCAGGACTTTAATCCATTTTTGAGTTTACTTTTGTGTAGAGTCTAAGAAAGTGGTCCAGTTTTACTCTTTTGCATGTGGCTGTCCAGTTTTTCCAACACCATTTGTTGAAGAGACTCTCTTTTTCCCCTTGTTAATCATTTTCCCTTTGTCAAAGATATATTGCCCACATAATCATGAGTTTATTTCTAGGTTTTCTGTTCTATTCCATTGATCTGTGTGTCTATTTTCATGCCAGTACCATATTGTTTTAATTACTACTGCTTTGTGGTATAACTTGAAATCTGGAATTGTGATACTTCCAGTTTTGATTTTATATTACATGATTGCTTTGGCTATTTGAGGTCTTTTGTGGTTCCATACAAATTTTAGGATTGTTTGTTCTAGCTCTGTGAAAAATGCTGTTGGTATTTTGATAGGGATTGCATTAAATGTGTAGCCTGCTTTGGATAGTATAAACATTTTAATAATATTTATTCTTCTAACCCATGAGTATGGAATGTCTTTCCTTTTATTTGTGTCATCTTGAATTTCTTTCAACAATGTTTTATAGTTTTTAGAGTACAGATCTTTCACCTCTTTGGTTAAGTTTATTCCTAAATATTTTATTGTTTTTGGTAAAATCATAAATAGAACTGTTTTCTTAATTTCACTTTATGCTGGTTCATTATTAATATGTAGGAATGCAACAGATTTCTGGACATTGATTTTGTATCCTGTGACTTTACTGTATTCATTCATCAGTATGAGTAGTATTTTGGTGTAGTCTTTAGGGTTTTTAACATAGAGTATCATATTATCTGCAAATAGAGTTTTACTTCTTCCTTACCAATTTGGATGCTTTTTTATTTCTTTATGTTGTCTAATTGCTGTGGCTAGGACTTCCAGTACTATGTTGAATAAAAGTGGTGAGAGTGGATATCCCTATCTTGTTCCTGATCTTAGGGGGAAGGTTCTCAGTTTTTACCACTGAATATGATGTTGGCTCTGGGTTTTCACTTAAGGCCTATATTATGTTGAGATATGTTCCCTCTATACCTACTTGGCAGAGGGTTTGTATCATGAATGGATGTTGTACTTTGTCAAATGCTTTTTCTGCATCTGTTGAAATACCATATGTTTTCTTTCCTTTCTCTTGTTGATGTAATGCATCACGTTGATTGTTTTGCAAATATTGAACCACCCTTGCATCCTGGGAATAAATCCCACTTGATTGATTTTAATGTATCGTTGGATTCTGTTTGCTAATATTTTGTGGGGGATTTTTGCATATATATTCATGAGAGATATTGGCCCATAGTTCTCTTTTTTGTGATGTCGTTTTGGTATCAGTGTGATATTGGCCTCATAGAATGAATTTGGAAATTTACCCATTCCTCTTCAATTTTTTGGAATAATTGAAGAAGAATAGATATTAACTCTTCTTTAAATGTTTGGTACGATTGGGCTGTGGAGCCATTTGGTCCTGAACTTTTGTGTTTTGGGAGTTTTTTGATTACTGATTCAATTTCATTGCTGGTAATTGATCTGTTCAAATTTTCTATTTCTTCCTGCTTTACTTTTGGTAGTTTATACGTTTCTAGGAATTGATCTATTTCTTCTAAGTTTTCCAACTTGTTGATATATAGGTTTTTATAAAATTCTGTTAAAATTGTATTTTTGTGGTGTTGGTTGTCATTTCTCCCCTTTAAGTAGTGATTTTTGTTTTTTTATGTTTTTTTTTTTTCCTGATGAGACTTGCTAGAGGTTTATCTATTTTGTTCATCTTTCAAAAAATAAGCTCCTGGTTTCATTGATCTGTTCTATTGTTTTTGTTTGTTTGCTCTGTGTGTGTGTGTGTGTGTGTGTGTGTGTGTGCGTGCGCGCTTTTTAGATCTTTTATTTCTGTTCTAATCTTTATTATTTCCTTCCTTTTGTGGGTTTGGGCTATATTTGTTCATTAACTAGCCCCTGTAGGTACACAGGTTGTTTATTTGAGATTTTTCTTGCTTCTTGAAATAGGCCTGTATGGCCATAAATTCTCCTCTTAGAACACCTTTTGCTTCATCTTAAAGATTTTGGACCACTGTGTTTTTGTTTTCATTTCTCCCCATGTAACATTTTTATTTATTCTGTGATTTCTTACTTGACCTATTCATTGTTTAGTAGCATGTTATTTAACTTCCATGTATTTTTGCTCTTTCCAATTTTTTTCCTGGGGTCGATTTCTAGTTTCACAGCATTGTAGTCAGATAAGGTACATGTACAACTTCATTTTTTTAAATTTATTGAGACTTATTTTGTGGTCCAATATGTGATCTCTTCTGAAGAATGTTTAATGTGCTCTTGAAAGAATGTGTATTCTGCTGTTTTAGGAAGGAATGTTTTGAATATATCTGTTAGGTCCATCTGGTCCACTGTGTCATTCAGAGCCACTGTTTCCTTGTTGATTTTCTGTTTGGGATGATCTGTCCATCAATGTGAGTGGGAAGGAGTTAAAGTCCCCACTATTACTGTATTACTCTTGATTAGTTCCTTCATTTTTAACTGTTTTATGTATTTGGGTACTCCTGTGTAGGATGCATAAATATCTACAATTGCTATACTGTTCTTCTTTGTTTCTTGTGATAGTCTTTGTTTTAAAGACTATTTTGTCTGATATAAATATTGCTACTCTAGCTTTCTTTTGACATCCATTTGCATGATAAATGTTTCTTTGTGCTCTCACTTTCAATCTGCCGGTGTCTTTAGGTCTAAAATGAGTCTCTTGTAAGTCATATAGATGGGTCTTGCTTTTTTTATCCACTCTGTCACCCTTTGTCTTTTGATTGAAATGTTTAATCCATTTATATTCAAAGTAATTATTGATATATATGTTTATTGCCATTGTGCTGTTTTTTGGTTGTTTCTATAGATTTTCTCTGATTCTCCTTGTGCTCTGTTTTATGGTTTGTCGGCTTTCTTTAGTGATATTATTGGATCCCTTTCTCCTTTTTCTTTGCATATCTATTATTGGTTACTGGTTTGTGGTTACCATTAGGTTTGTATATAACATCTTCTGCATATAGCAGTCTACATTGTTTATAGTTTAGTTTAAACCTCTTCTTTATTCCTCCCCCAACCCACGTTTTCAGTTTATGGTGTCATATTTTACATCCTTTTATTTTATGAATCCCTTGACTGATTTTTATAGAAATGCTACTTTTACTGCTTTTGTAATTTTTACTTTAAATACTCCTACTTATGATCTTTCCTTTGTATTCAGAAAGTCCCCTTTAATGTATCTTATAGGGCAGGTTTAGTTTGTGAAACTCTCTCACTCCTTTCAGTGTGAATGGTAGCTTTGCTGGATAGAATATTCTTGGCTGCAGATTTTTCCCTTTCAGCACCTTGAATATATCATACCCCTCCCTTATGGCCTGCATAGTTTCTGCTGAAATATCTACTCATAACCTTAAGGGGGTCTCCCTCACACATTACTGCCTACTTTTCTCTTGCTGCTTTTAATGTTTTTTTCTTTATTGCTACTTTTTGCCATTTTAATTGCTGTATATGTCTTGGTGTATACCTCCTTGGGTTGAATTTTTGGGGTGATCTCTGTCCCTCCTGGATCTGGATATCTGTTTCCTCCTCCAGATTAGGGAACTTTTCAGCTATTATTTCTTCAAATAAGTTTTCTGCTCATTTTTCTCTCTCTTCTTCTGATATCCTTATAATGTGAATGTTACTACAGTCACTGAGTTCTCTAAGACTCTTTTCAATTTAAATAATTTTCTTTCCTCTCCTTTGCTCAGCTTGGTTACTTTCCATTACTTTGTCTTTCAGGTTGTTAATTCATTCCTGTTTCATCTATCCTGGTATTTATTCCATCAAGTATATCTTTAATTTCATTTATTGTGTTCTTCATGTCTGATTCATTCTTTTTTTTTTTTTTTTATCTCTGTGTTAAGGGTCTGATGTCCTAAACTCTTATCCTCAAGTACAGTGAATATCTTTATGATTATTACTTTAAATTATCTATTAGGCATATTACTTATACCCATTTCATTTCTGTGGTTTGTTTCTACTCTTTCATTTGGGAGATATTTCTCTGTCTCCTCATTTTGTCTAACTTTCTGTGTATGTTTCTCTGTGTTAGGAATCAGCTACTTCTCTTGTTCTTAACAATAATGGCCTTTTGAAGAAGAGATCCTGCAAGTGCAGTGTCCCCTGTTTCCCAGGGCCTAGCACTTCAGGGAGTATCTCGTATGTGTGTTGGGTGTGCTCTGCTGTTGAGTCTTGGCCTCTTTTTCCTTCAGTCCCTTTGTCTACAGAGGGTCTCTTTGTCTATTGTGGTCAGTGTTTAGTCCCCAGCAGGGGTGAGGCACATTTTAACAAAGTGTTTGATGGTCTGTTTGTGAAAGCAGACCTGCCACTGCCATCACCAGAAGTGAAGTCCCACAAAAAAGGCACAAGTCAGGAGATGTGGTATGGGCAGGGTTTTCACCAGTCTCCTAAAGGAGGGGCCCACAGTACAAGGACTAAGGGAAAGGTAACTGGGAAGGGTGGATGTGCTGAAGTGCAAGGGGAGGCAGTTTGGTGTAAGCAAGTTAGGTAAAGACTGTCAGTGCTATACTTATTCTGTCTGGAGGTCATTGTTTATGCTGGGAAGCAGGGGATGGAAATGGCACCTTGCCAGCTCCTTTTTTCCTGAAGTGGTCTCCCCATGAACCCTGTCTCTTAGGGGCATGCTCTGAGATGAGAAAATCACCCTCCCTCCTGTCTATTCCTGGTATTTTTCAAACTGCTAGTTCTGTGCTGTATCTGCACAGGCTGATTGTCATACTGTCTCTTTAAGGGCAGGAACTCTACTTCCTAATGTCCTTGGGGCTCTCCCAGAGCTAAGCACACTGATTTTTAAAATATCAGACTTTAAGTCCCACTGGTTGTAAGAACTCACAATATTTGGCTCTTCTCACTTTCAAAAGCAAATATTATAGGGATTCCTCCTCTCTGTACATGGGCTCCCTGGTATGAAAGCCTGTTTTCAACCCTTATCCATGCCCCTGGATCCCTCCCCACCACGGATGGCTATGGTCAGTCCCATGTCTTTACCTTTCCTGTCCTCTTCAGTGTGGCTTCTTCTCCATTATTTAGTTGTGGAGTTTGTTCTGCCAGTCTTTGGATTGTTGTCTGGGTTATTTACACTGATGTGGCTGTTACCTAGTTGTATCCATAGGACGAGACAAGCTTAGGTTCCTCCTACTCTGCCATATTCCCAGCCAACACCATCTAGGAATGTTTCATCCTCTCTGAGAAGCCAAGTTGCTTAAGTTCTTATGCCCTCTTAAGCAGAAAATAAATGGGGTACATTTACAGCACATGTAACTGGTGAATATTTCAGGTAATAAGACAATGCTGTTCACTAGAATAATTACCTAAGTGGCCAAATTTTCTGGAAAGCAAAATGAAGTCACTTGGGAAATACTCCCTAAAACTTGGCATGGAACACTACTTGCCCTTTTGTTTCTGGGCTCCTATGGAATTGATTTCCCTTATCTCTTCTGAAGTGAGTATAATCCCTGGATATTATAGAGCAAACTACACTTGACCTTCTAGAACCCGTTTTCATTATATACTGTGCCAGATGGTATGTATCTTTATTATTTGATCATCAAGGATTTTTGACTTCAGCTTTAAATAGATTGAATTAAAGAAAAACGTATTTTATGATTGCCAAGTTTTCAGGGACTATTATATTTTCATAACCATGCATTAAAGTCATATTTTCACTGTCCTTCCCCAGTTTGTCTAGCAAACAGAGCACAAAATTTGCCCTTAATCCTGACAAGAACAGATATCAATTGCAAATATTATTTATGTCACCCTTCCTTTTGGAAGAAAAATACACTTGTATTTTGAAAATGGTATCAAATATCAACTCTAATGGAATCAGATGTCAAGTTTAGTTAATATTTGACATCAAGAAGCATTTTTACCTGAATTTTATGAGAGCTAATTTTAATGTTAGTATTTTTAATATCCTAGCAAATATTTGTGCTTGAAGATTTGTCAGAGCTTTACATCTGGATACCTCTTCTGTCTTTAGTTTTGGAATTGGAACATTTCCTGAATAAGTGATCTTTCTCTCATCTGTAATTCATAATTACCATCCCAGGAGAGGTGTTCTAAATTTATGACCAGCATCCCAAGTGCACATGCATACTTAGTGAGAAACAGAGCAACCTCGAAGAGGAATGGCAGACTCTGGAGATTAGCACTATGCAGGCTATGGCTGAACCACGTCCACCAACTGTTCACCACGCCCCAGGGCTGCATCTCCAAGGAACAGGGCACACTACAACTTCCACTATATTCTGCCCCAGAATTACCAAATAACCTACCCATTAGATCTGGCCTAGGAAGAATGCCTATAAACTGTACATATAATTCAGCACATTAGTCCTAAATATTATAGGACCAATTTTCATTCATTTAATCCAACAAAGAGCCACAATGTAAATGATTCTGTTTGAGAGTTTCTTCTCTAGATAATAAATTCTTGAGGCCAAAGACATGGTATCTTTCACATTGTCTCTCTACAGCCTGGCACAGAGAGTAGGAGTTCAGGAAGTATTTGTTCTCTCAATTATGCCCGGCCACCTCATGTAGGAACTGAGAGACTCACTACCTACCTAATGTACTCTACTGCCTTCTCAGAAACCACGCTTGATCTTCCAGGCAAGCCAGAGACTCTTTTTTCTGTACCTGCTTAGGTATCCAAAAAGATTTCCTTTTACAGTAGATTATCCCCTTGCTTTCTCATCCAACCTGTTCAATTGATTTGGGCCTTTCAATGTTCTGGTAAAAGATGAAGATAGAGGACTTAATCTATCTTCTGACCTCTGGACTTGTTCCCTGAAAGTCAAGCCAAAGAAGGGATTTAGCAATCGCCGAGCATGCTCCCATCTCTGCAGAAATGTTCTGTGCTCTTCTGCTTACAGCTTCCAGAATCTTTGTGATGCTCTGGCCATTGGCCAAACTTCAGCAAAGTGTAAAGGAAAAATAATTGCATAATCTACAAATTCTTCAGGGTATGTGTAGGAAGCCTCTGCATAGTAAGCAGATGCCTAGTATCTATTAGCCAGTTACAATTTCTTGTCCTCGCTAGAATTTTTTTTTAATACATGAATTCTTTAAAGTTCTTCGCTGTCAAGCATTTAATGGAAGAGGATATATAAGTTAAAATTGAACAGGCACCATTGACAAGTTACCCTAAAGTGAGGCTTGCTTTCCAGAGTGGTTTCATTCAGATAGAAGGTTTGGCAATAGAGGGGGCACTACTCAGCTCTACCCCAACTCAGGCACACTGTGCTAATGCTGTTGCAGTGTCTCCAGGCTACAGGACCCCTGGAGCTATATACTTGCTGCAAGTACCAGAAGTTTCTCAGAACACAGAAATTTGGAACGTTGGTAGCCGAGAGTTGCTCAGGGCTCCACTGCAGGACTTGGAGAACATTTACCTTCTTCTTTCCTTGTTCTCATTTTAGCATCCAAACCCTTCTCCTCCACCCCAAAGTACAAACTCTACACCCCAAAGGGCATTGATGAACAGCCATGCAGAAGAACCCCACACAAGCTTATAAACTAATGAGTGCAGGGGCAGGGAAAGATATTTCTTCTTCAAACAGACCCTTATATAAGAACATACGGTAGCCCCTTCCCAATCCATCTTCCCTCATGGTCAGAAAAATCATCTACAGTCATCTCTCATAGGAAGACTAGCTGTAGGCAGATTCATTATGAGGAATGATGTAAGGGGGATTGTTTTGTTCAGTTCTTAGTTGAAAAATGGGCCTTTTCTGATGTTAATCTGCTCAGTAGGGACTTCTGAAAATACAGCAAAACCTTCAAGTGACAGTTAAACTAATGTATCTTTGCTTGACTTAAGTCAAAGCACATACATTGCTGAGAGCTATAGCTCCAGTGCCGAATCTGTTTCTGGAAGCCCCTCATCAAGCAACTACAGAAAGTACCAGACATGCTTCCTTCGATGACCTCACTGGTACCCGTAGGAGAAAAAGTCTCCTGGAATAAAGACAGACACAATTTTTATATCTATACCATTGTGGAATGTTCCCAGTGAACGAGACAACTGAGTACCCTAGGCCCTTACAACTTGAGTGCTGTTGGCACAGGATGTGGACTTAAGCTCCTGACAATGTTTAAAAAGAAAAGAATAACAAAGCAGAAAAAAAAAAAACATTTAAAGGCTACAAGAACTCAGAAGACTCAAAATTTAGTAAGCTCAGGATAGGGAAGTGTGACATGAGATCATGCTGCAGGATAAACAACTAAGCCAAACAATCCATTAGACAGAAATTAAAAAGTGAGAAAAATCCCAGAAGTCCAAAAGAAAGATAGAATTAAATATATGTCACCAAATATTTAGGAGAAAAAGTTTATTTTTTTCATGAAAAAATTTTGTATGTTACCCTCAAATAGACTTTATTGTATTTACAACTTATTTTCTAAATATACCAAACTTGTTATTTTTATGACCAAATGAATTGTTAACCACAATTCAGTTAGTTAGACTAGGGGTTGGCAAACTGCTCCTGAAAAGAGCTACCTAAACCTAAAAGAGTAAATATTTTAGGTTTTACGGACACACTGTCTCTATTTCAACCACACAACTCAGTTATTTTGGCACAGTAGCATCCATAGACATTTGTAAACAAATGGCATGGCTGTGTTCCGGTAAAACTTTATTTACAAAAACAGATCACAGACTGTTTGGGCCTGTGGGCTACTGTTTATGGACCCTTGAGTTAGAACAATAATTCAGACCTGTACAAATAACACCAGAAAGTATATATTTAAATTGTTTTCAGTATTCAAATATACCTAAATATCCTTACTTCCTCTTTTTTTTTTCCTTTGAGTATAGGTGACACATTGTTATGTTAGTTTCAGGTGTGCAACATACTGATTCTATGAGTTCATACATTATGCTTTGCTCACCACAAGTATAGCTACTCTCTATCACCATACAATGCTGTTACAGGATCAGTGACTAAATTCATTATGTCCTGGGGGCGCCTGGGTGGCTTGGTCGGTTAAGCGTCCGACTTCGGCTCAGGTCATGATCTCACGGTCCGTGGGTTCGAGCCCCGCGTCAGGCTCTGTGCTGACCACTCAGAGCCTGGAGCCTGTTTCAGATTCTGTGTCTCCCTCTCTCTGTGACCCTCCCCCATTCATGCTCTGTCTCTCTCTGTCTCAAAAATAAATAAACGTTAAAAAAAAAAAAATTTAAAAAAAATAAAAAAATAAATAAATAAATAAATTCATTATGTCCTGCCTTTTATTCCCATGAATTATTCATTTCATAACTGGAAGCCTGTGTCTCCCACTCCCCTTCACCCATTTTGCCCATCCTCTCACTCACTTTCCTATAGAAACCATCAGTATGTTATCTGTATTGTAGGTCTGATTCTGCTTTTTTTAGATCCAAATATGACTGGAGTCATAGAGTATTTGTCTTTCTCAGTCTGACTTATTTCAATTAGAATACCCTCTACGTCCATACAGTTGCTCCTAATGGCACAATCTCATCTTTTTCTATGGCTGTGTAATATTCCATTGTATATGTATACCACATTTTCCTTATGTAGTCTATCAGTGGACACTGAGGTTGCTTCCATATCTTGGCTATTGTAAATAATACTGCAGTAAGCATAGGGGTGCAGTGTCTTTGGTATCAGAGTAATGATGGTCTTGTAAAATGTATTTTGGGGATTTCCTTACTCTTATTTTTTTGGAATACTTTGAGAAGAATAAATATTAACTCTTCTTTAAAAGTGTACTACAATTGTGAATCCATCTGATCCTGAACTTTTTGGGGGGTATTTTTTGGATAACTGATTCAATACCATTACTAGTAATCAATCTATTCAAGTTTCTATTTCTTCCTCATTCATTTTAGAAGATGGTATGGTTCTAGGAATGTGTCCATTTCTTCTAGGTTGGCTAATTTGTTGGCGTGTCATTTTTCCTAGTATTCTCCTATGATCCTTTGTATTTTTGTGGTGTCAGTTGTTACTTCTCCTCTCTCATTACTGATTTTATTTATTTGGGTCCGTTCTCTTTTTTTCTTGGTGAGTCTTGCTAAGGGTTTATCTATTTTATTTATCTTTACAAAGAACCAGCTCTTGATTTCATTGATCTATTGCTTTTTTAGTCTCCAATTCATTTATTTCTTCTCTGATCTTTATTATTTTCTTCCTTCTACTTGCCTTGGGTTTTCATCTTTTTTTAGTTCCTTTAGGTATAAACTTAGATGGTTTATTTAGGCTTTTCCTTGTTTCTTAAGGTAGGCCTGTATAACCGTATGTTTCTCTCTTAGAATTGTTTTTGCTGAGTCCCAAAGATTTTGGACCACTGTGTTTTCATTTCCATTTGTTTCCATTTGGTTTTTTTGGTTTTGGGGTTTTGTTTGTTCTTATTTCTTCTTGATTGCTTCATTGCTCCATTTGTTGTTTTTTTACAATTTATTTTTTTAAGGTTTATTCATTTCTCAGAGACAGAGAGACAGAGCGTGAGCGGGGGAGGGGCAGAGAGAGAGAGGGAGACACAGAATCTGAAATAGGTTCCAGGCTCTGAGCTGGCAGCACAGAGCCCAACGCGGGGCTTGAACTCATGGACCTGATCATGACCTGAGCTGAAGTCAGACGCTTAACTGACTGAGCCACCTAGGTGCCCCTGCATTGGTCCATTTGTAGTTTAATGTCATGTTTACCCTTCATGTGTTTGCATTTTTTCCTTTTTTTTTTTTTCCTTTTACCATCTAACTAATTTAATTCAAGTTAACATATAATATTCAAGCTAGTTAAATTAATTAACATATTTAACTTAAGGTTGGTTAAATTCAAGTTAGTTAACATATAGTGTAGTATTGGTTTCATGAGTAGAATTTAGTGATGAATCACTATCACTTACATGTAACACCCAGTGATCAACAAGTGCCCTCTTTAATGCCCATCACCCATTTAGCCCATCCCCCCACTAATTCACCTCCAGCAACTTGTTTGTTCTCTATATTCAAGAGTCTCTTCTTATTTGCTTCCCTCTGTTTTTATCTTATTTTTCCTTTTCTTCCCCCATGTTAGTGAAATCATAAGATATTTGTCTTTTTTCTGACTTATTTCACTTAGCATAATGCACTCTGGTGCCATCTAGTTTTTCTTGTGATTGATTTCTAATTTCATATCATTATGGTCAGAAAAGATGTATTAGTTTAATCTTAAATTTCTAGAGGCTTGTTTTGTGGCTTAACATGTGATCTGCTCTGGAGAATGTCCCATATGCACTTCAAAAGAATGGGGTTCTGTTGTGTTTGGATGGAATGTTCTGAATATATATGGTATGTCCAATTAGTCTTATGTGTCATTCAAAGACACTGTTTCCTTGTTGACTTTCTACCTGAATGATAGAAATCATCTATCCATTGATGTTAGCAGGGTATTATAGTCCCCCTCTCTTACTGTACTGTCAACAGTTTCTCTCTTCATCTCCATTAATATTTGCTTTATGTATTTAAAAGGTGCCAGTGTTGGGCGCATAGACATTTAAAATTGTTATATCCTCCTGTTGAATTGATTTCCTTTATCATTATGAAATACCCTTTTTTGTCCCTTGTTACAATCTTTGTTTTAAAGTCTATTTTTTATCTAAGTATTGCTACCCCAAATTTATTTTTGCTTCCATTTTCGTCTGAAGTGAGTCTCCTGTAGGCAGGATATAAATGGGCCTTATATTTTTATTCATTCCACCAACCCATGTTTGTTGATTGGAGCATTTAGACCACTTACATTTAAAGTAATCATTGATAGATATGTACTTATTTGCATTTTTTTTCTGGTGGTTTTTGTAGTTCCTCTCTGTTCCTTTACTCTTCTTTGATTTGGATGAATTTCTGTAGTGTTATGTTTGGCTTTTGTTCTCTTTATTTTTTTGTATCAATTATACATTTTGCATTTTTGGATACCATGAGATTTATAGATAACATCCTAAGTAAACAGCAGTCTTTATTAAGTTGATGGTCACTGATCATTTAAGTTAAAATACATTAAAAAAACTTCCTTTTTTTAACTATCTCCTCCACATTTTATGAATATGCTGTCATACTTTATATTTTTATTCATCATTTTCTTACATTTATTTAAGGTCATTTCTTTTCCACTTATAGAAGTGAATTTAACATTTCTTTTAAGACTGGTTTAGTGGTGATTGTCTCCTTTAACTTTTGTTTAACTGAGCAACTCTCTCTCCTTCAAATCTGAATGATAACCTTGCTTGGTATTCTTGATTGTGGGTTTTTTCTTTCAGCACTTTGAGTATATCATTCCACTGCATTGCAGCTTTCAAAGCTTCTGCTAAAAATTCAGCTAATTACCTTCTAGGTTTTGTCTTGTAGGTAACTTTTTGCTTCTCTATTGCTGCTTGTAATATTCTCTCTTTAACCTTTGACATGATGTGTCATGGTATGGACCTCCTCAGGTTCATATTGTTTGGAACTCTTTGTGCTTTTTGGAACTGGACATCTATTTCCTTCTATAGGGAAGTTTTCAGCTATTATTTCTTCAAATGATTTTATTACCCCTTTCACTCTTCCTCTGAGACCCATACAAATGTCAATGTTTGATGTTGTTCAAGAGATCTATCTTCATTTTTTTATGTTTATTTTGAGTGAGAGAGAGAGTGTGTGTGTGAGCAGGGGAGGGGCAGAGAGAGAGAGAGAGGGAGACACAGAATCTGAAGCATCTCCAGGCTCTGAGCTGTCAGCACAGAGCCTGACTTGGGGCTTGAACTCACAAACCATGAGATCATGACCTGAGCTGGAGTCAGATGCTCACCTGACTGAGCCACCCAGGTGCCCCTATCTTCATTTTTAAATTCTTTTCTTTTTGCTCCTCAGCTTGTGTGCTTTCCTTTACGTTGTCTTCCAGATTGCTGATACAGTCTGCATCCTCTAATCTACTGTTGGTTTCCTCTAGTAGGTTTTTCATTTCAGTATTGTATTCTTCAACTCTGATTTGATCTTTTTAGTATTTCATCCTCTTTATTGAAGGTCTCACTGAGTTCTTCTACTCTTCTTTTCAGCCCATTAAGTGTCTTTATGATCATTACTTTAAATTTTTATAAAGCATATTGCTTATCACCATTTCATTTAGTCATTTTTTGGAAGTTTTTTTCTTATTCCTGGTTTTGGAATATATATCTCTGTTGCATTTTGTCTCTTTGTGTTTTTTCTATGGATTAGGCAACAAAATAATTCTCCTAAATTTATTTTTCTTTTTTTTAAATATGAAATTTATTGTCAAATTGGCTTCCATACAACACCCAGTGCTCATCCCAAAAGATGCCCTCTTCAATGCCCATCACCTACCTCCCCTCCCTCCCACCCCCCATCAACCCTCAGTTTGTTCTCAGTTTTTAAGAGTCTCTTCTACTTTGGCTCTCTCCCACTCTAACCTCTTTTTTTTTTTCCTTCCCCTCCCCCTAATTCTCCTAAATTTAAAGGAATGGTCTTGTGTTTGGCCATTCCCCATGTAGACTGTGTATGTTTAGTGACTTTTCCTTGCTGGCTGGAGTTGTGGCTGGCTGCAGTTGTGGGCTGCAGGTCTTGGAGACTTACAGATAATGGGCACCATGTCAGGACAGCTAAAGCTGAATTCAATGCAGGCTATGGTGTCCCAGGGTTCTATGTATTGAGGGCATCTTAGCAGGACAGATGAAGCTGAAATAAGTGCAAACTGGGGTGTCCCAGGGTGCTCTGTGGAGGAGGTGCCTTGACAGCGTAGCTGATGCTGAGGCAGTGTGTGGGCTGGGAGGTTCCTGAACATTCTGTGTTGAGGGTTCCCTGGCAGTATAGTTGAACCTAAAGTGGGTGCTACCTGGGGGGGACCCAGTGGTCTGCAGAGGGTGGGTATAGCTGAAGTGGGTATAAACTAGGGGCATAGATGGCTCTCCACACAGAGGGTGCCCTTAAAGGGTGACTGGAGCCAACATGGGCACAAGTCGGAAGGTCCTGGGGCACTCTGCACTCTGTGCAACTAAAACTAACATGAGTATAGTCTGGTATGAACTGTGGGCTCTCAACACAAAATGTGCCCTGGCAAGAGAGCTCAAATAGTTGCTAGCCAGGTTGTTCTTGGTATCTCTCCTCTGAGGGTGACATGGAGGGACAGGTCAAGCTGTACTGGGCACAAGCCATGGTATCCTAAGGTGCTCAGTGCAGGGAGTGCCTGCTGTGGTGGCCACACAGGGCATGTCAAAGCAGGAATACTGGACCCAAAACATGTCAGGTGGGAGGTTCCAGAGTGCTGTGCATAATGGGTGCCTTAGCAAGCCATCGGAAGTCAAAGTGATGTGGGCCTGGAACGTTCCACTATGCTTTGCACCTGTGTCACCTTGGCACAAAGACTGGGGCTGTAGTGAACACTAATTAAGGGTGTCCTGGTGTGTACCACCCTGTGGACACCTGGATAAGATGGTTGAGACTGTTATGGGTTAGGGGTCTAGGGCTCACTGAGGCAGCCCTCCAGTTCAGATACCCAGCCTGTACATTAGTCTCTACTTCCAATGTGAGGGAAGGTGGGGAGCACAGACCATGTCGGTCAGCCCCTTCTACCCAGAAAGCTTTCCAGGAGCTCCTCTGCCTCCTCGGCAGTTGGGTTCTTTTATATGTTAGTTGTTCTTTTAAACCAAGACCTTTTAAAGGAAAAAAAAAGAAAGCAAAAAAAAAGTGTTTTTTTTTCTGTGCCACAGAGTAACCAGGGCTGGTGTGGGTTTATAGACCCAGACAGAGCTCACTTAGGCAGCAAGCTCTTTATGGCATCTGGATCCCCCCATGTGCTTTTAGGGTGGAGGGGAAATGTAAACCCTGTTTTTCTCCAGTCCTTCTGACCCAGAGAGCGTTCCTACAGTTCCTCCAACATTTGGCAGAGTTATGGTGCTGGCTCTTTTATAAGTGAATTGCTCTTTTAAACCATGGCTGTTTTTCTGTGCCCAAGGACAGAGGAATCTATTCCCTATCCCTCAGCACTACACCCCCCAGCCTCCGCATCCCATTGTGATTCACAGAGATATATGCCATCCACTTTGTGGTCCTTGAGTCAAGAGACCAAGCAAGGAAAAGAGTGAGTGATAGATAGCTAGGGGTGATAGACTGTGATTGTCATTAGGAGATAGAACTGCTGCCACACAGTAGGGACAGATATCTGACACCCAGGTGATCCACTGATGTATGTCCAAATACTCCTTGCCCAGCATTAACAGTAAATAGACTATTACAACAACCATGTCATGAGACAGATATGGTCAGAGGCTCATACCTCTCAGGGATAAAGGTCTGTGTCACCCTACTGGGTATGTCACCTAGGAGAGGTGAGGTCGTAGCCGAACAAAGGAAAGGGGAATAAGTAAGAGAGGTGGAGAGTATCAGTACAGCCTGAATCTAGCTGCAGCAGCAGGAGATTAAGTTTTTCTGAGTACCCACTCCTTCTAAGTTTTCTCAGAGAAAGAGATGTACCAGAATCATAGAGGAGCAGTTCTCAGATGGGGTGACCTTATTATATACAAAACAAGTGGATATGAGAAGCGTAAGAAGGAGGCTTTAGTGGATTCTGTAGTATGCCACCCAGACTCTATCTTCAGAACCAATGTTCATGTTGCCAGCTATTAAAAGTATTGACAACTGATGGCTCACAGCTGAGTTCAGTAATTGTTATCAATTCAAGGTAGCAAGTGGCCTTACCCAAGATTACATCCCCTCTTTCAGAGCAGTCCACATCCAATGGCTGGTTGATGTAGGGGACATAGGCCTTGTCCCCTTGCCTTATGTGAAGTCTGAATGGCCATCCCGATTCCAAAGCTCTCCATGGGGTCACCTAAGGTCTCTATTGCAGCTCAGCTGCCACTGTGCCCAATTCTGTTCCCACCCATCCCTAGTGGACCTTCCTGGGAGCACTCTTCAACAAACTTCTTACAGAAACATTTCCACTCAGAGTTCTTTCCCAGGGAATCCACCATAAGTCAGCAAATATATGTGGTGACAATTCATGTGGCACTCTGTTTTTACAGGAAATGAGGGGATAACAATTTCTACTTCATCACATTGTTGTAAGAAGTCAAGAAGCAAAATTAGTGAAAGAGCTGTGCAAACTTTAAGATGCAGTATAAGTTGAACATGGCATTATAATAATTAGTATCTGTGCCTGGGTGGCTCATTTGGTTAAGCATCTGATTCCTGATTTCGACACAGGTCATGATCTCACAGTTCATGGGATGGAGCCCTATGTCGGGCTCCACACTGGGCATGGAGCCTGCTTAAGATTCTCTCTCACCCTGTCTTAGAAAATAAAATAATAGTAATAAGTATAATTAGTACTTCTTGGTCTCAGGATGTCTTCACCAAAAAGAGATTAGTGGTCTTGCCATGCTTGTCCTCAAGAAAGAAATTTTTAACATAACATTAGGGAATACTTTGTAGCCTGACATTCTGACCTTGGCCTCTAGCTCCAGACAAACCTTTATCTCTATTTTATTGAATAAAGATACTAGTGATTGTAGACTATGACATAATGCTTTTTATGTCTGAAACATTTTATGTTAGAATTAATGAAAGCGCTACTTTAAATTTTATTAGCCATGGATTTTTGTCATGGATCACTTCTATGTCTATGTTGTATAAAGAAATTGGTTAAGGTATTTCTAAAACTTGTTGACATGTAGAATCTGACTCTTCTGAAACATGTTAGAGTCATGAATGTCCGTGGTTTTCTACACCATATCATCCAGTGATCCTCAGTCTATTGACAGCGTGAACAGTGCTGCATTTTGTAAGAAAATTCACAGAGAACAAAAGACACACGGTTTCCAGTTCTGCAGAGCTAGTTTACTTTTAATTTAAAAGTTAACTTAAAAGTGTTGGGAATGATGCTAAATCTGTCTGATATGCCTCCTTTCTCACCACCTCCACAACTATTTGCTTCATGGGAGTTAAAAATCCCACTATCCCGTCTGGGATTTTCTTCCCTAAACTTGGCACTCATTCTGCAAGTTTTCAACCTGGCACTGTTGATATTTATGACCAGACAATGAAAACTGTCATAAGATTCCATCAATTTGAAGATGCAGCATGATGTCTAAGAAAATAAAATGTAAAATAACGTTTGCCTCAGAATCAATGAAATAGAATAATCTCCCTAAAGCTGTTTCCTTTCATCTTATGTAAAAAGATAATGGTACCTGCCTCATATGTATGTTGTAAGGGCTAAATAAGATAGAGAGGGTGGTTAGCAAGTCTGGAATATAGTGAGCATTTAATAAGTGATATTTGCTATTACTGTTGTTAAAAAGTATTAGTTAACTTCAGCTGAAAGATGCTTGTCCATCAGTACCATGTATTGGTAAACTGATGATGAATAGCTGAAAATTATTACCTAATGACTGATTTTTATCTCTCTTATGAGTTCTTGGGATCTGCTTTCTCTAATTTGGTTTCATCCCTAATATAACACTCTCCCCCTACCAGTCCTGAAATTCTTACCATTCTAAGGAAAACAAAATAAAGGGACTGAGTCTAGAAGACCAACACACAGAGAGGTGCCCACCAGAGCTCTCTCATTAGCTAATAAGATCAATATTCTCCTAGAGGATTAAGGGAAATTCAAAATAAGAACATGTGTTTTTCTGAGAGCTGAATTTAAATTTCTGTACCATTACACATAAAATTTTCATATCAAAGATAGAGCCTTGAAGAATGCTCAAATCATCATATTACATGACCCCATTATTGATTTAAAAAATATAGTTGTGGGGGTACCCCACAACTGACAGTGTGGCTCAGTCAATTGAGCATCTGACTCTTGATTTCGGCTCAGGTCATGATCTGATGGTTTGTGGAATCAGGTACTGCGTTGGGCTCCACACTGACAGCAGGGAGCCTGCTTGGGATTCTCTCCCTACCTCTCTGCCCTCTCTCTCTCAAAATGAATAAAAAATATAGTTACCAAATATGTATGTGTTCCAAAGAGGAGGAGAAAAAGCTCTTGCCATCACTGTTTCAACTCTATACCTACCTCCATGACCAGTGATATTCCTATTATTTACAGAAGCCAGAAAATTGTGGGTTTTATTCTGTCTGATTATAACTCCAAAGGCTCTTTCTTCCTTAGACATTTCCTATCCTTCCTGTCAAAGATTGTAAAGCTTCCAGCAATCATTTTTAAATACCTCAATTTTACAAATAATCAGGGCTACATATCAGGAAATACAAACACTAAGAAATACCATCTCTTTCCAGATTCAGAACAAAGCACATACAAAATCCAAATTTTATATTTCACAAATAGGATTTTGTAGATGACCATACATACCAAACACTACATGGAATATCAGATTCATTTGCCATATACAGGATGACACCTGTTGTCAATTAGATGCACAAGATTTCATGTCCTAGTCATATATATGAGCTGTGATCACAAAATTCTGAGACAGATTCCATAAAACATACATGAAAATAGGAACATACGTGCACCAATATGAATATATTTACATTAGCTTGGATCCAAATTCCACGTTTGCTTATTACCAAAATGGCATAAGACATATTGTGAGAGTTGCTTCCTCTCCCCAATCCTGTCACCTATCATAGAACCATGTAACATCTTCCTATTGTCATATTCTGTTCTATTTCTGCACACAATTAAAAAGGAAGGAAGTCATGAGTTGGAATGTGTCAGAAGTAGTTTGGTTAATACTTGATATTTACCAAATCTGTAATATTAGAGACCCTGTAAAAGGCCCAATCAGTGCCTAACTGGTACTGGAAATAGCCTACAAAGTCAGTGATACTGACTCCATGACATTCATTTTATGCTCAAAAAATGACTTTGTCTGAATAAATTCCACATGCAATGTAAGGGCCTGGCTGGTGGAGCAGGCTCAAGCTTACAGAACCAGCTCTGCAAATAGGCCTCTCAAGAAATTGGCTCACCAGTAATAGATGGCTAAAATTGGTCTGAAGGGCTGGCCTTTAAATACCCAGAGAGAGAAAATGAAACTTGAATTACCCAGTTAGTCTCAAAGAAAAAGGGGAAAAAACTGTGAATTATGATATTACTCATAGAAAAGCACATTAGTCAGGAGGGTGACCCAGAAGAGGTGCAGTCCTAAAACATGGAGAGCACAATTCGCTCTCCTTCCTGAGAAGGAAAAGGGTCATTTTAAAGGCAGATGCTGCTACTGCAGCCAGATGGAGATTAGCATGCTAGATGGAAAAGGGGGAAATCAAGCAGAGCTTTACTGGAATTTGAAATTACTTCTATTACAAAGTGCCCATTTCTCTCACTGGCCCTGACTTATACAGGTCTGATCCATTCATTTACATTCAGATTTAGAAACTTAAATTTGGATGAGGTCACCAAAAGAGAGCTATAAGGAAATGGGACCATCTTATTGCAATTCTCTAAAAATTAAACAAAAATGATAATATTTGAAAAATGTAAACCATTTTTTCAGAGTGCTTTGGCCATAAAGGATATCATTTTGTCCCCGTGAGTTGTTGCTTAAAAGCATGTTACTCATATATTACTACCTGTAATCCTTGAAAGTGATTCTCTTTAAGACAAGCTTTATTTTAAAGAAACACTCTTCATCTCCCTGGATATCCATAAAGAAGAGTTTTATCCAAGTTTGCACTTTCCCAGCCTTATCTGTCTGTGTGAAGAGTTAATGATAGGTATTCTTTCTCTCAGTGTCTCCACAGGGCTTCATTATGTTGTTCTCAGCATCAGGGAAGTGGGGCACAGTCTGCAGTAATTAATAGTTCCACACCCAGGGCTAGATAAAGGGTCACAATTCTTGGTGGCTCCATTGTCTTGACGCTTGTTGTCTTGCGTGTCCAATATCTGAACAAAGGTTTCAAATGTATTGGAAAGAAATGCAGCAGGAATGCAGCAGGTCCATTTTGGTTATTTTGGATAGTTGATAAAGCCCTCCCACCACCTAAGTGGAAAGTCAGGGGAGAAGCTTGACAGCTTTCAGATTCCACATGAAGTGCTGATTCTGCATCCGTTAGTACTGCAGATGCACAGAAGGAGGAAAACCCCATCTTGCCCTGTACAACTTGGAAGGGCATTTGAAATGTCATTGGGAGAAAATGCTTAGAGAAACAAACTAACCAAAGAACACCTCTCAGAAAGCCCAGCACTCTTTACAAAGAAAGGGGCTAACAACAAGTCCTAAGGGCTCCAGAGACCTGGCAGACAACATACCCAGGGGATGTGGACTGGCCATGATACAGTTAAGAGGGTTGGGGATAGTGGCAAATGGAGATCCCATGCTCTATTGAGAGGGGACCTCTATTTGGCCAAGCCAATAGTTGCCATCAATAGCGTTATGGATATTCTGCCTTTTTCAGAGATGCCAGACATGAAAAGGTGTGTGTGTGTTGACAATGAATCCAGACAATATTGCACAGGCCAAATAAAAATGTCTGTGCCCCAACCTAGCCTATCAGCCTCTAGTTTGTAACCACAGGAGTTTCTAAAAAGATATGTATACAAAAGATAGATTATAGTAGGAAAGAAAAATACAAACAGTTGCTATCATAGTTAGATATGTCATCTATCTCTCCAGGCTCACGAAGATGGGCATATTTATTGAGATATTTGCTAGCTGCCATATCAGGTGAGGCTTGAAATCTTTGTGACTTAACACAATGAAATGACATAAAATAAAAACAACACAATTATTTCTTGCTCACCTTACAGTTCACTTTGGTGTTCTGTGTGTGGGAGGGAGGGTGCTCTCTAGTAGACATCTTTTGGAAGGCCTGCTGTGTTCACCACATGATTGTCTAAGTTGCCCTTAGAGGGGCTGAGAGCTTGTCTCCATTCAACCAGTCAGAAAGGGAAGAGGGATTGATCTTGAAAGGAAGTTTCTATAGGCCACTCATAGAAGTGATATACATTACTTCCATCCATTTTCCATTGGCCAGAATTAAGTCCCACGACTCCACCTAAATGCAAGTATAATGGATGGATCTCAAAAAATAAAGAGGAAACTGGTTTGAAGAATATATATCTGCCACTACTAGTAGCAAACTGGGTTTTCTCTCTCTCTCATCCCTATTCGTTGCTGTGAACCTTCGCTCAGAATATTACCCACTTCTGGGAGTTTTATCTTTCCATAATTGCAAATAATTATCTAAATTATCGAAGTCTATTGTGCTCTGACATCCCTTCCTTCACATTCATGATTATGATTTAAAACTTCCTAAGAATATTCAGGCTTCCTTTGCTCCAAACCATGGCATTCTGACTCCGCCAACTTTTCCAGTCCTGGGCCATGTGTAACAAGCAGATGGTACCTCATGGTCACCCTAGCACAATGTCAATTCAGGTGTTCTGGGCTTACTCATGAATACCTCATTAACCTGAGGCTGATTTTTCACTACAGCTGGAAGCCTTAGAGGTAGAAGCTTTAGGCAATTCATCCCATGGCATTGTCTTCTGCTCTGTGGTCCTCCACTTTATCCACACAGAGTGACAGCAATTACCTTCCAGAGTTGATACTATAGGAATCTGCCTAGAACCATGGCTTCTTAAGACTGAGACACCCTGAACGCCCCATTGCTAGGACTGTTGGGCTCATAGCTGCTCCCTTCTCCAGCAATCACCCTCACCAAAGGAAGGTGCCTCACCCCAAATTAAACCCCCTCTCTGTAGTATGCATAAATGACTGATTATGCAATATGCAGAGTGCAAGGGCCCAGCCCCTTTGCCTCAATCTGGGAGGCTCTAGCAGGAAAACTATCCCAGCTCTAGAGCCTCCCCATAGGCTCAGACAAGGACTTCAAGGCAACTTCATTACAGCCCAATTTCTCCTGCTGCCCAATCCTACCTCCATTACCCCCTCACAGGAGTGTTTCTGAAAGCACTTTTCAGCAAACCTCCTGCAATCCAAACTCAGAGTTCTTTACCAGGGAACCTGACCTAAGGCAAAAGATGATACAAAATGAGAATTCAGCATGAATGACTGAATGTCACTTCAGTATGAAGTGACAATACCTTACCTTGACAATATTTGATTCCTCTTGTCATTCGGTTCAATTCATATAAATATGAATCAATGGGTAAATGTGTGTGTGTACAATGTACTGATCATTTTGTATAGCAAGGCACCACTCTAAATGCTTTTCTTATACTCCTTTAATATTCAAAACAACACTATGAATGTGGTGCTATTATTATCCCTATTTCTGAATAAGGAAACTGAGTTAATTACCCATATCATGAAGCAATAATTGAAAGAGCCAGGATTTAAACCTGACCCAAAAGACTCACACAAGCATGTAAAAACACTGCGGGGCCAGAATAAGGGCCAAGTGAGTGTGCTGCTTTGTGGGGCAGCATCACAGCTTCTGGGTGATTAAAAAGTTCTGTACATGTCTTTATTTCTGCTTTGTCCTCTAGATTCCCAAAGGAGTCCTGATGCGGACAGGCAAAGCTTTCCATTAATGTAAAATTATGCATTTCACTTCTGAAGCCAGTACCACTAATCCTATCTCCCTTGCTGACATTTGGTTTATGAATTGTTATGCTGGGTGATGCTTGCTCCTGGGACATAAGAAAAAGTCTCTGGGGGCTTCTAGGAAAGCATTTGTTGATAATAAAAAGACATAAATGAAGAAAAGGAGTCTTTTCATCTGGATGTTGTTTTGTGATATGATATGGCAACCAGAACAACAAGGAGCCCCCTGTGATCATAAGGGATGACAGCTTCAGTATAAAACCCAACAGGCTAAAGGGAGCAGAGAGTCAAGGTAGAAAGAATGTCGACCTCTGGCATCTTGTTTAGATGGTAACTTAACTGATTACAGATTCATCATTACCTGAAGACTTAATCTTATGTGAAATAATAAAGTTATGTATTGTTTTAGTCGGAATCCATGTTGGAGATGGAAGGGTTGCTGTAGCCAAAAATATTCTAACTGTAGAAACCCTGTAAGGCTTAAATAAGAATATTTGAGGATTAATAAAATGAACAAATATCAAAAAATATACAATAATAAATACATGACAATAAATGAGTTGGGAATGAAAACTAATAGAAAAAGGTCAAATATCACAGTACTAAAGAATGCAATGAATTTTGCAAATCTTTATAGAATATTGAAACTGCCCCATCACAAAATTAAATTGCATAGTAGAAAGTAATTTATTTCCAAGATCCTTTTATCATTTGCATATCTTTATAATCTTGATCCTTCAAGAAATATCCTGCTTAAATTTACAGAACATGTTTTGTGTACCAATAGTTTTATATTTATTGTCTCACTTGTTATTGTTTGCCCCACTTTTTAAAAGAGATCACTGTGGCTTAGAGAGGCCATAGTTGGGTGGATAGACTCTTCAATTTACTGGTAACAGAAACCCAACTTGAACACAAGAAGACTGACTTAAAATAGATTCCCTTATCTCAAAGAAAGAAATTGTCCTGCACAGGAGATGTGAATACAAAGTACTCATACTATCCAATGCAATTATAAATAAAGATTACCAAAGGAAACTTTAGAAGTAGTGGAGAGGGAACAATCACCCTGGATCTTCACATCTATTCATTAAGTAGGGTATAAATGATCTGCATGCACCAAGGTGAAAGTTCCAGTACTGAGGAGGCTTGCTCCCATAATGCTCTGTATGGTCATAGCGCCAGTGGTCAGGGAACATCTATGTGACTACGTAACATTGGAAGATTGGGGTCACAGAAATGGCCTTGTTAGAAAGCAAGAGACTCTGAGTTCAGATGGGCATGCTCTCCTGTTATGGTAACTCAACCCTTCTAAGCCAGCTTTCAGCTATGCAATTAAAATGGGGGATAAATGCATATCCAGAGCCATCCAGGTTTAATGTCTTGGCAGAAATGTGGGTGGGTATTGAGAATAAACTAAGAGTGGGTCTTTAGTCTATCCATCATCTCTTGTTACTCTCTCTGGGCCTAGTTTATAACAAATGTGTACCTTTTACATCTCCATCCACAACGGCAAAAAACATGGCTGCCTACAGCTCCTGAGTATACATGTTATGGTCCAGCCATCTGGAGAAAGACTAAACCTACTGCAAATATCTGAAAGAAGACAAACAAACTTATGGGCCAGGATAGCATTTATTGATCCTGTGAACTATGGTAAGGAAATTGGGTCATATCAAATGTATATGGGGCATCTGTTACAATCTTGTGAATAGGTGCTAGACAAATAATCCAATATGCTTCTACTACAGAGAGACTGAATAATTTGCCAGTGGTAAATGTTAGAACCCAGGTTTGAAATTCAGTCTTATAACTCAAAGCTCTGTGATATTCACTAGTGTTAAAAGATGAATGAACTGAACTTGGAAACAGCCCACCAAATTATTCATATGCCCTTCTGGGTGTTTATAAATCCTCAGAAATATTTGCCTTTTAAAGTTTTTTAGTCAAGACGTTATCTATACTTGCTGCAAAAACTAAAACTTTCAAAGTGCTGAAAGGAAAAAACCTACAACAAGAATACTCCACACAGCAAGATTATCATTCAGATTTGAAAGAGATAAAAAATGTTTCCAAAAAATAAAGAAGTTATCATCACTAAAAGAAATTCCTTTAACATTTCTTGTAAGTCAATTTAAGTGGAAAATAGACATAATTAGACATAAGAAATCTATGAATAAAAATATATAAAATGACAACGTATACATAAAATGTGAAGAAGGGAGTAAAAAGGGAAGAAAAAGGGAAAAAGAAGATTATTTTCCCTTTTCCAGTTTTCTTTTTATAAGAATGTATTTGAACTTAAAATACCATAAATTAATATGGAAATTTTTTTACTTAAGATGTTATTTATGAATGTCTTGGTAACCACAAATCAAAAACCTGAGATAAACACACACAAAAATTAAAAAACCCAAACAAAACACAATAGATACTCATCAATCACAAAGAGAACAAGAGAAGTAACAAAGAAGAACTACAAAAGCAACCAGAAAACAAATTTTAAAAACGGCAATAAGTGTGTACCTATAAATAATTACTTTAAATGGCCTGAATGTTCCAATCAAAAGACAGAATGGCAGAATAGATAACATCCATATATATGGTACCTACAGGATATTCACCACAGATCTAAAGACTTAAGACCTAAAGACACATACACACACATTTACATGCATGCGCACACGCACACACAAAGGATGTGTTTCCTGAAATCCATTGAATTCTGCTTAATACATCAACTAAAACTTGAATGCACAATAGTTGTCCAGCTAATGAGTTTTCTGGTGAATCACAAAGAGTTTCAAGCAGGCTCATGTTCCTTTCTAACTACCAGTCTTGGATTCGTAAAATGAAGGAATTACTCTTTCTTATTCCTTAGTTCCTTGCCATTCAGAGTTCTGTACATTGTTATAGATTAGAGCTTCGTACCTTAGATTTGAAAAGTATTTTTATACACTACCTCTTTAATATAGAAGGCAGAGATGATCATCCTAAGAAGTGAGTTACTGGTATTTTTCTGCAAAACTGTTACATGTTGGAACAATCTGTTACACCTCTATTTATAGAAATAAACTTTGCAGATAAAGCAAAAAAGGAAAAAGAAAAAAAAGTGAACAGATGAAGAAACAATGACCATGCAAATGGAAGCAAAAAATAAACTGGTATAGCAATACTTAGACAAAAGAGACTTTAAAACAAAGACTGTATATAATAAGAGACAAGGAAGAGCATTACATAATAATACAGGGACCAATCCAACAAAAAGATATAACAATCATAAATGTCTATGCACCCAACATTAGAGCAACTAAACATATAAAGCAAATACTAATTGACATAAAGAGAGAAATTGATGGAAATACAATAGAAGGAGACTTTAACAATCAACTTATATCAATGGAGAGATCATCCAGACAGAAAACCAATAAGAAAACAATGTCTTTGGCACATTGGAACAGATGGACATAACCAATATACATAGAGCATTGTACTTCAAAAACAATAAAATACACACTTTTTTCCAGTGTACATTTAACATTTTCCAGGATAGATCACATATCAGGCCATAAAACAAGCCTCATAAATTTAAGAGTATTGAAATCAGACCATGCATTTTTTGTACCACAAAAATGGAAAAAGGAAAATGACAAATACATGAGACATAAATAACATAATCCTAAACAACCAATGGAGTCAATGAAGCAATCAAAGAATAAATTTTAAAAAAAATGGAGGCAAATGAAAACTAAAGGGCAACAGCCCCAAATCTCTAGAACATGGCAAAAGCATTTCTAAGAAAGAATATAGCAACACAAGCCAAACTCAAGAAATGAAACTTGAACAAAGCCCAAGAAGAGTAGAAGGAAGGAAATGATAAATTATGTAGAAATTTTAAAAACAAATATAAAAAAATTAATGAAACCAAGAGCTGGTTCTTTAAAAAGATTTTTAAAAATTCTTACCCAGACTCATTGAGAAAAAAAGGACCCAAATAAATAAAATCAGAAATGAGTGAGAAATAATAACTGATACCATAAAAATACAAAGGATTATAAAATAACATTATGAAAAATTATATGCTCACAAACTGAACAAAATAGAAGAAATGGATAAATTCCTAGAAACCTACAGTTTTACAAAACTGAACCAGGAAGAAATAGAAAACCCGAAAAGACTGATTACAAGTAAGAAAATTTAATTGGCAATCAAAAACTAACAAAAAAAATAAAAATCCAGGACCAGATGGAGTCACAGGTGAATTCTACCAGACATTTAAAGAACAGTTAATACCTATTCTCCTCAAACTATGACAAATAAGAAAACTTCCAAATACATTATATGAGGCAAGCTTATTCTGATACCAAAATCAGACAAAGACACCACACATACATACACACACACAAACTACAGACCAATATTCCAGATAAACATAGTGCAAAAAAACTCAAGAAAATATTATCAAACCACATAAAACATTACATTAAAAAGATCATTCATCACAATCAAGTGGCATTTATTCCTGGGGTGCAAGGATGGTTCAATATGCCCATATCAAACAACATCATACACCACATCAACAAAATGAAAGATAAAAATCATATGTATCTTAACACTTGCAAAAAAGCATTTGACAAGATTCAACATCCATTCATAATAAAACCTCTCAACAAAATGGGGTTAAAGGGAACATATCTTCATAATAAAGGCTATATATGAAAAAAAGAAAACAGCAAACATCATAGTTAATGGTAAAAAACCAAGAACTTTCCCTCTAAGGTCCAGAATGTGACAAATATGTCCACTCTCACCACTTTTATTCAACGTAGTATTGGAAGTCCTAGACACAGAAGAAAAAGCAACACAAGACATCCACATCAGTAAAAAAGAAGATACACTGTCACTATTTGCAGCTGACATGGTATTATACATAGAAAATCCTGAAGACTTTGCCAAAAAAATACTAAAAGAATTCAGAGGATGCATAATTCATACACAGAAATTGGTAGCATTTCTATACACTAATAATGAAGTTGAGAAAGAGAAAGACAATACCATTTACAATTGCACCAAAAACAATAAAATACCTAGGAATAAAAATGAGAGGGGTAAGATTTGTACTTTAAAAACCATAAAACACTGATGAAAGAAATTGAAGATGACACAAACAAATGGAAAGATATTCCATATTCATGGATTAGAAGAATTAATATTGTGAAAATGTCCATATTATCCAAAGCAATCTACAGATTCAACGCAATCACTATCAAAATACCAACAGCATGTTTTATAACACTAAAACAAATCACACTAAAATTTGTATGGAACAGAAGCCACAAAATAGCCAAAGCAATCCTGAGAAAGGAGACTAAATCTGGATCTATCACAATTCCAGATTTCAAAATACACTACAAAGCTACTGTAATCAAAAAATATGATACTGGCACAAAAACAGACACATCAATGGAATAGAATGGAGACCCTAGAAATGAACCCACATTTATATGGTCAATATATGACAAAGGAAGCAAGAATATACAATGGCTGAATAATATTCCATTAGGGATAAACACCTCTTTTTTTTAACCAATTAACCCACCAAAGGACACATAGGTTGCTTCCTTAATTTGGCTATTATAAATAAGGCTGTAATAAACAGAAGTCTGCATATATCTTTTCCAATTTATTTGCTGTTGGTAAATTCCCAATAGTGAAATTACTGGATCATATGTTAATTCTAGTTTTAATTTTTTGAGGACATCCATTATGTATTCCACAGTGGCTGTATCAATTTGCATCCCCATCAGCAATTCTCGAAGGCTCCCTTTTCTCTACCACCCCCCGCCCCACCAGTGTTTGTTGTTTCTTTTTTTTTTTTTGATGATAGTTATTTTGACAGATGTGAGATGATATCTCCTTGTGGTTTTTATGTGCATTCCCTTGATGATTAATGATGAGCATCTTTTCAAGTGTTTGTTGGTCATCGGTATGGTTTTGGAAAATGGCTATTCAGGTCCTCTGCCCAATTTTTTTATCTTATTTCCTTTGTTGGTGTTGAGTCCTGTAAGTTCTTCATGTATTTTGGGTATTAACTCCTTATTGTATATATCATTTGTAAATATCTTCTCCCATCCAATAGTTGGCCTTTTCATTTGTTGATGGTTTCCTTTGATGTGTAAAACCTTTTTATTTTGGTACAGTCCCACTACATTATTTTTCCTTTTGTTTCTCTTGTCTAAGACATATCTAGAAAAATGTGGATCCAAAATCAACACCCAAAAAACAAGTAATCCAGTGAAGAAACGGGCAAAAGGCATGAATAGACACTTCTCCAAAGTAGACATCCAGATGGCCAACCGACACATGAAAAAATGCTCAACATCACTCATCATCAGGGAAATACAAATCAAAACCACAATGAGATCCCACCTCACACCTGTCAGAATGGCTAACATTAACAATTCAGTAACAAGAGATGTTGGCGAGGATGTGGAGAAAGAGGAATCCTCTTGCACTGCTGGTGGGAATGCAAACTGGCACAGCCATTCTGGAAAACAGTATGGAGATTCCTCAAAAAATTAAAAATACAGTTACCCTATGACACAGCAATCGCACTGCTAGGTGTTTTTCCGACAGATACCAAAATGCTGATTTGAAGGGGCACATGCACCCCCATGTTTTTAGCAGTAATATCAACAATAGACAAATTATGGAAAGAGCCCAAGTGTCCGTCAACTGACAAATGGATAAAGAAGATGTGGTATATATGTACAATGGAATACTTGGTAATGAAAAAGAATGACGTCTTGCCATTTGCAACAACGTGGATAAAATTAGAGTGTATTATGCTAAGCAAAATAAGTAAGAGAAAGATAAATATCATGATTTCACTCATATGTGGAATTTGAGAAATGCAACAGATGTACATAGGAGAAGGGAAGCAAAAATAAGATAACAACAGAGAGGGAGGAAAACCAGAAGACACTCTGAGGGTTGTTGGAGGGGAGGTGCGTGGGGGAATGGAACAAATGGGTGATGGGCATTAAGGAGGGCACTTGTTGGGATGAGCACTGGATTGTATATGTAAGTGATGAATCACTAATTTCTACTCCTGAAACCATTATTACACTATATTTTAACTAACTTGGATTTAAATAAAATTTTTAAAAAAGCAGAAAGAAAATTGTGGGTAGGCCAATGTAAAAAAAAAATACAGCCTAGGCTTTATTCTAGGAGTTTTATGGTTTCAGGTATCCCATTTAGGTCTTTAATCCATTTTGTTTATTTTTTTATATGGTGTTAGAAAGTAGTCCAGTGTTCCCAGAACTGATTTATTGAAGAGACTGTCTTTTCCCCATTGTATATTCTTGGCACTTTTTTTGATGAATTAATTGACTGTATAACCATAGCTTTACTTATGAGCTCTATTCCATTCAATTGACCTATGTGTCTGTTTTTTTCCTAGTACCATACTATCTTAATTATTACAGCTTTGTATTGTATCTTGACATCTAGGATTGATTCCTCAAACCATGATTGCTTTGGCTACTGGGGATGCTATTTTTTCCAAAAAAATTTTAGATTATTTGTTCCAGTCTTGTGAAAAATGTTGTGGGTAATTTGCTAATGATCTCACTGAATCTGTAGAAGGCTTTGGGTGGTAGGGACATTTTAACAATATTAACCCTTCCAATCCACGAACATCTATTTCCTTTCCAGTTGTTTTGTCATCTCCAATGAGTTTCATTGATGTTTTATACTTTTCAGAGTACAGGTCTTTCACCTCCTTGGTCTTATTCTTGGTATTTTATTCTTCTTGGTACAATTTACAATGGAATTATTTTTTAATTTCTCTATTATTTCATTATTAGTATGTCGAAATACAAGAGTTTTCTGTATATTAATTTTGTATACTGCAACGTTACTAAATTCATTTATCACTTCTATTAGTTTTTTGGTGGTCTTAAAGGTTTTCTATATATAATAGCATGTCATCTGATAATAGTGACAGTTTTAATTCTTTCATAGCATTTTGGACACCTTTTGTTTTTCTTGTCTAATTGTTGTGGCCAAGACTTCCAGTACTATGTTGAATAAAAGTGGTGAGAGTGGACATCCTTATCTTATTCTTATTTTAATATTTATTTTGAGAGAGAGAGAGAAAGCATGAGCAGGGGAGACAGAGAAGCCCCAGCAGGTTCCACACTGTCAGTGCAGAGCCCGACTTGGGGCTCCGTCCCACAAACCATGAAACCAAGAGTCAGACACTTACCCAACTGAGCCACCCAGACACCTCATTTTATTCTTTACCTGAGAAGAAAAGCTGTCAGTTTTTCACCATTGACTATGATTTTAGCTATGGGTTTTTCATATACTGCCTTTATTATGTTGAGGTATGTTCTATGTACAACTAATTGTTGAGAACTTTTATCATAAATGAATGTTATCATAAATGATTTTCCTGCATCTGTTGAAAGAATTATATGATTTTTATCCTTAAGTTTATTAATGTGATATATTAATTGATTTGACAATATTCAACCAGTATTTCATCTCTGGAATTAATCTCACTTGATTGTATGAATAATTTCTTTAAAATATTATATGAGGTTTATTAATATTTTGTTGAAAATTTTTGCATCTATGTTCATCACAAATATTGTTTTATAATTTTCTTTTTTGTACTGTCTTTGGTCTGGTATCGGGTTAATGCTGCCCTCATAGAATGAATTTAGAAGATTTACTTCCTCTTCTATTTTTTGTAATAGTTTG
This sequence comes from Panthera pardus, assembly GCF_024362965.1. Classification (NCBI taxonomy): domain Eukaryota; kingdom Metazoa; phylum Chordata; class Mammalia; order Carnivora; family Felidae; genus Panthera; species Panthera pardus. Next base: position 67,706,128 of record NW_026526654.1, read on the forward strand.
AGGAGAATAATTATTAACTCTACTTTAAATGTTTGCGGGTATTCATCTCTGAAGCAACCTAGCCCTGGACTTTTGTTTGTTGGGACAAATTAAATTGAATTGAATTGAATTAGTATTTATTAGCCTGTTCAAATTTTCTGTTTCTTCACGATTCAGTTTTAAAAGGTTATAGTTCTAGGAATTTGTCCATTTCTTCTTGAATGTCCAATTTGTTGGCATATAACTTTTTAATAATATTCCTATAATCCTCTGTATTTTTATGGTACTATCTGTTGTTTCTCATACTTCATTATGATTTTGAGTACTCTTTTTTTTCTTAATGAGTGTGGATAAAGATTTATCAATTTTATCTTTTCAAAGAACTAGCTCCTGGTTTCATTGATCTATTGGGATTTTTTTGGTTTGTTTTTTTGTTTAGTCTCTGTTTTATTTCTGCCCTTATCTTTATTATTTTCTTTTATCTATTAGCCCTGGGCTTTGTTCTTTTTCTAACTCCTTCAGTTGTAAGGCTTTGTTGTTTATTTGAGATTTTTCTTATTTCTTGAAGTAGGTCTGTACTATTATAAACTTTCCTTTTAGACCTATTTTTCTGAATTCCAAAGAGTTTGGACCATTCCGTTTACATTTTCATTTATCTCCAAGTATTTTTTGATTTCTTCAATTTCTTGGTTTATCCATTCATTATTTAGTAACATATTATTTAGCCTCCATGTATTTGTGTTCTTCCCCAGATTGTTTTTCTTGTAATGAGTTTCATGTGCCTACTGGCCATCTGGATGTCTTCTTTAGAGAAGTGTCTATTCATGTTTTCTGACCATTTCTTCAACTGATGAGTGGATAAAGAAATTGTGGTTTATATACACAATGGAATACTACATGGCAATGAGAAAGAATGAAATATGGCCTTTTGTAGCAATGTGGATGGAACTGGAGAGTATGATGCTAAGTGAAATAAGTCATACAGAGAAAGACAGATACCATATGTTTTCACTCTTATGTGGATCCTGAGAAGCTTAACAGAAGACCATGGGGGAGGGGAAGGAAAGAAAAAAAAAATTAGGGAGGGAGCCAAACCATAAGAAACTCTTAAAAACTGAGAACAAACTGAGGGTTGATGGGGGGTGGGAGGGAGGAGAGGGTTGGTGATGGGTATTGAGGAGGGCACCTGTTGGGATAAGCACTGGGTGTTGTATGGAAACCAATTTGACAATAAAGTTCATATTTAGAAAGAAAAGAAAGAAAGAAAGAAAGAAAGAAAAGAAAGAAAACAAAAAAATTAAAAATTTTTTAAAAATTAGTTTCATACTTTTGTAGTCACAGAAAATGCTTGATAAGAAATTTAAGACTGAAATCATAAGGCTTCTGTTGTGGCCTAAAATGCAATCTATCCTAGAGAATGTTCCATATGCACTTGAAAAGAATGTGTATTCTGTTTTGGCTGGAATGTTCTGCATATGTCTGTTGGGTCCATCTGGTCCAATGTGTCATTCAAAGCCACTGTTTCCTTATTGATTTTCTGCCTGGATAATCAACCCATTGATGTAAGTTGGGTCTTTCAGTTTCCTGCTATTATTGTATTGCTGTCTATTTCTCCCTTTTGGTCCATTAATAATCACTTTATATATTTAGGTGGTTCCATGTTGGGTGCATAGGTATTTATAGTTGTTATATGCTCTTGTTCAATTGTTCCCTTTATCATTATGTAGTGCCCTTATTTTTTATCTCTTTCTACAGTCTTTGTTTTAAGGTCTATTTTGTCTGGTATAAGTATTGTCATCACAGCTTTTTGTTCTTTTTGGTCTCCATTTGCATGGTATATGTATTTTCCTCTCTTCACTTTCAGTAAACGTGTTTTAGGACTACAGTGAGTCTCCTGTAGGTAGCTTATAGATGGGTCTTATTTTTTATCCATTCATTAACCTTATGTATTTTGATTGGAACATTTAGTTCATTTACATTTAAATGGTGATTAATAGGTACGTATTTATTGCCATTTTGTTACTTGTTTTCTGGTTGTTGTAGTTCTCTGTTTCTTTCTTGTTCTCTTGCTCTCTTCTTTTGTGGTTTGATGACTTTCTTTAGTGTTGTGCTTGGATCCCTTTCTCTTTATTTTTTTGTATCTGTTATAGGTTTTTGATGTGTGGTTACAATTAAGTTGATATATAACAGTTTATGTGTAGCAGTCTATATTAAGTTGATGGTCAGTTAACTTTAAACACATTCTAAAAGCATGAAATTTTTTATCTCCCCAAGTACCATTTTATGTATATGAAGTCATACTTTACACCTTTTGTGTATCCCTTGACTATTTTTTGTAGATATAATTTATTTAACTGCTTTTGTGCTTTCACTGCTTTTTGTGTTTTATAAGTGATTAATTTACCATTTTTATTATATATTTACCTGTGAAATTTTTCCTTTTAATAATTTTCTTACCTTTAGTTTTAGACTTTTCTTTCCACTCAAAGAATTCCCTTTAATACTCTAACAAGGCTGCCTTAGAATGGTGATGCACTCCCTTAGCTTTTTTTTGTCTGGGAAACTCTCCTTCTATTGTGAATGATAACCTTGCTGAGAAGAACATTCTTAGTTGCAGGGTTTTTCTTTTCAGCACTTTGAATACATCATACCACTTCCTTCAGGCCTCCAAAGTTGCTGCTAAAAAAATCAGGTGATAGCCATCTAGAGTTTCTCTTGTATGTAACTCTTTTCCTTTTTCTTACTGTCTTGAAATTCCTCTCTGTATCATTACTGTTTGTCATTTTAATTGTGTCTTAGTGTGGACCTCCTTGGATTAATTTTCTTAGGGACTCTCTATGCTTCCTGGATCAGGATGTCTTTTTCTTTCCCGAGATTAGAGACGGTTTTTGCCCCTTCTCTCCCTCTCTTCTTCTGGGATTCCTATAATGTGAACATTATTATTTGATGATGTTGCTGGGATCCCTTATTGTTTATAATTCTTTGGTCTTTTGCTGTTTAGCTTGGTTACTTTCCATTATTCTGTCTTCCTGATCATTGCCCTGTTCTGCCTCCTCTAATCTGTTATTGATTCCCTCCAGTGTATTTTTTAAGTTTATTTATTTTGAGATATAGAGAGTACAAGCAAGGGAGGGGCAAAGAGAGAGAAGCCCATGTAGGCTCTGTGCTGTCAGTGGGGAGTGGATTATTGAAAATAAATTCAAAGCATACAGAGACAATATAATCAACAAGATTTAACCAATGAACACAGGGATCACAGGAGATCATACAACTTGCACAATTATCAAATTCTCCTATTTTTCAAGTAATGATTAAATGCTAATAAAAATGGTAGGAACGGCATTTCTGCAAACCATTTGTTAAACAATTTCAATGTGCATTGCTAGCTAGTATCCCACATAAACACAAAAAAAGTTAAGGTACTTATTTCAACAAATCTTCACAGAGACTGATTTTCAGTGTTTTAAAAATATTTGCAGGACTTTTAGGAAGATGCAGAGTAGGAGGACCCTAAGCTCACCTTGACCCATGGACACATCAAGATAACAGCTATATCAGTACAATTTACCCAGAAAACAACCTGAAGACTGGCCAAACAGACTTAACACAGTAAATCATAGAGAGGAGGCCACACTGGAAAGGGTAGGAGGGACAGAAACATGATAGAGCTCCCAACATAAACACTAACCACAAACAGAAGGGATACCACAAGTACAGAGAAGCAAGAGGAACAGACCCCACACCAGGGACATGAGTTCCAAACTTTGGTTTTGAAAACTGGTAAGCCTTACCTTTGTGAGTTTTTTTTACAATTAGTGGGGCTTCATTTCTGGTATTTTAAAAATCAGTGGGCTTAGTTCTGGGAGAGCTGGGGTATAAGGAGGAAATGGAGTCTCTACCCGTAAAGAGCCAGCAAGACACAGCATACAAGTGGCAGTTTAAAAAGCACCTGCGTATAAACAAAGGAGATTTATTTACTAATCTTAGAATATGCATTGGAGGTGTTGGATCTTTAGGAGACTTCTCCAAGACCAAAAGAGCTGGAAATACCCATTCCCACCCCACCCTCCAAACAGTGTAGATAGCTGAACACTTGTGGGAATCAGCGTAACACTCCCCACCTATCTTGCTAGCACCATATGCCCTACCCCATCCAACCCCCACCAGGCCAAGGTGGCTCCCCTGCTCTGACATCCCATGAAAACAACTCTGGCAGGGAACAGCACCACTCCAAAGTGACTTCTGCCCTGGGGAAAGGGGAAAATAACCACACACACAATAGTGTACCCCCAGTCTCAGCAGTCAAACCTTATAGCTGGCAACATAGAGTGCCCTGCCTATCAGTGTGCCCAGCAAGGACAGCTTCTTGGGGAACAAGGTAGGGAGAGCACCCTGCAGTTTGGTGTGACTGAAGCCCCAGCAGAGAGATTCAGGGCAGGCATTTGGTCTGACTGCTGACAAGGCCCATCTATAAGCACCTCAAACAGGCCCCAAGTAGCACAGGGACCAAACCCTGCCCAGCATGCCCACAACAGGTAAAGTGGGCTATTTCAGCTGACTATATTGAAAGCAATCCAGGCTTAGTCATACAAGTAAGGTACATGCAGCCCACTTAGGAGATACCCCTGAAGCATCTGGTTCTGGTGAACAGGAAACTTTGTGCTATAGGACACCACAGGACCTCTTCTTCATAAGACCACTACTTTCAAGATCAGATGTAGCTGGCTTTCTTAATAGAAACAGTTCGACAAAGAGGAGACAAGAATATGTTCCAAATGAAAGAACAGAACAAGGGTACAGAAAAAGAGCTAAGATAAGCAATAAGCCTGATAGAGAATTCAAAGTAATAGTCATAAAGATGTTTATGGGACTTGAGAGTGGAGAATCTCAGTGACACCTTCATCAAAGACCTAGGAAATATTAAAAAGAGCCAATCAGAGATGAAGAACTCAATAACTGAAATAAAAATATGATAGAATCCATAGCAGAACATATCAGTGACCTAGAAGACAGCGTAATGGAAAGTAACCAAGCTAAGCAACAAAAAGTCCAAAGAATAATTAAAAACAAGAATTTCTTGATAAATGAAATTGAAGATGACAAAAACAAATGGAAAGATACCCCATGATCATGAATTGGAAGAACAAATGTTGTTAAAATGTCTATACCACCCAAAGAAATCTACAGGTTTAATGCAATCCCTATCAAAATACCATCAGCATTTTTCACAGAGCTAGAACAAATAATCCTAAAATTTGTATGAAACCAAAAAAAGACCCTGAGTAGCCAAAGCAATCTTGAAAAAGGAGAACAAAACTGGAGGCATCATCAAAACAATATGGTACTGGCACAAAAATAGACACATAGGTCAATGGAACACAATAGAAAGCCCAGAAATAAAGCCATGCTTATATGGTCAATTAATCTATGATAAAGGAGGCAAGATTACACAATGGGAGAGTCTTTTCAACAAATGGTGCTGGGAAAACTGGACTGCTTTCTTACCCTATACACAAAAATAAACTCAAAGACTTAAATGTGAGACTTGAAACCATAAAAATCCTGGAGGAAAACATATGCAATAAGTATTTTGACGTGGCCTTAACAACATTTTTTTAACGTTTATTTATTTTTGAGACAGAGAGAGACAGAGCATGAACGGGGGAGGGGCAGAGAGAGAGGGAGACACAGAATCCAAAGCAGGCTCCAGGCCCTGAGCCAACAGCCCAGAGCCCAACCTGGGGCTTGAACTCACAGACCGCGAGATCGTGACCTGAGTTGAAGTTGGACGCTTAACCGACTGAGCCACACAGGTGCCCCATCATTTTTTAGATATGTCTACTCAGGCAAGGGAAACCAAAGAAAAATTAAACAACTAACACTACAAAATAAGAAGATTTTTGCAAAGGAAACCAACAAAATATCAAGGAAACCTGAATGGGCAAAGATATTGCAGGTGATAAATTCGATAAAGGGTTAATATTCAAAATATGTAAAGAACTTATATAATTCAACATCAAAAAAATAATAATCTGATTAAAATGGGAAGAGGACCTGAGTAGACATTTTTAAAAAAAAAAAGACATACACATGGCCAACAGACATATGAAAAGTATTCAACATCACTCATCACCAGAGAAATGCAAATCAAAACCACAATGAGATATCACCTGACACCTGTCAGAATTGCTAAAATCAATAAGGCAAGAAATAACAGATGATGGGATGGAGAAAAAGGAACGTTCATGCAGTTTCAGCAGGAATGTAAATGGGTGCAACCACTGTGGAAAAAAGTATGGAAGTTCCTCAACAAATTAAAAATACAATTACCATAAGATCCACTAATTCCACTACTGGGTATTTATACACAAAAAAATAAAAACACTAATTGGAAGGGATATATGCACCATTATGTTTATTGCAGCATCACCTATAATAGTCAAGACATGGCAGCAACCCAACTGTCCATTCAGAGATGAACAGATAAAGAAGAGGTCCTATATTTTTACAATGGAATATTACTCAGCTATAAAAAGGAATGAGATCTTGCCATTTGCAACAATGTGGATGGACCTAGAGGGCATAATGCTAAGTGAAATAAGTCATCCTGAGAAAGACAAATAACATTTGGTTTCATTCATATGTGGAATTTAAAAAAACATAGCAGATGAAGAAACCAAAAAAGAGAAAATACAGACTCTTAAATACGGAGAACAAACTGGTGGTTGCCAGAGGAGAGGTGGGTGGGGAATGGTGAAAACAGATAAAGGGTATGAAGAATACACTCTTATTGATAAGTGGTGAGTAAGGTTAAGAATTTTTGACTCATTATATTTTATACCTAAAATATAAAAAATAAAACTGTTCTAAAAAATTAAAATGAGCAAAATACACTAGCTTAAACATGTATTCCACCTACACTCCCTTCCCAGCGTCCATTAAAACACCTCTCCTATCGTAAGAACAACAGAACCCAGACAGGTTAGGAGCCACAGTCTCTGAAAAGCCCTCTGGAGGAGGAAGATGTGATATGGGTCGGAAGGGAGACTGAAGCAGTGAGGTTGGGTGCTAGGTACTGAGGTTTCAGGGTTATGCATCACACCTGGATACTAATTTTTCTAAACTTTGAGCTTGATGACCATATCAAACTTTCTGGTTGTCTCACATGGAGTAGGAGTGATGCTATTGCATGTGTGTGATGAAAGATGAAGGGAATAGCTTGAACAAAAGAGCAAATGGTAGTAGTACCATTCACGAAATTGTTCTGTTTATTCCCCACCAAGGGATGAGGTAGAGTTGCACCCTCCTTCCCCCCTTGTGGTTGGATAGGACCATGTGATTTATTGTGACAGATAAATGGTAAGAGGAAATGCTGTGTGTTTTTTTTAGGCCAAAGTTCTTAACTAGATGATGCACAAACCTCCAGAGCTTTCTTTCTCCACCTTGGTTTGGCAGTGACCAATTTCCAAAGAAATAGCTGACTAACAAATAAGAATAAAATTCTCTGTACACCCACAGAAGACATGGAACATAAGCAAGAAATACTTCTGTATTTTTATCCATTAATCTTTGGACATTATTATCACAGTATCATCAAAGCTATCATGTTTGATAACACCTCCTCCTGGTAATTTAAGCACTTCCCTGGACTTTGCCAAAATGAAGTTAGCAAGATTTTATATGTCTGCCTTGAACTACTGTTTACTTCATTTGCCTGTGGTTTTTCTCATTATAATGTCATTACCCCATGATGTGGGCCCGTGAAGGGGTGCCTGTGCAATTACAACCTTTACTGATAACTTACTGCTACTCACTTTATCACTCACTGGATCTTGGCTCACCTTACTCTTTGTGGCAAGAAGGCAATCACTCAGGAGTTTTCCTTTCATAATATTCTCCATACCTATGTATTTATCAACTGTATGTCTATCTGATTACATATATTTCTGTGTATTTTTATCTATCATCCATCCATCCATCATCTATCCTAGCCACTTGTACAGCTCTTCCAGGGAAACTGCAGGATCCAAGATGGAGGCATCTCTCAGTGAGGGTCTATGCTGACAGTAAGCTGAGCCTGAGTCTTCCACCAGCACTGGGGAGCAAGTCACACCCTTACTTAGGTTAGGACTGAGTACAGCAGAAGACACTGAGAAAGCTTTGAGCAAGCATGGCAGCCAGTGGCCAGCTGTAGAGTTGGAAATCAGGGTGACCCTGCAGCAGCTTTGGGCATCCAAAGAACGAAAATGGTTTTCCCAGAATCAGGAGGAGGAATGATGTGGGTAGAAAAATAAGGTACTCTCATAAGTGGCTGTTGCCCCGTGAGAAAGCTGGTAACATGTTGGCTATTAATTCATTATATTAATTCTACTCTCAGACTAGGACCTGGGAGTCAGCTAGATGGGTTGAGGCTGGCTCCTTTTAAGGACCCATCCCTTTTAAGCTATCTTCAATGTCCATGTACAGCTAAGTCTTCACCTGAAGGGTACAAAGAGATCAGATTTTATAAAGCAAAAAATTCTGCCTACCACAAAGCACTCACTGGAATTTCTACATTTAAGAAAATAAATCATGTGAAGCTAAACAGAATGTTAGTAATATACATTCTTCTGTTTTGAAGAAATGTATCCACCCAAGGAGATAAATAGGCCAGTGTACTTATACACTGACCCTGAATTTTATGAATATCCAGGAATGACTAATGTCTGTGTGACTCTTCTTCAACTTACTCTTCTTTGAAGAAAGAACCAATGTCACCAGTTCTATAACTATGATTGAAGTCAGAGAAAGATCTAACTAACTCAATGCTCACATTTTACAAAGAAATTTTGACTCACAAAGCTACTAGAATCTGAATCAATAGTTCCCCCTCCAAACTGTTGAGCTTTCTTATTTATTCAGAGTAGTGCTAAATCTGAGAATTTTTTTTAACATCCTTATGCTCAAAGGCATTTATTTCAAATTTCAGAACAGAATTAAGCTATAACATTGGTATTATTTTTCTGACCATCTTATTATCTTTAAATGGTTGGTTCTTATTTTCCTTAAGGCAGGAAGCTTCACTATTTAAAAACTCAAAGCAAGTTCCATTCCAAGAAGGAAGACCCTGAACTCACCTTCTTTATGAAATACACCATATTACACCTATTTACAGAACAATTCCTGTGGAAGAGTAATTGAGGGCCAACTGAACAGCTTCTGCACAACAAAAGAGAGAAAAGCAAAGATACAAAGACAAAATAACAAAGAAAACTCCTACTCCTGCTGCTGTGAACTTACAGTTGGGAGAGATAGCACTGAGGCATCAGAAACAAATTCCTCTGTCCTTGCAACCAGCATATAAAAGATACAGCACTAAATTCCATCAAGCATTTGGGGGGGAGCTGCATGAACACTCTTTGGGAGGGAGGGGCTAATATATACAATCTGTGCTTCCCCTCGCTGCCACTTGAAAGTTCAGTGCACAGTCCAGTCACCCTAACCAGTCTGCCACCTCAGTGAGCCCAGAACCCATGCTCATACCAGCCCCAGCCATCCCACCAATATAGCCACAGGGTGGTGCACACTGGGACACCCCTGGTCAGCAGTCAGTACAGCTACAGCCTTCATATCAACATGATATAGGCACAAAGCACCCTGGGACACTCCAGGCCCATGCAACTTTGGCCTCAGATGTCTTGCCAGGGAACTCCCAGTGCAGGACACTCCAGAACCTCACAGCCTTGCACACACTTTAGCTTTAGCTGTCTTGCCAGCCACCTCCCGATCTATATGTTGCCTACATGAGACTCATTTCAGACCTAAAGACACATACAGACTGAAAGTGAAGGGATTTAAAACATTTGCCATGCAAATGGAGGTGGGAAAAAAAACTGGGAAGAACTACTTATCAGACAAAATAAACTTTAAAACAGACTGTAAGAGAGACAAAGAAGGGCATTATCTAATGATAAATCAACCCAAAAGAAAATAAAACAATTATAAATATGTACCCATTCAACACTGAAGCACCTAAATACACAAGGAAAATATTAACAGACATAAAGAGAGAAAGTGATGGTAATATATTAATAATAGGGGACGTTAACACTCTACATCAATGGATAGATCATACAGATAGAAATCAACAAAGAAACAGTGACAGAGTGGACCAGAGAGACATAACAGATATATAGAGAATATGCCATCTGAAAACAGAATACACATTCTTTCAAACACACATGGAACATCCTTCAGAATAGATCACATTTAGGCCACAAAACAAGGCTAAATACATTTTTGAGGATTTAAATCATACCATACATTTATTCTGATCATGATGGTATGAAACTAGAAACCAAGCACAAGAAAAAAAAACAGAAAAACACAAACACTTGGAGACTAAACAACACAATACTGAACAACCAATGGGTCTATGGAGAAATTAAAGAAGAAATTGAAAAATACATTGATATGGATAAAAATGAAAACACAATGGTCCAAAATCTTTGGGATACAGCAAAAACAGTTCTTGGAAAGATACAGGAATACAGGCCTACCTAAAGACACCAGAAAAAGCTCAGATAAACAATCTAATCTTATATCTAAAGTAACTAGAAAAAGAAGAGCACACAAATCCCAAAATGAGTAGAAAGAGGAAATAATAAAGATTATTACAGAAATAAATGACCCAGAGATTAAAAAAAATAGAAAAAAATCAAGAGTTGGTTCTTTGAAAAGATAAACAAAATTGATAAACCCTTAACCAAACTCATCAAGAAAAAAAGAGAAAGGACCTAAATACACAAATGAGAGAGAGGTAACAACGACACCACAGAAATACAAAGAATTATAAGAGAGTACTATGAAAAAATTATATGCCAACAACTTGGACAACCTAGAAGAAATGGATAAATTCCTAGAAACATAGAATATTCCAAAACGGAACCATGAAAAAATAGAAAATCTGAACAGACTGATTACTATGTAATTGACTCTGTAACTTAAAAAGTTTTAAAAACTTCCAACAAATAAAAGTCCAGAACAAGGTGGTGAATTCTGCCAAACATTTAAAGAAGAATTAATACCTATTCTCTGCAAACTATTTGAAAAAAATAGAAGAGGAAGGAAAGCTTCCAAATACATTCTACAATGCCAGCATTACCCTGATGCCAAAAACAGACAGAGACACCACAAAAAAAGAAAACTACAGGCCAGTAACCCTAATAAGACACCTAAAAATGTCCTCAACAACACATTACAAAACTGCATTCAACAATGCATTAAAAAAATATTCACCACAATCAAGTTGGATTTATTCCAGGGATACAAGGATGGTTCACTATTTGCAAATTGACAGGATACAACACATCTACAAAATGAAGGATGAAAATCATATATATGACCATCTCAATATATGCTGAAAAAGCAGTTAATAAAATTCATGATCCATTCATGATAAAAACTCTCAATAAAGTAGATGTAAAGGAAACTTACCTCAACATAATAAAGACCATGCGTGAAAAAAACCCATGGCTGACATCTCAATGGTAAAAAACTGAGGGGCTTCCCTCTCATATCATAAATTAGATAAAGATGTCCACTCTTACCGCCCTTACTCAAGATAGTACTAGAAGTCCTAGCCACAACATCAGACAAGAAAAAGAAATAAAAGCAATCTGTATCAGTAAAGAAGACGTTAACTTGCCACTAACTGCACATGACATGACACTAAACATAGAAAATACTGAAGACTCTACTTCAATGTTTTTTTTATTATTTATTTTTGAAGGAGAGAGAGACAGAGCATGAGTGGGGTAGGAGCAGAGAGAGAGGGAGACACAGAATTCAAAGCAGGCTCCAGGCTCTGAGCTGTCAGCACAGAGCCTGACGCAGGACTCGAACTCACGAACCATGAGATCATGACCTGAGCTGAAGTTGGACGCTCAACTGACTGAGCCACCCAGGCACTCCTGAAGACTCTACTCAGAATTTAGAAAATCCTAAAGCTACCAGAAGTAATGAATGAATTCAGTAAAGTTGCAGTATACAAAATTAATATATGAAAATCAATGATATTTCTATATACTATTAATGAAGATAAATTAAGCAGAAAGATAAATTAGCAGAAAGATAAATTAAGAAAACAATTATATTTACAATTACACTAAAAAGAGTAAAATACCTAGTAATAACCAAGGAGGTGAAAGATACATGATCTAAAAACTATAAAATACACACATTATTTTTCACAGAATTAGAACAAATAATCCTAAAACTTGTATGAAACCACAAAGGCCAAATAACCAAAGCAATTCTGAGAAAGGACAGAGCTGGAGGCATCACCAATTCAGATTTCAAGATATACTACAAGGCTGTAGTAACCAAAACAGTATGGTACTGGCACCAAAAAAGACACACGCACCAGGAGAACAGAACAGAAAGCCCAGAAGTAAACCCATGTTTCTACGGTACATCTATGACAAACAAGGCAAGAAGATACAAAGGGAAAAGACAGTCTCTTCAGCAAATGGTGCTGGGAAAACAGTGACATTGTAAAAGAATGAAACTAGACCACTTTCTAACACTGTACATAAAATAATGTCAAAACAGATTAAACACCTCAATGTGAGACTGGAAAACATAAAAATCTTAGAATGCAGGCATTAATTTTTCTGACATTGGCTAGAGCAACATTTTTCTAGGTATGTCTCCTAAGATCAGGGAAACAAAAGCAAAAACAAACTATTGGGATTATATCCAAATAAAACGCTTTTGCACAGCAAAGGAAACCATCAACAAAATAAAAAGGCAGTTTTTAACAATGAGAGTATTTGCAAATATTAATACCCAAAGCATATACTCACACAATTCAATGCCAAAAAAAATCCAATTTAAAAAATGGCAGAGGACCATTTTTCAAAATACACACATTATTCCAAAGAAGACATACAGATGGCAAACAGACACAAGAAAAGATGCTTAAAATCACTAATAATCAGAAAGCTCAAAAGCCACAATAAGATATCACCTTACACCTGTTAGAATGGCTAAAATAAAATAATAATAAAAACAAGAAATTAGAAGTGTTGAAAAGGATGTGGAGAACAGGGAACCCCCAGTCATTGTTGGTGGAAATATAAAGTGGTATAGCCCCCTGTGAAAAACAGTATGGATATTTCCCAGTTAGATAAAAATTGAAATACCGTATGATCCAAGAGTTCCACTACTGAGTATTTACCTGAAAACAAAAACACTAATTTGAAAAGAAACATGCACCCCTATTTTTATGGAAGCATTATTTACAATAGCTAAGATATGGCAGTAACCTGGCTGTCCACTGATAGACAGTTGGATAAGAAAGATGTGATACACACATACACACACAAAATGGAATATTACACAGCCATAAAAAGGATGGGATCTCGCCATTTGCAACAACATGGATGAACCTAGAGAGTATAATGCAAAGTGAAATAAATCAGGCTGAGAAAAACAAATACCATAAATATGTGGAATCTTAAAAAAAAAAAAAAAAAAGGAACAAAAGCAGAATCAGATGTAAGAGCAAACTCATGGTTGCCAGAGAGGAGAGAGAGGAGGCGGATGTGGAGGTGGACACAATGGGTTAAGAGGGAGATACAGGCTTCCAGTTATGGAATCAATAAGTCACAGGAATAAAAGGCATAGCATAAGGAATATAGTCAATGATACTGTAATAGTGTTGTAGGTGAAAGACACAGTTACACCTATGGTGAGCATAGCATAACGTATACACTTGTCAAATCACTATGTTGTACATCTGAAACTAATGTAACATTGTATATCAACCGTATTCAAAAAAGTATTTAAAAACAACAGAAACTCAAAGCAAAGAAACACCTAAGTAACTCATACCCTAATTTCTTGCTCAAAAATTACATTCCCAGTTCACATTGTAATTGATTTTTCTGAGTCAGTGATTTTTTGTTTGTATTCATAGTACTGAACGAATTTTATTCTGAAAAAAATAATTACTTTGAAATTGTGTTATCATGAAATAGAAATTAAATTCATAAGCATATCTGCTGGGCTTCTTTCTTCCTCTAAATGATAATTTCTTTGTGTCCCCAGTTTCTAGCAAAATGTGTAGAATTTAGGAGTTCAATACAGATAAAGAACTACTTACAATGATGGCTCCAAGGCCCCAAATACTAACATTTAAGTGCAGGGTACGTCCATTTTCTGATATCAGTGAGTTTTCTCACCACCTTGGTCTGGTCCACCATCATCTTTTACTTGAATTAAGACAGTAGCCTCCCGACTAATCTCCCTACTTCTTTTCTTGCTCCTTATAATCTCTTCTCAACACAGTAGACAGAATAATGCTATTAAACATGTTTTAGGTCAAGCTACTCCTAAACAAAACCTTCCAATGGCTTCCCATTTCCTTCATAGGAGATAAAAACAAAGGCATTACAATGGCCCATAGCCCTACCACTACCTCTTTACTTCATATCCTACTATTGCACTTCCTGCTGCAAGCGATGAACATTGTTTCATTCACATTTCATTGCTTAAAGCAAGTTATATTCCCATGCCCAAAATACAATTATACCTTGTACCTTAAAGCAGAAATAAAAATTTTAATGAAAAGCATTAATGGCTACTACAGAGTTTGGCATTTCTTTATATGTTGTCCTTTGTCCATGATTTGTATTTCTCCTCAAGTGGATGATCTATTTAGTTTCTTCATCTCTCAGGATCTTTAGAATTTTAGCAATACTTAGTTCATTCTTAATTGTAAACAGATCCCTAGTGAAGAATACTTCTAACCACAGTCCCCAATCAATTTATATTTATTTATTTTGAGAAAGATATCACGAGTGCACAAGCCGGGGTGGGGGCAAAGAGAGGGAGACAGAGATCCCAAGCAGGTTCCACACTGTCAGCACAGAGTCAGACAACGGGCTTGAACCCACAAATAGTGAGATCATGACCTGAGCCAAAATCAAAGTAGTCTGAAAATTACAAACTGAGCCACCCAGGCACCCCCACCCACGCCCCGCCCCGAGTCACTTTCAAACGGCTCTCTTATACCCTAAATTGGGGGCTCCTTTTCCTGATTTCTCTTTCCTTTTTTATAGCCCAGTACAGAGATCCAATAGTGGTGGGGTTTTTTTGTTGTTGTTGTTCTCTTAATTCTATATAGACAATTAATATAGCCGTCCCTCATAATTTCTGGACCTCCACTAAAATCCCCAAGTTTCCACATTAATTTCATCCTTCCCCATCTGCAACACTTCTCTCCATCTCTAAACCAGCAGCTCATCTTTGTGACCAGAGTGTTGCCCTTTGCAGGTCTATAAATCCACATACTTTGCAAAGAAAGTTCTTGACAGATATCTAAGAGTGTTTTGGTACAGCAATGACAGAGATGATGATAGGATGCCCACTGCCTTCTCACTCACTGGTCTTCAGTCTCTGCATCACTTGTAAACCTAATTTGCTAAAGCAACAGTAAAAGAAAATACACTGACAAATTCCCAATACAACATTTCATTTATTTTCTGAGTATTTTCCAAATGTTGTAAAAGTGCTAGCCCTATGCTGCCACATAGTAGGTCGTCAATAAATTAAACCTGAATCAAATAAGAAGTGGAACCACATATACAGCGTCCATGAGAGGAGATATTTTAAATGAATCTTTGATTATCCCTAACACTTTTGGATATTCAGAACAATAAAAAATTAAAAACAGGAACTTTAATACTTTAATCAGTCTTGAAACATTCTTCATGTTGCCTATCTTGTGACTAACACTATTTTGGTGAACATTAAAACTGTGATACAGTTTATGTAATTAAAGCAAAAACTATCACCTGCTTAAAAGTAGCCGCAGGTGGGAGGAATTAATCTGCTAAGCAAAATGTTTGCTTAGTTGCAGAGTATAAACCTTTCATTATAGTTTGCTCAGATGTCTGTTATTCAGAGACTTGGTTATTTTCTAAGGAAACGGTAAAGGAATATAGATCATCTCAAACTTCACATGATTTCTTTTTATTCCTATGGTACCACATACAGTGGATGTACATGTTATCCAGGTATTAGCCATTAGAACAAACAGAAGATTGCATATGCCCAAAATTATCCCTTGAAAATCCTTTGGCTCCCTAGTGAAGAGGTTAAAATACACCTGCTATCGGGGGAAGGAGTTTTAAAAAGAATTTCAACAATGTTTTTCACAGCCTAGGGATCCTTGCAGTCTAAAGCAGAAGAAACATTTTTAAATCAATGTCACTTTAGATAATTTAAATCAACCAAGGTAATACACCTTTTGGCTTCATAAATTGTTATTTCTATTTCTTGAATCTTTTATCCCCTTGGCTGAGCAGGTATTATTAAATTCACATAAATTAAAGGTATGTATGATGTAGTTCTGTAGATTCTTTAAAAGACTTATGAGTGTAACTATATGCAATACTAATAACTTTATTATTTAAACTTCTATAAAATTGCATAATGAAAAATCATAGAAAAGTTTATAAACTGTAAATGAATTCTAAGTCTGGGATCTGTAGAATCATGGCATTTTATTTCATACTTGATTGATTTATTAAAGGTCCAACTTTGAAAAAGAATAGGACTGCTTCCTTTTCAAAAGCAGTCAGTGGGAACATTAATTGGAGCACGTGAAAGGCATTTAAATAAATATTAGTCAGCAATTGACTGATTTATACAAACTGAATATTTAAACGCATCAAGAGTCATACTTCAGCCAAAATGTTCCATATTCTGCATTTTTAAGGTGTAGCGTTACCAAGAGTAGTGAAGCTATGAATGTTCTCAAAATTTTTCTAACTTCTCTTTACAGCAAAGATCCTGAGCTATATAATTCCTTCTGTGATATAGCTATTTACAGGTTTTCTATGTGTACAAAGGGCAACCCTACTGAAATCTGCCTAGGGTTCTGAAGAAAAGCTCCCAAAATAATATACTTTTACCATTATAATTGTCTGGTTTGAGGAAACAAAAACCTTGACTGTATTTTTAATGCTACCATTACTATATTTTCTGGTTGAGAGTTCTCTACACTTTATTTTCCAGGATTAGCAATATTAATACCAAAGTAGAGAAAATCATTAAATGGAATATTTTTTTTCTATCAGTTATTCTTCTAGAAATACATATACGAATCTAAAAGGGAAACACTCATCATAAACGTATTACTCTACTTTTTGATTTGGTGAGAAAATATTACAGTGCAACCGTATTAAAAGCATTTTGTCTTTGAAGATGCAATATATTGTAGAAGGTTGAGGTCATTCTGAAATGATGTTAAAAACCAACTCTCATTACACCAATACGGGTATGTAGATTCTTGGGCTAACTGTGTACTGACCCCAAGACAAACACTGAAATATATTTTTTTAAATAGATAGTTGATAACTTCTTGTTTTCTTGGAGTTTGACTCTTATCAAATTTCTAAAATACCTCTTCCTAGAAATCAAAAGTTTTGATTAATTGTGATCCGGTATTAGAAAAAAGTTATTGTTTCCTTTACAATAAAACAGACCCAAAAGGGAATTCACAGTCAATGAGAGTAATTGATACCACTGGATTACTTAAGAGTTTCTCACAGTGGGATGAGCCCTACTATGAAGACCTTTGTTCTTTTTTTTCTCAAATCACTGAATTCTTAAAATGATTTATTTATTGAGGGCATACTATGCAACAAGTATTTTGCTAGATACTATATTTACACTTACTATTTTATTTTTTAACTACAAATTCATAATCTCTATTTTATTGATGTGAAGTCTTTTTTTAATTCCAGTATAGTTAACATACAGGGTTACATTAGTTTCAGGTACAATACCGTGATTCAACAATTTCATATGTTACTTAGTGCTCATCAAGATAAGCACTTTTAATCCCCATCACCTATTTCACCCATACCCCCACCCGCGTCCTCTCAGGTAACCATCTGTTTATACTCAACAGTTGAGAGTCTCTTTTTTTGGTTTGACTATCTTTTCCCCTTTGTTCATTTGTTTTGTCTCTTGAATTCCACATATGAATGAAATCATATGGTATTTGTCTTTCTCAAACTTATTTCACTTGGCATTATACTCTGTAGATCCATCCACATTGTTGTAAATGGCAAGATCTCATTCTTTTTTTATAGCTGAATAAAATTCCATTGTATACATATACCAAATCTTCTTTATCCATTCATTTTTATATGGATGCTGGTGTTGCTTTCATAATTTTGTTATTGTAAATAATGTTTCAATAAACATAGGGGTGAATATATCCTTTAAAATTAGTGTTTGCACATTCATTGGATAAATACCAGTAATGAATTTCTGGATTATATGGTAATTCTATTTTGGAGGAATCTCTGTACTGTTTTCCACAATGACTGCACCAGTTTTCATTTCCACTAACAGTGTACAAGGATTTCTTTTTCTTCACATTCTCACCAACACTTGTTTCTTGTGTTTTTTATTTTAGCCATTCTGACAGGTGTGAAGTGATATCTCATCATGGTTTTGATTTTCATTTTCCTGATGATGAGTGATGTTGAGCATATTTTCATGTGTCTGTTGACCATCCAGATGCCTTCTTTAGAAATGCTCATATCTTCTGTCCGTTTTTAATTGGACTATTTGGCAGGTTTTGATTAGTTTGTACAAGGTCTTTATGCAGTTTGGATACTAACCATTTATTGGATATGTCATTTGTATATATCTTCTCCCATTCTATAGGTTGCCATTTAGTTTTGTTGATTTTTACCTTTGGTGTGCAAAAGCTTTTTACTTTGATGTACTCCCAATAGTTTATTTTTGCTTTTGTTTCCCTTGCCTCAGAAGACATATCTAGAAAAATGTTGCTATGACCAATGTCAGAGAAATTACTGCCTGTGCTCTCTTCTAGCCTTTTTATGGGTTCAGGTATCCACTAAGATTATTAATCCATTTTGAGTTTATTTTTGTGTATGGTATAAGAAAGTGGTCCAGTTTCATTCTTTTGCATGTAGCTGTCCAGTTTTTCCAACACCATTTGCTGAAAAGACTTTTTCCCATTGCATATCCTTGTCTACTTTGTCAAAGACTAGTTGATCATATAATTGTGAGTTTATTTCTGGCCTCTCTATTCTATTGATCTATGTGTCTATTTGTGTGCCAGTACCATACAGTTTTGATTACTACAGCCCCTGTAATATATCTTGAAATCTGGGATTGTGATACCTCCAGTTTTATTCTTCTTTTTTTCAAGATTGCTTTGCATAGTCAGGGTCTTTTGTGGTTCCATACAAATTTTAGGACTATTTGTTCTACTTCTGTGAAAAATGCTTTTGGTATTTTAAAAGGTATTGCATTAAAACTGTAGAGTGCTTTGAGTAGTCTGGACATTTTAACGATATTAATTCTTTAAGTCCATGAGCATGGAATAGCCTTCTACTTGTCTGTGTCATCTTCAATTTCTTTCATCAGTGTTTTATAGTTTTGAGAGTACAAGTCTTTTGCTTCCTTGGTTAAGTTTATTCTTAGGTACTTTATTCTTTTTGAAGTAATTCCAAATAAGGATGTTTTCTTAATTTGTCTTTCTGCTACTTCATTATAAATTTATAGAAATGCAACAGATTTCTGTATCCTGATTTTGTACCCTGGGATCTTACTAAATTCATTTGTCAGTTATAGCAGGTCAGGGTGGAATCTTTAGGGTATTCTATACAGTTTCATGTAATCTGCAAATAATGAAAGTTTTACGTCTTTACCAATTTGGATGCCTTTTATTTATTTTTCTTCTCTGATTGCTATGGCTATAAGTTCCAGTACCATGTTGAATAAAAGTAGTGAGAGTAGACATCCTTCCTTGTTCCTGATATTAGGGGAAAGCTCTCAGTTTTTCACCATTGAGTATGATGTTTGCTCTGAGGTATATATGGCCTATAATATGTTGAAGTATATTCCCTCTAAACCTACTTTGTTGAGAGTTTTTATCATGAATGAATGTGTACTTTAAGTGCTTTCTCTGCATCTGTTGAAATCTTCATATAGTTTTTATCCTTTATCTTGTTGATGTGATGTATCATATTGACGGATTTGTGAATATTGAACCACCCTTGCATCCCAGGAATAAATCCCACTTGATCATGGTGAATCATTTTTTTAATATATTGTTGGATTTGGTTTGCTAATATGTTATTGAGGATTTTTGTATCTATCTCTATCAAAGATATTGGCCTTCACTTTTTTGTAGTGTCTTTATGTGGTTTTATTAACAGGGTAATCTTAGCCTTATGGAATGAATTTGGAAGATTTCCTCCCTCTTCTATTTTTGGAATAGTTTGAGGAGAATAGGTATTAAATCGTTAAATGTTTGGTAGAAGTCACCTGTTAAGTCTGGTCCTGCACTTTTGTTTCTTGGGCATTTTTGCTTTCCTAATTCAATTTAATACTGGTCATTGGTCTATGCAAATGATCTATTTCTTCTGATTCAGTTTTGGGAAGTTAAAGGTTTCTAGGAATTTATCCATTTCGTCCTGGTTGTCCAATTTGTTTGCATATAACTTTTATAACATTCTCTTATAATTCTTTGGATTTCTGTGGTTTCAATTGTTTTTTAGCCTCTTTCATTCTGATTTTGTTTGAATCCTCTTGTTTTTATGAATCTGGCTAGCTTATCACTTTTGTTGATCTTTTCAAAGAATCAACTCCTGGTTTCATTGATCTGTTCTATTGTTCTTTAGTCTCTGTTTCACTTATGTCTGCTCTAATCTTTATTATTGCCTTCCTTCTTCTGGTTTTACATTTTATTTGTTCTTCTTTCTCTAGCTCCTTTAGGTGTAAGGTCAGGTTGCTTGAGATTTTTTTTCTTGCTTCCTGAGGTAGGCCAGTATTGCTATAAACTTCCCTCTTAGAATAGATTTTGCTGCATCCCAAAGATTCAGGACAATTGTGTTTTCATTTTCATTTGTCTCCATGTATTTTTTGATTTGCTCTTTGGTTTCCTGGTTGACCCATTCATTTTTTAGTAGCATGTTATTTAACCTCCAGGTAGTTGTGTTCTATCCAGATTTTTTTCATGTGGTTGATTTCAGGTTTCATAGCATTGTGGTCAGAAATGATGCATGGTATGACTTTAATCTTTTTTAGATTGTTGACACTGGTTTTGTAGCCTACTATGTTATCTAATCTGGAGAATGTTCCATGTGCACTTAAAAGGAATGTATATTGTGTTGTTTTAGGATTGAATGTTCTAAATATACCTGGAAATCCATCTGGTACACTGTGCCATTCAAAGCCACTCTTTCCTTGATTTTCTGTTTGGATGATCTGTCCATTGATGTAAGTGGGATGTTAATGTTCCCTACTATCATTGTATTACTATCAATTACTTCATGTTTGTTATTTGATACTTTATGTATTTGGATGCTTCTATAGTGGGTGCATAAATATTTACAATTGTTGTATCTTCTTGTTGGATTGTTCTCTTTTTGATTATATAGTGTCCTTCTTTGTCTCTTGTTACAGTCTGTTTTAAAACCTATTTTGTCTGATAGAAGTATTCCTACCTTGACTTCCTTTTCATCCCCATTTGCATTATAAATGCTTTTAGATCCTTTCACTTTCAATCTGCATGTGTCTAAGTCTGAAATGAGTCTCCTGTAGGCAGCATACAGATGGGTCTTGGTTTTTTTGTCCATCTGTCACCCTATTTTTTTTATTGGAGCATTTAGTCCACTTGTAATCAAAGTAATTATTGATGGATATGTACTTATTTCCAGTTTGTTACTTGTTTTTGTTACGGTTGTTTTTGTAGCTATCTATTGCTTTTTTCTCTTGCTTTCATCTCTCATGGTTTGCTGGATTTCTTTGGTGATATCTTTGGATTCTTTTCTCTCTTTTTTTTTTCCATATCTAGTACTGGCTCTTGATTTGTGACTATTTTAGGTTCATATGTAACATCTTATGCATCTGGCAGTCTCTTACTTGAGCTTGAACCTGATTTTTACTGTTCTACCCCTGCCCCACATTTAGGTATATTGCATCATACTTTATATACTTTCACTTTGTGAATGGCTTGACTGATTTTTATAGATATACTTAATTTTACTACTTTCTGCTTCATATTTTTCCTTACTCATACTTATGATATTTCCTTTGTACTCAAAAAGCCCCCTTTAACATTTTTGGTAGGGCATGTTTAGTGGTCATAAATTCCTTTAACTTTTGTCTTGTAAACCCTTTCTCTTTCCTTCCAGTGTGAATGATAGCCTTGCTGGATAAAATGTTCCTGGCTGAAGATTTTTCCCTTTCAGTATTTTGAATGTATCCTCCCTTCTGGCTTATTTTCTGAAAAATCAGTTGATAGCCTTTTGGGTTTCCCTTGTATGCAACTGTTTTCTTTTTTTCTTGCTGCTTTAAAAATTCTCTTTATCATTACTTTTTCCATTTTAATTACTGTGTGTCTTGCTATGGATCTCCTTGGCTTGATTTTGTTGGGGGAATCTCAGTGCCTCTTGGATCTGTATTTCTATTTCATTTCCTAGAGTCAAGAAATTTTCAGCTTTTATTTCTTCAAAAAAATTATCTGGTCCCTGTTTTCTTTCTTCTGGAATCTCTTTAATATGAAAGTGATTACACTTGATGTTACTACATTTCCTAAGTCTAGTTTAATTTATTTTTTTCCTCTTGCCTTTTTTTTAGGGAGAGAGAGAGAGAGAGAGAGAGAGTGCACGTGCGCATGGGTACATATGGGGGAGAGAGGCAAAGATAGAGAATCTCAAGCAGGCTCCACACTCAGTACAGAGCCTGATGCAGGGCTCAATCCCACACCCAGGGATCATGACCTAAGCCAAAATCAAGAGTCAGACACTCAAGTGACTGAGCCAACCAGGAGCCCCCAATTTTTCCATCTTGTTCAGCTTTAGTGTTTTCTGTTACTCTGTCCTCCATGTGACTGACCCATTCTTCTGCTTCCTCTAGTCTACTATTTATTCCTCTAGTGTATTTTTAATTTCAGATATGAATTTTTGATCTATGCTTGGTTCTCATTTATGTTTACTAACTCTTCATTTAGGGTCTCTTGAGGTCCTCCACTCTTTTCTGAAACCCAGGGATTATCTTTATGACCATTACTTTAAATTCTCCATCAGGCATACTACTTAGATCTGTTTCATTTAGCTCACTTGCTGTTCTTTTGTCCTGTTCTTTTATTTGGGACATATCTTCTGTCTCATTTTGTCTAACTCTCTGTGTCTGTTTTTATGTATTAGGAAAGTCAGCTATAGCTCCTGCTCTTGAAAGCAGTGGCCTTATGAAGAAGAGGTCCTGTAGTATTCTGTACTGCAATATCTGATGTTCACCAGAATCTTCTGCTTCAGGGGTGTCTCCTATTTGTGTTTTATGTGCCCTACTATTATGACTGAGCCACTTTTGCCTTCAGTCCAGTCATCTGCAATGGTGCCTTTGCCTGTTGTGGGCAGTGTTTGGTCCCTGTGATGTTGGAGGGCTAGTGTGGGGCCACCTTGGGCTTGAGTTGAGTCAGACCAGGCATTTGCCAGACATGCAGTAGCACTGACCTACAGAATGCTTCCTCTGTGTTGTTTCCTGAGAAGCTTCATGGTGGGTAGGGTCTGCAGTCAGACTAGATACCTACCCCAGCCCAGTGTTGGGGCTGCAGTTGGATTGGTGTGTGTGGTTATCTTCCCCTTTCCCTATAGCAGGAGTCATTTGGAGTGGTGGTATCCCTTCAGAGTTGTTTGCACACTGCTGTTTGTGGCTCTGCTTTGGATAGGCTCTGGCAAGGGTGTATTGGAAGTGACAGATAGGAGAACACAGGGCTGATGCACATAATGTTAGCAAGGTTTATGCAGGTCTCTTTCGGGAGAGGAACTGGATCCTCTTTAGAAAACTGCTGCCACGGGGGCTGGAGGAGTAGATCTGCAGAAGAGTACAGGGGTAGGTCTGCTGTGGGAGGAGACCCCAAGCTGAGGCCTGGATGGATGGAGCAACTTCACAGGAGAATGTAGGGGGTGGGACACAGTGTTAGCAATATAGGTGGAGAATGTTGGCACTGTGTCATTCCTGTAGGTATCTGTGTGTCTAGGCTGGGGTAGGATAAGGAATGGCACTCTCCAGCTCATTTGTCCCTGGAGAAGTCTCGTAAAGATCCCTGCTTTTCCAGTACTCTCTGAGATTAGTAAATAATCCTCCTCCTTGTATACCCCTGGCATTTTTCAAACTGCTGCTTCTATGATCTCAAAGGGGCTGTCTGTTGTGCTGTCTCTTTAAGGGATTGAACTCAGTTTCCCGATATTTTCCAGCTCTCACAGAGCCAAGCACTGATTTCTAAAATTCCAGATGTTATGCCTGGAAGTACTTATTGTAAGTACTTACTGAATTGTAAGTTCTCATGAAATTAGGGCCCTCTGGCCCTCAAAGCCAAACGTTATAGGATTCATCTTCCCATGTGGGTTCCCCATGCCTGGAGTGCTTGGTGTGAGGGTCTGTTTCTCTCCCCTTCTCTGTGCCTGTGGCGCCTCTCCCTCCCACAGTCTTGAAGGTCTGGTTAGCTCCCAACTGTGTCTCTGCCCTTCCTAAATTCCTCAGTGTGGCTTCTTCTCTACATTTAGCTGTGGCGAGTCTGTTCAGCCAGTCTCTGGATCATTTTCTGGGTTATTTACATTGATATGGTGACATCCAGTTGTATCTATGGTACGGATCTTCCTACTCTGCCATCCTCCCCAGAAGTCCATCCACGACTTTATATATATTAATGTAGTTCTCTCAAACCACTCCATGAGGTTGATATATTATTAAAACCATCTCACAGGTAAGACAACTGAGGCACATCGAGTTTAAGAATTGGTTAATAAATAAATATTGAAGTTTCTACTAGGCGACAAGCCCAGTGCCAGACTTTGTGACTATCACGATGGCACATTACCTAATGTTGATACGTTCTAGCCTGGCAGTCTCAGCTCTGGTAGGTTTGAAACCCAACTGCTCTGGGAACTTCCTCGGAGAATAGGCCATCACTTAGTTAGTCACATTTCCCAGCAGAGGAGAAATGGAGTATGTGTTCAAAACATATCTGCTGAAATAGCAAGGCCTATTTCATAAAGGGAGATATCAAATCTGATGGCAAGCCTGAGGAAAATATGGAGAGATAAGAGTAAAATATAGAAGTTGTAAAAGGAAAATACTGAGGAGTGAAAGAGGATGTCCCAGAGATATTTTTCCTTTTTTGGCTGGGAAGATATACAGGAGACTGAACTCCTTCTATGGAATAAGGTATGCCACCCCAGGAACCAATGAGCAAGTAGGGCTGAAGAGCCGAGTTTAGTGGGCAGGAGCTATACTGAGATAAGGTTTGGGAAGGGGTTCACATTTTCTCAATACTGCACCCAAGGAGGTAGGGTAGAGGAAAATTCAGAAAAGCTTAACTTCATTTAGTAGCTTTAAGGAGTCAGTGGTCAGGGAAACAACAGGATCGATGTTTTGTTTTGATTTTTAGAAAGAACACAGCGTAGGGGCGCCTGGATGGCTCAGCAGATTGAACATCTACCTCTTGATTTCACCTCAGATAATGATCCCAGGTTCATGGGATTGAGCCCTGCAGCATCAGGCTCCACACTGAGCATGGAGACTGCTTAAGATTCTCTCTGTCCCTCTCCCCTGCTTGTGCTCTCTCTCTCTGTGTTCTTTTTTTAAAAAAATTATTTTACAGTATAGAAGACAGATTTCCTTGTCTATATTTTCCTGCTTGCAAAGATTTTTTCCAGCTTCAATATTTTTGCTATTATCCTAATTCAGCAGAAAATTGGTGCTTATTCCAATTCCACATAATCAAAGCTATTCCCATAGATGTGTTCCATAAGCTCTAATGACAAAGCCCAGAAACTGTAATGATCTCAGGCATGTGAAGTTGTTGAGAGATACTTAACAAGAATATCAAGAAATAAATTCCACCTTTGAAAGTTCACAGTCAATACATTTTCATTATGAAGAAGAAGAAATGTGCACCTGCATGATCAGCAGGAAAGAAGAAATCACAAGCTGCACTTAGTTGGGGTAGAGTGTGAGATTACCCTGCATGTAAACCCAAGGATTCACACACACTGGAAATGCTCATCTGAGCTTGCTGATGTGATAATAAGCTAGAGGTGTTTTAACTATTTTTTTGTTTTTTTTCTGTCAGACAATTTTCCTGCTGACAGGAGAGGGCTTGGCAGTCCCACAAAAACACACTCCTGATTTTGAAGTCACCAATGTGTTTCTCACCACTGCCAAATCCAATAAATGTTTTCCTATCCTCACCCTCCTGACCTCATTGAACACTGTTGACCATACCCCTGCAAAGTTATCCTTTCATAGGCCTCTATTTCCTACTTCTCTGACATTTTTGACAATGTTTTATTATTACTACCTCTTACAAATGCTTCTCTTCCCATACCTTCACCATCTTGTTCTTAGCCCTCTATTTCTTGCTTTAAACCCTAGTTTAGTGCTCAATGCAAACTTACTAAGGCTGATCAAGAATAAATAGATGGCCGTCTCCATCTAAAGATTGCTTCTATAATTAACTCAAATGGTTTTGCAGAGTTAATAGTGGTCAGTTTCTGGTCAACACTGGAAAAACAATGTCAAAATCTTCTTAACTTCATGTTCTTAGATTCCTTGAAGTTTACCATCTCTGTCTTCATGACACTGTTTCTCAGATTTAAAAATTATGGACTCCTTTCAAATAAAAAATATTCCAGTAGATTAAATGTTGATGTGAATTAGTGGTATTTTATACTCAACATATAAAAACATAAAATTGGGTATAATTCTTAAATCTCTTAAAAAACTATAAAACCAAAATGAATTAAATATAACAAAATTACAAAACTGATAAACTTCTACTTAACACTATTTAATGTAACAGATAATCTTGTTTTGCTGAAAATAAATCACTGTTTATAACAAGAAGAGGGAATGATCTGTTACTGTCCACGTTCATTGGAGTTGGTATGCCTATAATTAATGCTACAGAGAAATATACCTTTGTGTATAAATTCAGGTGTAAAAATCATCTTATTCATCATTTCCACGACTCAATTTAATTTCTCTCTTTAGCTGTCATCTGCCAGGACAGTAGAAACTTAATCTCAGAGTTAATTCAGGATTTGCCTTGCTTCTCCCCCTGATTGCACCTAAGTTCTGTGGTTCTTAGATGGTACCAAAGCACATGACAGAGATGAAAAGAGACAGGGGGTTGGTGGGACAGGGAATGTAACTATCTGATATTCAAATCCTCTGTCCACACTAGTGTTTGTGGACTAGTTAATTGGTAGCACACATGGGTCCTCAGGAAGAGTGCCCTTGTTTCTATCCTTTTGCTCCTTCAGTCTTCCAGCACTTTCCTCCATATCTATGCCTGGCTGAAGCTCAGGAGACCCCACTGTACTGTCAATGACCCCATTTCCCAGCTATACTCAACAGTCAAAATCAGTATGGATCTTGCCACCTCCATTAGGCTCTAACCCTGGGAGAAAGGAGAGATACCTTCTACTTCTGGATGCCCCAAATATATGTAAAAGTTTTCCACCTCCTACATGTTCTATTTATGTATCAGGATGCAAAATAAAATCCATATAGGAAAGGACTCCTCTAACATCTCTGTTGTGAACAGTATGGACACAAAGAATTTGTTAGGAGACTTGTAGTCCAAGATGGTGATGAAGGAAGACTCTGAACTCACCTCCTTCATGAAACACACCAAATTACACCTATGTGTAGAACAATTCCTCCTGAAGAACTGAGGGCTGACCAAACAGCTTCTATACAACAAAAGACGTAACAGTAAAAGAGAAAAGGGACCGAGACAAAGTAACAAAGGGAACCTCTAGCCCTGATGTTACAAACTGCAGTGGGAAGGGGTAATACTGAGGGGACCTGAAACAATTTCCGCTTTCCTTGGGCACAGAAAAAAAGCCACAGTTTAAAAGAGCAACTAGCATATAAAAGAGCCAGCCTTAGAACTCTGCCACGTGGGGAATGAGCTCAGTGAATTCTCTCTGGATCAGAGAGACTGGAGCGCAACATGATTTATGCTCCTCCTTCACCGTGAAAGCACAGATCAGAGCAGGGTCAGGATGCCAGAGCCAGCTCGCCACCTCAGTGAGTTCCAGACTCACTGGCCCACACCAGCCCTGGTCATGCTGGGGCACAGAAAAAAAGCTGTGATTTAAAAGAGCAACTAGTATATAAGAGACAGCCCTAGAACTGTGCCAAACAGAGGGGAGCTGCCAGAATGCCCTCCAGGTGGGAGAGGCTGGCAGACACTATTTACATACTCCCCCACCCCCACCTTTTTTTTTTTTTTAATTTTTTTTAACGTTTATTTATTTTTGAGACAGAGAGAGACAGAGCATGAGCGGGGGAGGGTCAGAGAGAGAGGGAGACACAGAATCGGAAGCAGGCTCCAGGCTCTGAGCTGTCAGCACAGAGCCTGACGCGGGGCTTGAACTCACGAACCGCCAGATCATGACCTGAGTCGAAGTCGGATGCTTAACCAACTGAGCCACCCAGGCGCCCCCCCACCCCCACCTTAATAACATGAAGAGGAACAGAAACCATGCATACTAGCCAACCTGCCACATCAGCGAGCCCCAGATCCCATGGCCCACACCAGCCCTGGTCACCCTGGGGCACATAAGAAAAGCTGTGGTTTTTCCAACTAGCATTGGGGTGCCTGGCTAGCTCAGTCGGCTAAGCATCCAACTTTGGTTCAGGTCATGATGTCACAGTCTGTGAGTTCCAGCCCAGTGTCAGGCTCTATGCTGACAGCTCAGAGCCTGGAGCCTGCTTCGGATTGTGTCTCCCTCTCCCTCTGCCCCTCCCCCACTCATTCATTCTCATTCTCATTCTCTCTCTCTCTCTCTCTCTGTCTCTGTCTCTCTCTCAAAAATAAGCATTGAATAGAATAGAACAGAAAAATTAGCATATAAAAGGGCCAGTCCTCCAACCTGTGCCAAACAGTGGATGGAGCTTCTGGAACACTCTCAGGTGGGAGAGGCTGATGGATACAATCTATACTCCATCCCCAACTTGAAAGCACAAACCAGTGCACAGTCTGAACATCCTAACCAGCCTGATTCCTCAGTGAGCTCCAGACCCCCAGCCTACCCCAGCCACCAATCCCATGAGAACACCCATGATCAGTGTTTACCACAGTTCCAGCCTTCATGCCAATGTGACATAGGTGCAAAACACCTGGGAACACTCCAGGCCCACGCCACTTCAGCTCCAGATGGTTTATTAAAGCACCTCCAGTGCAGAACATTCTAGAAACTCCTGAATAATGTCTCCTTCAAATCCAGCTGCCCTGCCTAAGTACTCACTACATGAAGCACCCCAGGAACCCCAAGTCTGTGCTTGCTTCAGTTCCAGCCACGCTGACAGGGTACCTCCTGCACAGAGTGCCCCAGAATACTCCTGCCCACACCAGCCTCATCTCCAACCATCTAGCCAAGACAATCCCTGCACTAAGTACCCTGGAACACCTGGCTTGCACCAAATTCAGCTTCATCTGTCCCACCACATTGCCCTCAGCGTGGAGAGTCCTACACATCACCTCAGCTCTAGCCATTCTGCCAGGATTCCCTCTGCACAAAGAGCCCCAGGACACCCCAGAAACTACTGCTTCAGCTTCAACTATCCTTTCTAGGTGCTTTCTACATGCAGACCCTCAGGACATCCCACCGTGCACCTACTTTAACTTTACCTATCTGCCAAGGCACTCACTGTGTGGAGAATCCAGGAACCCCCATACACACCAACCACAGCTCTAGCAGTCAGCAAAAGTCATCAACACAAATAGTCTACATAGGGGACAACCGTACATGAGACCATTCCTTCAAGTTTAAGAGAAGTAGCTGTTCCACTTAATAGAGAAGTAGCTGTTCCACTTAATCCACAGAAACACAAAGTCAGGCAAACTGGGGAGACAGAGGAATATGCTCCAAAGAAAGAATAAGAAAACACACACACACACAGAAAAAGAACTGAAATACAGATAAGCAATATGCCTGATAAAGAATGTAAGTAATGATTGAAAAGATGCTCACCAGGCTGTCCACACTAGCGTTTGTGGACTAGTTAATTGGTAGCATATGTGGGTCCCCAAGAAGAGTGCCCTTGTTTCTATCATTTTGCTCCTTCAGAATGAATCAACACAGTGAGACCTTCAATAAAATGATAAAAAATAATAGGAAGAACCAGAGTTGAAGAATACAATAACTCAAATAAAAAATACAGTAAAGGGATTGGACCAGAAGAATATAACATATATACAACATTCCATCCAAAATCAACAAAATATGCTTTTCAAGTGCATATGCAACACTCTCCAGAATAGATCACATTAGCCTACAAAATAAGCTTCAATAAAGTTTTGAAGATTTATATCATCCTATACTTCTATTCTGACCACAACAGTAGAAATCAAACTAGAAATCAATCACAAGGAAATAACTAGAAAAAAACACAAATACATGGAGACTAAACAACACAAGACCAAGCAACCAATTGGTCAATGAATCAATCAAAGAATAATTTTAAATAAATACAAAGAGATGAATTAAAATGAAAACTCAATGGTCCAAAATCTTTGGGATGCATCAAAAACAGTTCTAAGAGAAAAATATATAGCAATAGAGGCCTACCACAAGAAACAAGCTCAAACAATTGCCCTTACACCTCAAGGAGCTAGAAAAATAACAAAGTCCCAGGTGGGTAGAAAGAAGGAAATAATAAAGATCAGAGTAGATATAAATGACACACAGACTAAAAACAAAAACAAAAACAAGCAAACAACAAAAACAAAAAACAAACAAAAACAGAAAAAAAATCAAGTGAACCAAGGACTGTTTCTTTGAAAAGATAAAATTGACAACCCTTAGGCAGATTCATCAAGAAAAAAAGCAAAATGACCCAAATAATTAAATCAGAAATGAAAGTGAATAAATGACACCACAGAAATACAAAGAATTATGACAATACTATGAAAAATTATTACATGCCAACAAACTGCACAACCTAGAAAATAAATTCCTAGAAACATACAATCTTTCAGAACTGAATCAGGAAAAAATAGGAAATCGGATCAGACCAATTATTAATAACAAAATTGAATTGATAATCAAAAAAACATCAAAAAATAAAAGTCTGGGGCCAGGTTGTTTCACAGATGAATTCTATCCAACTTTTAGAAAAGAGTTAATACCTATTCTTCTCAAACTACTCCAAACAGAAAAGAAAGGAAACCTTCCAAATTCATTCTATGAAGCCAGCATTACCCTGATACCAAAACCAGATACAACACCACAAAAAAGGAGGCTATACATGATACAGTGTTCACAAATCAGTTGATACTACAACACAACAAGAAAACAAAGGATAAAAATCAGGTTATCATCTTAATAGATACAGAAAAAACATTTGAAGAAATTCAACATCTGTTCATGATAAACTCTCAACAATGTGGGATTAGAGGGAATGTATCTCAACATAACAAAGGCCCTATATGAAAAAACCACAGCCAAGATCACACTCCAACGTGGAAAACACAGCATTTTCTCTAAGAAACAATGCAAAGATGTCAAGTCTCACCACTCCTATTCAACAGAGTACTAGAAGTCATAGGCACAGCAATCAGATAATAAAAAGAAATACAAGACATCCAAATTGGTAAGGAAAAAATAAAGCTTACACTATTTGCAGATAACATGATACTATATGTAGAAAATCCTAAAAAAAAAAAAAAAAACTACTAAAAGTAATAAATGAATTCAGTAAAGTTGCAGAATAAAAAATTAATATTCAGAAATTGGTAGCATTTCTATACATTAATAATGAAGTAGCAGACAGAGAAATTAAGATAACAATACCATTTACAACTACACTAAAAAGAATACTTAGAAATAAATTTCACCAAGAGGTAAAATACATGTACTCTATAAGAAATTGATGAAGAAACCGAAGATGACACAAATGGAAAGATATTCCATATTCTTGGATTGAAAGAATTAATATTGTTCAAATGTCCATACTACCCAGAGCCATCTACAGATTCAGTGCAATCCCTATCAAAATAACAAAAGCATTCATCACAGCACTATAACAAATAACCTTAAAATATTTTTGGAACCCAAAAGACCCTGAATAGCCACAGCTACCTTGAGAAAGAGCAATCCTGGAGCTATTACAATCCCAGATTTCAATATATACTACAAAGTTGTAGTATTCAAAACAGTATGGTACTGGTACAAAAATAGACATATAGGTCAATAGAACAGAGACCCCAGAAATTAAGCCATATTTATATAGTCAATCCATGACAACAGAGGTAAGAATATACAATGGGGAAAAGACAGTATCTTCAATAAGTTGTGCTGGGAAAATTGAACAGCTGCATACAAGGAATGAAACTGAACCACTTTCTTCTACCATATAAAAAAACTCAAAGTCGATTAAAGACCTAAATGAGAGACCTAAACCCACAAAATTCCTAGAAGAAAACATAGGCAGTAATCTCTTTGACAGTAGCCACAGAGACATTTTTCTAGGTGTGTCACCTTTAGCAAGGAAATTAAAAGCAAAAATAAACTATTGGAACTACACCAAAATCAAAATTTTTTCATAGCAAAATAAACCATCAACAAAATGAAAAGACAACCTACTGAATGGTAGAAGATATTTGCAAATTATATAACTAAGGAGTAATATCCAAAAAATATAAAGAACATATCCAACTCAACTGCCCCAAAATAAATAATATCCAATTAAAAATAGGGAGATGACCAAAATAGACATTTTTCCAAAGAAGACATATAGATGGCCAACAGACACCTGAAAAGATGCTCAATATCACTCATGAGGGAAATGCAAATCAAAATCACAATAAGATATCAACTGGGGCGCCTGGGTGGCTCAGTCGGTTAAGCGTCCGACTTCAGCTCAGGTCACGATCTCACGGTCCATGAGTTCGAGCCCCGCGTCCCGCTCTGGGCTGATGGCTCAGAGCCTGGAGCCTGCTTCCAATTCTGTGTCTCCCTCTCTCTCTGCCCCTCCCCCGTTCATGCTCTGTCTCTCTCTGTCTCAAAAATAAATAAACGTTAAAAAAAATTAAAGTTTAAGATATCAACTTACATCTGTCAGAATAGCTAAAATAAAAAAGTAAAAAAATACAACTGTTGGTGAAAATACAGAAGCAAAGTAACCCTCATGCACTGTTGGTTAGGAATGTACATGGGTACAAGCCACCATGAAAATCAGTATGGAGATTCCTCCAAAAATTGAATATAGAAATACCACACAATCCAATAATTCCACTACTGGGTATCTACCTAAGAAAATGAAAACACTAATTTGAAAAGATGTATGTACCCCTATGTTTATTGCAGCACAGTTTGCAGTAGCATGGAAGCCACCTAAGTGTCCATCCATAGAAGAACAGATAAAGAACAAGTGGCATGTGTGTGTACACACACACACACACACACACACACTGAAATATCATACAGCCACAAAAGAGGTGAAATAATGCCCTTTGCAACAACATGGATAGACCTAGAGGGTATTATGCTAAATGAAATAAGTCAGAGAAAGGCAAATACCTTATGATTTCATTCATATGTGGAATCTAAAAAAAAATTTTAAAAGAAGAATCGAACTTAGAAACATGGAAAACAAACTGATGGTTGCCAGACGGGAGGATCTGGAGGTATGGGAAAAATGGGTGAAGGGGAGTGGGAGATAAAAACTTCCAGGTATGTAATAAATAAGTTGCAGGAATAAAAGGCACATAAGCATAAGGAATATAATCAATAATATTGTAATATGTCATATGGTGACAAGGGGTAGCTACACTTGTAATGAACATAGTATAATATATAAACTTATCAAATCACTATGTTGTACACCTGAATCTAAAGTGATATATTTTAACTATACTCAAATGAATTTTTTTATTGATCAGTTAATATTTTTTAAATGTTATTGAGTTACATTGTCATGTGCTGTGTGTAACTCAATTCTTCCACCACATTTATCTACTCAAATTCTTACTTCAGCACACCATGGCATCATTTGGTTCTCAACTGACATGAACATTTCATTTTCATATTTAATCTACCCATTTTTCTAACTGATAGCCAACCCAGGTACTGAAATGAAGGAAATATCCTGTCATCTTTCCATATAATATTGTGGTCATACAAATAATCCAAAATATCCATTAGTTGAGTTGAAAGGGTGGTTACTTTGTCATCGTAGTGAAAATATAATATCTGAAATTTCTTTCATAGAACTCTCAGACACCCCAGAATACATCCTAAGATCTCTGGGGTCTGAGAACCCCAGTTTGTAAACACTGTGTTACAACAAACCTCTCTTCTTTTCAACTCACCTTCCTGACAAGAGATAAGTCCAGCAAATGGTTATGAATTGATTATCTTTTAGTTTTACTATCACATGTCATTATCTGGATATATCTTATCACCAGTGAGAAACCCTTCCAAATCTCACTTCCACATACCTTACTTGTGGGAAAGACCACTCTTGGGTCCTCCAAACCCACCTGGTGCTACTGTCTTCTCTTTTTGCCTCTGCCCACAAAGGAGAGTATTTGGCTCCTCTCTCCATGGAGTACAAAGTCTTATTAATTCAGCCTTCTAATTTTTGGCTGTTGTTCCTTAGTCTTCTTTATTCCATTTGTTACCTTCTGTCTATCAACTGCATTTTTTTAGCTCAAGTCTCTATTCCCAACAATTAGAAATTTTGGTTGAAGATTCTGGAAACATAGGCCAATATGCACCAAGGTGAACCTGTGATTAGCACTTGCTGGTGTATACAAGGGAAAATATTGTTTTGGGGTAAGTAACTAACATTAATTACAGCCTTAAGAAAATGATTGAAGAAAATTAGCTAATGATCCTTAACCTAATTCTGCTGTTTAACTAATTAAAATCTATTTGCTCAAGTTCTGACATGGTATGTAACACCCTGAAGAAGAAAAACAGATTGCTGTTTATCTTACCTGTGCACCCCAAGCACCAGAATCTTGGCTACATTTTTTTTGTTGAATTCTTCTCATCCAGGTACCTATTGATAGCAATGTCAAAAGGTGGGTATTCTTTAACTTGGATCTGCATAAAGATAACAAAAACTTAGTTACAGATTACTTATCTCTTTTCATGGGATGAGATCCATTTTTCCATTCATTTCTTCAATATTTATTAAGCACAAGGTATATGCTTAATACTTATTCTTAGGTATTAACATAGTGAATCTCTAAATATTGTAAAAAGCATTCCTAAATTTCAAGGGGTTTACAATATAGGAAACTAGTAAACAAGGCTAGAAAAGGATGTATTCATTAATTTACTAAACACACACATACACATACACACAGAGAGAGAAAAAGCATTCACTATAGGCCAGTCAGTATTCTAAACCTTTTAAAAACATCAGATCAAGAAAATTTCATAATAACCCTGTTAGGTACTTAGTATCATCCCCATTTTTCCTAGGAAGAAACTGAAGTTCATAAAGGTGAAGTGGTCCAAGACCATACCACTATTAGCGGAGGAATTGGGATCTGAACCCACTTACTACATATGCTGTTACCAAAATACATTTCCTAAATGTTGTTCACAGAAAGAGTTCTATGGGACAAGTCATTTTAGGAATACTTCATACTCTCTCCTATCTCTACAAAATTCATAATGCACATTAGCATATTAAATCCAACTATAACAAAACCCATTTAGCTTTAATTAAAACAAAACAAAGATGCTCAACATCACTATCAGAGAAAGT
This sequence comes from Panthera pardus, assembly GCF_024362965.1. NCBI lineage: Eukaryota > Metazoa > Chordata > Mammalia > Carnivora > Felidae > Panthera > Panthera pardus. Next base: position 67,741,945 of record NW_026526654.1, read on the forward strand.
CAAATCAAAACCAAAATGAGATATCACCTTATACCTGTCAGAAGGATTAGTATCAAAAAGACAGGACAAAAGACAAAGACTTTTGTCAAAAAGACAACTGTTGGTGAGGATGTAGGGAAAAAAGGGAACCCTTGTACACTATTAGTGGGAATTATTGGTGCAGTCACTATGGAAAACAGTATGGGGGTTCCTCAAAAATTAAAAATAGAATTACTAGATAATCCAGTAATTCCACTATTGGGTATTTACCCAAAGAGAATGAAAACACCAATTTGAAAAGATATATGTACCCCTATGTTTATTGCAGCATTATTTATAATAGCCAAGATATGGAAGCAACCCAAGTGTGCAGCCATACATGAATAAAGTTGGTGTGATACACACACACACACACTATATATATATATATATATATATATATATATATATACACACTATATATATAGAGAGAGAGATATATATACACACACTATATGATATATATACATATCATATATATGTATATGATATATATGATATATATATATGATATGATATATGATATATATATGATATATATACACTATATAGTGTATACGATATATACATATGATATATGTATATGATATATACATATGATATATGTATATGATATATACATGATATATGATATATGATATAGTATATATGATACTATATGATATATACAATGGAGTATTACTCAGCCACAGAAAAGAATGAAATCTTGCCATTCACAACAACAGGGATGAACCTTGTGGGTATAATGCTAAGTGAAATAAGTCAGAAAGATAAATACCATATGATTTTACTCATATATGGGATTTAAGAAACAAATGAACAAAGAAAAAAATGTAAAACAAAAACTTAGAGAACTAGTGGGTACTAGAGGGGAGGTAGGTGGGAGGATGGGTGAAATAGGTGAAGGGAATTCAAGAGAACACTTATCCTGGGTCACCCTGGGGGGCTCAGTGGATTAAGTGACTGGATTCAGCTCAAGTCATGATCTCATGGTTCATGGGTTTGAGCCCACATTGGACTCTATGCTGACAGCTCAGAGCCTGGGACCTGCTTTGGATTCTGTCACCCTCTCTCTCTGCCCCTCCCCCACTTGGACTATGTCTCTCTCTCCCCCCCCCCCAAAATAAATAAAACATTAAAAAAAATTAATAAAGAGTACACTTATCTTGATGAGCACTGAGTAATGTATAGATTTGCTGAATCGTATTGTATACCTGAAACTAATACAACACTATATGTTAATTATATTTTAATAAAAAAAAAATACCCAAGTGTTTTTACTTTATTTACATTATGAAGACTTCTCAAAAGGCAAGATAATAATCAGAATGAGTATTTTTAAGTGTCTTCCATGTGCCTGGAGCTGAAAAGCACAGCACCACACCAATTTAGGGAATAATCTCTACATCCAGAATGCCTTAGTTTAAACCCCAACTCTAACACACTATTAGACAGTCTAGGTTAGGCTATGATGGGCTAATAAATAAACTCTAAAATCTCAGAGGCTTGATTCAGTGAGGAATTATTGCTCATCATGCAAAGCACAATGTAGATTTTTCTCATGGGGCAGCTCTGCTGGAGTTCTTCCCAAAGGGATGACTCAGAGACTCATGTTTCTTTAATCTCACAGCTCTGCTACCTTCAACAAATGACCTCAATGTGATCAAGGGAAGAGAAAAAGGGAAGGTGATGGTTTGCGGCTGTATTTTATAGGCAGGCCAAGAAATAATATCCATCATCTCTGTCCACACTTCATCAACTAGAAATCAATCAGACTACCCTCTACCTAACCACAGGGTAGACCAGGAAATGGAGCTTTTTGGTGTGGTTGGGAAAGAGTTCATGACTGTCAGTGAACGTGTAATATTGCTAACCGTGTAAACTTGGGCAAGTTACTGAACTCCTTTGTGCTTCAGTTTCCTTATATATAAAATGGGTATAAGTTATCTCATTGGATTGTTATGAAGGTTACATGAGTTACTATTTTTAACCACTTAGAATCACATTTTAACCACAGGTATCTGATTCAAATGTGCAATCATATATAATACTAATTCTGAAGGGCAAATATCACCATATTTAAAGAAGAGGAAATAGAGCCTCAGAGAGACTAGGTGACTTGCCTAAAATCACCCAGGTGCTGTATTAGCCAGCTGTTTTGTTTCTTTAGAGAAATAAAAACAATAGGGTATATATATACATTTATAGAAACAAATCCATTGTAAAATATTGGCTCATGTTATTATGAAGACTGGTAATTACAAATCTGCAGTATGTGCCAGTAGGCTTGAGACCCAGGAGAATTAATGGTACAAATGAAGTTCAGGGTCTGGCAAGCAGAGGAAGATCAGTTTTTGTTCAAATCAGGCTTTCAACTAGTTAGATGAGGTCTACACACATCATAGAGGACAATCTACTTTATCAATTAAAATGTTAATGTCACCTAAAAACAGCCTTGCAGAAACACCAGAATAATGTTTAACCAAGTAGCCGGGTACCCTGTGGCCCAGTCAAGATAACACATAAAATTAACTATCACAGCAATCCCTATCAAAATAACACCAGCATTCTTCACAGAACTAGAACAAACAATCCTAAAATTTGTATGGAACCAGAAAAGACCCCAAATAGCCAAAGCAATTTTGAAAAAGAAAACCACAGCTGGAAGCATCACAATCCTGGACTTCAAGATGTATTACAAAGCTGTAATCATCAAGACAGTATGGTACTGGCACAAGAACAGACACTCAGGTCAATGGAACAGAATAGACAACCCAGAAATGGACCCACAAACATATGGCCAACTAATCTTTGACAAAGCAGGAAAGAATATCCAATAAAATAAAGACAATCTCTTCAGCAAATGGTGCTGGGAAAACTGGACAGTGACATGCGGTAAAATGAACCTGGACCACTTTCTTGCACCATACACAAAAAAAAAATGGATGAAAGACCTAAACATAAGACAGGAAGCCATCAAAATTCTAGAGGAAAAAGCAGGCAAAAACCTCTTTGGCCTCGGCTGCAGCAACTTCTTACTCAACATGTCTCTGGAGGGAAGGTAAACAAAAGCAAAAATGAACTACTGGGACCTCATCAAAATAAAAACCTTCTTCACAGTGAAGGAAACAAATCAGCAAAACTAAAAGGCAACCGACAGAATGGGAGAAGATATTTGCAAATGACATATCACATAAAGGGTTAGATCCAAAATCTATAAAGAACTTATCAGACTCAACACCCAAAAAACAAATAATCCAGTGAAGAAATGAGCAAAAGACATGAATAGACACTTCTCCAAATAAGACATCCACATGGCCAACCAACACATGAAAAAAATGCTCAACATCACTCATCATCAGGGAAACACAAAACCACAATGAGATACCACCTCACACCTGTCAGGATGGGTAACATTAACAACTCAGGCAACAACAGATTTTGGCGAGGATGTGGAGAAAGAGGATCTCTTTTGCACTGCTGGTGGGAATGCAAACTGGTGCAGCCACTCTGGAAAACAGTATGGAAGTTCATCAAAAAATTAAAAATAGAACTACCCTACAACCCAGCAATTGCACTACTAGGTATTTATCCAAGGGATACAAGTGTGCTATTTCGAAGGGACACATGCACCCCAATGTTTATAGCAGCACTATCAACAATAGTACTTTCCAAAGTATGGAAAGAGCCCAAGTGTCCATCGATGGATGAATTGATAAAGAAGATATGGTTATGTATATAGAATGGAGTATTGCTCAGCAATCAAAAAGAATGAAATCTTGCCATTTGCAACAATGTGGATGGAACTAGAGGGTATTATGCTAAGTGAAATTAGAGAAAGACAAATACCATATGATTTCACTCATGAGGAATTTAAGGTACAAAACAGATGAAAATAAGGGAAGGGGAGCAAAAGTAATATAAAAACAGGGAGGGGGCCAAAACATAAGAGACTCTTAAATATGGAGAACAAACAGAGGGTTGCTGAAGGGGTTGTGGGAGGGGGGATAGGCTAAACAGGTAAGGGGCATTAAGGAATCTACTCCTGAAATCACTGTTGCACTATATGCTAAGTACCTTGGATGCAAATTAAAAAATAAATTTTAAAAATGTTTTGAATTAATAAAAATTTTATAGAGTGAAAAAATAAATTAAATTAACCATCATAGTTGCCAAATATCAAAACATTCAGAACCTTTCTTGAGTCTTCTGATCCATCCATAGTTTTAGGGACTTGTTGGCTTACATAGAATCTAATCTATAGTAGAAGATTCTTTCATCCATTCAACAGTTTTTTCTCAATCACTTAAACTTTTCAGGATGTGGGAAAAAGAAGAGCAAACAAAATGACCCAGACTCTGATCTCAAAAAATTTATAGGTAATGAGAAAGTCATTTATTTGTGCAACAATTGTGTCATCACCCTATCCATCCGTGTTGTCACATATACTTACAAACATGCACAACCATATTCTAGTAGGGATCTGACTGCAACTTCCTACTGAATGTCTCAGATATTACCCAACATCCCCAAAGGCTCAAACACCACATGAAACACAATGATGAAGAAGGCATTTGCTTCATTCTTACAGGAAACAAGGTTGGTTTCTATGTACCTATTCAAGCCTGAAAGGTCATATTTTGGTCTTTATCACTGCTTGGTACTACCAAAAACTTCCTAAACTAAGCACACTTAGAAAATGAGAACTTGAAAGGTCTATAGGTTATTTGGTACCAGGCTGGTTCAGCTAGATCACAAATACCTGTAATTGGCATTTACTCTCTTATGTTGATTTTTTCTCTTAGAGCCACACGGTACCCCCAAAGTGTACAAAATGAATTCTATCATTACCCTGGTAAGCAATGCAAAGGCAGAAGTTATTTTCAGTCTAAACCTTGCAATTGAATAAGCAATGATCAGAAGTGATTTTCATCTAACAAAAAATTATGCCTAATGTATGTGTTTGTGTCATTTTTGATGTAAACTCAAATCTCCTGGAGAAGGATAACCTTGTCCAATTTGCTTTTATAGGCAAAGCGCAACTCTAAGAAGAAAGAAACATTTGATAAATACAGTTGATTCAGAATCAACAAACAGTACTAGACATCTATAATGTGAACAGACACCATATTTTCCATTATAAAGATTAGGATACATCATCTAGTGCATAAACAGTTTGAATTAAAAGTTTATGTGAAAATCTTACAAATGAAGAAAATGATTTTGCATATAGTTTCATATTTAATGAAGTATTATTACTGAAAACGGAAGAAAAGAACACATGAAATGAGATTGTCTCAGAAAATCCTAGACAGTCTCTATTACTATGGTCTGTTCTAGACATTTAACGTACAGTGTCTCATTTTGAGATTAGTTAAAAAAGTAATGATTCCTGAAAAGATTAAATAGGGTTAATAAGTGATATGAAAGAATATGAAAGAATACAATTCAACAAACATTTAGTGACCATTTAGTGACCAGTTAATAAGTATATAAAAATGGGCAAATAGACTTTAACGTCAAGCAGTGTAAAACTGAATGATAGGAGACATACTCAAGTAATAGTGACATGAGGCAGATTACGGTGAGTGCCCTTGGAAGTCTCCCCAGTTTGAGTAATAATCATTCCTGGTAGATTTGGGGAGCCAGGCTTGTTGCCGCTTTAACAATTCCCCAACGTTCAGACAACAGATCAGGAAAGTTCTAAGTGAAACAGATTTATTAAGGATTTTTACCAACCAAACAAACAACCAACCTTTTTACAGAGACTGTTTTGATGTTAGATGCAGAGTGTGACACTTAGGTTCCATTGCTCTTGTGCCCAAGTTCACAGAACTGGGCTGCATATCACTGTTTAAGCTCATTTGATGAACTCCTCTCTCCTCCATCCTCCAAGCTGATCAAGGTTTTCCTGCACTAAGTGACCGTCTAGAATGGTCACTAAAACTCATCCCCTTTCTTACCCTCTGCCTGTTAATTATCAATGGGGGGCAGATCATGAGAACAAATAATGCTAAAGTCCATGGGCTTAGCTGCATCCACCCTAGAGGTGAGTGTAAATGCAGAGTCTGGCATTCCCCGTTCCGGTCTAGCAAAGGCCAGAGGAAAGGATGTGCAAAATGCCTGTGAGTTCGCAAAGGGTTTTTGTGAGACAGATGGAATTTGAGAAGGTGTTGAAAAGCTGGTAAGAATAGGGTGAGGGGTGTTAGAGAAGTGCTTTCTAGGCAGACAGGAGGGCCAACAAGCATCAGGAGCAGGAAAACATGACCAGGGAATTGTGAACAGACTCGTCAAAATAAAATGTAAGTTTGTAAGTTCCCCCCTCGCACCCCCCCCAAAAAAAGAAGAAAAAACTAGAAACATTGACTCAAGCACCATTCTACAGGGCTTCATACTCAGTTTGAAGGCTTTAACCTAATTTTGTGTGAAACTTCATCTCAGTCCACAAACTTCCATGTGTAAACAATATAACTTGGTTTCAATCATTCAACTTCATTTCTAGTTTAAGCCCCACTCTGCTGACCTGGGCAGAAATTTGAATCTCTTTTTTCCAGTATTCTTCCCTTTTTCTCCCCCTGAGTGAGTAAGTTCAGGGTTTGCATCATGCCCAGGCATCGGGAAGGCATTGGCCTACAGGATCTTTGAGTCTCCCATCCAGTTTACTGCACAGATGTTTCCTTTCTAGCTTGCCAGCCCCTGAGGTTCCTTCCAAAGGCCAATTATTGCCCTATCTGTCTAATATAACATATGGTCACCCCCACAACCCCAAATCCCCATCAGTGATACTGAGATGCCCAAATTCCCTCTCTAGAATTCCACAAACTTCTCTAAGTCTTTGCAATTACTGGTTGCACTGGTTAGAAAGTGGACCATGTCCTTACTATTACCACCATCACCACATCACCACACATCTCTTCCCTCCAGCACAGACTGCAACTGCTCTTTAGTCTGGGACAATCTTGACTCCTGGAGGTTTTTGATCAAGAAACTGTTAACAACCCGAGCTCTCTTTCTGTGTTCAAGGGCTCCGTCTTTTGGGAAAAAGTGTATGAACTCCCTGATTATTTCCGTTTTTAATTCTACCTCATCTCTGCCCTGAGACAATGAACAGGAGGACTGGCTAACTGATGGAATGAAGAGGATGGAATAATCAAGGGAAAGGAAAAAATATTTAATGTATAAAAATATTATTCCATTAAATATATATGCAATGGAGAGTGTGGGAGACATTGTAGGTTTGAAGAGCATTATAATAATTATTCTGGAAGCAGAGTGCAAGATGGCTTGGAGGAGGTCTAATATAAAATGAAGAAACAAAAATATTATAACTGGCCACAGTGAGGCAGGCCAGTGGCAGTGAGGATGGAAAAGGGAAGACGAATATGAGAGATTCCAAAAAGCTGAGACCACTGGGACTTAGCTTATGACCTAATAAATATGACAAGCAAAGAAAATGAAGCAGCTATTAAGAGGATGCTAGAGGGAATAACAATGGCATTCTGAAGAAGAAAAATCAAAAAGTGAAAGAGCTTATTTACAGGAGAAAAATAAATTCCATTTTGACAATACCCAGTTTCAGATGTCAATATCATCCCTAGATTCCCTGGAAGTGTTTGGAAATCAGAATCATGGCTCAGGAGAGACATCATCCAAAGTGCCTCAATTCTTTTATGGAACCAAGTCATATGAATCAACTAATTAATTTCATTCAAACAAATTATGACAGTCTAGAAGGGCAGAAGGGCATCTATGGTTGTAGGGAATGATTCTTTGCACACGGTAATGGGAAGAACATGTAAATTTGGAAGCTGAAGGAAAACAGGAGAAACAAAGAGCAGACATGGGAGAGAAGAAAGACCTCAGAAAGAGGGGTGGCCATTTGTGTCGAGAGCTTTAGAATCTTCTAAACCAGGAACCAAAGGAGAGTTAAAAAAACGTGGAAATGTGAAGGTCACTGGGGGTCTTCCCAAGGCTGATGTCTGCTAGAGAGTGCAGCTTGGAGATACATTGCAGATTTGAACTTGCCTATATGGTGTGGGAACCTTCTTTCAGAAAATCTAGTATCAAAGGGATGGAAGAAATGAGACTGTGAAGCTAAATCAGAAGGAGTGACACAATGAGAGAGACAAAAGAACAACTCCCAACTCTTCTACAAAGTCTTTGGACCTTGGTTAAACTAGTCCCTACTTTATAGCTTTGGGATCTTTGTAGACTCTGCCAGCTACCTGGAGTGCTCTTTCTCCTGTCCTTCCCTCCTTCATCTCTCTAAGCATCAGTTTTTCATTTGTAAGTGGGGACTAATAATACCTACCTTAATCATTATGAGGAAAATAAATCAAGCTGCAAATGAGCCTATATCAGTGCCTGACACATAGTAGATAGATATGTAGCAGTAGTATTTTACTAAGAGTTGTACTAAACAAAAATTATAATCCACACAAAACTACCATAGGGCAATAGGAAACTATTATTCATGACGTTAGTATTGGAGAGGCTATAACTGATAGTGTCAGATTGCTTATATCTGGGAAGAAAAGAATTGCCTAAAAGCAAAGCCTTGCCCAAGGCAGACACAGTGGGAAATGGACCCAAGGAACTGACAACTCCAAGAGGTACTTAGGAGAGAGCAATGCTGGGGTAGCTCCTCTATAATCTCCATTAGCTTCATCAAGCCACCTCCAGTAATCCTAAATTGCATGAAAACTTAGCTTCAAAATGCATGCCCTGGTCCACTCTTCCAAAAATTGGAAGGTGTTTAATTTGACTTTCCATTTCCCAAAAAGTTTTGAGAACACCAGAAAGGAATGTAGTCCAGGGTTGGTAAGGCTCTAGGCAAGAATCAGAGGAACCATTCCTTGTTCTGCCTCTACTCAGCCAGGAGACCTTGAACCAGTCATTGAATCCCTTTGGTCCTCAATTTACTTGTCTATAAAACAAGAGAATTAGACTAGATCAGTGGTCATTTGGGTCATGGGTGGGAAATGGCCATGTGTGGGAGAAGTTCTGGTTGTCACAGGAATGGATAGTGCAATTGGCATTCAGCAAGTGTGGATAGGGATGCTGGATGTCCTTCAACGCTTAGCACAGTCTGGGACAATCAGTAATTGTTCTGCATCCTGCATGACTTTCTAATGTCCCTCTGTCATTGAGTGAAGGACTTTATTATAGTTAATTAACCTAAAACCTGTTTCATATAGAGAAGCAGAATATTTTTGCACAGTTTTAAAATATACTGGTCCTACTAGTTTTTATTCCAATATCTACCTGCACTTGCATTGTACAGAATGGCTCCTGGTCTTTTAAATCTAACTCACTCACCATAAGTACCAGTCCCATCTACTCCAGTATGTCTTCTTTCATCAGACCTGTAAATCTAGTATTGAAATATGTATCACCATCACTTTCATTTTATTTCTCTTCTAGTTAGGGTATTTTTAGATGTATACATATTCAAATTACTTGTCTATGAATCTTACTTTAGGGTAGGACAAGGGTGTCACCAAGGATTCGTTTCTCTTAATTTTAATACTATTTACATGTTGAACTGATGATGTTTTATGTGTGTTGGATTAAATAAATTTTTACAGTAATTTCACCCATTTCTCTTAACCTTTTTAATGTGACTACTGGACAATTTTAAATCACCTACGTGGGTCAAATTATATTTCTTTTAGGACAGTGCTACTCTAGAGAGTGACCCCAAAAGAAAGACCAGTGAATGCTGTGGTGCTCCACAGGTGCACATGAAGTGAAGCACCCCCAAAACAGAGATGCTTTCAACAGATACTTCTGTGTTCTTGGGTCTGAAAGGTTGAGAGTCACTAGACTAGATGCTCTGATGTTCCCCCTTCCTCTAAAATTCCATGACACACCATTTGTCCACATTGTCTTCCTCTGAGGGCAAACTACAGGGGGAAAGTTGAATATTTTACTTGTTGCAACATTCTATGCTGCACTTAAGTGTATGCTCAATTGTGGTGCCTTAACTATGGACCTTTCTGCCCACAAATAGCCATTCCAGACTTAAAGAACCTAAGTAAATCATCAACAAATAATGGAACCTGAGTTGAGCCACATTCATATTTACTACCAATTTCTTGTCACCTACACAAGACACATTCAGGGCATTGCAATTATGCTAATTTTTAATGAAGATGACTCTCCTTTTAATAGTTCTCTGAACCTCATGCCCAGCTTACTTTGCCTCAGTGAGCTCCCACATCTTGTTCCTCTTGAAAGACTTCTTAATTTGTTTTGCTACCAAAAGAGATAAATGAAACTATTTTTCAAGAAAAACAGAAACTTTTGATAGAGTTGAAATGACATGTCAAATACAGACAGCCGAAATAAGTTGTGTTTGGTTACTGTCTATGTTTCTTGAAGAAAATAATCACCATTGGGACTCATATGCAATTCTGAAGCACTGGAACAATCAAAGTCATTTATTTTTGTTTCACCTCTGAAAAACACAGCCATGGCAAAAAGTACAGAAGTGATGCATATTTTAAAGCTTAGCTATTTCACTCCCTCCCCTTTTATTTTGAAAAAAATAATAAATGTCTTTATTTTTCTATAACCAGATTAAATTTTCATCTCTACCCATCATCACTTCCACCTGATGGCATGATAATTAACTCAATTCCAAGTGAAGTCTGTCAAATCCAGTGATCTCAGTCACTTTGGGTTTAAAACTTAATTTCTTTTAGAATTTTCTCCACACCTTATCCTTCAGGGTATAACATTGGTAAGGAGGAAGCTATTCACTCCTCTATCTTCATCTATGGTAGCCTGTATGAAAGCCACAGGCACCTCCTAATATTGGTGTCTACTGGAAAGCCACTTCTTAAAATTGTACTGTCCACACTGCTGTTTTCAGGTGCATTGCCCAGGCCTGACCCTATGGCCACTTCTGCATCCTTCCTGCTCTTGGCATCTCATTCAAAACACCCTTAACCACCAAGGAAATAGCTGACTGTTTCCCACACTCCACTGGCATCAGAGAGAACTCAGACCCAAGATGCTGCATGCAGCCATCTTTTTTCTGATGTGTTGTCATGGTTCAAGGATGCTTCTGTGGGAACAAACATTTCCAGAGCAGAGAGATCCCCAAGGGTGCCATTTATCTCGTTTACTCTTAGATCTCCAAATTTAAAGTGGAATAGGGTTCCTTCATCCCCTGCCCCTGCACAGGACTTGGCACATAGGAATGCCAGATGAGAAAGATGCACACAGCTTCTCATAACAGGATCTAACTCTCTTGCTTTATCTCCCAGTCAATCTGTCTGTCTCTTTCTCTCAACATTTATCTCCCCCTCCCACCTCCAAACTCCAAACTCTAAACTCTAGGGGCACTTATGTAATTTTTGATTGGCAAATGAGGAAAAGAGTTCTCCCATTCACTATCTTTTTCAGATTCTTTTTTGTCTTATAAATGATCTAATGCTTTAAGAAGTTTAACATCTTCCTTCCATTTACAGGCAGTGAAGTAAAACGATCTGTCTCATAGATTGGTAATGGAAGTTTAGATGATACAAACTTTCGACATTAGCTTTTGTGAGATCTAAATAGTTCTATTCCTGTGAATCTGGCTTAATAGTCATAACACTGAAATTAATTTTACATAAAAATGCTAAATAACCATGTCATTTATAATAGCCCAAAATGAAAACCATCCATGTCCAAATATATAGAAGCAGAAAATTACAGCACTTTTCCGTGATTCAGTAACATTCAACAATTAGAAATTGTGTTCAGTAAAGGGATTAGCAATACAGAGTGATACTTACAATAGAAAGTTAAATTAAAAAGTAAGTGTAAAATATACACCAGATTTCAAAGACTTCATATAAAGAAAAAGAACGTAAAATATCTCACTGATAATTTTAATACTATTTACATGTTGAACTGATGATGTTTTATGTGTGTTGGATTAAATAAATTTTTACAGTAATTTCACCCGTTTCTCTTAACCTTTTTAATGTGACTACTAGACAATTTTAAATCACATACGTGGGTCAAATTATATTTCTTTTAGGACAGTGCTACTCTAGAGAGTGACCCCAAAAGAAAGACCAGTGAATGCTGTGGTGCTCCACAGGTGCACATGAAGTGAAGCACCCCCAAAACAGAGATGCTTTCAACAGATACTTCTGTCTCTCTTAGAGGTGCTTCCTTTTCTAATATTTTTTTCCTACTCTTCTGAGCACACAGAGTAAAGGCTTCTGATAGATGTGAACCTCTTCTGACCTCATTACTTGAGCATTTGATGACACCCCCCCATCTCCCTACTAGGGAGAAAGCCTGGACCCTATTGCTAGGACGGCAGCAGCAGCTAGCCAGAGGCGACCTGCCCTTGAAGAGCAGCAGGTATCTGAATCCAAGTGAGTGGGCAGAGCAATTGGAAATACTTCAAATGCTAATATTAAATACAGATGGTCTCTGAATAAAAACCAATACATAATTATAAAGCCTCTTTACCTGATTCTTTGTCTATTAGTCCCCTGTGACATTTTGTTCAGAGGCTACTCAAAACGAATGCTGCAAATTCTAAAAATCTCTTTAGAAGGCATCCCTGTACCCTTACCTGAGGTGAGGTCATTGACAGGAGACTCAGCCTGTAACTTCAAAGGTCTCCTGCTGGGAGAGAAAGGCTCAGAGGATGGAGGTGGGAGGGGAGGCACCACCTCACCCAGGGACCCAGATGCTGCCCAGTCATGGGCACTCAGCCCCAGGCTCAGGCCATTTGGACACACAAGTGACAGGAAGAGTGAATTACTTAGCCAAGGCTCTTAGCTGGGGCTTTCAGTAACTGATTTGTTGTTGCTGTTGTTTTTCTTAAGGGGAACTGTGCAAGTCAGCAAAACACAGAAAATAAACCTTCCTCTCTGAGCCTGGCACACCCAATATACCCTGATTAAGAGCACATCAATCCTACAGGCTGTCATCCAACAACCAGCAAGCAATTTCACTGTGCTCCTTTATTAAGAAGTGCACATTTTTATATTTCATCTCTTCTAAGGATTGCTATTATTCATCAAAAGCTGATCTACAAATTATTTATGGTTTATTTTCAGAAGCCGTGAGCTCATTTAATTTACAACGAAGGAAGAGCTATGACTGTGTGATGGCAATGACATTACACTTCTCAAAACTCTGCCTTTGCTAAATGACAACCTTGCCATCTGCATTTGCCCTCCAGGTTTCTCTAGAGCTGTGTCTGTCACCAAATGAGCAAAGCATTTCCCTGTTCTCCAACTGCCTGCAGGTAGAAAGACCTCAGTTTCTCAGGAGCTTTGCTGAACTTGTCCCACACTGCAACTGACTTGGTTTAGCCACCTGTTATTTTTTATTGCATCTTCCTCTCTTCTGACCAGCTTTGTAGTTTTGCCACAGATCAGAGCAACAGAGGTGCTCTGGAGCAGGCCTCCATTTCCCTGTCCTAATGCCCCTTTTATCTTGCACACACACACACTTCCTCGCAACACGTGCATCTTGGTCAATTGTTTTCTTGCTCTTGCCTTGTCTGAGCCAGAGCTGTACAGTGAGGATCGTGGGGGGATTGCAGGCATTAGGACTGAGAGAAAAAGCGCCATGTGTTTCCATGACAGGGAAATGATTGACCGCGAAAGATCTACAAGGAGTTCGAGGGCCTACCTTTCCATGCCTTCAATGCTGTTGTGAATGGAACTTTCATTACCTTGTACCAGCAGCAGCTCAGGAAGCTTGACTGCTGTTTCCTGAAAAGAGGCTTAAAGAAGAAACAAGATCAAATAGATCTTCATACTCCCTGGCCAACAAGCAATTTCCCTCATGTGGCCTTTTGTCAACTGTGGCTGTGCAGGCTTCAGCATTAACAAAGGTTTTTTTCTCCAGTTATGAGGACTGCTCAGGCTATAAACAGGCAAGTCGTTACAGAAACCCATTGTTCTCAGAGAGGCCAGAGCAAAGAACACATCTTACTGGGGGGTTTTCTCCCTTTGAGGCTCTCAGTGTGAAATCAGAGTGACTCTCTGAGAAGTCTATTTCATGCTTTAAGTTTATAGAAAACATCTTTCAGATACTTTGGATATATAAAGCAATAGGTTCCCCTATTTGATCCCTCCAGCTTTATATCTGGGCAGCAACCCACTCTTAGCTTCCTTCCCATCAGGCATCTACGATGTCTACGAAGCTTCTGAGGAAGGCTGTCTCTGCCTTCTAATTTCTCATATCAAAAATTACTTTCAATGGTGACTCCCATGAGGATTCATTTTCACCTGTTACTATTCTTCTTCCATCTACTCCCTGGAGACGAGGATTTAGCTTGATATTTGTATGTCTTAAGCATTTAATGCCTGCCTCGCCTGTATCACCTTCCACATTCACATCTTGTCGTCCTTCTTTCTTACACCTGCTCCTTATCTCTAGTCAGTAAGGACATGAAAACTTTACTCATGAAGTATTTGCAGAGGAAGCAAATAGAAAAGCATGTAAGTGAATGCCAGGAGACAGGGGCTCTTCAGTTCATAGTCAAATTTTACAAACAGTTAACATTTTAGCTAAGACATTATAATTAACTGCCAGTTGTTTTAGAGGATTTCATCACTAATGAATACCTAAGCATTCAAACCAAAAGCAAAGGAGAGAGAAATCATTGTGAGTTTTGGATTCTGTTGCTCTTGGCTTCCCAGGCCATTTAAAATAAAGAGGAAGCTTGTTTTCATGCTTATTTTAAAAATTACCCCAGCAAGCTCAAGTTTCAGACTAACCAACAAATATTTGTTGATTATTCAATAAATAAAACTTGATATCCAACAACTTGCTCAGTTCCTGAAATATGTTAAGCCTGATTTATGTTGGCAAATAATGGTTGAAAGAAGGAACTGGGAAAGAAAGCACTAAGCACCTGAAGGTGAGAATAAAGGATGTTGAGGCAAAGAAGGCTAGAACCAGACAAGAAGGGGAGCATGAAAGAGAGAACCACTTTGTCACCAGTTTGACCACAGGGTGACATTTCCTGAAAGCGACTGGATATCATTGTAATGGTCTGACGGTGTAAAAAAGAGCCCTTAAGGAATCAAGAACCCATCCTAGTGCCAGGGGATCTGATCATTAACACAATTATGAGGTATTTTATAACCCCCTTTCTAGAATAATACACTATTCATGTAGCTACCTGAACATTAGAACTATTTAGGAGCTTTTCTTTAAAAATACTGTCTGGAAACTTAACAGAAACCCATGGAGGAGGGGAACTTAAAAAAAAAAAAAAAAAAAAAGAGGTTAGAGTGGGAGAGAGCCAAAGCATAAGAGACTCTTAAAAACTGAGAACAAACTGAGGGTTGATGGGGGGTGGGAGGGAGGGGAGGGTGAGTGATGGGTATTGAGGAGGGCACCTTTTGGGATGAGCACTGGGTGTTGTATGGAAACCAATTTGACAATAAATTTCATATATTAAAAAAAATAATAAAAAAATGAAAAAAATAAAAATACTGTCTGGAATCTATAAATCCAGGGCCGGGGAAGAGGATGTACAACATGAGCCTGGAACACCTTGCCTTGCTAGAAAGTAAGGAGGTGTTGCCAGTACACACACACACACACACACATACTGGAAACATGTCAAAAAGACATAGAAAGCAGCTAGGTCAGCTTGAAGGGGCTCCTACTGGCCACACCTAGGACAATCTGAGCATCTAAACAGGTAAGAATAGTTTTAGATTATAATCCACTGAATAAAATAGGAATCCATGAGTCCATACTGATAATGTAGATAGATAAAGACAGAGCATAAACACACAGAAACATAATGTAATGTTATGGTAAATGTAGAGACTGTTTTTCTGGGGCCAGAATCAACAATGATTGTTAAACCTACAAGTGTAATACTTGATGAAAGGTGCGATATATGCATTATCTTAAAGTACTTAACCATAAATTGCTTGTTGTTTGCAAGAGGAAAAATGGTAACTGTCAGGTGGAGAAATTGTACAAAACCTTTACTGAGTGATCGAATCTAATATCATTAAGGAGAGGTAGATGGGTTTTAAGCACCTCTGGACAGGATGCCCCGAGAAAGGCACACATCACTTTTATAGCATTCTGGCAAGGGATACATAACCTGAATCGAATTATGAGGAAACATGAAGTGCAAACAATGTAAGGATCATTCTATGAAATAAATTGCTTGTATTTGTCAAAAGTGTCAATGCAACAAAAGACAAAAAAAGAGAAACATCGCAGATGGAAGGAGATTAGCAAGACATGGAATATGACTGCATTCCATAACCCTGGACTGGATCCTTTCTTGAAAGAATAACTATCTATAAAGAGCACTGTTAAAACAATTGACAAAATTGGACCATAAACAAAGTCACATTATAAACTACTACTTAAAAATAGCACATCACTGTTAAATCCTTACAGCTGGATAACTCTACAGTGGTAATTTAAAAGAATATCCTTGACTCAGGAGAAAGGAAACAAATGTGGAAGATGTTAAAAAATTAGTAAATCCTGATAAAATGAATTCAAGAGCTCGGTGTTAATCTTGCAACTTTTGTGTGGATTTAAAGCTATTTAGTTTTATTTTTTTATTTATTTTTTTTTTATTTTTTTTTTCAACGTTTTTTAATTTATTTTTGGGACAGAGAGAGACAGAGCATGAACGGGGGAGGGGCAGAGAGAGAGGGAGACACAGAATCGGAAACAGGCTCCAGGCTCCGAGCCATCAGCCCAGAGCCTGACGCGGGGCTTGAACTCACAGACCGCGAGATCATGACCTGAGCTGAAGTCGGACGCTTAACCGACTGC
The DNA here is from genome assembly GCF_024362965.1 of Panthera pardus. NCBI lineage: Eukaryota > Metazoa > Chordata > Mammalia > Carnivora > Felidae > Panthera > Panthera pardus. The sequence continues at coordinate 67,758,754 of NW_026526654.1, forward strand.
GCCACCCAGGCGCCCCAAGCTATTTAGTTTTAAATTAGAATTCTTTCATTTAATTCCCCAGTGATTCTTTTTAAAAAAAATTGTTTTACATTTATACATTTTTGAAAGACAGAGCACAAGCAGGTGAAGGGCAGAGAGAGAGGGAGACACAGAATCTGAAGCAGACTCCAGGCTCCCAGCTATCAGCACAGAGCTAGACGCGGGGCTCAAACTCACAAACCACACAGGGCTTGAACTCACAAACCGCGAGATCATGACCTGAGCCGAAGTTGGATGCACAACCGACAGAGCCCCAGGCGCCCCAATTCCCCAGTGATTCTGATACAGCACATCATGGCTGGAATTTGGAGACCACTGAAGTAACAGTGTGAATGTCACCTAAAGAAAACTAATGAGATGCTTTCTCATCTTCTGTCCAGTTATTTTTATAATAGCCCTTGAATGAATAACCAATGTATTATCTGGAGTTCTTGTCCAAGTAAATAACAAGGTAGAAATTATCACAGGTATGAAATTAGAAGAGGAAATTCACATGCATTTATACTTAAGCTTCTACATAAACTTTTCATGAAGTCAATTACTTGTCTCAACACTTTCAGACTTTTCTAATTACATGTGCAATAATGATCTGCCTGTATGCTTATTCATTATGATCATGACATTAATGATTACAAGAAAGAAACTTCAAAATTTCTCAGACACTCAGGTCCGTTTTGCTCTTTTCCTTCCTATCTCCTTTTCACTAATGATAAGACATTAAAACATCTTTGGAGGATACTTCTAATTGAACTATAAGATTCCATTTTAATAACTATATTTTTGAGTACTTTCTATGTGCCAGAAGCTTTACTAAGTGCTTTCATGCTATATCAGGAAAGGACAGGTCATGCTGCTGTAGTCAACACCATCAAAGATCTCAGTGGCTTATAAAAATGCAGGTTTATGACCTGCTCACACTACAGGTATTCTGCACATCAGCAGTGGGATTCTGCTCCCAGTACTTATTCAGGAAGCAAATTGACAGAGCAGCCACCATCTTGAACATTTGATCACCATATGCTAGAGGGAAAGAGGTCTTTAGAGGATTATGTACCAGGCCCAAAGTGACACCATAGCTTCCATCCACAATTCATTGGCCAGAATGTCATAGGGCCCCAGCCAACCAACAAGAAGTTAGGACTTAACAATGCTACCATGGACCTAGGAGGTAGAGATCTCCCATCCAACAGTGCTAATTCCTACAAGCCATGTATCAAATTGTTTCTCCTTATCTCTGAGAAAGGCTTATAGAAATTTAGAAAATGCCTATAGTTACACAGTAAAGGAGTCAGAATTTGAACCCAGATCTGCGTGATTCCCAAGCCTGTGCTCATAGCCACTAAGATATGCTACCTAGCTGCTCAATCCTGGCTCAGGATTTTATATACAGCTATAAAGAAGCTTTACTCAGTACCATGCAGACTAACATGGCAATGGAGGGACAGCCTTACCTGTGAGGGAAAATATTCTTTTAAACCAGCTACCTGGGCTGTCTAGCTCATTTCTACTGGTCCACCTTGGCAGTGTTACCCTTCAGCTTGCCAGCTAGCTACTCTCTTCCCCAGTTCACTTTCCACTGTCAGCATTTTCCCCTCCATCTCTGAGGTTTATTTGCCTCAGCTACTCTCTCAGACAAGCACATCAGAGACATGGCTGGTAGACTTCTTCCACAAATGCTGACCACAATGATCTTCAGATGTGTTAGTACAACTGAACTGGGTAGTATGCCTATGTTCTCAGAATCTATTTATAGCTCAGAATTCTGTAATCCAGCTTTATCATCTTCTGGATAATCTTGCCAGGACATTCCACTGTCATGTTTCTCATCAGTCAGCTGGTAATACTCAGTGAGTCCCTCCACATAAGAGTGGCCAGGCACAACATCATTGGGGTGGTTGGAGGACTGCAAAATCTTGTGCACAGAGTGTGCAATGATATATATGTCTATTTCTATAAAAGAAAATGAGTCACGAATCAGAAACACTAATCCAGACTTTGGCCCCTAAGAAACAGATGAAGGAGCTAATGGATGAATTCCTTACTCTTTCTCAATCCCATACTTCTACCCCAAGAATTGTTCCCAGACAAGGTGCTTCTCTGTGGATTCTCCAGAGACACTACACATGGCAAAGCAATCAGTTTGATTTCTTGCAGGACAATAACACATCACCTTGTAATTGCATTTGCTCCTTCCCCACTTTCCTTCCACTCTGTTGCAATCCTAGAATTGTACTCTTTAATAAAACATTATCTTGTATTATTTGCCTCAGTCTCTTTTCTAGGAAACTATACTTAAGATAGTAGGATTATGAGATACACATCCGCAAACTCTTCTATAATGGTATATTCATGGATCCAAAGATGGCAGACCTACGACTTGGCATCACCATCATGCATTGTCTTGCCCCCACCTTGACCCAGGTGAATGTCAATATTTTAAACTGTGACCACAGCAGAAAGTCTTGCAGGTCTCCCTTCTGCCTCTGAACATTCTTTTCTCTCTGCTTATAATGCCCTTGTTTCATTTGCAGAAACATAGTCACCCTTTTAGTCTCTGATGCCACAAGCTACCTCCCTATGAAACCGTTACTTCACAGATTCTTTATTACCCAGGGCCAGATGCTCAATCTTCCCTACTGATCATACAATTTGTTCTTGTATAGGCTTTATTAGCAATGGAGGTAGAGTTGGTTTTTTTTAATTAGCATATGCTTTGTATGATATTAAAATCAAGAAATGATCTGACAATAAAAAGGCTACTTGTGAAGTAATGTTATGCTTAACTTCTACTCTAAAAAGATGCTATAACCTTGCAACTAAGATTTTCCCAAGAAACAGATTAATCAAACTATCTATTGCTTTTCAGAATTGATAGTTGCTGCTTCAAAAGTGAATTTACTCAAGTACTGGATCAAAACAAAACACAACAACAACAAAAAACCCATAGGACAAAATGAATTGATTTACTTTGGTTTGCATCCACATTTCGGCCCTGAGCAGCTCCAAAAAGAAAATCAGAAAAGGTGGTGATTTGCTAAGAAGTGAAATAGCCAATTTGAGGGATCTGCTGGGTATGCTGAGTTCTTTCTTAGTTCCTAGGGAGGAATGTAAAAGGCAGAAGCCAGGAAATCAAAGCAGGCACTGAATTCAAGGTTAGTTTTGTTCTATATTTGTCACATTCTAAATGAGTACTCAATGGAGAACAAGAGCCCTGTTTGTTTAAAGCACATCTTTTCAATTTTCAAAAGCAAAAGTAATTATGGGGAAAAATTTCATTCAGGACACATGTGTGCTTACAAGAGCCTCTGTGTCCTTTCTCCAAATGTAACTACCAAGGCTTTTCAGAGCTGTCAGGACTGAGTGATCCTGGTGAACTACTGCTTTTTTCCCCTAAATAAAATGTGAGCTAAAAACCCTTCAGTTGCTGATAGCATCCGGGTCCACTACCGCATTAAAACCATCTACTTCATTTATAAAAATCTGCTTACATATCTTAAAACAGGAAGTGCTTTTGATTTTTATGGTTCCCATTCTATCTTAAGACTGTCTTTCATACATTTCATGGTTTTCATAATGTTCTTGGAAGCCCAACTGTTGACCCTGTTCATTTTGTATAGTTATCTTTTTCATTTTCTAGATACCAGCCAACTGTGCCATCTCCCACTCCTTTTTAAGTTCCTCCAATGTCAGAAATTTCTAGGGATTTTTACTCCCAGGTCCAATATGGCTGCTGTCTTGCATCACTGTCATTGAGAAAGCTACCCTTTCTTTATGGGGATTGCAGGGTGCTCTCAGTGTTTATTCAGGTGACCCCCTGAATATAAAGGCATGGTTAATATTTATCTCTATGATGTAAATTATCAAAAAAAAAAACAAAGCGGGAATTTTAATATCTGAAAAAACTATAATGGAAGGCAAAAATGGCATGGGGAACAAAGAGGTATGGTAATACCAATTAAAAATAATAGGTAAGTTATAATAACCTTAAACACATATTCATCTAACAATATAGCCTTTGAATACCTAAAGCATCAAATTATAGAGTTAGGTAGAGTCTGTTGTCTTCTGTCCATTCTCTTATTTGTTTTCTGACTGAGTTTTGAGAGGTATTTATATAGTCTAGATTCCAATCCTTTACTAAATGTGATTTTCACGTTTTTCTCTGACTCTTATTTTTATTCTTTTAACAATATCTTTGGAGAGAAGTTTTCTATTTTGATGAAGTTCAATTTATCATTGTTTTGATTTATTGGTTTTACTTTTAGTGTCAAAGCAAAGAAATCTTTATTCTAATATCACAAAATTTTCTCCTGTGTCTTCTTTTAGGAGTTTGTGTAGTTTTGGGGGCAGTCAGTTGGTAGAGTATGTGACTCTCAATCTCAGGGTCAGCGTTCAAGCCCCACATTGGGCATGGAGACTTTTTTTTTTTTAATTTTTATCTATTTGTGACAGAGACACAGAGAGAAACAGAGCAAGCAGGGGAGGGGCAGAAAAAGAGAGAGACACAGAATCTGAAGCAGGCTCCAGGCTCTGAGATCTTAGCACAGAACCCAGTGCAGGGCTCAAACTCATGAATGGCAAGATCATGACCTATGCTGAAGTCAGACACTTAACTGACTGAGGCACCCAGGCACCCAGGCATGGAGCCTTCTTAAAAAAAAAAAAAAAAGGAAGGAGTTTTTTTGTTTTTGTTTTTGTTTTTTTAATTTTAGGACTTACATTTAGGCCTACAATCCATTGAATTAAATTTTATAAATGATAGAAGGCATGAACACAAGTTTTTTTTTTTTTTCTTGGCACATGAATACCTACTTGTTTCAGCTAATTTGTTAATACTTTCTCCAATGAATTGCCTTTGCATTTTTTGTGAAAAATCACTTGCTTATACATATGTGGATCTATTTCTAGACTGTGTATACAGTTCCTTTTGATCTTATTTGTCTATTTTTAGGCCAATGTCATGGCTGTACCTTTATAATTAGTAGTGAAATGTGATAGCCCCTAACTTTATTCTTTTTCAAAGTTCTTTTGGTGCTTCTAGAACCTTTACATATCCATATAAATTTTATAATCAGCTTGTCAATTTCTAGGGAAAAGTTTGCTTAAAGTTTGGTTTAGAATTACATCGAATCAACAAATCAATTTAAAGAAAATTGCTACCTTAACAAGACTGACATAAACAAGACTATCCCATGTAGTTATGGTATGTTCTCCTATCTTATATACTGTTGGATTTAATTCTCTAAAATTTTGTCTAGAGTCTTTACTTCTGTGATCATTAGCAACATTAGTCTGTAGCTTTTTTGTTTTATGTTTACTTATTTATTTTGAGAGCAAGTGTGAGCATGAGTGGGGGAGGGGCAGAAAAAGAGAGAGAGAGAGAGAGAGAGAGAGAGAGAATCCCAAGTAGGCTCTGCACCATCAGTGCAGAACCCTACATGGGGCTTGATCTCCATAAACTATGAGATCATGACCTGATCTGAAATCAAGAGTTGGACACTTAACTGACTGAGCTTCGAGGCCCGCTGTAGTTTTCTTTTCTTATCATCTTTCAGAATAATACTGACCTCTAGAATAGTCTGAGTAGCATTCCTCTCCCTTCAATTTTCTGAAAGAGTTTGTGTAGAATTACTATTATTTATTTCTTAAATGTTTGGTGAAATTCACTCAGGAAGCCATCTATATTGCCCGGAGTTGACACACATGTGTGTGTGCGTGTGTGTGTGTGCAGGATTCTAACCAGAAATTCAATTTCTTTGAGTGACATAGGCATTCAGATTATTTTTTGAGTTATAGCTGTTGTGTCTTTCAAGGACTTTTACCATTTGATCAAATCATCAGATTTACTGGGGTGAAGATCATCACAATAGTTCCTTATTATCCTTTTAATATGTGTAGAATTTTTCAGAATGTCACTTCTCTCATACTTTATCATTTTCTGATCAGTCTGACTAATGACTTATAAATTGTATCAACCCTCTCATTGAATGAGCTTTGGTTTCACTAACCAAAAGTCAGGTGGTTTTTTGGTACGTGGTTCTTGTTTTGTCTTGTTGCCTTTCCTTTCGGCTTACTTTAGGTTTCATTTGGACTTCTTTTTCTATTCTTTTATTGTTCACTTACTTTTTGCTCTAAAACCTCTAAGATGATTAATTGATACTGACCTGAGTGTATGAGGTTAATGCCCTTTGAAATATTGGACTGCATGCTTGGAACCTGGATGTTCAGTTATTGCCTCTTTTTTGCTTCACTTGTTGCAGAGCATTTTTCTAGGTGCCTATATCATAGCTTATTATATGTTAGTCTGTGATTAGATGAGTTTTGCTTGATTTTGTTTTTATTTGACTATTTCCCAATTAGTCTAACAACTGTGACAGGAAAGACATTTTTCCAACTTTCACCCCAGAGCTCTTATTTCAGAGCCTTGGTCTGAGAAATTCTTCAATAAATGTTTGTTAAATTGATTTGGTCTAAAGTGGCACAAGTCAGTTTTCTGAGGTGCCACAAGCTGATATTCTGGCATCCTAGATCTAAAGTCTTTCAATGAAGCCAGCTTAGGTTAATGGTGTCAACCCCAGCCAACTCTATAGAAATCTAAGACTGAATTTGAGATTTTCAAAGAATCAAGTCCTAGAAACTTGAAAAAAATAAAGTTAAAAACTGATGTGTTATAATTTCTTCTGCATTGTAATGGGGAGGAGATTCAGGCTGAGAAGCTGGTGGGCAACTGTTCGTTTTTTCGGAAGTTCTCTGTTCTTATAGATAGTTATTTCAGCCTCAAGCAAAGATTCTAACTGTAAAAAACACATTAGACTTTAAGTAGGTTCTCTTCCTAAACAGTATGAGGCTTACCTGCCTGATCTCTATCACCTTGTATGTTCCACTTGAGCTTTGTGGTCTGAGAATGCAGACTGGAGATGACTCTTAATAATTTCTTTTAAGCCACCACTGTCATTTTATACCTGAGATGACCCTACTTTCAAAGCCCTAGGAACATGTTTAGAGTACAAATTTCAGATGACCTTGAACAAGTACATTGACCATAGATAAATGACCAATAAGCAAAAACTGTTTCCTCCTCCAGTTCTGAGTAAAGTCAGGAAAGTCTCTTAGTTTCATTATTTCACTATTTTCTCAATTATAAAATGGCACTATGTGGCAAAATATACCTCTCACTGTTTACCTGAACTACAGACACCAAGTGAGGGGCATGGGGGGGGGGGATCATGTATGGAATTGTGAAAAAAATCCTGTAGAACTGGCTATCTATATTGGTTAGCATAATTGAATAGACTGAGCAGTAGATAAACCAATGTTTGATCTGGAAAGAAACAGTTGGTGGATAAGTACCTAGAAGAAAAAGCTGCCTGGAAATCATGTTTTGACCAACTGGGAGTCTGCATGACCACAATAAAGAAGTAGATTTTTAGGAGAACTGTACAATCAGGAAGCAGGAGAAAACCTGTTAATTCTGTCCTGAACAAATTACCCTGCAGATAAGAAGTTTACTATAAGAAAATTATGTTAGAGAAATTTAGAGTCACATTTAAAATAGGGTTTGGTGGCTGAAAGACATTTTAGTCTGGCAATGAATATCCCAGAAGAATCTCTCCCCATTTATTTTACTTAGTATCTTTGGCATATAGCTTTATTCATTCACATAATGAATGCATATCTGTGTACATATATGTGAACACGTACATATGCACATGTGTGCGTGTGCGCTCACATATCTGTGCTGAGAACAGGTGCTTGGCCCTAGATACAGTGGTGAATGAAAAAGGCATGGAACCTGCCCCCCTAAGGTTAGTTTCCAGTGGCAATTTTAAGCAGGAGAATGACATTAGGTTTGGAGAGTCTTTGAAGGCCAGAACTGACTATATCAAATTCATCCAGGTCTAGCACAGTGCTTTAAAAATCCTAAGTGTTCAATTAATGCCTGGTAAATTAATGTTTTAATAATGTTAAATTTTTAATAACTTTTCATGATCTTAAAATGCTTCAGGCTGGAATCACTATCAAAGCTGTGATTTGTGCCAAAAGAAATTGTTCACCATGAACATATACATGTCTATTATAGCAGATAGATAGAAAAAAAAGATACACGCACTTTGAGCATTATCGTTGTTCTCAGGTGCAGTCAGCAGAATCTACTCTAGATAGTTAGATCAGAAAGGCATTTATTGGAGAATGTTAAGTGGTATACAACATCTCCAGGAGGGCCAAGAATCAAGAGTAAATGCTACACAACCAAGATCAAATGCAGACAAGAGAAACACCCTACCCACTGTGAGACCATTGCAGGGCAAACCTCAATCCTGCCACAAGCCACACTCTCCCCAGATTTTCCATCAGAGCTTCCTCAGAAGAACCAAATGCTTCAATCACAGTGCCCACACATCACTCACTCACTTCTTCCAAATCTCATGTATCTATAAAACCTGAGCTACATATGGAAGCTGACTGCAAGGGAACGTGGAAATTCTAGCTATTAACTTTCTAGCCTTCCCAGTACCTAAAAGGCAAATGAAAAGGGGAACTGGAATGAGTAATATACAAACCAATGCATCATGAAATTGCCTTGGGTTACACTAAGACATTTGTTACAACCAGCTGACTAATTGGGACTGCGTTCCTAGAAGAGAACCATAGTTAAAAGTCCAGGGAGACGTTGTCATTGCTAGAATGGTGCTGGAGAGATGGATAAATCCCTTCCGTTACTCCTACTCCTTATCCCCTGGGTGCTAGTGGCAAGCAAGAAGTAACTCTGCAGATGTGGAGGATCTTAGTTTTTAAAAGTGGCTGAGTTGCCTTTCCTCAGAGGAGAATGATGCCTGCATGGCTGACTTCATAGAGCTGTTGAGAAAATAATGTATGGGTGTGTCTATAGTTGTCTCATTCCATATCCCTGGTCTCACATCCATGGTCCGTTCCTTCTCAGAGATTCGTGTCCACCAATGGCCATATACCAGCCTCATCACTACTTTTATCTCACCTGCCTCAACTGAATCAATCACCAAGATTAAACATAATCCACTTCAACAATTGCCCTGAAATCTAGGCTCTCCCTTCCATCTCCACTACTGAGTCAGTTCAGGTGCCCGTCCTGTCACATCTAGATTGTTACAGGTGTTCTAACTATTCACCTTGCCTCTCGTCTCACCAACTTTCCCCCTGTCCATCCTGAGAAACAAATCAGATCATGCCACACTCTCTTGCTTAAGCATTATTTTTCACTGTTATTGCATCAAAATTCATGCTGTGAAAATACCACTGTCTGAGCAAAGATCCCCTTTCTAAAGAGGGGGCAAATAATTCCAGTGGAGACCCCTACAATCACTTGTTGGATGTGATCAATGTTACAAGTTCGAAAAGGTGGCAAACTCATTAAATGATGCTCTGGTGGTCACTTCTAAAGATAGATCAATATTAAAACTGGAATATTCTCTTCATCGAAGATGTTTTTCCTATCCCCTCCACATAATTCCTCTATGTGCTCTTCATCTCATTAGTAGGCAACTCATTCCCACTTTTCAGCTTCATTATTTCACCTTACCTCTGTCAACTTCGTCCTAGCCAGCCTTTGCTCCTGTCATTTTGCACTGACGAAAAGCTGGGACATTCTAGGTTTTACCTTTATATTGCACCAAATGATACAACCCAGCCATATTCTTGATGCCATTCAACCCACCTCATGATGTTGTTGCTTGAGAGAAGTCCTCTATATGTCTACTACCTAATTTGGAGCCTCCATTTGGTTTTTCATCACCTTTACCTCAAGACAGTTATTTCTCTGACAACTATGGAGCTGAACAAATTACCTCTAATAAGCAAACCACGTGACACTTTTTAAAGTTAATTCTAGGGGCTCCTGGGTGACTCAGTCGGTTAAGCATCCGACTTTGGCTCAGGTCATGATCTCGCGGTCCGTGAGTTCGAGCCCTGCGTCGGGCTCTGTGCTGACAGCTCAGAGCCTGGAGCCTGTTTCAGATTCTGTGTCTCCCTCTTTCCCTGGCCCTCCCCCATTCATGCTCTGTCTCTCTCTGTCTCAAAAATAAATAAAACGTTAAAAAAATGTTTTTAAATACAGTTAATTCTAGGTTATTACTTTATTTTTACACCCAGGTAGTTTTTATACCCAGGTAGCTTTAAACAAAAAGAACACAATATGCAAAACAAGTTATTTAAGAACAGAGATCAGCATTCACTTCTAATGCCTAATTATTTTAAATAAATACCTCACTCACAGAAATCACAGAAAATCAGAAACTGCCTGTCAGACTGTGAAGAATGAAAGATGCTTGATCAAGAGGGAAAAATTCTTTTTAAGGGATAATTGGGAGAAGCATATTTAACGTTTCTAGAGAGATTTTGTACCTCTTGATGTGGGTTTGGAAAAAATACATATCCTTCCACTGAAAATACACTCAGTATTTGGCCATTTCTGTTTTCTTTGGAAGCCCCTCCTCTGCTCCCTAGCTGGATACATGTCCTCAGTACTCTCTCCTAACATTCTATCTCTCATCTCTCTGCAGGTTTTCTCTAGTTGTATCTCCTCCCTTCTCATGGCTTCATTAAATATCATCAATATGATGATAACTGCCATATTTATATTTCCAGCCTGGAATTCTCATCTGTGCTCCAAGACATGAGCCTCTTGACTAGTCTACTTGGTTGTCCCAAATACAACTTACAATCAACCTAGAGTGAAGCCTTGATTTTCCCCTTCATAATTTCTCCTCCTCACTGCCTAACCTCTGTAAATGACACTGGCATTTACCCAGAAACTTCAAACCCAAATACCTGGGAACCACATTTGGCATCACTTCTCCATCACACCCCACACCCAGTCCTTCATCGAACTTTGGCAATACAGACTCTACAACTTAACTCAGATTTGCTCATTTCTTACCATATCTGTCAGCACTCTACACTAAGCCATTGTCATCTCTTGCCTGCACTACCTTGATAGACTATCATGTACAGCCTTGTTTACTCTCTAAACTTCAGTTTGAAAAGCAATCATAGTGATTTTTGTAGAACATATATCGGCCTGCATTACTCTTGTGTTAAAATATTTCAATAGGTTGAGATTATATTTTTCAAAGACGGCCACAATAACCCCCATCACACAAGCTCATATGACCACATGTGATTATGACTCTCCACATCAAGAGGCAGAGTATAACTCCCTTCCCCCACTTAGTCTGGAATAGCCTGATGACTCACTTACAATTAATGGAAGGCCGTGTACATGACACTGTGTGAATTCTGAAGCTAGGTCCAAAAGAGCCATGAAGCTTCCATCTGATTTCCTCGAGACCCTTATTTTGGGGGATGCCAACTGTAAAAATTTGACTACTCTGAAACCACCATTCCATAAAAGTCATATATGGGCATTCCAGTCCAGAGCCTCAGATGAGCTCCCAGCATCAACAGCCAACCACGAGGGAAATATCTTACCCTTCCAACTCAACTGAGACTTCAGCTGACAGTAGCCCCAGGCAACACCTGAACATAATTTTGGAATAATTTGTTATATAGCAATAGTGACTGCATTAGCTTCCTCTTGTTCTCAAAATAAAACCCAAGATTCTGCATGATCTGGGTCCTGGCTAGTCCTTCAGTCTCTTTTTGTGCCTTGCTCACCAGGCTTCAACCACACTGACCTTTGCCTAGTCACAATTAGGAACTTTGCTGAGGCCATTGTTCTCCTGCCTTAAATGCACTCTTTACCTGGCTAACATCAGCTCAAACCTCCAAGTCTTAACTGTCATTTCTTCAAGAAAGCTAAAAAGACCCATGGCAAGGAGGGAAGGTTTCTTTATTGTGATGTTGTTGTCAAATGGAAGAAACCTGAACAAAAGTATCCAGTGATGGGACCTAGTTGATCGAAAAGGAGAGATTGATGACAGGGCACAGAAAAGATGATTAATGGACAATGGTGCACTGCGGGCATTGACTCCCTGTCTCAGATGTGGGAGAGAAAGAAGAAAGGGTAGGTAGCATGTGGATACCACCTATATTCCCTGCAAATGTACTCCACCCAGCTAAGACTGACCTGTAGTGATTGTATCAACAGGCTCCCATGCTTTCTGATTGCCCTTGAGATTAGTTAGTGAGAAGCCCCCCGGCAGGGGGCTGGTGGGAGGCAGAAGAGAGAAGTGGGAACATTTGGTGCCCCATCCCTCCCTATGGGGACACTTCTGGCTGGCTGTTTCCCTCACCATGCAATAGTCAGGGCTCCTCTCATCACAGCCCCCACCTCCTCACACTGGCTCCATTAGGATTCAAGGAGCTACTTCCTTTCCCCACTCAAGTTCCCTCTGTTACTAGCACCAGGTGATTCACTATTCCCTGGGGTTTCCTATGCCCCACCAATGCCTTTGTAAATAGTCTGTTTATTAAACCGTCCTCAAATTATCCCAGTTTCAGTGTGACATCTGTTCCCTGCTGTGTTCCAGTCAGATATGAGGAGGAACACTGATGAGTAAGTAGGTAGAAAGGGCAAGGAAATGTGAAGCAGGCAACAAACTCAACATCTGATGCTATTCCAGTTAAAATAGAAAACTGAAAAATAAATCACTAAAACAATATTACCATTAAACCAAGGAGTAAAATGAAAGAGTTGAGGGGTTGTCATCTGTATAAACATATACATAGAGAGAGAATGCTTATAGAGGGGGGGAAAAGTCTCTGCTATTAGACAATGGAATCAAGATTTTCTTTTTTTTCCACTTAAAGCTCTGAACTAGCAAAGTTCATGAGAGATAATGGAAAACAAACCAGATGAGTCATTTTATTCCTTTTCAGTTACCCACACATAGCAAACTTAGAACATCACTCTTGCCATATACATCACAGTGGCCTCCGCAAAATAGAACACCTTATGGTTTTTTTTTTAATTTTATCTAAGTTTTCCTGAATTCAAAAATAAAACTTTTGGCTGTTTAAATATAATTTATTTACAAATTTGTTTCCATACAAGACCCAGTGCTCATCCCAACAAGTGCCCTCCTCAATGCCCATCACCCACTTTCCCTTCTCCCCCACCCCCATCAACCCTCAGTTTGTTCTCCTTATCTAAGAGTCTATTATAATAAAACATTTTTTTAAATAAATGCCTGAATCAGGACAGATGCACTGTGCCTGAGATCCACTGAGCCTGTGTCAACTCTTGAAATAACCCTGGCTCCTGCAGGAGGAATAGCAAAAGTGTAAATGAGAAATTCTAGTCCAAGTTGATTTGCCATCATCTTCAGCATCCCCACTAGGCTATTTTTAAGGTATTGTTGTTGCTGTTGTTATGTTGATGGTGAAAATGATGATGATGATGGTAATGATGATGCTCTGACTGCTGGAGGGAAATGCTAAGAGCATTTATACCATTTTTGGAGCATTTACTTTTATGTCAGACAGTGTTTTAAGAAATCGTTTAAGTCAAATGTTATCCTCAGGACAATCCTATGATGAAAGACATTTTTACTCCTATTTTCAGATAAGAAAACAAAAGCACAGAGAAGCTTGGTAAGTTGACAAAGTCACTCATTCATCAGCTGTATAACAAAGAAAACCAACAGGGCTTCAGGATCATCAGGGACAACATATAACTGAAATGCTTGAGAGAGGAGGTTTTGTTTTGGCATTTTGTTTGTTTTTTTCTTTTTAATAATTTATTGTGATGTTAGCTAATATATAGGGTATACAGTGTAGTCTTGGCCTTGGGAGTAGAGTCCCGTGATTTGTCACTTAAATACAATACCCAATGCTCATCCCAACAAGCGCCCTCTTCAATGCCCATCTCCCATTTCCCTCACCTCCCAACCCCCATCTTCATCAACCCTCTGTTTTTTCTCTGTATTTAAGAGTCTCTTATGGTTTGCCTCCCTCTATGTTTGTAACTTATTTTTCCTTCCCTTCCCCTATGGTCTTCTGTTAAGTTTCTCAAATTCCACATGTGAGAGAGGAGCTTTTGTTTTTCCTTCCTTTTTCTTCTTTTTAACTGCTATGGAATAGTCATCAACCTGGGGGAATTTGGATCTATCTGACCTCAAATTTCTCTGGGAAGTAACAAAGAAACTTATTCTCACCCCGCTGTCTCAGACAAAGATGATTCCTAAGTGGGGGGGGGGGGGGGGGGGGGGGGCTGGGAAAATGGTGGAGTAGAAGGACCCTAAGCATACTTCATCCCATGAATACAACTAGATAGTTTGCCTATCTAGTTGTATCCTGCAATAGGTTCCTGCCTTTAGTGAGACAGCATTACAAATAGCCTAACAGTATGCAAGCAGCAGTTTGAAAAACATCTGGAGCATAGGGGAGGGAGAATTATTTATTAATCTCACAGTGTGTCCCAACGGGGCAGGGTGGCTGAGAGACTTCTCCAAAAACCAAAGAGCTGGCAGGCTCCATTTCCCTACCCCCGAGCATAAACACACAGCCACCTGTGGCCACCTGTGGGAACCAACATGACACCCACATTCACTATAACATGCTTATACCAAGCCCCACCCCACTGGGCTTTACTGGATCCAGCCTTTCCAGTCATGCTTGCCTCAGTCCTGGCACTGTGGGTCCCCTCTCCCAAAAGGCTGGTGCAAACCTTGCCAATACTGCACACTTTTTACAGGGCCTCAGTCCAAGCAGTGGCAGCAGTGGACCCTGCAGAAGACCTATGTACACCTTGTTAAATTACGCATCCAGCAGACCCACCCTAGCTAGCCCTGCTCAAGGTGGCAGCAGGGGCAGATCTCATTAAACTGGAGCACACCTTGTTAAACTTCACACCCCACCCTAATCAGCATGATCCCAGGAGCAACAGTGTCCTCTCCAATATGCTGTTGGTCAGAGTCCATTTAAACTGGGGCCAAAAACCTGACAGTATGCCAACAACCCCACCAGGGGGAAACACCACTCCAAAGGGACTCTACCCTGGGGTGAGGTAAGATAAACATCACACCAGTTAGACTGGGGCCCCAGAAATGAGCTGAGGGCAGCAGTTGGTCTGATGGCAGGCTCCAGCCAACATGAAAACTTCACAAGGGACAACACAGCAAAAGTGCACTGCAGATTGGTGCTACCTCATCTCTGGCAAATGCCTTGTCTGACTCAACTTAAGCCCAAGGCAGACCCAGGCTGGTCCACTAAAACCACAGGGAACAAACATTGACCAAAATAAGCAAAGAGAGCCACTGCAGATGACTGGGCTAAAGGACAAAGTGGCCGAGACACAGCAGCAGGGCTCAGGCAATACACAAGGGGATACCCCTGATGCTCCAGGTTCTAGTGAACAGGGGACGTTGCACTACAGAGCACTAAAGGAACTCTACTTTATAAGGCAATTCCTTTCAAGAGCTAGAGATTTATCTGACTTTCCAAACACAAAGAAATAGAGTTAGGCAAAAAGAGAAGACTGAGGAGTATGTGCAAATGAAAGAACAGGACAAAATCACAGCAAGAAACCTAAGCAAAGGAATATGAGGAATGTGCCTCACAAAGAATTTAAAATAATAATCATGAAGTTACTCACTGGATTTGAGAAAAAAGTGGAGGACCTCAGTGAGACCCTTAACACAGAGATAAAAAATGAACCAATCAAAGACGAAGAACAGAGTCACTAAGTTCCCTAGGTCTATTTTCATTTTGCATAGTTTTTTGGGGTTTTCTGTTGTTGTTGTTTGTTTGTTTGTTTTCCTTTTTTTTTTTAAGGAACTCAGTGGCTCCATCAAGCATAATACCATTCACATTATAGGAATCCCAGAAGGAGAAGAGAGAGGAAAGGGGGTAGAAAATTTATTCAAAGAAATGATAACTGAAAACTTCCCTAATCTGGGGAAGGAAACATATACAGATCCAAGAGACACAGAGACTCCCCTAACAAAATCAACCCAAGGAAGTCCACACCAAGATACATAATAATTAAAATGGCAAAAAGTAGTGATAAAGAGAAAATTTTTAAGGCAGCAAGAGAAAAGGAAACAGTTGTATATAAGAGAAACCCCATAAGGCTCTCAGTGGATTTTTCAGCAGAAACTGTGCAGGCCACAAGAGAGTGGTATGATATATTTAAAGCACCGAAAGCAAAAAATCTGCAGTCAAGCATACTCTATCCAGCAAGGCTATCGTTCAGAAGAAAAGGAAAGAGACAGTTTCCCAAACAAAAGTTAAAGGAATTCATGACAACTAAACCAGCCCTACAAAAAATACTAAAGAGGACTTTTTTTAGTAGAAAGTAAAGACCATAGGCAAGAGTAAGAAAAAGAAGAAGCACAGAAGCAGAAAAAATAAATATATCTATAAAGATCAGTCAAGAGGTGTACAAAATAAAAGGACCCCATATACCTAAAATGTGGTGGGGAGAAGAGTAAGGAATGGGTTCAAACTTCAGTGACCGTCAACTTAATATAGACTGCTATATGCAGAAGATGTTCTGTACAAACCTAATGGTAACCACAAATCAAAAACCAGTAATAGATATACAAAAATAAAGAGAAAGAAATCCATGTGTATCCCTAAAGAAAGCCATCAACTTATGAGACGAGAGCAAGAGAAGAAAATATCAGAGAAGAACTACAAAAACAGCCACGACACAAGTAACAAACTGGCAACAAATGCATACCTATCAATAATTAACTTTGAATGTTGATGGACTAAATACTATAATATATAAGTGATTAATTACTGGGTTCTACTCCTGAAACCAATACTACACTGTATGTTAACTAACTTGAATTTAAATAAATAACTTTAAACTTAAAAAAAGACATAGGGCAATGGAATGAAAAACAAACTAAAACACATCTATATGCTGCCTACAAGAGACTCATTTCAGATCTAAAGATGTATGCAGATTGAGAGTGAGGGGATGGAGAAATATTTATCATGCAAAAAGATATGAAAACAAAACCAGGGTAGCAATACTATATCAAACAAAATATACTTTAAAACAAAGA
This sequence comes from Panthera pardus, assembly GCF_024362965.1. Taxonomy (NCBI): domain Eukaryota; kingdom Metazoa; phylum Chordata; class Mammalia; order Carnivora; family Felidae; genus Panthera; species Panthera pardus. The sequence continues at coordinate 67,775,745 of NW_026526654.1, forward strand.
CTGTAACAAGAGACAAAGAAGACACTATACAATAATAAAAGGAACAATCCAACAAGAAGACATAACAATTGTAAATATTTATGCGCCTGATATGGGAACACCCAAAAACATAAAACAGTTAATAGCAAACAAAGGAAGTAATCAATAGGAATAAAATAATAGTAGGAGACTTTAACATGCCTTTTAAATCAATGGAAAGATCATCCAAGCAGAAAATCAACCATGAAATAGTGGCTTTGAATGATACTCTCAACCAGATAGACCTAAAAGATACATCAGAACATTCCATCATAAAACAGCAGAATGCACGTTCTTTTCAAGTGCAGAGTGAACATTCTCCAGAAGAAGTCACATATTAGGCCACAAAACAAGTATCAACAAATACAAAAATATTGAAGTCCTACTGTGCATCTTTTCTAACCACTATGAAACTAGAAATAAACTACAAGAATATATCTGGAAGAAGCAGAAATACATGGAGGTTAAACAACATGCTAGTAAACAATGAATGGATCAAACAGAAAATAAAATAAGAAATAAAAAACACATGGAAACAGATGAAAAATGAAAACACAATGGTCCAAAAATCATTGGGATGCAGCAAAAGCCATTCTAAGAGGGAAGTTTACAGCAATACGGGCCTACCTCAAGAGGCAAAAAATCTCCAATAAACAATATTTATTACACCTAAAAGAGCTAGAAAAAGAAGAACAAACCTTACACCTAAAAGAGCTAGAAAAAGAAGAACAAACAAACCCCAAATCAGCAGAAAGGAAATAATTAAAATTATAGCAAAAGTAAATGATACAGAAATTTAAAAAAACAACAGATCAATGAAAACAGTGGCTGGTTCTTTGAAATATCAACAAAATTGATAAGCCTCTTACAGACTCATAAAAAGAGAAGACAGAGAACTCAAACAAAATCACAAATGAAAGAGGAGAAATAACAACTGACACCACAGAAATACAGAGGATTATAAGAGACTATTACGGAAAATTATATGCCAAATTAAACACCTAGTAGAAATTAATAAATTCCACAAACATATAACTGACCAAAACTGAAGTGGGAAGAAATAGAAAATTTGAACAGACCAATTAACAGCAACAAAATTGAATAATAAAAACTCCCAAAAAACAAAAGTCCAGAATCAGATGGCTTCATGGGTGAGTTCTACCAAACCCTTAACAAGAGTTAATACCTATTCCTCTCAACTTTTCCAAAAAATAGAAAAGGTAGAAAATCTTCTAAATTTATTCTATGAGGCCAGCATCACCCTGTTTCAAAACTAGATAAAGACACAAAAAAGAGAACTACAGGGCAATATCTCTGATAAACATAGATCCAAAATTTTTCAACAAAATATTAGCAAACTGAGTGCAACAATGCATTTTAAAAAAATCATCCACCATGATCAAGTAGGATTCATTCCTGAGAGGCAAACATGCCTCAATATTTGCAAATCAAGCAATGTGATGCATCAATAAGAAAAAAGATAAAAACCATATGATCATTTCAACAGAAGGAGGAAAAACATTTGACAAAGTACAACATTCATTCATGATAAAAACCTTCAACAAAGTAGGTTTAGAGGGAGCACACCTCATCATAATAAAGGACTTATATGAAAACACACAGCTAACATCATTCTCAATGGGAAAAAAACAGAGAAATTTTCCCCTAAGTTCAGGATTTCCAAGAGAAGGCTTTCCACTCTCACTGCTTTTATTCAACATTGTACTGGAAATCCTAGCCACAGCAATCAGATAACAAAGAAACAAAAGGCATCCAAATTGGTAAACAAGAAGTAAAACTTTCACTACTTGCAGATGACATGATACTATATAGAAATCCCTAAACACTCCACCAAAAAAACTCCTAGAACTGATAAATAAATTCAGTAAAATCACAGGATACAAGCCAATGTACAGAAATTCATTGCATTTCTATACACTACCAATGAAGCAGCAGAAAGAGAAATTAGAAAACAATCTCATTTACAATTGCACCAAAAATAATAAAATATCTAGGAATAAACTTAACCAAAGAGATGTAAGACTTATGTTCTGAAAACTACAAAACAAAGATGGAATAAATTGAAGATTACACAAATGGAAAGATATTTCTTGCTTATTATATTGGAAGAACAAATATTAAAATGTCTATACTACCCAAAACAATCTACACATTTAATGCAATCCTTATCAAAATACCATCCACATTTTTCACAGAGCTAGTACAAATAATCCTAAAATTTGTATGAAACCACACAAGACCTCAAATAGCCAAAGCAATTTTGAAAAAGATGAGCAAAACTGGAGGTACCATAATTCCAGATTTCAAGTTACACTACAAAGCTATAGTAATCAAAACAGTATGGTACTGGCACAAAAATAAATGCATAAATCAATGGAACAGAATAGGGAGCCCAGAATAAACCCATAATTATATGATCAGTTAATCTTCGACAAGGGAGTCAAGAATATGCAATGGGGAAAAGTCTCGTCAACAAATGGTTTTGGGAAAACTGGACAGGTACATGCAAAAGAATGAAATTGGACCTCCAGCTTACACCATACACAAAAATAAACTCAAAATGGATTTAAATGTGAGACCTGAAACCATAAAAATCCTAGAAGAGAGCATAAGCAGTAATTTCTCTGTCAGCCACAGCAACATTTTTCTAGATATGTCTCCTGAGGCAAGGGAAATAAAGCAAAAATGAACTGTGATGACTACTTCACAGTTAAATGCTTTTGTACAGCCAAAGAAATAATCAACAAAAATAAAAGAGAATTTACTGAATAGAAGACATTTGCAAATGACATATCTGATAAGGATTTAGTGTTCAAAATATATAAAGAACATGTACAACTCAACACCAAAAAAACAAATAATCCAATTAGAAAGTGGGAATAAGATATGAATAGACAATAGATGGCCAATAGAAACATGAAAAGATGCTCAACATCACTCATCATCAGGGAAAAACAAATCAAAACCACAATGAGCTATCTCCTCATACCTGTCAGATTGGTCAAATCAAAAACTCAAGAAACAACAAGTGTTGATGAGGATATGGAGAAAAAGAAATCTTCATGCATTGTTGGTGAGAATGCCAACTGGAGTAGCCATGGTAGAACACAGTATGGAGGTTCCTCAAAAATTCAACAATAAAACTACCCTATAATTCAGTAATCACCCTACGGATATTTACCCAAAGAAAACAAAAACACTAATTCAAAAGGATATATGCATCCCTCTGTTTATTGCAGCATTATTTACAAGAGCCAATTATGGAAATAGCCCAAGTGGTCCAGTGATAGATGAATGGAAATCAAAGAAGTGGTATGTATGTATGTATACACACACACACACACACACACACTGAAATATTATTCAGCCATAAAAAGAAAGACATCTTGCCATTTGCAATGACATGGATGGAGCTAAAGAGTATAAATGCTAAGCCAAATAAGTCAGTTAGAGAAAGACAAATACCATAAGATTTCACTCCTATGTGGAATTTAAGCAACAAATAAACAGGAAAAAAAAAGAGAAAAACCAAAAAACAGACTCCTAACTATATAGAACAAACTGATGGTTGCCAGAGGGGTGGTGGGTAGGGGGATGAGTGAAACAGGTGAAGGGGATTAATAGTACACTTATCTTGATGGGCACAGAATAATACATGGAATTGTTGAACCACTATATTATGCACCTGAAACTAACATAACACCCTATGTTAACTATACTGGAATTATCATTTTTAAAAAATTAAATTTAAATTAATCACAGAAATGAAAAAATTTGAAATAAAATTGAAGCATGGTAATGGCTGCCCAACTCTGTAAATTTATTTAAAAATTTAATTCACATACTTAAAAAATGGAAAATATTATAAATTATACTTCAATAAAGCTTTTAAATATTAAGCGTGAAATAAAATTAAAAAATAAATGAAGACACTCACGGAATAGCATGTTACTTGTGGTTAGTTTTACCAATTGAAGCATATGCTGTACATAGATGTCCACTGAAGTGCTTGGATCATCTTCATAAATAGCTTTAGGAACACCATGCTTCTGATCAAGTTTTGGGGTGATGGTGGGGTGGTCCAGAGTCAACGACCAAGAAAGAATTCCTCAAGGTGTCTTTGGTGCAAAAAAGGTGATTTTATTAAAGCACGGGGGACAGGACCCATGGGCAGGAAGAGCTGCTCTGGGGTTGTGATGGGTAACTCATTATATATCCTCAAGGTATGTACCTTCCAAGGAATTTTGGAAACAAGGTTTCCAGAACCTTGAGGGGCTAGCTGTTGCTAGGGAAACTCCATAAATTACCACTTAATAAAACCACAGTCTTGAGACCCTTCAGATGCATATCAGGGGGCCAATAAGGTTGGAGCATGATTGCCAGCATATATCCTGGAGCAACTGAGATAAAGGAGGTAGATTTACAGGATCCTTGAGGTTGGGACAATGTTAAACCAAGGTTCTCTTTTGCCCCTAAAGAAGTGTCCTCACTGAGGCAGTTGAGCTCCTAGAGGGAGGTCACTCTGCCTGTTTCAAGGACTTGTCAATGGGCTGAAGGCAGTAAGGGAATTTAGTTTTAATTTTTTTAATGTTTACTTATTTTTGAGAAAGAGAGAGAGAGACAGAGTGCAAGCAGGGGAGGAGCAGAGAAAGAGGGAGACACAGAATCTAAAGCAGGCTCCAGGCTCTGAGCTGTCAGCACAGAACCCGATGCGGGGCTCCAACTCACTAACCGTAAGATCATGACCTGAGCTGAAGTTGGACGCTTAACCAACTAAGCCACCCAGGTGCCCGGGAAATTTAATTTATTTGCCTTAGTTTCCCACATCAACATGGCAAGCACTTAAACCCCTTTCCTTTGTTCTTGGGTAGCCAGGAGTGTCAGGATCCCACCTGGGGGGCTGAGGGGCGAGGTGCTAGCTTGTGCTTTGCCCCTCAGCCTGCCTCATGCTTCCCCATCACTTGTAAGTTTGATGCTTAGGTGACCCAAATTCTTAGGAAGATTTTTTTTTCTTTCAGTCTGTAATACAAAGTGTCTGGTTTTGCTACATGACTCTTGTCCAGAGTGCTTTTTCTATCAATGTTTGGATTGTAAGTTTTGTATACACTACCACACTGGTGGGTTCTTTCTCTAACTCCATTTTTTTTGTTTAATTTTCCATTTTGAAAGTAACATATGCTAATTCCATAATAGATGAGAGTAAAACAAACCTCCCATTGGCCCACCATCCAGTAAAAATAACTTAAAAATAATAACCAGTATTAATAACTTCCCCCATTTCTTTCTAGTCTTTTTGTTCTGCATGGTTTTCTATAGTATATAGAAGCTCATGCATGGTAATTTTTAATAATGTTTATTTTTTAAGTATATTAATGTATGCAATTATAGATCTTCAAAATATAGAAAAATATACATTAGAATTTCTCCACTCAAATTTCATTAACTGAAGGGTGATTTGCTGGATCTTCTGGGTTGTAGGTACACAAGGTTTTGTTGAGGGTGGAAATTAAAACTCTGCTTCAACATGACTTTGCAACTGCTTCAATACAATGATGTGTTTGCACAACAGTAAGCTTTAAGTTGTTCTGTGGCCTTTCTTGATACAGTGGAAAGAACTACCAAGGCGGCCTTGAAGGGATTTTCCACTTCTTTGTGTTATTCTCTTTGTTCAGAGAGCAAACTGAGATGACAATATTAAAAGAGTTCTCCTTTATACCACCACTGTAACCAAGGAGAAATTTATCAGAATGGGGGCGGGGTAAGGGGGGTTGTGGCATGGAAACAAAATATAGAAGTCAGAAGTGGTTTATTTAAAACAAATCTAAGATAATCTAGTTCAGGAGAGTGAGGAGGAGGAGGAACCTCACCCAGAGCAATTTCTATTTCATCTTTTTCTAATTGGAGGGCTATCAGTACTCTCTGAAATTCTGATTCGTCAAGGTGGCCCCCTCTTGCCTGGTTTAGAAGTAAATATTGAGGGAAGAGATTATTCAAGTAAATATAGAATTGGCACTTTTACTTATGTATCTGTGTTACAGAGCTCCTTAATGACAGGAAGAGAGGTAATTTAAAGAGAGAAATTGGCAATTAGTTAGCTCCTTGCAATCATTACCATGTATGGGAAAAGGACTCCAAAGTCAGTCCCATGCCAATGACACATGGCTTATAACCTCTCACGCCCCGTTACCATTTCTAATATGACCACCCTCTTCTCTGGCATCAGCTCGTTCTTTTTCCCTTACAGAGTCATTAAAAAGTAAAGGCTGAAAGCCCTTCACCTCCTCCAGGGCAGAGCAGGAGAAAGAAACTCAGACATCATCAGAACCTACTCTCCAGGGCTGATTGTGTCCCCAGGGAAAGACATCACTTCTAATCAGTTCTGAAAGCAGTGGCTATTCCCTTTTACAGGGAAAACAAAATCATCCCTCTCTGGAGTTCTAATAGATCTACTTAAGATTTCAGGGGGGTATAAAAGAAACTGTCTCAAAAGGAAAGACAGACAAGTGAAGACTTTGCAAGTAGATAGCTTATTAGAGAGGAACATTGCTCCTTTGGAAGGTGACATTGTGATGTTGCCCTCATGGCAATGAAAAGAGCAATGGCCTGTCAGTCAGAAATCAGGAGTGCAGCTCTGCACTTCCTAGCTGTGTGACCCTGGGTAACTTACTTGAGCTTTCTGGTCCTCAAAGGTCTCATTTAATCAATGAGATATGTTAATAACACTCCTTGGTACAGTTAGTGATTCAAATGAAAATGCATTTGAAATGTCTTTGCATTATGATTATTACTATTTTCAGGATATGATATTGAACAACACAGAAATGGGTTACTACCTTTGAAATCTAAAATTTAGTAAGGGAAATATATCAAACAAGTAGGCAAATGGACATATTGCTGAGGTGGAAAGGGAGATGAACTTGTAATTGATGATCAGGGAGAAAGACAGTAAATAATCTGAAACTTGAAAAATGAGAAAGTGCCAGTCATGAGTAGGAGTGGGGGTGGGGGGGGTGCTGAAATTCTGTGGTAGATAAAATAGATCAGTGAGTTGAAGACACTACAGTAAGATTCGTGACTCTGTAACACACTAAATGAGCGGGAGAGTAGCATGAAATGGGAATGGAAAGAGATTCTGGAAGCTTCTTTTTTATCTTTTACATACATTCTGAGATAGAAAGATTGGGATGGGATAGTTTGCCCAGAGCTGGAGAACAACACCTGACAGCTCAGACTCAACAATAACAGACCTAAATCCCAAAGTCTGGCCTCACTACCCTCAACAAAATTGCAAGTGCTCATGTACATTAGGCCCATAACATTCCAACACTCTCCCACTGGCAAGATATAGGAAGACAAGAAATTAATAATATTTCATGATGACCACTGGAGACACTACTCAGGTCACTTCTCCAGTGTGGAAAGGTATCCACTGAGACTCCTTTGAAAGAGAGCTTAAACTCTTTAATCTCAAATCAGGAGCAACAGAGTTAGGCCCTATCTGCCACTTTTCCATCCTGGCTATTTTCTGCTACGTGCTAACCAATCTGAGCATTTGATCCAACCAGTTGGAAATGTTAATTCATTACTTATAGGCACCCCTATCAGGAAACTATTTAAAAGTAATCATTGCTGCCCAATTTGTATAGGAGATGCACTTGTCTGTTTAAGGCGCAGACCCAGAATCTCTCTTCTTTACTCTATGGCCCCACCCTAAATAGTCAAATCCAAATCTCTGGCATAAAAATCAGGAATATTGGGATAAGGCCCAGATCTATTCTCTGGCGCTGACCTCTCTCCCACATGCCGAAATGCTGCTAACCATATCCTGGGTAACTTTATTAATTTATCCCATTGGCAAATTGATCACCTTTCTCCAAGCCAGCTCCTCCACAGTGAGGTCATTACCATCTGATACCAAACTACTCAACCAAGAAACCTGGGACTCACCTTTACTTCCACTCTTCCACATTCAGTCAATCATTGGTCTCTATAGCTTCTATGGCCTTAATACCTCTTGAGTCTTCCCTCCTTCCACCCATCCTGTTAGGTTAGGCCTTCACCATTTTTTGCTAGATCTCCCAACTTCCCTCTGACCCACCTCCATTTGCCCTCCACAGAAATATCACGATGTCTTTATCAAAGGCAGACAGTTATGTCAGATCTCTGCTTAAAATTATTCAATGTATTCCCTAACCCCCTAGCTTTCATAACAATGGTCATATGCCATTACTCAGGACCCAAGACCCCTCATGATCTCTTTCCTACCTTTCTGGCTGTGCTTTCCTCAGCCCTTACACACTTTTCACTCCAGCCCAGCTAAACCATTTGAACTTCCCTATACATGTACCTTGCAAGTTTGTTTTTCCTGCATTTATTTTTCCAGGTCTTCACTTAACTTTTTTTCTTTATCCACCTAAGTTATATTTAATATATTGCTAAAATAAGCAAACACTGAAACAAATTACTTTTAGTCTTTTAGGGTATTAAAATCATGGAAGCCACCTTCCACTCCAAAAAGTTTTCTCAAAGAACAATTTCAAGTTTCTTTGGATGTTCAGAACTCAGTTCAAGCCCCCTGTTTGGTTTAGCTGTGCTTCCTCCATGTCCCCAAAGCACCCTGTTCCTATTTGTACATAACACTCACCACACTGGGCTATGCTTACTGGTTTACTTGTTTGTCTCACTAAATGGACTGCAAGAGCATCTCTCATTTGTTTCCCCAACACCTAAAACCATGCACAGTGTAAACGCGTATGCAGAATATTTAACCAGTGGAATATTAACTACAAGCCACAATATAAGTGATCTGAAAACTATGAAATATATGGGAAAAAATGATTGTGGTTTTATCTGAGAATGTTCCATACACAATATATTATGGAAGAGTTTTGTTCATAGTATTCCATCAAATGAAACTGTAGGTAAAGATGTATTTAAAACACGAATCTTCTTTTCTATTCTTGCAGTCATTGCCAAAAGAGTAAAATATCCTGCCACAGAGAACTATCCTCTTCTGATAGTGATAAATACAGGGAAAATCACTGCAGCGACACAACTCAAATCATTTGCACAATGCAAGTCCACAATCTATTAACCTAAATTCTGAAGACAGAATTCAGAAAGTTCTGAAAACAAATGTTTTTTGGAAACTCATTTGGCAGCAAAACCTGGCCTGACCTAAACCAAACTGATGACAAAACTTAATGCAAGGGCTATTTTAAATTTATTTATTTTTCATAATGTTCATTTATTTTTGAGAGAGAGAAAGAGCAGAGGTGGGCAGAGAGAGAAAAAGACACAGAATATGAAGCAGACCCCAGGCTCTAAACTGTCAGCACAGAGCCCAAAGCAGGGCTCGAACCCACAAACTGCAAGATCATGACCTGAGCTGAAGTCCAACACCTAATGAACTGAGCCACCCAGGTGCCCCTGCAAGGACTATTTTAAAGTCATTATTTATCACATCCTTCGGAGTAAAATTTAATACTAATTCAGTTCAAATTTTTTCCCCAATAATCCTTCTCCAATTTCACTCTAAAATCTGGTTAGTAAAAAAGGATAAAAGGTCAAAAATAGAAAATAAAATAAAATATAAAATAAAATAAAATAAAATAAAATAAAATAAAACAAAATAAAATAAAAAGTCTGGTTAGTAGTGGGGCACATGGGTGGCTTAGTTGGTTAAGCATCCGACTTTGGCCCAGTTCATGATCTCACAGTTTGTTGGTTCAAGCCCCAAGGCAGGCTCTGTGCCTGGAGCCTGCTTCAGATTCTGTGTGTGTGTGTGTGTGTGTGTGTGTGTGTGTGTGTGTGTCTGTCTGTCTGTCTGCCCCTCCCCTGCTCACACTCTGTCTCTCAAAAATAAATAAATATTTTAAAAAATAAAATAAAATCTAGTTAGTAGTTAGATAATAAATAAATAAATAAATGAAATGAAATGAAATGAAATGAAATGAAATGAAATGAAATGAAATGAAATGCTATTGTGTCCTTTGTCCTCAAAAGTCTGGTCCACACCTCACAATACTTTAAGGCTCTTTAACCTTCTGTTCTTCCATTCCATACCTACCACTGGTCGGAACTCTTTGTGTCTGCCTCCAAGCTAATGTAAAGAAAGAATATTTTTTACCTAAGTTCTATTTAATACATGGCTGAAATAAACAAAAAAGAATAGAAATGAAATTGTTTCTAGTATTTTGGAGTGTTGAAATCATGGCAGCCACCTTCCACTCCAAAAATTTTTTATAATAATTCTAGTATTTTAGGATAAAAGAACATCTTCAAGTTTCTCATTCTCAATTACTTATTTTTCTGGTCTAAGCTAATTGTCTACCCAGGGATTCCAACTTTATATCAGCAAAATTTCCAAATACCTTTAAAAATTAAAAAACAAACAAAACCATGGTATTAGAGGGAAAACAGGAGAATATTTTGTACAACTTCAGAATAACAGAGACCTTTATAACTTTTATACCTTACAAAATTTAAAAACAAATTTTTCAAAACAAATTTTAAATAACCGATAAATTTGACTACTTTTAAGTTAAAATTTTCTGCAAAGCAAAAACACCATAAGCAAAGGCAAAAGACAAAAGATAACTTTGGGAAATTTATGTATCAGTTTAATTAATACATAATGAATTCCTACCAATAAAAAATAGAAAAGGCAAAAGAAATGAATAAATAGTCACAGACAAGGACCTATATATACTAAATATAGGAAATGCCTTCAATCACATTCATAACAACAATGCAAAAAAATACACTGTGTTTTTAATCTATGCAATTGGCAGCATTTTGAAAATTTGGACACAGCTTTGTTGGCAAAGCAGTGGCAAAAAGATGAACTACTCTTCCATATTGCTGGTGAAAATGCTATTTGGAACAACTCATATAGAAGCAATTTGGCAATATCTATTAAAATTACAAATGTGCATATTTGAAGTTGCAATTCCACTTTTAGGAATTTATCATACAGATAGATCAACAGATTGTAAAAATGACACATGCACATGTATATGGTTATTCATTGCAGCACTGTTTGTAGTGGAAAAGATTAAAAATTACCTAAATTTCCAGCAATATGAAGTCAGCTATTATCTTACTTACATCCATCAGTAGAATACTTCACAGCAATTTAAAAAAAAAAGAAGGAAGCTCTTTGTGTACTGATATGGAAAGATAGCCAAGATATTTTTTTTAATGAAAGAAGAATAAAAGCACTGGCCACAACTGTATCTGATATATACAGATGTTCCAGCTACAATTCTCTAAAATGTCCCTTCCATAAATCTAATTTTGAATATCAATCTCTTCTTGAACTAAACTGAGAGAAAAAGAAATTTAAGGTAAAAGGACAAATGTAAGAGAAATCATATATTTTCCAAATGAACTGCTCAAAGAAAGTCTCCTTCATACTGAAGCTTTTTTAATTCACTCCTTTACATTCTGGATTAAATTGGCTTCCTACATTATTATAAGTTTCATTAAGTCCCCAGATCTATTGAAGAGTCTTTTCACACACTCCGTTTTAAGACAACCATTTATATAGTACCATTATTTTTGAGCACCAAAAATACTCTGAATTTGTGAATACTCCTGATTTGAATGGTGATTCATTTGCAGAGGTAATTAATTCTATCAGTTTCAACCCACAGGATTAGAGGCATTTTGCACTGGTAAGAGGTTCTCCTTCCTTTCTGACAGCTCTCTTACTCTTGGCTGACTTATCTTCTTCCTTTCCCTGTTTTTCAATTACTGGTATTCTCAAGGATCTTTTCTCTCTTTATAATGTCCCAGGCAGTCTCATTTTCTTCAAGAGCTTCACCCTCTATTGTAATGAAACTGACTTCCATTAACTCCATCTAGGTGTCCTATGACCCCTCAAGCACATATCCAAAACTGAACTCTTTTTCTTCACCCAAACATCTTTTCTCCTCCTGAATCATAGTCTCCTTTCTTCTTTACCCCTGGTATCCAACCAGTTGCTGAATACTATTTTTCTACCTCTCAAATATCTAAGCCAGTAGTCCATCCCCACCACCCCCACCTGGTTCAGAGCCACTTCATGTCTCACACCAACAATTGCAATAGCTAATTTGTCTCCTTCATCTATCTAACCTGTCTTTAAATCAGTCCTTGGCACAGCTATTATAATTTCATCTTTAAAGTAAAATCTTGATCGTAATACTTCTTTCCCGGATCGTTGAATGAATCCTTGTCAGCTATAGGAGAACATCCATACTATTACCTCACCCAGCATACCAAACCTCCAGGAACTGGCTCCTCTCTACCTTTTAATTCATATCCCTCACCACTCCCCTAAACCTACTGTGCAGGTTTCAGCCTTACCCTTCCATCCAATTCTGAGACCTACCAGGCTGTTTACTTCATTCTCTTCATCCTGAAAGCCCTCCTCTACCCTTCCCACATCTCCTTTCACTTAGTGAGCTCCTAGCCATCTTTCAAGACCACCTCAAATGTAACCACTGTTAAGCACTCTGGACATCCCCAGAATTGTCTGTTGTACCCCACCTCCATCAGAATGCATATGCTGTGTAGTGTCTGCTTGTTTAATGAAAATCTATCCTAACCTGCTGGTATGATAGCATCTCAAGAAGCAGGGTCAGCTTCCTTATCTCTTCATCCCCACACTTAGCACAATATCTAGTACTAGGGTGTTCGATAAATTATGGTTGAATTAAATAACAATATCTAATATATGTTTGGTTCTTAAAGCTCCAATAGCATAGTGAGTTAAAGAAGAAATGTTCGAAAGATTAGAAATGGAGTGTCTTAAAAAGCAAGTAAAAGAAGAGAGAGAAAGAGTTTAAACAACTACCATGGCAAATATCCAAGAAAGAGGGCTGAAAATGATGTATGTGACATAAGGAGTGGGGGTCAGAAAAGTAGCATAATGAATAGATGTCCCCCAAGAGATCTAGCGGTAATAAGCTTTCTTCTTTTGCCAAAACCAAGCAGGATATTAGGACTATTGCCTTGTGCTTTCACTTCTTCTGAAATCACTACAAATTTATAGACAGCCACTTTTTGACTGCATTAACATCCTTTAGCGTATTAATCAGGCTTCTAGTATACCCCATTTCTAATTCCATTCTTGCACCTCCTGCTGGTAGCCTCAAGTGTTCAACTTCTCTGGTACTAGGAAAATAAATATCTGTGGGGATCATTTCCCAAGTAATTCTGCTTTCCTATGTCAAAAGAAAGTCGAGTAGCAATATTTATACTGGACAAACTAGACTTTTTTGTTCTATTTTTTTCCTGTTTTGGTATCTGGGTACTACCAGCTTCATGGAATGATTTTGAATGTGTTCCCTCTATTTCATTATTTGTAAGATTTTGATAAAGTTTGTTCTTAATTACTTTTTTAAATGTTTTGTAGTATTCACCAGTGAAACCATGTGGTCATGGGCTTCTCTGTGCTGGGAGATTTTTGATTCCTAACTCAACTTTCATTCTTGTTATTGTCTAAGAAGATTTTCTATTTCTTGGATTAAATATTCATGGCAACTTGTGCATTTTTAGGAATTGTCTGGTTTTTTTCTAAGTTATCTGATTTATTAGTATATAATTGTTTATAGTAACTTGTTATCACATTGTGTTTATCTGATGATTGTCTTCCATTTCTCATTTTGGTTTTTGAGGCTTCTCTGTTCCTTTTTTTAATGTAGTTAAAGCATTGCCAATTTTGCTTATTTTTTTTGGAAAAACTGGTCACTATGTTCAATGTTATGTATTTGTTTATTCTGATCTCTATTTTATTTCTGAATTTTCTTTTATTTCCTTCCTCTGCTAAATTTCAGCTAAGTTTCTTCTTTTTCTAGTTCCTTGTGTTATAATGTTAAGAAAAAAAGTTCAAATAAACAACTTAATACAAGCATTTATATGATAAATTTCACTCTAACATCTGCTTTTGCTACATCCCATAGGTTTTGGAATATTTTGTTTTTCTTTTGAGACCTATTCTGATTTTCCATTGATTTATTTGGCCCATTGCTTATGTAGTAGTGTGATGTTTAATATTAATATATTAAATATTTAATATTTATATTGTAAATTTTCCGGCTTTGTTTTATTGTTGATCTTTAGTTGTGTGCCGTTGTGATTCAAATGATTTGATTTCAATCTTCTTAAATTTGTACTATTTGTTATGTTTCTTATTATGTGAGTTAACCAGGGGATTCTTCCATGTGTTCTAAAAGAAAGTGTGTATTCCATCTTTCTTGGATGGAATATTTTAAATGTATCTTTTAGAATCATGTATTCTGAAGTATGCTTCAAGTAAAAATTGATCTTGTTGAAAAAAAAAACCTTAAGTAAGGGTACTCGTTTAAAATAAAGTATATCAGAGGTGAGGTGGGTGGGGGAATGGGTGAAATAAATGAAGGGGATTAAGAGTATCCTTATCATGAGGAGCACTGAGAAATGTATAGAATTGTTGAATGACTATATCGTACACCTGAAACTAATATAACACCATATGTCAACTATACTGGAATTAAAATTAAAAACTTAACTAAAAAGAAAAATAAAACAACACTCCAGGTATCTAGCTGCTTATCTAGATCCTAGTCCTGAAAAATTTGGCTCCTGAATCATTAAACCCATTGTCACAAGGAACTTGAGTTAGCCACTTTTTCTAGAACATAGCCCAGAAAAGGAGGACTATATCGTTCCTAGTTTTCTTCTCTGGTACCTTCCTGTCTATCTGACAAGATTTCTCTAAGTGGTCCCCTTTTCCCATCATTTCCTGTCTCATCAGTAAATATAGTTCTATTGTGATGGTCTTTGTAACTCTAGCACCTGCTTCAGGTCAAACTGATTTCTGTTTATCAACTGTCTCAAACAATGTCCTTTTTCTCTCCTTACTTCTCTTCTGCTTCTTCCTCCTGACTCCCTTCTAATCTTCCTCCCCACTTCCCTTTCCCTCTCCCACATACAAACACAGAGAACTCATACACACAATCTCCATTATTTGTCTTTCTCAACAACTACTAATGTTCACAAAGCACACATTTACACTTAAGATGGCGCCAGCCTTTCAAGACAAATGCACTTTCAGTTCCAAACATGCTTTTGGGAGACAGACTTTTGCCATCAAGAGAAAATGCCTGAGAAACAAACACTCTGGAAACTGACTGGAAAAAAAAAGTTCAAGCCAAAGTAAGAGAAAATTTTATTTTCTTCGTGGTGTTTCCAGAATGTATACTGGCCTCTGTTCTAAAATTCAGTGCAGGTGTGTAGAAGTAACTGAAGCAAAAGATTTAGATTCACAGTGGGGTGAAATATCTATGGCTTAATAAAAGCCAGCAGAACAATTGCAGAAAAAAAAGGAAGAGATGCAGAGGGAGATAGTTATACAAAGCAGTTTCAGAAATGTCTTGACTCTGCTCTCATAAATAAGTATATATATGGCCAACATGTACTAGATGGGACTCAATGTCTCTATTATTTTTAAGTATCTTTTTTCTCAACCTAAGAATTGTTGACATAGTATTATACCATACAATTCCTATCCAAGTTATCACAAGATTATATTCCAAATATATACACTTTTTGTTAATTACATTTTCTTTCAATCTCTTGAAATCCAAGATATTTTTGTTTGCATTCATTTCTGAACCCAATTCCTATCCAACCCATATTTTCTCTACACACACACACACACACACACACACACACACACACAAGCAAACAAAATTATGCACCAACAGAACTCATCCAGTTCTAAAGTGATGAGATTAAATTTACACATTCTCATCTACCTATCTCTTTATGTAACCTTCATGCCTAGCACAGAGCCCAACACAGGGCTTGAACTAACAACCCCAAGATCAAGACCTGAACTGGGATCAAGAGTCATAACCAAGTGAGCCACCCAGTTGCCCCTCACCTTCTCATCTTTTTTTTAAATTTTTTTTTACATTTATTTATTTTTGATAGAGAAAGACAGAGCACAAGTGGGGGAGGGGCAGAGAGAGAAGGAGACACAGAATCCGAAGTAGGCTCCAGGCTCTGAGCTGTCAGCACAGAGTCCCACGTGTACCTGGAACTCACAAACCACAAGATCATACCCTGAGCCGAAGCTGGACGCCCAACCGACTGAGCTACTCAGGCGCCCCGCTTCTCATCTTTTAAATCTCAGTTTAAATGCTAACTCCTCAAAAGACTTTGCTAGAAAAGATCTAGTTACTCCTATATAGCAGCAAATTATTTATTTTCTTCATGCAGTTATTCAAGTGTGTAATTTCAAAACTGTATTTCATTGTTATTATCTGATTTTTCCAATAAAACATAAACTTTATGAAGGCAGGGACCATTTCTGTGTCTCTTGCTTTGTAGCCCCATCACATAGGATTGTGCCAAATACATTGTAGAGGTTTACTAAATATTAATTTAAAAGTATGTATTTTTAATTTTCTGTAAACATAAAAGTATGTATGAGATGAAGGGATTTAAGAAAATCTGCTTACACAGAATTTACCACCCAAAATTCTTGATGTTAATACACAAACAAAACCAATTATAACAAAGTAGGAAACCAAAATGAAACAAATAAAATTAGCAGGTAACACAATTAACAAAGACATTTTATCCTTGATACTCCAAAATGGATAATGGATTAAAAAGTTTTCTAATAATGTTTAACAATACATGAAATATGCACACTTATTATCTCAGTTTCTATGGACCAAGAGTATGGGCCTAGTTGGGTCCCGTGACTCATGATTTCACAAGGTTCCAATCTAAATATCAGTGGGGGCTGCAGTCTAATCTGAGTCCCAACTGGAAGGATCGATTTCCAAGCCCACATAGTTGTTACCAGCATTTGGTTTTATTAAGTTGTTGGACTGAGAACCTCACTTTCTTGCTAACCATTGGCTGGAAGTCACTCTCAGATCTCTGCCTTCCCAACATAGTCATACCTTTCCTCAAAGCCAGCAGGAGAGAATATCCTTGCAGGACAGGGTTTACAATATTATATAATCACTTACATATAATCACATATGTCTTATCACATTTGTCATATTCTATTTGTTACAAGCAAGTCACGAGCTCTACTGACACTCAAGAAAAGGAGACCAAAAGAATCAGAGAACCAGGAAGCAGGGATCATGGAGGCACCCTACAGTCTGCCACCACAAACAGAACAGTAATTATGACCCCAGTTCATCTAAGAATATTAAGAAATAAAATATTTTCTGGTAGTAAAGAATTTGTCCAACCTCACAGGCTCTTCCAAAGTTTTATGAATATTAAAATAATTCACATTAAATATTTAGTAATATTTACTAACTTACATTAAAATATTCACCCAAATGATACTCTATGGCAGGAAACAATTAAAGAATTGTGAATGTCTTCAGAGTTTTATCAAAGACAGATGGAATAAATAAGTTAGATGATGCAAATAGCATTAAGTAGCTAAAGATTCTATATACAAGAAACTAACTGAAACCCAGAAGTACATGTGGGAAATTATATCACAACCCTTTATTCTGTCCTCATCATTGTCATGGTTCACTGTGAATACAGTAGATGTCCTTGCCCCATTGGCTTTGGAGTTGGTTATTTGACTTGCCTTAACCAATCAAGTGTGAACAGAGATGACAATATGCCAGCTGTTAGCAGAGACTGTAAGAGACTGTAATACTACAAGCTTCAGTTTGCCCCTTTTGCATTCCTGTCCTCCACCATGAGAATAACTCACGCCAAAGAAGATCCCAGAATGAAAGACACATCAAGCTTAGCAAAGCCCAGGAGAGCCATGGCCAGCCCACCATTAGACTTATAAGCAGTGAATCAATATTTGTTATCATAAGCCACTAAATTTTGGAATTATTCATTATACTACACTGCATCAGCAAAAAACTAACATAGTGCAGAATTTTTCAAGTAACTGATCAATAAAATGAGAAGTAACTTAGCATATCTCTACAATTAAATTGTTTTGATAAAAGTGTTTATATGTGTTTTTATACCACACATTCTGATCTCTGGCAATATTATCATTAATTTATTACCATTGTTGAAGAGCAAGGTACAAAAGGCAAAGAGGCCTATTAAATGCCAGAATTAAGCTTCTCACTAAGGCAAACATAGACAAACACAGTCTTTGCTTACAAGGTCAGAAGCCTCTACCACTGAAACTGATAGATTGGAGAGTAGATCTGAACAACATCCGTTCTCCTCACGTAGTGGGGAGAGAGGCCAGAAGTGTTAGCCTTAGGAAGTTTCTAGAAGAAAATAGGAGAAGGAAGTCTTTCGTAGTCTAAAACCATTAATCTCTCATACTCTGGTATTTGCACAACATCCTAATTATAGCACTGATTAGAGCTACCTTGTATTCTAGCTATTTATGCCTTACCTGTCCCTACTACTGAATTGCAACTCCTTAAAGAGCAGAGACCACAGTTTACTCATTTTAAAAATTCCTGTGACACACAGTACCCACAAAAAACAGGCATTCAAGAAATGAATTGAGGGGCACCGAGGTGGCTCAGTTGGTTAAGCTTCTGATTTTGACTCAAGTCTTGATTGTGCAGTTTATGAGATCGAGCCCCACATGGGGCTTTCTGGTGTCAGTGCAAAAAGCCCACTTCAGATCTTCTGTCTCCCTCTCTCTCTGCCCCTCCCCTCCTCGCTCTCTCTCTCTCTCTCAAAAATAAATAAACATTAAAAAAGAAAGAAATGAATTGCATTTCTATGTTCTTTGATAAAAGTAGTTTCTTGCCTATCAGTGAAAAATAACTAGAGGTAAGTAACTAAATGGGAGAAAAATTGGTTGAGTCTCATTTTAGGCAAAATGTAGGAAATTCTCTTGTTGTCTTGATGACAGAAGGCCAAATTCCCCATGCCTGGAGACCTAAGACTTCAGACCCAGAAGCATTAGGTTCATGCCAAGATCAGCTCTGATTTTTGGCAGCACTTGTAGAGAATTATCTTTGATGAGTTAGCTCCACAATACTATAAATGTTATTGGTAAAAATCATTGTTCATATATTAAGGAATACATAAAATTTTGTGTATCTAGTTTAGTGAAACATATTGATCTCCTGGAAGATTTGAATATAACATACTCCAAAGTGCATTTCAAATTACCTCTTAGATTTTCTGACCCATAGTCTGCCATGTTTAAATAAATATTAGTATAAGACTGCTTTCCAAGAGTCAGGCTTCAAAAAAAAAATAAATAACCATGCGTTCATTCAAAGATAAAAAAAAAAAAATCATGTAGTCTGGCACAATAAAAAGTACATTTCTGTTCTAAAAGGAAACTTCAGTAATTGAAAATTCCTAAACTCAATAGAGAATATTTCTTTCTGATAATTGGTTCCAACTTCATACAAGTGAAAGATGCTGAGGTCAGATTGAACATATTCTGTGATTCAGCCATGTACTCAAGCAGGAAATGTCCTAGGTTTGGGAAATACCCAGCAAAGAGTTGTCTGCAGCCAGGTACGGCTCTATTCTCCAATCAGGCTAAAGACTGGCTTTCAGCAACCCACTTGACAATTCTGATTGAGATGAGATTGCAGTCTGCAAGGGGTCAAGAAAACTTATATTCTAGCTGCCTAGATCACAAAAATGTCAAAAAGTAGGTGACAAGAACACGAGGTTTGTAGAGAATAAGAAAACTAGATAGCCCTATCTCCTCCAAGCATGGTAAAAGGTAAAATGTGACTGAGAACAAATATTAGCTGCCAGGTCAGACCAATGGGCCAGAGAAAAAAATCAAAACTGAATCCAAAAAATCTTGAGACAAATGAAAATGGAAACACAACAAACCAAAACTAATGGAATGCACTGAAAGCAGTTCTACCAGAGAAGTTTATGGCAATAAGCACCTACATTATGAAAAAAGAAAGATCTCAAATCAACAACCTGATATTACACTTCAAGAAACTAGAAAAAGTATAAGAATGTTAATAGAAGGAAGAAAATAACAAAGCAGAGCAAATATAAATAAAATAGATGAAAAAATAGAAAAGATCAGTTTCTAATATTGAGCAAATATTTTTTAAGAAAAATTTTCTCTATAAAAACTAGAAAAAAAACAGAGAGAGAAGACCAAAACTGGAAATGAAAGAGGTGACATCACAATGGTTAACACAGAAATACTAAGGATCATAACAAATTACTATATGCAATTATATGCCAACAAATTAGACAACCTAGAAGAAACCAGAAATTCCTAGAAACATACAACCGACCAAAACTGAATCATGAAGAAATAGAAAAATGGGATAGACCAATTATAATTAAGGAGATTGAACCACTAATCAAAACCTTACCGATAAACAAAAGATTTTGTATCCTCACCAGGACCAGAGGCTTCACTGATGAATTCTACCAAATATTTAAAGGAGAATACCAGTCCTTCTCTAACTCTTTAAAAAAAACTGAAGAGAGAAAACTTCCAAACTATTTTAAGAGACCAGCTTTACCCTGATTCCAAAATCAGACAAGGACACTAGAAGAAAGAAAAAACTACAGAGGCAAAACTCCTAAACAAAATATAAGCAAACTGGGGTGCCTGGGTGGCTCAGTCAGTTAAGCATTCAACTCTTGGTTTCACCTTGGGTCACGATCTCATGATTCATATGTGTGGGCCTCACATCAGCCTCTGCACTGACAGTGTGGATCCTGTTGGGATTCTCTCTGTCCCTCTTTCTCTCTGCCCATTCCCTGCTCATGCTGTCTCTCTCAAAAATACATATACACTTAAAAAATATATATATAAGCAAACTGAATTCAACAATACATTAAAAAGATCATACATCATGATCAAGTGGGATTTACTCCTAAGGTACAAGGATACTTCAACATATGCAAATTAATCAATGTGAGACACCACATTAACAAAATGAAGGATAAAAATCATATGATCATCTCAATACATGAAGAAAAAGCATTTGAAAGAAATCAACATCCTTTTTATGATACAAATTCTCAACAAATTGGGAATAGAAGGAATGTATTTCAAAATAATAAAATTCACATATGACCAGCCCACTCTTAACATCATGGTGGGCTTTTCAATGGTAAAAACCTAAAAGTTCTTCCTCTAAGAACAGGGACAAAACAAGAATGCCCACTCTCACGACTTCCACTGAACATAGCATAGCAATTGGAATTGGTAGCCATAGCAATTAGGGGGAAAAAAAAGGAAAGAAAGGGCATCCAAACCAGAAAAGAAAGAAATTACAGATCGCATCATTTAATACACAGAAAATCTAAAGATTCCACCAAAAACACTGTTAGAACAAATAAATGAATTTTATAAAGCTGCAGGAAACTAAATCAATATACAAAGTTCAGGTATATTTCTAAACACTAACAATAAGCTATCAAAAAGAAAAATTAAGAAAACAATCCCATTTATAGTAACATCAAAAAGAATAAGATACTTAACCAAGGAATGGAAAGTTCTGTACACTGAAAACTATAAAATATTGATAAAAAAATTGAAGATATAAATAAATGGAAAGATATTCTGTTTTCATGGATTAGAAGAAGTAATGTTGT
This sequence comes from Panthera pardus, assembly GCF_024362965.1. Taxonomy (NCBI): domain Eukaryota; kingdom Metazoa; phylum Chordata; class Mammalia; order Carnivora; family Felidae; genus Panthera; species Panthera pardus. The sequence goes on from NW_026526654.1 coordinate 67,797,333, forward strand.
AAAACTGCCCATACTACACAAGTAATCTACAGATTCAAAGCAATCCCTTATCAAAATTCCATGTATTTTTCATAGAGTAGAAAAACATCCTAAAATTTGGAATCACTAGGACCCAAAATGGCCAAAACAATCTTACGAAAGGAAACAAAGCCTGAGACATCACACTTCCTGATTTCAAACTATATTACAAAACTATCGTAATCCAAACAATATAGATGGGCATACAAACAGACACATAAATCAGTGGAAGAGAACCGAGAATCCATGACAAACTCATGCTTTATATGGTCAATTAATTTTGGACAAAGTATCCAAGAAAATACAATGGGGAAAGAGCAGCCTCTTCAATAAATGATGCTCAGAAAATTGTATATCCACATGCAAAAGAAATAAACTGCACCACTATCTTATACCATACACAAAAATGAATTAAAGACTTGAAAATAAGACCTGAAACTATAAAACTCCTACAAGAAAACATAGGGGATGAGCTCCTTGACAGTGGTCTGAGCAATAATTTTTGGATTTAACATCAAAAACAAAACCAAAAGCAAAAATAAACAAGGGGGCTACATCAAATCAAAAATCTTCTGTGTAGCAAAGGAAACCATCAACAAAATGAAAAGCCAACCCACAGAATGAAAGAAAATATTTGCAAACTACATATCTAATATCCAAAATATACACGAAACTCCTATAACACAATAGCAAAGAATTTTAACATAGACAAAAGACCCGAATAAATATTTTCCTGAAAAGAAATAAAAGTGGCCAATGGGTAAATGGAAAGGTGCTCAAAATCATTAATCATCAGGAAAATGCAAACTGAAACCACAATGAGATATTATTTCATACCCACTGGAAAGGCTATTATCAAAATGACAAGAGATAACCAGTGCTGGTAAGGATATGAAGAAAGGGGAATTCTTGTATACTGTTGGTGGGAATGTAAAGTGTACAATCATTATGAAAACATTATGAAATTTCCTCAAGAAATTAAAAATAGTGCTACCATATGATCTAGCAATCCTACTTTTGGGATATACATAGCTAAAGAAATTGAAATCAGGAACTCAGAGAGATTCCTGCCCTCCCATGTTCACGCTCTTCACAACATTATTCACAATAGCAAAGGTATGGAAACAACCTAAATGTCTGTCAACAGATGAATGGATAAAGAAAATGTGGCATATATACACAATAAAATATTATTTGATCTTTAAAAAGAAGGAAATCCTGCCATGCGTGACAAATGGATGAATCTAGAAGGTATTACGCAAAGTAAAATAACCCGACGGAGAAAGACAAATACTGCATGGTACCTCTTATATGTGGGAATCTTTTCAAAATACATATGTATATCAAATCATCACACTGTATACTTCAAATATATTACAATTTTATTTGTCAATTTTATTCCTTGGTAAAACTGGAAAAAGAAAGTTCCTACCACAACAAAAGAAAGTTTTAAAAAAGAACTAGAATCTATACATCGTGATTTTTTTTTTAAGTTACAGTACTTCAAAGAGAGGAGAAGCACAACCAATTATGGGAATTTTAAAAAATTCCATAAAGGAGGTGGCCTTTCACCGAGGTCTAAAAGATGACAAGAATTTGACAGAACCCAGGCTGTGGGGCATTCCTGGTCAGAGGAATCAGCATGAGACAAGTTCAGGAATCACAATGCCTAGAGCACAAGGGGAAGCAATGACTCTCCTGATTATGTAGGAATATGAAAATAGACAGTGAAGTAAGCCTGTGAAGGTGATGTGAGGTCATTAAAGAGAACTTTCAATAAGATGCTAAAGAATTGGGGCTTAATCGCATAGACACTGGGGACTATTGAAAGTTTCTGAGATTAGCGTGGATGGTCACAGCCGGGCTTTAGGGAAGAAAGTCTGATGCAGTTGTAGAGGATAGAGTCAAGGGGGACAGACCTGGAGGCAGGGAGCACAGCTGGGAAGAAACATTTGCAGCAGGCCAGTGTGCAACTTACATCTCATGAGAATAAATCCCGAGGTGCTATCACCACCAATAACAAAACTATTATCCAATTACATTTTAAAATCATTACAAGCACCATAAGACTGAAATTCCTATGGCACTTTATAGTTAGTAATCAAGTACTTAGTTGATGTTAGGTAGAAACTAGATGTCAGCAGTGGAAGGAATGCGGGAGGCAGAGTCCCAAATCCTTAAAGGGGAATGATAGAGACATAAATGGGGGCGAGGATGGTAAGAAATAAGGTACATTAGAAGCCTGGGGGCACAACATCCTGACCCAGTGGCTTCCAAGACCTTGGGGCTGAAAGATCAAGAGCCACAGGTGTGGAGCATGAGCTTTCCTCTTCCACCTCTGCCCCAGGGTAACCCCTAGACTCATTGTAATGCATTTGCTCAGCGGGACAGCCCCACCTGATAGAGAAAGGTTTCCATGATGGTTCTGGTACAACCTTGTAAAGGGTCAAAAACTCCCCAACCTGTTAAAGGACTTGCCCCAAATTATTAGAAGCAGCCTCCAGTAGAGACCACCCCACTGTAGCCACAGCTCCTCCAAGCCCAAAGAGGTGCAAAAAATATCCAATACCAAAACAACCCTGGGGCCACCTCAAGCACCCTGCCCCTCTCCCACCTTGAGAGTGTACTTTTGCTTTAATAAACTCCTTTGTGCTTACTACTTTCCTTCTGGCTGTCTTTACTCCAGCATGGATAGTCACATGAATGTTTTCGCGGGGGAATTCAAGGGCTGAGACCTCCATTCACACAGGGCAGACTCTCCCACCAGAGACACTATGATAAATTGAAGGAGAGGGGATGTTCACATAAAAGTCAAAGTGGCATACAATGAAAAGATCTTAAGATATTATATACTTAATTATAGGGATCACACTATATTAGATCAATTTGTCTATCAAGAAGGTAATAGCTAGTTTAATGGCTTTTGATAGTCTGAGCCTAAGACTGAAATATACATGGTAGGTAAGGAAATTATACTGAAAGTTATGATAGATGTAGATACAGTACATTACATTATGCAAGTGTTCACAAATGAAGATTGGTTGAACAGCTGAATTAATCAGATCCCCAAAATAAGAAAGAATCTTGAGCTGATATTTACTACCCATTATTATTTTGAGACATCATTCATTTACTCAAGGAATACTTATTAAGCACCTACCATGTTCCAGGCATTGTTCTAAGTAAGTGCTTGGGATATGTGAATCACTAAAACAAATATCCCTGTAGTCTTGAGGCTTATATTCTAGCAGGGGAAAAAGAAAAAGACTATGAACAGAATAAACAGTCAGCATAGTATATTAGAAGGTGACAGATGCAGGAAAAAGGAAGTAACAACAAGGTATAGGGAGTCTGGAGTGTTGCAATTTTAAATACAGTGGTTCAGGATGGGTGTCTTTAGGAAGGTACTACTCAAACAAACTTTCCATAACAGATCATAGATAAAAGCTGTGGCTTCAAAGACTGATAACAAAAATTCCACCCAGGATGCCAAAGAGTCTATCATCTGAGGTTCTAGAAAACATCAGATCCCAAACTTTTAGCTTCTACAGTAAAAGCAACATGGAGGGATAGCTGGCATTCTCTTAAAGCTGTAGGTCCACTCACTGCTGTTGTATTAGCAAGTAGTACATGAGACAGCAGACAGCACAGTTGTGTGGGCACTGCCTACCACTCTTCTTTGACACCTTCCTTTCACTATCACCCCCCAATACTCCCCACCACCTACCCCAGCCAACCCCCTTTCTGTTTGCACTGTATGATTTGGCTATTGTGTGTCACAGTCCCAGATTTGAGTTTCAAATAATCAGGTCATTCAGACTTGCTTTCTGCTGTTAATCAGAATTCCTAAACGACTCACGGTAGTCAGCAAGGATTTTTTTAATCCAGGGCTTACAACAAGGAGAGAGTCTTAGCTTTCTGAGAGATTAGACACTTATGCATTATGCAAGTCAGTAAAGATGTAAGTAGGAGTCCAAGTGCAGAAGGAAACAGAGTGCAAGCTTCAAGAGATGGCAGAAAACACCTGGGACGCATCTATTATAGAATTAGCCAGCAATTAGCTTGATAGACATCAGCCAATGTGCCGAGGCTAAATGGAGAAGTAGCCAAAAGCTGTCCTGGAGCTGAATCTACATCATCCAACAGAGAACTGGGGCAATGTTAATGGATCTGTGAAGAACCTCTTTTGGCAACCTCAGAGGCTGTATCTCTAATTGTAATTCACATTCAAGTTGACTTTTATAGGCAATGTTTTTACACAAAGAGAACTTTAATAAAAATTAGAGACAGAGGAAAAAGGAAAGGATTTATGTTAAATTGCTTTCCTTTTAAACTTCCATGGGAATGGAACATTTCAGGCATCTCTAACAAGTTAAATAAGTTAAAGGATGCACCTAAAGCAACCCAGATCTGTACTTGGACGTGTTATAAAACAACAATGATTGTTTTTAAATGGCATCTAATCTTTTGACAGATCTATCTCCAGATCCTTCAGCTAGCACCCAATGACTTGATATAATTTAACTATTTCTGATGAAATGAATTGAAGGACTCAGAGGAGAGATCAAGGGCCACATATAAAGCCACACATAAAGCAGTTTAATCCTTGCTTTGTGCTGTTTGGTAACTTCACAATGCCAAGTGGTTTAAAAAAAAAGAGGGCTATTTTTACAAAGGGAGAAGATCTTGAGACTATGAGGGCTGGAGACTAAGAGGGTTGGAGAGTCGGGGGAACAGGCAGTAGAGCACGTATCTCCAGAATGGCTTTTTAAAAACATAAATCAGATCATGTCATTCTCTAATTTAACACCTTCCAATGGTCTCCCTTCCAACCAGTCAAGTCCAAACTCCTCCTAATGGCCTTCCTTCCTTTTCCTTGCTCATCCCTCACCTGCCAAGCTGGCTTCTTGCTACTCAAACATGCTAAGCTCCTTCCCACCCCAGGGCATTTGCACATTCTTCCATCTGCCTGGTTCACCTCCTGCCTTATTCTCACTTACCATTTGGGGTCTGCCCAAAAGTCACTTTTTCTAGGAGGTCTTGCTTCACTTTCATTTGTGAACATCGGCTTCCACTCCCTTCTCTAATTCAAACACTCTGTAATCTGCCCTTGCTTCGTTTTTCCATGACTTATCTCCATCTGAAATTATATGAATTCTTTTTTGCTTATTTTCTACCTCCCTGACTACAACATAAGCAGAAATTGAGGTGCCACATTACCCTTGAAAAACTAGGAAATAATAAGGAGCATTAAGTACCCAGAGAGAGCAGCAAGGATGGGCTAAGAAAAAACTTAGTATGTACAATAATTTAAAATAGTCATTACTGGGGCGCCTGGGTGGCGCTGTCGGTTAAGCGTCCGACTTCAGCCAGGTCACGATCTCGCGGTCCGTGAGTTCTAGGCCCGCGTCAGGCTCTGGGCTGATGGCTCGGAGCCTGGAGCCTGCTTCCGATTCTGTGTATCCCTCTCTCTCTCTGCCCCTCCCCCGTTCATGCTCTGTCTCTCTCTGTCCCAAAAATAAATAAAAAACGTTGAAAAAAAAAATTAAAATAGTCATTACTTAGTAAGGCAGAAAAAGAAAACACATTTCAGAAGCTGTAGAAATGTCCTGGAGGAAGTACACATAGGAGTGAAATTAAATGGTCAAATAAGGGAAAGCTATTAATTAGTACCTATGAGATTTTCTTTCTTTTCATTCTAACTGGGATTTGCAATTTATACATAAGAAGTTACCAATACCTAAGTAAATTATATAGTCAGAGGAGAGAAGTGAAAATAGATATCAGCTAGACAACAGTAAAGTCTAATTATATCCAATATGGTGAAATATTAAGTATGATAATTTCCAGGCTTTTCAAGTTGAATAAAATCTCGTATCTGGCACTCTCAGACGTTCTTGTTTCACAACCTTGAGAGTTCCCCTGGTGAAAAGAGAACCTGGTTCCTGGCCCAGAGAGCAAGGAGGAGAGATGGAAGAAAGGCCATTGCAGACTGGAAGGTGGCCATCTAAATAAGCAAGAGAACTTACTTACCAGGCTTATCTTGGGCAGCTGGGAAATGAGTAGATGTCCACACCTGCCTTCCAGAATCTTAAAAGTTTATATAGAGACCTGCACTGGGTTCAGTCACAAGTTAGCCCAGATGGTCTCAACAACATGTGGCTTTCTCAAGGAAGCGTCCTTGAAAGTGGCTCTGGCTGTGGGAATAACCAGGGAAGTGGAAGGTATATTCCAAGGATGGGGAACAGGTGAGCAGCCTGATAGCCTAGGTGTAGCTCCCAGGTCAACAGGCGGTCACATCCTCTTGACCCCTTTCAACAAACATACATTTATTAGTGTGAATACAAAGTGTTGCAACTTTTTTTGTATTCACAAACATGAGTATGTTTATTTAAAACTGAATAGGAACCTATTCTGTCAGAAAGTTTATTCTTTTGTTGTAACATAATGTTACATGAGTTTCCGGTATACAACCTAGCCATTGAACAACTCTGTGTACTATGCTATTCTCCCCACAAGTGTAGCTAAAAATGGTGCAATTTATGAAGAATAACATGGCAATAGACAGCTATCAATCCCACTTTTAAGAATTTATTTCACAAATACACATATTTGCACAAAGATGTAAGGAAGTTGCTTTCAGGATTAATTGTAATAGTGGGAAACAACAAAAGGTCCATCATTTAACTTGGTTGATAAGTTGTGATGATTCCTTATGTAAGATGCAATAATTAGGTCAGGTAGAAATGGAATGGAATTATATCAAAAATAAATTGTTTTTAAAAAGCAGTTTGCAGAAATAGGCACAGTGTAAATTGTAAAAATAAAGATTGAATGCACAGGGAGGTATGCACAGAGAAAAATGAAAGAAAACATGGAATATCTTAAAGGTTTTGATTCCTCTGGGCAGTGGCACTAGGAGATAAAGAACTTTTACTTTTCACCTTATATCTTTCTGCATCATTTGGATTTGTTTACTGTAAATAAGTATTGTTTCATAATGGAATACTAGCTAATAGAAAGAGAATAGCAGGCAACTGCGTGTGTGATCTGACTCCTGCTTAGTTCCTATATTGCCATTTATCTACCTTCACAAACTCACCTATTCACATACAATTCACTCTTTTCTTTCCAGCTTTATTGAGATATTGCTGGCATATAACATTGTATAAGTTTAAGGGGTACAATACTATTTAACACATATATATTACAAAATGATTACCACAATAAGCTTAATTAATACATCCATCACCTCACATAATTACTTTCTTTTCTGCAATTCTACTTCTGGGTATATATTTGAAAAAAAATGAAATCACTATCTTGAAGAGAAATCTGCACCCCTATGTTCATTGCAGCATTATTCACAATAGTCAATACAAGGAAACACCTAAGCATCCAGTGATTGATGAGTGGATAAAGAAGATGTGGTAAACATTTACAATAGGATATTATTTAGCCAGGAGAAAGAAGAAAATCCTGTCATTTGTGACAACATGGGTGGACCTTGAGGGAATTATGTTAAGTGAAGTAAGTCAGACAGAAAAAGACAAATGCTGTATCATCTCACTTATATGTAGAATCGAAAAAAGCCAAACTCAGAGAAACAGTAGGGTGGTGGTTGTCAGGGACTTGGGGGGTGGGAGAAATAAGGAGATGTTGGTCAAAAGGTATAAACTTCCAGGTATAAGATGAATAAGTTCTGAGGATCCAATGTATAGTGTGGTTACTATAATTGATGATACTGTATCATATACTTCAAAGTTGCTATGAGAATAAATCCTAAATGTTCTCCCTGCATACACCACTTGCTGGGACAGAAACATCATCTCCAGAAACATCAGCTCTCCACCCAGACCTAATATCCCTTTAAGACTATATGCACAGATGCAACCTCATTTTAGCAGTTGTCCCTGACCTCAGAAAGCTGAGCTGGTGTGCCTCTTCATGTGTACCTCCCAACTACCCCTGGCTGACCCACCACACTGCCCACCCCACTAAAAGTTGTGGCTATATCACTTTTATGCAATCATGAGAATCTCAGTATGCACGGCTCTTTCTTGAAGGAGTTAAAGTTTGGATCCCAAACTTCAGACACTTCTCCACAGAGGTTTTTAGGAACATCCTGTGTGGGAGGGAATACTGTCTTGTCTTTACAGGTGAAATGTCCTATGAGCCCTTTAAAGCAAGGATCATGTCTCTATAATCCCCAAATCTATCCCTCAGGCACACAGTAGGCTCTCAATAAATACTGGTAAAAGGAAGACTTAAAGCTCATGTTGAAAAAAAAAATCTGAAAACCTGCTTAAAGTATTTACATTTTAAAAAAGAATAGCCCATCTTTCAAAAGAAATGTTCTAGCCCCTCAGAGAGAGCTGCTTGTCTGGTGGGGCAGATGTGGCTTCCTTCACATAAGCTTAGTACTAATTCCCAGAGCCTGGGCTTAAGAGACTACAGAGCACTGTGCTCTCTTTAACTCAGGTGGCCCAAGGACATTTGATTGAATGATTATCTAGACATGTAGGGTATAATCTGCCTCAGGGTTGAAGTCTCCAGTTAGCAGGAATTCCCAAGGTGTCAGTATTAATGGTCACAAAAGGACCTCAAATGAATACAGGAGAAAATGGCTTATTAAAAGGTTAGAGAGGAAAGGAGCCAAAACATAAGAAACTCTTAAAAACTGAGAACAAACTGAGGGTTGATGGGGGGTGGGAGGGAGGGGAGGGTGGGGTGATGGGTATTGAGGAAGTCACCTGTTGGGATGAGCACTGGATGTTGTATGGAAACCAATTTTGACAAATTCATATTTTAAAAAAAGCAACTATTTTACCATAAAATAAATAAATGTTTAAAAAGTTTAAAAAAAGATAATGTAGATCCATATTGGTTTTCATCTTTGAATCTTCTTTTATTCTACTCATCAACGTATTCATCAAGTTCTTTTGATTTTGTTCCTCCTACATATATTTTTTAAATGTTTATTTTTGAGAAAGAGAGCACAAGCAGGGGAGAACCACAGAGAGAAGGGGACAGAGGATCCAAAGTGGGTTCTGCTCTGACAGCAACAAGCCCAATGCATGGCTTGAACTCATGAACCGTAAGACCATGACCTGAGCCAAAGTTGGATGCTCAACCAACTAAGCCACCCAGGTGCCTACCCCCTACACATTTTTAAATATGGCCCTCCCCCTTTACCCCAGCTCCTTACCAAGAAAGACTTCACAGTGTCCCTGTGATCAGGATCCCGTAGAACAATATTCTGGCCTCTTCTCTTGCAATTCCCTGCCTTCATCCATTCTTCCACTCATTCAGCTACGATGACTGATCATAAACCATGTGCCCTGGGTCCTCAGGGAGCTGAGTCTATAACAATAAACAAGACAGATAATGTCTTTGCCTTCAGGAACAATGTTTCAACCACTCCAAACTGCTTCCAACTTAGCCCCTTAAGGGCCAACTGCCTAAATTCCCCTCCACCTGGTTAACCCTTAATTGTTTCATGCCTCACCTCCTCCAGGATACCTTCCAGAATTCCCACATGCTGTGTTAAGTGACCCTGTGCTGCATTTCTAAGGTGCCTCCTCCATCTGGCAGGAAATAAGCCACACATTTAGTGAGGGCACCCAGGGAGGCCCTTAATAAAGTAACTGTTTACAAAATGTGGGCAGGGTCAAGAGATACAAAAGGATAGCAAAGCCCTGAGGCTAGTAACACCAGAAAGCTGTCATCTCCTCCTAGGACTGGACCAGCAGGGGAAGAGGCAATTACCAAAACCTTGAGAAATCAGTAAAATTATAAAGGAGGACCAATCACTTAACAGAAGCTGTGCTCTTAAGTAAAAGAACTCATATAACCTATGATAACCAGGAGAAAAGCCAAGGAATGCCTCAACCTGATTGCCCTCCCTCCCTCCAATCTCTTGCTAGTGCTTTCCTTTTGCCCAAACCCTACCTGGAGCCAGAGGGTAAGAAACCTTCTGATTTATTCATGGGGCTCAAAGCATGATGGAAAAGGGAAGAGAGTATAACTGGAAGGGCAAACAAAACATCCAACGCAATTTCACTCATTGTGCTTACATGGTATAATGGCTTTCCCAACTGAACTGTCACTTTGATGGAGAAGACTCAGGCCTCTTTGATGTCGGAATTGAGATGTGTGTTAAGTTCATCAACCACATGAATAAGACACAATTAGAGCTGTCTTCCAACCTCCTTTAATCCTTTCCCTTTGTCTCTAATCTGAAAAGAAAAAAAAAAAAATGGAAGCCACTGAAATGCAGCTCTACTCTAGCCTTAACATGAAAACACTCCGTCTATGCTTCATTGGGTTGAATATACTGAAGAATTTTTTTTAATTAGATATGACCCTTCTGGGCCACAGAGTGACTGTGTGCATACACTGCATACTCTAATCAGCATTCCCAAATCCTAGAAGCTCAAAGGTCACCCAGCCAGGACTTCTGTCCTGTCAGAGGAATGGTGGGGACCTCAGTACTCAGCCAACCTGCCTCAGTGTGGCCAAAACTCCAGTGGCAGCCACCTGGGCCATGAACATCCTTGCTCTCTTAAAAAAAAAAAAAAAAGGATTGAGGGTTGCAAGCCTGTTTTCAAGGAAGGTTTTAAAATAGCACATGATGGGGGCGCCTGGGTGGCGCAGTCGGTTAAGCGTCCGACTTCAGCCGGGTCACGATCTCGCGGTCTGTGAGTTCGAGCCCCGCGTCAGGCTCTGGGCTGATGGCTCGGAGCCTCTGGGCTGATGGCTCGGAGCCTGGAGCCTGTTTCCGATTCTGTGTCTCCCTCTCTCTCTGCCCCTCCCCCGTTCATGCTCTGTCTCTCTCTGTCCCAAAAATAAATAAAAAACGTTGAAGAAAAAAAAATTAAAAAAAAAAATAAATAAATAAAATAAAATAAAATAGCACATGATGAACACATATTACAAGAAAATATTGAAGTCTCTGATGTCTCATGAGAAAATCAAAGGAAATGTTCACCACTAGCATATTTGATATTACTGAGCCCCTTCTTCAGGCCAGCAGTGTGGGTAAGAATCAGGATGAGATCTGAGCTCATCTAATTGCTGAAGGCATATGCTGCACCACAAGCTCAGCTTGTCCCTTTTAAGCTCATTGTTTTTACCAAGTAAGTTCTTTTTCCTCTCCAGTGCTGCTTAATTTAACCAGAGATTAGAATTCTAAGCCCTCTGGGAATGATCAGAACTCTCCTCCACCATGATGTTTCATCCAAGGGAGTTAAGGCAAAGGGAATGTGTTTTTTCCCAGGGTCTCCCATAGCTCAAGAAAATTTAATCACATTCTCTCCTTTGACATCTTCTTAAAAATCCCTTCAGAAGCTTCCCAGAACTTGGCCCCCAAAACTGATCTGAGTTTAAACAGGCTTAGTGAAGGGCAGTTTTTGCCCCCATCCTAGGCTACAGTGTAACAGGTTTACCAAGCACCCCCATAGGGGTTGAGAGCATTTCTGTAAGGCAGCCTCCTTGCAGAGGTGGCCTTTTCAGACCTAAGGCTCTCTCTTTTGCAGTTATTTTGATTTCTGTAATGACCCACCTGCCTGATGCTAATAATCACTCTGTGTGCTCCACCCACATAACATTCTCTCCAGTTCAGGAATCTAAGCTTCCTTTATGTTCTAGATGAAAACACCACATTTGTGTGAGTTAAAACCATGCTGATTCAACTCAATAGACATCAACCAAGTGTCTTCCATGTACAAGACATTTGGTGAGAATTTGGGGGAAGGACACAGAAGAGTAAGACACAGTCCCTTCAGACAATTTACAAATGACTTGTGTTGAGCAAGAGAAGCACAAATGCTGAGGAAGAGGTAAGTGACTAAGAGAGGGGGCAGAAAGAAGTGGTATTTCAGCACGAGAAAAGAAGAGGTCCCTTCCAGCTGGAGCATCTCGCGAGGGGCTTCCCAGGGGAGGGAGAATTTTCTATGGTCCCAGAAGGGTGTGGGCAAGTTCCATGAACAGAAACTACTACAAGCAGAGACAGCAGTGGCATCATGAACAAATGTCTCCTCTACTAACCTGATTCAGGCATCCATTTGTTCATGCAATAAGCATTCATGACATGCCTAGAATGCCTGCACTGAGGATATAAAAGCAAGTAAGAGTAAGACCTTCCACTACCAGTTTACAGGCTGGTAGGGAAGGAGAAGTAAACAGTAGTTGCTATACTAAGGGATAAGCACAATCATAGAAATTCAGCCCATGGTGGCCAAGAGAGATCCCCTCTAAATGGAGAGGGAAGTCTCCCCAGAGGGAGAGCCATCTGAATTGGATCTGGGAGAATGAGTATATGCTTGATAAATAGGCAAAGAGGCAAGGTATTTCTGGCAGAAGGAAATGCAAAGACATGGACACGGGAAATGACGTGGGATACCAAGAAACTGCAAGCCTTCTAGCCTGGCTAAAACACAAGTTTCATGAAAGGGAATGGCAAGGAAATGAGGTAGAGGGTCAGGCATGAACATAATCCACAAGGTCCTCTTATGATGGCCCAAGAAGTTTCGAGTTTTACCTGTGAGATATGAACCTTAAGAAAAGCATTAACCGGATCTGATTTACATTTAGAAGAAGTCAAGAAGCTCTAGAGAGGATAAAGTATATTGTCTGGAGAGGGAAGAATAGGTTAGGGGAGAATTGCATGGGTACAGGCAGGAGGTGATAGCGGCCCAAGCTGAGTCAGCTGCTGTGAAAATAGACAAAAGAAAGAATGAATTAACAAGGTGCAATGATTCTTCAAAAAGGTAAAGTAAAGTGAGCACTCGAGATGCCCAATGGATTTGGAAATTAGAAAATCCTTAGTAACCTGAGCTCAAACAGATTGGGGTTTTTCTCCAATTTGGAAAATGTATTTTTGAGATTTTTATTAAAGTTTAGCATGCACACCAAGAAGTACACATAAATTTACAGTGTGAACACATTCACATAACCAGGTTAAGAAATAGAACAATACCAATACCCCAAAACCTCCCCTTGGCCCATTGCACTTATCCTGCCAAGGATAAACATTAGCCTGACTTCTAACACTATACATTAACTTCTCTATTTTTATAACCTTTTCAAAAAAATTTTACTTACTTTGTAATTGAAGTATAATTAAAGTACACTATTATATTACTTTCAGGTGTACAACAATTCTATAAATTACTCAGTGCTCACCATAATAAGAGTATTCTTAATCCCCTTTATCTATTTCACCCATGTTCCCACACACCTCCCCTCTGGCAAACACCAGTTTCTTCTCTGTATTTAAGAGCATGTTTGCTTGTCTCCTTTTTCCTTAGTTCATTTGTTTTGTTTTGTAAATTCCACATATAAGAGAAATCATTATAGTATTTGTCTTTCTCTGACTTATTTCACTTAGCATTATACCATCTGGGTCCATCCATGTTGTTGCCAATGGTAAAACTTCATTCTTTTTGTGGCCATTTAATATTCCATTGCTTATATATACACCAGATTTTTTTTTATCCATTCATCTATGGATGAACATTTGGGTTGTTTCCATATCTTAGCTACTGTAAACAATGCTGCAATAATTTTCTTTTTTTGTAGTGCCTTTGTCTGGATTTGGTATCAAGGTAATGCTGGCCTCATAGAAAATTTGGAAGATTGTCTTCTCTTTTTCTGGAATAGTTTGAGAATCGGTGTGAACTCTCCTTTCAATGTTTGGTAGAATTCACCCATGAAGCCATCTGGTCCTGGACTTTGCTTTGTTGGAAGCTCTTTGATCACTGATTACTTGTTAGTAATGGGTCTCTTCAAATTTTCTATCGTCTCCTGAATCAGTTTTGGAAGGTTATTTGTTTCTAGAAATTTATCCATTTGTTGTAAGTTGTCCAATTCCTAGAATATGATTTTTTATTCTCTTATAATATTTTGTATTGCTGTGGTATTATTTCTCTACCACTTCTTCTTTTCTTCCCTTTTCAAATTTTTATTTAAATTCTGGTTAGTTAACATATAGTGCAGTATTGGTTTCAGGAGAATTCAGTGATTCATCACTTACATACAACACCCAGTGCTCATCAGAACAAATGTCCTCCTTAGTACCCATCACCCTTCTAGCCCATCTCCCACTCACCTCCCTCCATCAACTCACAATTTGTTCTCTGTCACTAAGAGTCTCTTGTGGTTTGTTTCCCTCTCTTCTCTTCCTCTGCTTTCCTAGATGTTTATCTGCTTTGTTTCTTAAATTCCACATATGAGTGAAATCATATGGTATTTTTCTATAATTTTTCTTAGCATAATACACTTTAGCTCCATCCATATCACTGCCAATTGCAAGATTTCATTCTTTTTGGTGGCTGAGAAATATTCAGTTGTATATGTATATACCACTTTTTCTTTATCCATTCATCAGTCCATGGACATTTGGGCTCTTTCCATAGTCTGGCTATTCTTTATAGTGCTGCTATAAACAATGGGGTGTATGTACCCCTTTTAATCTGTATTTTTGTATCCTTTGGGTAAATACCCAGTAGTTTCTGATTCATAGAGTGCTTCTATTTTTATTTTGAGGAACCTCCATACTGTTTTCCAGAGTGGCTGCACCAATTTGCATTTCCACCAAAAGTGCAGGAGCGATTCCCTTTCTCTGCACCTTCACCAACACCTGTTGTTTCTTTTGTTTTTAACTTTAGCCATTCTGACAGGTGTGAGGTAGTGTCTCATTATGGTTTTGATTTCTATTTCCCTGGACATAAGTGATATTGAGCATCTTTTCACATATCTGTTAGCCATCTGTATGTATTCTTTGAAAAAATGTCTATTCATGTCTTCTGCCCATTTCTTATTTTGATTATTTGTTTTCTGGATGTTAAGTTTGATAAGTTATAGATTTTGGATACTAACCCTTTGTCAGATATTTCATTTGCAAATGTATTCTCCTATTCCATAGGCTACCTTTTAGTTTTGTTGGTTGTTTTCTTCACTGTACAGAAGGTTTGTATCTTGATGAAGTTCCAATAGTTCATTTTTGCTTTTGTTTCCCTTGCCTCTGGAGATGTGTCAAGTACAAAGTTGCTCTAAGGTCAAAGAGGTTTCTGCCTGTGTTCTTCTGCCTGTGTTAGCAATGGTTGTTCTTCCAATCCATGAGCATGGAATGTTTTTCCATTTCTTTATGTCCTCTTC
Organism: Panthera pardus; assembly: GCF_024362965.1. NCBI lineage: Eukaryota > Metazoa > Chordata > Mammalia > Carnivora > Felidae > Panthera > Panthera pardus. The sequence continues at coordinate 67,812,510 of NW_026526654.1, forward strand.
AATTTCTTTCATAAGTGTTCTATAGTTTTCAGACTACGGATCTTTTATCTCTCTGGTTAGGTTTATTCCTATGTATCCTAGCTGAGGCTAGGACTTCCAATACTATGTTAAATAACAATGGTGAGAGTGGACATCCCTGTCTTGTTCATGATCATAGAGGAAAAGCTCTCAATTTTTCCCAATTAAGGATGATATTAGCTGTGGGTCTTTCGTATATGGTCTTTATGATGTTGAGGTATATTCCATCTATCCCCACTTTGTTGAGGGATTTTATCAAGAATGGAGGCTATATTTTGTCAAATGCTTTCTTTGCGTCTTTTGAGAGAATCATATGGTTCTTATCCTTTCTTTTATGAATGTGGTGTATCATATTGATTGATTTGCAAAGATTCCTTGCAGCCCAGGAGTAAGTCCCACTTGATCATGGTGAATAATTCTCTTAATGTAATTTGGATTTGATTTGCTAGTATCTTGTTTAGAATTTCTACATCCATGTTCATCAGGGATATTGGCCTATAATTCTCCTTTTTAGTGGGGTCTTTGTCTGGTTTTGGAATGAAGGAAATGCTGGCCTTGTAGAAGGAGTTTGGGAGTTTTCCTTCCATTTCTGTTGTTTGGAACCATTTGAGAAGAATGGGTATTAACTATTTAAATGTCTGGTAGTATTCCCCAGGGAACCCACCTGGCCCTGGATTTTTGTTTGTTCGGAGTTTTTTGATTCAAAATTCAGTTTCTGTTCATATTTTCTATTTCTTCCTTGTTTTAGTTTTAGTAGTTTGTATGTTTCTAGGAATTTGTCTACTTCTTCCATGTTGCCCAGTTTGTTGGCATATAATTTTTCATAATATTCTCTTATAATTGTATGTGTTTCTGTGGTGTTGGTTGTAATCCCTCCTCTTTCACTGTGATTTTATTTTTTGGGGTCCTTTCTCTTTTCTTGTTGATAAGTCTGACTAGGGGTTTATCAATTTTATTAATTCTTTCAAAGAACCAGCTCTTAGTTTCACTGATCTGTTCTACTTTTATTGTTTCTATATTGTTTATTTCTGCTCTAATCTTTATTATTTCCCTTCTGCTGGCTTGGGCTTTATTTCTTGTTCATTTTCTAGCTCTTTTAGGTGTAAGGTTAGGTTGTATATTTGAGACTTTTCTTACTTTCTGAGGTAGGCCTGTATTGCAATATACTTCCCTCTTAGGACTGTATTTGCTGCATCCCAAAGGTTTTAGACTATCATGTTTTCATTTTCACTTGTTTCCTTCTAATTTCTTATTTCCTCTTTAATTTTCTGGTTAACCTATCCATTCTTTAGTAGGATGTTCTTTAACCTCCACGTATTTGTGGTCTTTCCAAATTTTGTCTAATGGCTGATTTCAACTTTCCTAGCACTGTGATCTGAAAATATGCGTGGTATGATCTCAGTCTTTTTTTACTGGTTGAGGATTGATTTGTGACCCTGTATGTGACCTATTCTGGAGAATGTTCCACATGCACTAGAAAATAATGTGTGTTCTGCTGCTTTAGGATGAAATGTTCTGACTATGTCTGTTAAGTCCATCCAGTCCAGTGTGTCATTCAAAGCTATTGTTTCCTTGTTGGTTTTCTGCTTAGATATCTGTCCATTGCTATAAGTGAGGTGTTAAAGTCCCCTAGTATTATTGTATTATTATCAATGAGTTTCTCTATGTTTGTTATTAATTGATTTATATATTTGGGTACTCCCAGATATACAAATTTATATATTTGGGGCATAAATATTTACAATTGTTATATATTCTTGATGGATAGACCCCTTAATTATGATATAATGCCCTTCCTCATCTCTTGTGACAATCTTTGGTTTAAAATTTAGTTTGCTGATATAAGTATGGCTACTCTAGCTTTCTTTTGATGTTCGTTAGCATGATAGATGTTTCTCCATCCCCTCACTTTCAATCTGCTGAGGTCTTTAAAATGAGTTTCTTGTAAGCAGCATATAGATGGATCTTGTTGTTTTTTTTTATTCTGACAGAATATCTTTTTATTGGAGCAGTCTATTTACATTTGGAATGGTTATTGAAAGATACTAATTTGGTGCAATTGTGTTACCTGTAAAGTTGGGGTTTCTGGTGATGTTCTCTGTTCCTTTCTAGTCTGTGTTGCTTTGGTCTTTTTTCCCCAAAGAGTCGACTTTAATATTGTTGCAGGAGTGGTTTAGTTGTCACAAACTCCTTTAGTTTTTGCTTGTCTGGGAAACTTTTTATCTTTCCTTCTAATCTAATGACAGCCTTGCTGGATAAACTATTCTCACCTGTATATTTTTCCCATTCAGTGTGCTGAATATATCCTGCCATTCCCTTCTGGCCTGCCAAGTTTCCTTGGAGAGATCTGCTGTGAAACTGAATTTTCTCCCCCTGTAGGATAAGAAGTTCTTTCCCTTGCTGCTTTCAGGATTCTTTCCTTGTCTGTGTATTTTGTGAATTTGACTAAATGTCTTGGCAATAGCCAGCTTTTGTTGAATTTAATGGGAGTTCTCTGTGCTTCTCAGATTTTGATGTCTGTGTCCTTTCCCAGAGTAGGGAAGTTTTCAGCCATAATTTTCTCAAATAAACCTTAAATTTTCTGTCCCTTTTTCTATCTCTTTATCTTCTGGGACTCCTGTGATACAAATATTATTACATTTTAAGAAGTAACTGAGTTCCCTAAGCCTACCTTATGATCCAATACCTTTCTTTCCCTCTTATTTTCTTCTTCATTTTACATAATATTATCTTCTATATCACAGATTCTATATCTTCTGCATCGTCCATCCTCATTGTCATGGTATCCATTCAAGTCTGCATCTTGGTTATGGCATTTTTAATTTTGGCCTAACTATATTTTAATTCTTTTATCTCTGCAGTAAGGGATTCTCTAGTGTCACCTATGCTTTTCAATCCCAGCTAGTATTCTTAAAATTGTTGTTTTAAATTCTAGTTCAGATATCTTACTTCTATCTGTATTGATTAAATCTCTGCCCATTACTTTTACTTCCTGTTCTTCTTTTGGGGTGAATTCCTCTGTCTTGTCATGTTTCCAAGAAAAAAAAATAAAGAGAAAACAAAACAAAAATCTAGATCCTAGGTATGTTTTTGTCTGCTTGTTAAAAGAAGCTAGGTCCAAAATTGTGTGTGTGTGTGTGTGTTTAAAACGAAAAAAGAAAAATAAATAAAATTTTTTAAGTTTTAATTTAAAGATTAAAAATAAAAAGGAAGCTCCTATTTCCTCTAGAGCTGAAGCTTTGTAGCACTCTATGACCAGTAGACTTTGTGCTTGTGAGGGGTTTGTGCTCCTCTTCTGTAGGAGAGGCCTGTTGTGCTCTCAGGGGAACTTGCCCTGGCACAGGGTTGCGAGGCTTGGTGTAAGTGATTCTGTCTTCCCCTTGGTGGCACTGCTTTTCTCACTGAATTCAGAGCTGATGGGTGGGGTGAAAATGGCTTCATCCTGCTCTCTCATCTCTAGAACAGGTAGTTAGCACCTACCAACGTTAGGGAAGCCCTCAAAGAAGAGCAACCCCCTCTCCCCCGCTGTGTACCTGGTCTCCATCTGATCCCTGCTTTCACCCTGCCTGTGTCTGAGCTATCTGCCTACCAGGCAGCACAGCACTCCTGGGCTTTATCTGAGGCACACAGCTGGATTCCAAAACTCCGAATTTTATAGATGCATGAGGTGAGGGCCTGTGCTTATTCTCTGGGGAAGGGTCTCATTACCCTGCAGCAACATACAGGTTTGGCCCAGAAATCAGTCAGATAACCATGGAGCAGCTTGGACTTTATGGCAAAGCACAGCAAAAAGCCAGCATTGAGACTCACTGCCCTCAGCTAGAACCCCCATTCCTATGCTAGCAAACAGGGCAGTTCAGTGGTGCCTGCCAGGTTCCTTGCCCCCAGAGAGGCTGCACCCCCTCTCCCATATGCACTCGAAGCAGGGGAACTGCCTCTCCCTGTTCAACCCAGGGGATCTTTGGACCTTCCCACCTGCTTCCTGGTCTCCACCCTCCTTCTCCACCAGAGAGCACTGCTAAAACCACCAAGGCTAGCTACCCTGGTGATGTCACAGACCTCCAAAACCTCAGACTCTGCACTCTGCTGTTTATAAAAACTTGCAGTAGTCCTCCCCTCTCCTTTCCTCAATGTCTTTGGGGAAGAGTTTTTTTCTTCCCCAAATTCCCCACATGTACTTCCACTCTTCCTCTTTCTCCCTTCTCTCTCCACAATCAGAGCTCCCCCTACCACTGCAGCACCCACACTTCTTTTGTCCCCCAACTGAAATCTCCATAGTTCCTACTTTTCATGATGTAGCAGCTTTTTCACCTCTAGTTGTACATTTTTGATTTCTCACCCAATTTCTTGGGTGTTCAAAATGATTTTATATTTATCTGTGTTTGAGGGATGAGGCAAGCCTAAGGTCTCCCTACTCCTCCATCTTAACTCCTCCCCTTCTGCATTTCTGATTTTATTTCAGTCATCTTTTTTTGATAAATCTGGATAAAGATTTATCAACTTTTGATGTTTTCAAAGAATCAGCTCCTGGTTTCATTGATCTATTTTATCTTTGTTTTGTTTTTTAGTCTCTGTTTCATTTATTTCTGCTCTAATCTTTATTATTTCCTTCCTTCAGTTGGCTTCAGGCTTTACTCTTTTTTGTAGCTCTTTTAGGGGTAAGATTTGGTTGTTTATTTGAGGTTTTCTTATTTCTTGAAATAGGCCAGCATTACTATAAATTTACATTTTAGAACAGCTTTTCCTGTATCCCAAAGATTTTGGACTGTTGCGTTTTCATTTTCATCTGTCTCTATGTATTTTTTATTTCCTCTTTGATTTCTTGGTTGACACATTCATTGTTTAGTGGCATGTTATTTAGCCACCAAGTATTTGTGTTTTTTCCAGATTTTTTTTCTTGTGGTTGATTTCTAGTTTAATACTACTGTGGTCGGAAAAGATGGATGATAGGATTTCAAACTATTTGAGTTTATTAAGACTTGTTTTGTGGCCTAATATGCAATATATCCTGGAGAATGTTCCATGTGTGTTTGAAAAAATGCATTCAACTCTTTTGGGATGGAATGTTCTGAATGTATGTTAGTTCTATCTGGTCTAATGTGACATTCAAAGCAACTGTTTCCTTGTTGATTTTCTGTCTGAAATATCTGTCCACTGATGTAAAGTCCCCTACTATTGTTGATTGCTGTCAATTTTTTCCTTTGTGTCTATTAATAGTTGCTTTATGTATTTAGGTGCTCTTTTGTTTGGTGCATAGAATTTACAATTGTTATATCAACTTTTGGATTTTTCCCTTCTTCATTACATAGTGTCCCACTTTGGCTCTTATTACAGTCTTTGTTTTAACGTCTATTTTATCTGATATAAATATTGCTACCCCAGCTTTCTTTTTGCTTCCTTTTGCACAGTAAATGTTTTTCTATCCCTTCACTTTCAATCCACACGTGCTTTAGGTCTGAAGTGAGTCTCTTGTAGGCAGCATACAAATGGTTCTTACTTTTTGATACAGTTACCCTGTGTCATTTTTTATTTTTGTACTTTGTACATACTAAATCATATAACAAGTCACCTTTTGTATCTGCCTTCTTCACTCAACATTATGTCTTGTGTGGGTTTTTTACTGAAGTGTAGTTGACACTAGTTTCAAGTGTACCACATAGTGATTCAACAAGTGTATACCTCATGCTATGCTGACAAGTGTAGCTACCATCTGTCACCATACATTGCTATTACAATACCATTGACTATATTCCCTATGCTGTATCTTTTATCCCCATGGATTTTTCATTCCATAACTAGAAGATGGTACCTCCCACTCCTCTTCACCAGTTTGCCCATTCTCCCGAACTCCTTCCTTCTGGCAACAATCAGTTTGTTGTCTGTCTTTATGAGTGTGGTTATTTTTTCATTTGTTTATTTGCAATGGTTTGATTTTTAAATTCCACATATAAATGAAATCATATAGTATTTGTCTTTCTCTCTCTCTGACTTATTTTACTTAGCATATCTTCTAGGTCTATCCATGTTGTCACTAATAGCAAAATCTCATTCATTCTTATGAGCAGTTTTGATAAAATTATGGAGAATAGAAGTCTGAGAAATGGTTGGAAGGTGAGGAAGCAGGAGCAATGAGCACAGACATCTCATTCAAGGAGGCTGACTTTAAAGGGAGTGAATATAAATGGGTGATATGCACCTGGGGTTGGGGTGCACTTATTAAGATGATAGATATTTTAGCATCTTTTTTTTTTTTTTTTGCTTAAGAGAATGTAGTGGAGATAAAGGTTTAAAATATAAAGTTAAACCCCTAATCTCTAGCTCTGTTTAGAAGAAAGGAAGGGGTGACTTTAAAACCACACTTCTCAAACTTTAAGAATGTGCATACAACTCTGTGGCTGTTGTTAAAATGAAGATTCTGGTTCAACAAGTATGGGATGGAGACTAAAATTCCACATTTCTAACAAGACCAGGTGATGTCTATGTTAGTGGTCTAAAAATTACATATAAGCAAGACCTTAGTTATAATAAGAGGGTCCCTTCAATATCATAAAGATAAAAATTCTCCCCAAACTACTTATAAATTCAGAGCAATTCTATTTAAAACACCAACAGTATTTTCCATGAAAATTGATCCTGAAATTCACTTTGAAAGAATAAAAGGCCAAAATAGTCAAGACAATTTGAAAAAAATAAATAACAATGAGTCACTCACCCTTGAGACGCCATAGATGTTAAGACAAATTGCAAAGCTATAAAAGTTGTAGTGTGGGAACAAAGAGAATCACACAGACCATGAATAGAATAAAATGTGCTTAGACAAAAGGTCCTTCATGTACACAGTGAAAAAATTACGTTCTAATTTTATACCATACAAAAAGGTCAATGCAAATAGATTAAAGAACAAAGGTATTTTTTAAAAAATCAAAGCTAAACTTAAAGAAAATATAGCATAGAGGAGGAGTTAAGATGGCAGAGCAGTAGGGGGACCCTAGGTTTGCCTCATCCCTAGAACATAGATAAATATTAAATCATCCCAAACACCCAAGAAAATTATCTGAATGCCAAAGAACAAACTGAGGAACTTGAGGGAGAAAAGAAGCCACAATGTGGCAGGTAGGAGGTGCAAAGACATGATTCCAGGGAGAAAAGAATAGTGGGTGCTGCAGAGGGGAGTGAGTCTTGATCTCAGAGAGACAGAGAGAAAGTGGCACACAGGACTGCACAAGAGAATACTTCCCCAAAACCAATGACTTGGAAATGAGAGGGGCTGATTATTGCAAGTTTTTATAAGCATCAAAGCCCAAACTCTGAAGTTTTAGAAGTCTACACCACCTCTGGGTGGACCCTGGAAGGCATAGCAGTACTCCTGTGGGGAAGGAGGGCAGAGGCATGGGAGTAGACAGTGTAGTAGTCTAAGAATCCCCTGGGTCACACTAGGAGAGACAATTTCCCTTCTTGGAGTGCATTTGGGAGAGGTGGCATGGTCTCTCAGGGGACAAAAGAGATGATGGGAGCCAACATGCTGCCCCATTCATTAGCATAGGAACACAGACCCCTTTTTGAGGGCAGCAAACCTTGGTGTTGGTTTTTTGCTGTGCTTTACCATAAACTCCAAGCTGCTGCATGATCATGTGACTGCTTTTCTGGGACTAACCAGCACAACTGCAGTGTGAGGAGACCCTCCCCCAGAGGATCAGCAAAGGTCACCATGCCAGGTCCCTAAAATTTGGAGTTTGAAACCCAGCTGTGTGCCTGAGATAAAACACAGGCAGACAGCTCTGGCACAGGGTGAAGGCAGGGATCTGAGGAAAGCCAGGGACACAAGAGGGGAGAGTGTTCACTCTTCTGTGAGAGTTTCCAGAATAGTGGCAGGTGTGAACTCCATGCTCCAGGGACTGAAGTGTGGGATGATGCCATTTCTCCCTACTCCCCTGCCCCTCGGCACTGACAGACCTCAGTGAGCAACACAGTGTCCCCAGTGGAGGCTGGAGCAACTTACACCAACCCCTACCCACTGCGCCCTCCAGGTACATCTTTTCTAGGCAAGTCAGCCTGAGAACCAGGGCATCAGGCCCATCACCCAGAAAACCAATACAATTCCCCCCACACACCAAGTCTACTGATCATGGAGATCTGCAAATCTCCAGTTCCAGGGGAAACAGGATCTAGCCTCTTAATAAGCAGACTAAAACACACTTATTTAAAACTTGCCACACTCTGAACAAGGTCCAAACACTCCCCACTGCGGTCAAGGACAAAATCTGCAGACGACTGTCCTGAGGAAGAAAGCAGCCAAAATACAACAGCAGAGTGCACGCTCTGAAATACTTCCTGAAGCATCAATCCATGGACAGTACAGCACCTCTTCTTAATATAGCCATCACTCTCAGTCAGGAGCAGAATATATAACAAATTTCGTAACACACACACACACACACACACACACACACACACACACACACACACAATAACCTAGATAAAATGACAAAATAAAGGAATTCACCCCAAAAGAAAGAACAGGAAGAGGTCATGGCCAGGGATATAATCAAAAGAGATATAAATAATATGTCTGAATCAAAATTTAAAACAACAATCGTAAGGATATTATTTGTGATTCAGAAAAGCATAGAAGACACTAGAGAATCCCTTTATGTACAGATAAAAGAACTAAATTCTAGTCAGCCCAAAATAAAAAATACTATAACCCAGATGCAAAACTGAATGGATGCGGTGACAATGAAGATGGACAAAGCAGAGGAACAAATCAGTGATACAGAATATAAAATTACAGAAAATAGTGAAGCTGAAAACAATAGGGAAAGAAAAGTATTAGATCACAAATGTAGCCTTAGGGAACTCAATGGCTCCATAAAGCATAAAAACATTTGTTTCATAGCAGTCACAGAACGAGAGAGGGAAAAGGAGCAGAAGGTTTATTTGAGAAAATCATAGCTGAAAACCTCCCTAATCTGGGAAAGGAAACAGTCAACCAAACAAGGAAGCACAGAGAACTCTTATCAAATTCAATAAGGGCAGCCAAAATGAAGACATATCATAGTACAATTTGCAAAATATAGAAATAAAGAAATAATCTTGAAAACTAACCTTACCAACATCCTAACCAACAGGGAAAGATAAATCAGGTTATCAGTAGATCTCTCACAAAAACCTGGCAGGCCAGATGAGAATGGCAGGATATATTCAACATGCTGAAGGGGAAAATATGCAGCCAAGAATACGTTACTGTATTGTGAACAGAAGAAGAGACAACGAGCTTCCCAGACAAACAAAAACTAAAGGAGTTTGTGGCCACTAAACTAGCCCTATAAGAAATATTAAAGGGGTCCCTTTAAGTGGGAAAGAAACACCAAAACCAACAAAAAACTAGAAAGGAACAGAGAAAATCTCCCAAAACAGTGACTTTACAGGTAACACAATGGCACTAAATTATCATCTACCAATAATTACTATGAATGTAAATGGACTAAATGCTCTAATCAAAAGATATAGGGTATCAGAATGGATTTAAAAAAATAAGACCCATCTATATGCAACTTAAAAGAGACTCATTTTAGACCTAAAGACATCTGCAGATTGAAAGTGAGGGGATGAAGAACCATCTATCATGCTAGTGGAAGTCAAAAGAAATCCAGAGTAGCTCCACTTATATCAGACAAACTAAATTTTAAACCAAAGATTGTAACAAGAGATGAAGGGTTTATATCGTAATTAAGAGGTCTATCCACCAAGAAGATCTAACAGTTGTAAACACTTATGCCCCCAACTTGAGGGACATACATATATAAATCAACTAATAACCAATATAAAGAAACTCATTGAATACAATAATAGTAGGGGACTTTAACACCCCACAATCAACAAGAAAACAATGACTTTGAATGATACACTGGACTGAAAGGACTTAACAGACATGTTCAGAACACATTATTTTACAGTGAACATGGAACATTCTCTAGAATAGACTAAATACTGGATCACAAATCAGCCCTCAACCAGTACCAAAAATTGGGACCATATTAAGCATATTTTCAGACGACAACACTGAAACTTGAAATCAACCACAAGAAAAAATTAGGAAAGACCACAAATACATGGAGGTTAAAGAACATCCTACTAAAGAACTCCTAGCCAGACTTATCAAAAATAAAAGAGAAAGGACCCACATAAATAAAATCACAAATGAAAAGAGAGATTACAACCAACACCACATAAATACATATAATTATAAGAGAATAGTATGAAAAATTATATGCCAACAAACTGGGCAATATGGAAGAAATTTACAAATTCCTAGACACATACTAACTACCAAAACTGAAGATGGAAGAAACAGAAAATATGAACAGACTCATAACCAGCAAAGAAATTAAATCAGTAATCAAAACTCTCCCAATAAACAAAAGTCCAGGCTTTCTAGGAGAATTCTACCAGACATTTAAAGGAGAGTTACTACCTCTTCTTCTCAAACAGTTCCAAAAGAGGAAATGGAAGGAAAAGTTCCAAACTCCTTCTATGAGGCCAGCATTTCCTTGATTCCAAAACCAAAGACCCCACTAAAAAGAAGAATTATAGGCCAATATCCCTGATGAACATGGATGCAAAAATTCTGAACAAGATATTGGCAAATCAAACCCAAAGTACATTAAAAGAATTATTCACCATGATCAAGTGGGATTTATTCCTGGGCTGCATGGTGGTTTAATATTTGCAAATCAATCAATATGATACATCACATTAATAAAATAAAAGCTAACAAAGGATATAGGAGTGCTGATTTGAAGGGGCACAGGCACCCCAATGTTTATAGCAGCACTATCGACAATAGCCAAAGTATGAAAAGAGCCCAATTGACCATCAACTGATGAATGGATAAAGAAGATGTAGTGTGTGTGTACCCATGTATGCATGTATGTATGTATGTACATTGTATAAATATACATACACACAATAGAATATTAGTTGGTAATCAAAAAGATTACCATTTGCCATGTTGCCATTTGCAACAACGTGGATGGAACTAGAATGTATAATGCTAAAGGAAATAAGTCAGTCAGAGAAAGCAAGTATTTTAGGATTTCACTCATATGTAGAATTTAACAAACAAAACAGATGAACAGAGGCGAAGGGAAACAAAAATAAGATTAAAAAAATAGAGAGGGACAATGTCACTCATCATCAAGGAAATACAAATCAAAGCCACATTGAGATACCACCTCACACCAGTCAGAGTGGATAAAATTAACAACTTAGGAAACAACAGATGCTGGTGAGGATGTGGAGAAATGGGAACCCTGTTGCACTGTTGGTGGGAATGGAAACTGGTGCAGCCACTCTGGAGAACAGTAAGAAGTTCATCAAAAAATTAAAAATAGAACTACCATACGACCCAGCAATAGCACTACTAGGAATTTACCCAAACAATACAGGAGTGCTGATTCATAGGGGCACATGTACCCCAATGTTTATAGTGCTTTTTATATAAAATGGAATACTACTTGGCAATGAGAAAAAAAATGAAATCATGCCATTTGCAGCAATGTGGATAGAATTGGAAGGTATTAAGCTGAGTGAAATAAGTGAGTCCAAGAAAGACAGATATATTTCCACTCATATGTGGACCTTGAGAAACTTTACAGAAGACCATGGGGGAAGGGAAGGGGGAAAAAAAAGTTACAGAGAGCGAGGGAGGCAAACCATAAGAGACTATTAAATACAGAGAACAATCTGAGGGTTGATGGGGGGTGGGGGAGAGAGGAAAATGGGTGATGGACATTGAAGAGGGCAATTGTTGGGATGAGCACTGGGTGTTGTATGTAAGCGATGAACCACAGGAATCTACCCCAAAAACCAAGAGCACACTTTACACACTGTATGTTAGCCAATTTGAAAATAAATTATATTAAAATAACAATAATAACAAAATAAAATAAAATAAAATAAAATAAACAGAGAGGGAGACAAACCATAAAAGACTCTTAAATACAGAGAACAAACTGAGGGTTGCTGGTAGGGTATTGGGTGGGGGATGGGCTAAATGAGTGATAGGCATTAAGGAGGACACTTCTTGGGATGAGCACTGGGTGTTATATATAAGTGATGAATCACTAAATTCTATTCCTGAAATCATTATTACACTTGGTAACTAACTTAGATTTAAGTAAAAAATAATAATCAAAAGAATAGATAAATAACCAAAAGGAAAAGAACCATATGATTATCTCAAAAGATGCAGAAAAAGTATTTGACAAAATACAGCATCCATTCTTGATAAAAACCCTCAACAAAGTAGGGACAAATGGAGAATACCTCAACATCATAAAGGCTATATACAAAAGACTCACAGCTAATATCGTCCTCAATGGGGACAAACTGAAAGGTTTCTCCTCTATGGTCATGAACAAGACAGGGATGTCCACTCTCACCATTGTTATTTAACATAGTACTGGAAGTCCTAGCCTCAGCTCTCAGACAACAGAAAGAAATAAAGGCATCCAAATGGACAAGGAAAAAGTCAAACTTTCACTATTTGCAGACAGTGATATACTACATAGAAAACTCAAAAGACTCCATCAAAAAATTACTAGAACTGATACACAAATTCAGCAAAATTACAACATATAAAATCAACGTACAGAAATCTGTTGCATTTCTATAAACCAATAATGAATCAGCAAAAAGAGAAATCAAGGAATAAATTCCATTTACAGTTGCACCAAAAACCATAAGATACACAGGAATAAACCTAACCAAAGAGACAAAACATCTATACTTTGAGAACTATAGAACACTAATAAAAGACACAAAGAAATGGAAACAAAAAATTCCATGCTCATGGATTGGAAGAACAAATATTGTTAAAATATCTATACTACCCAAAGCAATCTACACATTTAATGTCATCCATATCAAAATATCACCAGCATTTTTCACAGAGCTAGAACAAACAATCATAAAAATTCATATGAAACGTCAAAAGACCTCAAATAGTCAAAGCAGTCCTGAAAAAAGAAAAGCAAAACTGGAGGGATCAGGATTCCACACTTCAAGCTATATTACAAAGCTGTAATCATCAAGACAGTATGGTACTGGCACAAAAACAGACACACAGTTCTGTGGGACAGAAAACAGAACCCAGAAATGGACCTACAACTATATAGTCAACCAATCTTCAACAAAGCAGGAAAAAGTATCCAATTGAAAAAAGAAAGTCTCTTTAACAAATGGTGTTAGGAAAACTAGACAGCAACAAGCAAAAGAATGAAACTAGACCACTTTCTTACACCATACATGAAAATAAATTAAAAATGGATGAAAGACATAAATGTGAGACAGGAAACCATCAAAATCCTAGAGGAGAAGACAGGAAAAAATCCCTTTGACCTTGACTATAGCAACTTCTTACTAGACATGTCTCCAGAGGCAAGGGAAATAAAAGCAAAAAGGAATTATTGGGACTTCATCAAGATAAAGAGCTTTTGCATAACAAAGGAAACAATCAACAAAACTAAAAGACAATCTATGGAATAGGAGACGATATTTACAAATGACATATCAGATAAAGAGTTAGTATCTAAAATCTATAAAGAACCTATCAGACTCAACACCCAAAAAATAAATAATCCGGTTAGGAATTGGGTAGGAGACATGAACAAGTATTTTCCAAAGAAGACTTCCAGACGGCTAACAGACACATGAAAAGTTGCTCAACATCACTCATCATCAGGAAAATACAAATCAAAACCACAATGAGATACCAATGAGATATATATTATATATACATACACCATGGCTTCCTTCCATGAGGTCTAGACTAGATCACAGAATGGACACAGGAAGGGATTGATGAATTGGAAAAGCAAATAAAAAAAGAGGAACTGGGGGAATTTAAATGTTTTCTTGGCATAAAGAAGATATTTTGTATGAGTATGGAAGTAAGAAATCAGGAAGGACATGAAAGTATGGTTGAGGTATAAATACTGACATTTAAGACATCAGAGATTGGGTTCCTGGGGTATCAATCTTCCAGCCTTGGAAGTGGGTTGAATCTAGCACATTATTAATTAGAATATGCTATATGCCATCATTTTATAAGGTACTAAGAAAGAAAAAAAATGAAGATTATTAAGGTATAATACATTCTTACCACAACTTTTTATAAAAAAAAAAACCTTTAAAATTTTAGATGCAGATTTTTTCACATATCTCTCCTATACATTTATTTAAAAGGAAAAATATATACTTATAATAAATTGTTTAAGGCATTCCCCAAATTTTTTCACACTGGATGTAGCTCTGTTCAAATTACTTTTTGACTCATTGATGGTCATGTTTTTCTGCACATTACTGTCCTTTGTGTCATTAAGAGCAGCATTTGTCTCTCAGGCTTTCTTTCATGCCCTTTACCATGCAAACTACCAATGTTAATACTAGCACTTTTTTTTCTTTTTTAACTTACCAGAAAGGGTAATCAGAAAGTTCCCAGACAGGAGCACCTGGGTGGCTCAGTCAACTGAGTGTCGGACTTAGGCTCAGGTCATGATCTCACATTTTGTGAGTTCAAGCCCCACTGCTGCTTTCAGTATGGAGCCTATTTTGGATTTTCTGTCCCGCCCCCACCCCCCCTGCTCCTTCCCCACTTGCACTCCCTCTCTCAAAAATAAATAAACCTTAAAAAAAAAAAAAAGTTCCCAGACAAGAGCCAGGATTCACACTCCTTCCTCAAATTGTCTTTAAATGGTCTGTGGCTGGAAATGTTGAAGGCTTACAGATGTCCCATCATGCCCTGAAAAATAATAACCAAGTCCCTAAACTTTATGTGAGTTTGTTCTTTAATTATTTGAACATATATCCAAATTACATTAAGAATTAACATTTTTGGTGATTTATGCACAGCTACAAGCAGTCAATATCAGATTACATTAAGCCAATCTTCTATCAATTCAACCATCATCCATCCATATTCTTAAATCTTTGAGGAATATCTTATTCTTAGATATTGTTTCGTGGACTAAATTAAATATGGCTAACAACTTCTGGCCTCTGAAATTTTACATATTATTACAGTAATATGATGCTTTTCCCTACCCATGATCAAGTTCTTTATCTCTCTCATACCTCTAACATAAAAATTTCTAAACATGCAAAAATTATTGAGACTTCATTTTCCATTTGATTTAATTTATACTTTTTTCCTCAGTTGAATCGCATGTTGCTGAAAATTAATCTGCTTCCATTCAAAGTTAGAAAAATTTTCTCACAAATTGATGTTTAGTGATGCAGTGCCTTAAGCATCATCATCTTCAACACATAGCCTCCTGTGGCTTTAAAAGTTCTTTTCATGTATTCTGAGAACTTTGACAATTTTTCCATCTTTATTTGCATATCTAAGCATGGGACTGGCAATCCTTGTATATATATCTCAGCAATAAAATATAACAGTTTTTTTTTTACATTTATTTATTTTTGATAGAGAGAGACTGAGCACAAGTCGGGGAGGAGCAGAGAGAGAAGGAGACACAGAATCCAAAGCAGGCACCGGGCCCTGAGCTGTCAGCACAGAGCCCGACACGGGACTCGAACTCACCAGCCGTGAGATCATGACCTGAGCCAAAGTCAGACGCTTAACCGATTGAGCCACCCAGATGCCCCAAAATATAACAGTTTTATCTACTCATGGGAGTTTTCTTTCCTTAGGTCCTATCTTGGCTCTTGCTGTTCAAGTGAATATGGAATTGTTATCATGCCTCCAACTACAAATATCCCCTTAAGTAATATTAAATGTACATGCTGCTGCTCTGTTTCCATGTCTATTTGGGTTCATAATGTATCACTTTAATGCCAACTATCAGCATAACATTTATTAAGGTATTTAAAATGACACTCAAACCAACACTGTACATAACCCAATTGCAGCGACAATAATATGAATAGCTGTGGCCCAGTTTGTTCATGCAATGACAGGCAATGCCAACTGCATCACAATTCCTGCCTGGCCCACAACAAATGTAAAACTCCATCCATTTTAAGATTGATCCCAGTTTTTGAAATGCAAAAATGTACATTTGAGAGCCAATGAAGTATGGTGATAGGGGATTTTGGGTGTTAGTAAGTCTGGGTGTTAGTAAGTCTCCACAAGGATGTTGAAGTGGTCTCGGATAATGGTGAATCTTGAGATGGAAAGGCCACTTACACATTTAAGCACCCACTTCTCCATTTCCATTTGTCCTTTTCTGTAAACATAGGGGTAATTCAAATACTAATGCCATTTGTTGCATGATTCTTGTATGTCAGGCATTGTTCAAAGTGCCATATATGCATGAATTTCCACAGCTCATGTTTAATCTTTACAACAACCCAGTGAGGTTGGCACCATTATCATCCAAATTCTTCTGAGAAAACTGTGGAACAGAGAGGCTAAGTAACTTGCCTATGGTAGTAAGTGGCAGAATCTGGATTAAAATCCAGGTAGTCTGAATGTGAATCCATAGTTTGACCATTATGCTTCTCTATTCATACCTTCCCATGTTTCCCAGCAGGATCAATAGATCTGCCAAAAGAAGTGCCTTATGCCCCTCCAGACCCTTTATTATTGGCACCCATCTTCTATCCCATCCTCTGTCATGCCTACCTGTGGTCTCAGGTACAATGCAATGTAATGGCAAAAACAATAAAAGCTAACATTATAATAGTATGTACTTTACAATTTATAAAACATTTATATACATCATGTAACAACCCTCACAACAGTTCTGTCAGGAAGCTATGATTTCTCCAATCTTACTAAAGATATAGATGTTCTATTAAGGCTAAGAATAAGTACCTATAATGAGACAAAAAAATGCAGTGGATGAAATAGATAGACATTTGTCTCTCTCATACATTATAGTATGGAGATTTGGAGGTGCAAACTGGCAGGGCAGCTAGAGGTCATGAAGACATCTTGAGATTCAGGTCCTTCCATCTTATTCATCTGCTATCCCCTAGGGGTGTTGTCTTCATCTACACCATAGAAGCTGGGTCATCCTGCCCCACTAATACAAGGAGAAGGAGAAAGAATGCATGGTAGGCAATTTCCCCACACATCACCTCTCCTTACATTCCACTGGAGAGAACTTAGTCATGATACCATACCCAGCTATGAAGAAGGCTGAGAAATGTGGTCTCTAATTGGGCAACCATGTGCCCACAAAGAAAGAAGGAAAGATTTTAGAGTACAGCAGATGCTCAGAAAGACTATGTGAATTTCCTAAGGGCACTTAGCTAATGAGTCAGAACTCAAATCCAGCCTTCCAACTCCAGACCTAGGAGTTGATTTTCCTACACCAGAACACCTTCATGATGAAAACTTAAAAGACACCTTAAATAGCATCCCTACCCAATTTACAGAGACTAAAGTCAATCCTGTTTCAATTAAGGCAAGATGAGCAGCCTAGGAAACATGTCCACTCTAAATGGGCAACAAGAGTCCCTGAGGATCAGTTTTTCTCAGAGGTCCCAGCAGAGATGACAAGTAACACAGTCACATTACACTCTCAATGACTTATCCAGATCCTTTTCTTTTTTACACCATTTGGAATGCCAGCTTTTCCGTTATTTCTGTTTTCTCTGCACGTCTGTAGCTCTTGTTAAAATTTGCTAGTAGATGGGATTGAAAAGGAACAGCTTATCTGAGCAGCTGTTAGTCAGCGACAGGCGGCACCTGAAAGCAACATTATGACATTTTTGGAATGGGAGATTTGGAGGTGAAGAGAGACAGTGAAGATTTTGGAGCCCTTAGACTAGCACTAAATAAAAAAAGATTTGAGGTACACTAAGATATGTAAATATTTAATGATGGTTAACATATGGAAGCCAGTAATGTCTGGGTAGAATGCACTGAGATACATCCAGTGAGAACTTTACAGAGGAGAAAGATGATGTGTCATCATTAATGTGACCTTTCATCTTTTCTCTTAACTGGGTCCTGCCCCTCTTGGATCACTGAAGCTCATCTGCCCTGAGCTTGCTCTTACTCTCTCATTCTCTCCCTCTCTCTGGGCTTCAATCCCCTGGCTTCCAGGACTGACTGCAAATGACCCCTGCCATCACAGCATGACATTCCAAAGAAAAAATGTCACCTGTCCTGACATTGCATTTCACCCAATAACAGAGCAGTTTTGCATGTATATGGCATTTTACATGATACAAGGTTGGTGGTGTTCAGTGCAGCACTGGCCAGGTGTCTTGTGTAGACATAGCCCTCTCCCTTCCAGGGCTCACCTCCACTTCAGGGTCTCTTCAAGGTCAGGAATAAGAACTTAGTGACTAATGCCTCTCCACCCAGTCCACAGATGGAAAAAGAGGCCCAGAGTGGCAGAATAGCTAGACTTACCTCTTTAAGTGGACAGACTAGAGCAGCACCTCTCGAAGTCTGATGTGCACATGAAGTAGCTGAGATTCCAGATTCTTCACTAACAAGTTCCTAGTGTTTGCCACCCTAGTCCTTATTCTTTGTGCATCACTCCTCATTATACCTACTTCTCAGTCTGTTGAATGAACTCCGTATTTCATAGAGCTCTGCATTTCAATTCTATGACCAAATGTGATTTATAAATATGAGGTGACATGGGAAGTCATTCTAGAGTTAAGAATCTAGTCCTTACATTCTGATGTTAACACTCCAAAGCTTTCCATTCACTCCAGCTTTCCTCAACCATTAAGTGAGTTTTATGAAGATGTTTTCTTAGTCTAGACCTAACATACATTCTGAAAATCTGAAGTTAATTTCTTTTGCCTTCATTTTCCTTAGGAAATTCTTACACATATCAGTGAAAGTCTATTTTTAACTATTAGGGAGGGGAACAGAAGACAGTTCTTCTTCAGGATTAATATTCCATTTTATAGTTTTGAGTTTTTAAGCCACATTTAGTCATGTGGATAATTTGCCATAAGAACTTTATTTCCTCCAATTGCTACAGACATCTTAAAGCACACAAGTTCCTTATCTTCTATTCAGTGTGTTGTTGTCACTTTGATCCCCTAAAGTTCAAGGACATTTTTTCAATGTCCATTATGAGGCAGCTGGGAGATCCTAGTGGTTCTCAAGGAGCACCTTCTAATCACAGAGCCTGCAAGGTGACTGATTTCATAAAACAAATGTGCTGCTTATGACTGAATTGTAAGTCTGGCTTTTCAAAGCACCTACAGGTAATTCACAAACAGTCTCATTGAAAAGTGACATAAGAGACTATTAAAAACTGAGAACAAACTGAGGGTTGATGGGGGGTGGGAGGGTGGGGAGGGTGGGTGATGGGTATTGAGGAGGGCACCTTTTGGGATGAGCACTGGGTGTTGTATGGAAACCAATTTGACAATAAATTTCATATATTAAAAAAATAAAAAAAAATTAGATGAACAAAATAAAAACATTAGATATAAAAAAAAAGAAAGAAAAGTGACATATGTGTTAAGATAAATTGACCTGAAGATGAGACAGTATACCCTCTCCACTTCCCCTCTGTATCAAGAGGATATTAAAACAACAGTAACAGAAAGATATTTTCTCAACATCAGTTTAAGATAATTATTACTGACATTGTATCATATGTTAATTTTTGTTATCCAATGAGAATTAACTTTCTCACCCCTGGAAATATATTGTGTAATGCCCCTTGGTTTCTTTAAAATCAAAAGCTTTTTTCCAGGCAATTTCATCAGTATATTGTGTTTATTTACCCAATTTCTTCTCTGTTTCTATTTCTTAAAGTTTATTAAGTCACACCATCTATTATTAGAATATATTTTACTAACGTTCTAGCAGTGACGTGAACATTTCTTTATCCTTTAACATAATGATGTATGATTCAATGCAGGCCATACATATCTGAGCACCCACGTAAGCAAAAAAATAGTTTAGACACTGTGTAAACAAAGATCGTTAATGACAAATGACTCCAGAAAACAACAGCCAATCTTCTGCCTATTTCAGTCATCCGTTCATTCCTTAAAAATTTTTTGAATGTCTTTCATGTGACTGACACTGTGAAAGTCACTTGGGTATCAGAGATAAATGGGGCATGGTTTCTACTGTCAAGATGCTCAAGGCTTATTTTTTTAATTTTTTAAAATTTATGTATTTAAATTCAAGTTACTTAACACACAGGATAGTATGGGCTTCGGGAGTAGCATTCAGTGGCTCATCACTTACATATAACCCAATGCTCATCCCAACAAGTGCCTTCTTTAATGCCCATCATCCATTTAGCCCATATCCATACCCATCTCTCCTCCAGCAACCCTCAGTTTATTCTCTGTATTTAAGAGTCTCTTATGGTTTGTGTCCCTCTAAGAAACAAAACTGATGAACACAGAGGAAGGGAAGGAAAAATAAGATGCTCAAGGCCTATTAGAGAGTAAGACTATTAAAGACAATTGTCCTTCAGTGTAATAAGTGCTACTGCAGAAGAATTCAGTGTTCCTGTGGGATTACACTGAATGATCATCTAACTAACAAGGTCAAGGAAGTATTATACAGAAGACACTTGAGCTTGATTAGTAGGATTTAGCCATTCCTAGAGGGAGAGAAGAGGAAATGGGCATATCTGACTTGGGGGATAGCACCTGAAAAGGTCAAGAATTTATGGAGGCAATATACATGGACTTCAGGTGCATCTGAATGGTTGGGAATAGAAAGTGACCAAAAGCAAAAAGTGATGTGCCTAGAGAAACATTGGAAAGGGGACAGAGAAAACTCAGTTCCAGTCTTTCCAACTCCAAACACTGGTGCTTCTACCATACCAAGTTGTTCAGAGCACCTATATGAAAAGCCATACATGCCATACATTCTGTAGGAGGCTGGAGGAAGCGGAAGTCACGTTAGGTTGGCTCAATCATGGAAGGGTCTATAGAGTAAGAAGAAACTTCCCTGCATCTGATTCATGTTGAACAGTTGGAAAGTGTCATGGTGTGCATGTTCCTGTGTCTTTTTTATCCTTTTCCGACTGGATCATTTCCAATAGCATATAATGGGCTCAAGGGATTACCATCTTAAGAAAACCTTCCTTGGGGAACCTGGGTTGGTTAAGTGTCCGACTTCGGCTCAGGTCATGATCTTGCAGTTCGTGGGCTCAAGCCCCACATTACAATCTATGCTAACAGCTCAGAGCCTGGAGCCTGCTTTTTATTCTGTCTGTCTGTCTGTCTGTCTGTCTCTCTCTCTCTCTGTCTCTCTTTGTTCCTCCTCCATTCGTGCTGTCTCTCTCTGTCTCTCAAAAATAAATATTTTAAAATTTTTTTTCAAGAAAATCTTCCTTGACCCCACATCCCACACCCCCTTCCACTCTACCTTATTTCCCTGCTGTTCTTCCTGTGTGATTTTTTGCAGGGTCTTTTACACCAGACAGTCTCCATGTCCTTACCTCTAGTTCTATCCTCAATGATTCTAGTCTGGCTTCCCACCATCAACCTGAAGAAGCATCTCTTATCAAGGTCATTGATGGTGCCATGGTTATACCACTAGTCAATAACATTTGAAATAGTGACCACTCCTTCCTTCTTGACCAAATCTTCTCTCTTGCCTCCTTTGACATCCTTTCCTGGTTTTCCTTCTATTTCCCCTTCTACTCTGTCAAACACCTTCCCTATGCATCCTCTAAATGTTGAAGACCTTAAGGCTCAATCTTTGGCTCATTTCTCCATTCTCTACTCTCTCTTCCTAGATAATCTCAACAATCCTTCTGGAGTTAAACGTGTTATGCTATTGACTCTGAAACTTGTACCTCTAGCCTACACTTTACTGAAATTGGAGGCAAATGTCTAAATTCTTACTTGATGTCTTCACCTGGCTATCCCATAGGCAATTCAAATTAATATCTCCAAAACAGAATTCATCATCTCCCCACTTGTCCTCTACTTCTAGTCTTACCTATCCCTTTAGCTGTTCACCCAGGAAAATCATGGAGAGTAAGAAGGAACAAAGGAAGACAGGAAGCAACCAGTTTATAAAGGACCATGGAAATGATGGAAAAGATGAAATCTGGGATTAAAGATGGTATATTAGAGGGGCACCTGGCTGGCTCAATTGGTTAGGTGTCCAAGTTCAGCTCAGGTCATGACCTCACGGCTCCTGAGTTCAAGTCCTACTCTGGGCTCCATTCTGACAGTGCAGAGCCTGCTTGGAATTCTCTCTGTCCCTCTCTCTCTGCCCCTTCCCCTTTCATGTGTGAATGCTCTCTCTCTCAAAATAAAAAGGCTATTTTTAAAAAGATTATATGTTAGAGAGACTATCACCAGCTGCTTTAACAAATAAGTCGTAAAATTCTAGTGACTTAACACAAGAGAAGTTTATCGCATACTTATGGCACTGTCCAGGCGTTTGCCAAGTGTCTTCACGTGGTAATTCAGGACATAGTCACCTTCTGCCCGGTGGCTCCACCATCGCCTTGGACCTCAGAGTTCTTTGAATCTTGTCAGAGGTCCTGAGAAGAAAGGGCTGAGAATGCACAATCATTTCTTAAAACCCCAGCTCAGAAGAGAAGCATATAACTTCTGCTCATATTCTATCTGGAGAAAACTAATCACACAATCCTGCTTTGATTCAAGGAGACTGGGAAGAGTAGTCTCCAGCTGGACAGTTGCCCACTGTGGAAAGGGAAGTACACATGTGTGGTGGTTAGCTAGCTGTCTCTGCTACAGCCAGATAACCCACGGAACCCAGAACTGGGGCTTATCTGAGGAAAAGTAAAGATCTAAGGAGAAATTACAAATACAGTGAAAAATAGTTTTCATGTGAAGAAAGAAAAGAGTATTATGTGAGGATAGAGAAGAGAATTGAGATGTTACAATACTATAAAATTTTTACGAGGGGATTTCTTATACCTTCCCTTGTAAGTTAACCTGAAGCTCCTGCTCTCTGGACTCCTACAAGCTATATTTCTTTAGGATATGAAAAAGTACGATCTCTCCATGAGACTACCATGGAAGAAAAACTGAAAACTGGATTTCTACTAGCTCCTGCCAGTGTTTTTAAACGAATGAACACACAAATATGTTCTGACAGTTGCAAGAACAGGATAAATAATGAAGTAGATCCAGAAAAAGATATTGTCAGCTAATTGTTGTCTGCTACTTTCTTACATTCCCTTGGATGTCTGTTACAAATGAAGTTTTTAGTAAATGTAGTTTTCAAGGTAGCCTGACATCTTACCTAGGAATTTGGCAGCCCTGTGTAATGAGCTGCCAGAGAATGGGATGGCAGGTAATGAAGAATTGAGTGTTCTAAACTCCCTTCCTCCTCTTTGACTTCATGTTCTTATTATTAAGAAGTGGGTCATGAACAAGAAGAGAACTTTATTCAAGTGTCGTGACAGATCAGCTGCTAAAGTATATCCCTGGGTTGGAAGAGACAGAAAATCACAAAGTCCTGCAGGGCATGGGTCATAGAGGGAATATCAAGGTCACAGACAATAGCCAGATTGGCAGCCATAAGCCTTTCTCCTTCTGAGAAGTTTGGCTTTCCCACAGAATCAATGACCTGGGATACTGGCCACACCAGAATAGAGAACATAGACTGGAAAGAAATGGGTGGTGTCATGTCAGGTGGAGATCAGTAGAGTCCCAAACTATGAAATACAAGAGTCTAAATCCTCCTCAGGACAAATATTCAGGGGATAATATTCTAATATGATGTTCTGTAACTTGTTAGAAATGAAAAATAAACAGCTGGTGGCATTTTTCCATAAGTCAGGTGGCTATGGGACATGTTCTCACCCACTTAGTTGCCAAAAAGACTTCCAACTAGGTTGCCATGGAGACAACCTAGAAATCAAAGACATGACTTAAATTATTAAAATCTACTAATCCAAGAAGGAGAAACTCTGATTGAATAGGTTTTCACTGAGACTGGCAATACTTATCTCAGGGAAAATGAAGAATTAAAATCTTTTTCTACATTGTTTATGAGCTGTGACACCAGGTTTATATCACTGTATTCACTATTAGTTTAGACATAGAGATTTTTATAGCACAGTAAATTCTTCTTTCAGTTTATCAATGTATCTATGATTTATCATGTATATTAGTCTCACACATAACAAATGTGTTAATCAATGCCCCCCCAACAAATAATCTATGTTCTATCCCAGTTCAATGTCAGAAGATGGCATAAGAACAATTCATTGGTAGGAAAATCTGCCATTTGACTTGTGATGCTGGTGGCTTGTGAATTAAATACAGTCATGAACATAAAACAGCTTTTGCACAGAAGGCCACCCTGTTCAAAGTCTATCCCCCAGGAATCTAGAGAGCATCTAGATATAATTCTAGAATTCTAGGGCTTAGGTGTTCAGTGGCACTGAGATGAGTTAAAGGACAATGTCTACCACTAAACACCCTTGCTTAGGCCAAGTAGAAAACTTGATGTATTAGATAGATGGTACGAACTTGTATCTTCCCAAATCCCTCCTACTTAAAATTGCCTGCCTCACTAGTATAATAATCTCTGCCCTTCCTGACTACTCAACCACAAAACATGATCTTAGAGTCATTCTTTTGCTTTAGACAGCAAATGTACAGCCAGTGTCTCCAGAGGAATAAGGAAACTCAAAGAAACCACTTTGGTTGTTGACAGAGAAGACAGACAACCACCAAACAGGTATTGTGGACCAAAGCAAATCCTTGTAAGACTCATCAAACAATAATGGGTGAACAAGAGGTTCTCCTTTCAGAGAGGAAAGGAAGGCAGAAGTGGCATGAAATTTAAGGAATACTTACCTCCTAGGTCTTCTCTCTTAGAAACAAAATGGCACCTTATATGAAGTGGAAATTAACTAAATTTACTAAAAATGAAGGGATTCCATTCCTCTAGCATCCAATTCCTCTTCCTGACAGTACCTTCCTCTTTCTCCTATCCTTTCCCCCATATCCTCAACCTACAGTTGTTTCTAACCACCACTGCAACAAACTATAGAAAAGAAAAAGATAATAAATAATGGAAACTGCCAATATCCATTCATCCTTTCCTCCTCACTTAGAGAATCCCAATTTTGTTTTGGGAGGCAATATGACCACTGAGAAATATTCATCTCCTCAGACTCTATTCCACTGTGGAACACCATGGAACATAGTTCTGGCCAGTAAGATGTAAGCGGAGTAGGGAAGCTCTTGTTTTCCTGGTAATAGTATTTGTTGGCATAATCCTTCTCCTCCTGCCCTTTCTTTCCTCCTTTCTTCTAGAATGGAAATACGAAGCTGTATTGAGCAAAAGGTTAATAGAACTTTGTTATCATCTTATATCAGGAGTAGGAAAACCATGGCCCAGGGGTACTAGTGGGGGGCTAGAAGGTGCCTTGGTTTTTAAAGTTTCCCTTGAGGACCCAGCTTAGACTGCAGACTAATTGTTATGTAAAAACAATAAAGCTCTTTTGATGAAGACATTATGTCTGTTTTATGCTACTAAAAAGTAATGTTGTCCAATATGCCATGGCTGTTATTTGACAGTGTGAGAATTTCCATGAGCAGAGACACATTTAAATATCAGGGAATGATGGAAGAGATGCCCAAAGGTACATGTCTATACCAAATCAGGAGCTGTGGCTTAATGGCTTGGCAGGATTGTCAAGGATTTGGAAGGAACAAGGTTAGAAAATTGGTGGCTAGGAGGTCTAGGAAGGAGGTATGTAGACAGCTATTTTTGAATAGACACAGAATGTGAAAAATACTTTGTCCCATGTGAATGATCTCAGAGGATTTTAACATACAGGTGGCTAGGACAGCCAATCCATAAAGAGTCATCAGCCTCTTTCTCCAGCCACCCCTGCCATTGCCCAACAAGCTCATGAACAAAATGGCCATGGCAGCAAGGATGGAGGTTATGCATGGGCTCAAAACCACAGGCTTCCACTTGCCAAGGCCAACCTGGCTTCAGCTACTGCTGAGTGCCCAATCTGCAAACAGCCAGCAACTATATGAATGGATTCAGAAGCAGACCTTCCTACAGTCAAGCCTTGAGATGATTACAGCCCCAGCCAACAGCTTCACTGTAACTTCATGATAAACCCAGAGATAGAAACATCCAGCTGAGCTGCTTCCTACTTTCTAACACACAGAAACTCTGATATAATAAATGTTTATTATTTTAAGCTGCTAATCTTGAAGTAGTTTGTTACACAATAGTAGGTAACGTATATTTAGAGTGAAAAACACTGTGACCAGAGAGTCCCAGATAACCTAGATGTGATAGTGGTAAAGAACTCCAAGAGATATACTCAAGGCTTTTTTTAATTTTAGTTTTCTATCTTGGTACTTTTTTTTTTAATTCTTACATTATGTGACAAATAGAAGCATGCTTTATGGCTAAAGTAGCTGATTTCCAAAAAATGAAATTTCTTTTTTATTATTTCCTCAGAAGATTCTATCTGGATATTGACAGCTTGGAGAAAGTTCCCCTTAAGTGCCATCTCTTTCACCTGTCAGCTGTCATCCAAAGCACCATGATGATGATAGGAACTTATAAAAATAAAAGAGAGAGTGGATGATCAGAGTCATAGAAACAGCTGTGTGACATCTCTGACGCAGTAATAGCCAAGAAAAATGAAAATTTATAATGGCTATGAGAGTTAAAATTGAGAATTCATAAAACCATGACAAAACCAGAATGAATAGGAACATCTCAACTTCTAATTCTTTCTCACTCTGATTGATTTGCCCTTCCTGTAGAACAGAGTGCAGCCACCTCTGAGTGACCAATGGACTCTGACATGAAACCAAACCCGACTTCCACAGATCTTTTAATCAGGAATAATTTTTATTCATGTATCGGTCCCCAGCCAGCTGACACTCAAAGAGCAACCACAATCACTTTCAATGGATTTATTTCCAGGTATAAATCTATGTCTTTTTAATTGCATTTTTGTTGTTGTTGTTCAGAAAAAGATTAATTCCGTGACCTTGCAATATAATTTTCCTCTTTGATTTTCTAACAAAGAAAATAGGTCTTTGGAGAAATCATCACTATGTACAAGTTTCTTTCATCAGAAAGCTATTTATTCTCCTTTCTCTCCTATCTAGTAAAGATACGGATCTTGTACCTTAGCTCCAGAACTAGAGTCCTTATCTCAAGTCTTTAAGATTTAATCTATTTCATTTTCTACCTTAGGTCTGCAATTATTCACTACAAATCACTTGCAAATAACCTTTGGTTATTTTATCACTTCTGGATGTCAAGAGATCACTGCAATTTTTACCTCAATATTATCCTATAGGAATTAAATTTTAAAACAATGTATGATCTTCACTGTGGCAGTTGTCACATCTCCTAAAAGAATGTGTTAAACTACCCATTGGCATGGTTTTCAGATCTAGGGACACCAGTTGCTCGTGAGCTAAAATCTCACGAGCCAAGTAATGAAACAATCATCCTTACCCATTTCCCTAGTTAGTATTTTCCATATTCAATGGAAATTCTGACCTCTTCTTTCTGTCTTCCTCTAAGCAAATGATTAAAGACAAAACACTGACCTTGGGTCTCCAAGTCCCAGACTCTCCAAACTTCACCTAATGTCACCTGACCTTTTTCTATTTAAGATTGGTTGTAAGGCCCTACAATTACACAACCAGCAAAGGCAGACACAGCATTAATAATTAAGATAGGAAACCAAGCTAACAACATTGCTTCAAAGTTTGGGAAAATGTCTGAGATAGGAATCACAGGAGAGGGAAAGCACTCAAGAAATGTAATTTCTTACCATTTTATTTAGCTTATGCATATAAATACATGGTATATTCATTCCGAGTTTGTAGTAACAAATTACTCCAATGTTGGTGACATCAAACAACAGAAATTTATTCTTTCACATATGGAGGCCAGAGGTCTGACATCAAGTTGTCTTGGAAGTTGGTACAGGAGCATCTTTCCCTGCCTCTTCCTGCTTTTGATGGTTCAAGGCATTCCTTGGCCATCATTCCAATACCTGCCTCTGTGGCCCCACTGTCTCCTTCACTTTTCTGTGTCTTCTCTTCTATCTGTCTCAAATAACCCTCTTTGTCTTGCAATTGGATTTAGGGCCCATCTGGGTAATCTAGGATAATGATCTCCTAATATCAAGATCTTTAATTACATCTGCAAAGGCCCTTTTCTCAACTAAAGTAACATTTACAGGTTCCAGGAATTTGACATGATCATTTTTCAGATGCTCATACATGAGTATATGGATAAAGGTAGGGACATACACTCAGGGGAACCTATTTCTGTGCTGGTTGAAGAATGAGATATTGGATCAGTTGAGTACAACCACAGCAGGTTAGCATTTTTTGGTGTCTGCTTTGTGCTTGTCATGTGTGATTCTGTGAAAATACAGAAATTTTAAAACTTGGTTCAATTTTCAAACTGTTAGAATAGAATAAAATACACTTGATGCTAGAAACCTGCTAATGCACAGAAAAGAAAGAGCATGTGGGCACATGAGTTAGAAAGAACAGAGTTTAAATCCTGGCTGTGCTGAACTCCAGTTGTATGATTATGGGTGAGTTAATTTGTTCATTATTTTTTTAAAAAATAAATAAATATTGTGGTTATAAGAGTAGTTTGGAGAGATGTATGGAGAGGGAAACTAACCACTGAAGTAGAGCCTTGCCATGGTCCATGGGAGAAAGGGGATTTAACGCCTACTCATTAGCACTCTTAGGTATGTTATACTTTCGACTTTATTACCACCTCACAATAATGCTAAGTCATAGCTGTGTAATCCGCAATATATAGGTGAGCAGAGAGGGTGAATAACTTGCCCAAAGTCTCACAGCTGTTGACCAATACAGCTGGAGTCCAAATGCAGATCTTTCTGACCACAAAGTCCATTGAAATGAGAAAAATGATTAGGATGTGTTGACTAACCTTATCGTGCTAATCATTTTTGTAATATCTAATCATTAAAATGTGCACCTTAAACTTACACAATGTTTAATATCAATTATATCTCAACAAAACGGGGGAGGGAGAGAAATTGTAAAAGCGCTCTTTTGTGCATTCAATGGGAGTTGCATGCCCAGGTTATGGATAGAACATAATTCTTACTTGGATCAGGGAAGAGAGTAAAGAAAGGCACAAGGGCATTTAAAGCAGTGCAAAGACTTGAAAATCTAAATCAGTATCTAAACCTGGTTGGTGTCTACAATAAAGGATTAAATATGAGAGCTTGTGAAAAATAGGAAAAATAAATGGTAAGGCTTATAGATTGAAGCTCACTGTCTAAAATATCCTTTCTGGTATTTATTCAGATGTCACCTGTGACATGTTGGCCATGTTCAATGCATAGTGAGAGGTCCTGAGATGTGTAAGAGAATAGGTAAGTCACAGCTTTTGCCCTCAAGAAGCAACCAAAAATATACTAGGTCAGTCATCTGGAGGTTTGGCCATGCGGCAAGAGGAATCCAGGCTAGCATCAAATTAGGAACTTCCCAGTTATCTCCTATCTCAAGTCTGAATATCTAGAATAGAGGGGTCCTAAATGTAGCCACAGATTTTGTATATTGTTCCCATTCCATAGGATCTTCCCACCTCAACCACAACCTGCTGCCCAGGCTTTCTGCTAACTCTACCTCCACCCCACCTCCAGCCACCTACCACATTCTGAAGGGAGGAACTGGAACAGTCGTCCTGAATTCTAACCACTGAGCTAGGCGACCTCACATACTTGCCTAGTTCTTACCAGTCCCCTTGGGAGTTGTAACCAGTTACTGGTTCTTCTCACATGAAGGCCAGACCCAAATATCAGTCAAGATGCCGGTGCCTTTGCCCTTTTGTGATTCAGGCCAGTTCTCTGGGTAGTAACACCAGCCTGGATTTGATTGAAGGTTTTTCACATTTGTTCAGACTTCGCTGCAAGGGACAGGGTACCTGCCACTTCTGTCCTGATAACTTTTTCTATTCCCATCCATCTGGCCCTCTCACAGCATATGCCTAGCAGCACTGAATGGAGGTGTTTGTCAAGTGACTGAGATGCACAGGGAGCTGTATAACAAATGAAGTAAATTAACAAGGAGCTACCCAAAGGACGAATGAAATGAGCAGGGTAGTGTATAACAAACGAGTGAAAAGACCAGGGAAGGGAAAGTTTGGAGGTCTCAGTGAGGGTGGAGAGCTAACACAGGCAGAGGCAGGTACATGGGCTGTGGCAGAATAACAGAATCACTGAATTTAGAGGGTTCTATTTCCTTACATGTCTGTCTTCACATTAGTGAGTCAACTTCTTTCATGTATTTGAAGAAATTTTTTTGTCATATTATTCTCAGGTCACCTAAAATAGAGGTGGGGTCAGCACTCAAAAAAACAAAGTACTCCTGTGATTTAAAAACAAGCTATTTCCCAGGAAGAGATGGATGGGTTAAACTGTTCTACACATGTTCTGCTCAACCATATCAATGTCTTGGGTGGGTTGTTTTCCTAACAATTGTAGAGAAAGTGACCCCAAGATTCCCAGAATCAATCATGGCTAATCTCAATAGTGTGTTATTCCAGGAAATGCTCTGATCTAACAAAGGTTTCTTTCAAATGACGCCTCGATTGCCTAAAATTTATACCTACCCAGTGCCCTGGTACCTTCTGTGATTCTGAGTCAGTGATAATTTTCTTGAGTTTTCTAAGCTTTATTATTAACAGAGCCAAATCCAAAGAGGAGGCAAAACAGGTTAAGGGGACATCTCTCCTCTCATAATTCACAGAGTGTCAGTATAAATCACCCAGACGATGACAGATAATTACAAAACAGTATTTATAGCTAACGCCTAAGTATTCAATCCAGTTTATGGATTAGACTCTCCTGCCCCATTACTTTACCTATTTTCTTTCCATCTCAGTGCTTCCCATCATCACCAAATATTAGATTAGCAAGAAACAAAAATAAAACTCAAACTAGTCTGTGAAGAACCTAGGGTCTCAAAGATGGTTGGTAAGGATAAGGATTAAAGCAATTGACATTTTGGATTAGCATAAATTTCTACCATCCATGCTTTCCCTGTGTTCACCTGTGTTTACTAGCATAGTAATCCTTTCAGATTCTCCACAAAGTAAATACTTATACCTGAGGCTCTTCTCCGCATCTAGGGTGAGGCCATGGTGAAATGACATGACTTGGTATGAAAAAAGACAGTTGTGCTAATTTCACATGAAAGTCAGAGGAACAAGAATGGATCTGTGCCTTGCAACTCCCACAGCCCACAGACCGCATAAAAACCACACCCAAAATGTACACCCATCCCAATGCTGAAATGCCCTGAAAGCTTCAATCAAGAGACCTTTCCTGGAACAGATCTAGGAAAGGTTACCCATGGTGGGCCTACATTCTCCCTCTTTCTTAGGAAGGACAGCACATTTATTCCACACAAATTTAAGAGATTTCATTTTTCCTGTTTCTTTCTTTGGCATTTTCCAGGCAAGTAGATCTGAGGGTGAACTTTAAAGTGTGATTCGATTACAGGATTTTTATACTGGTTGTGAGGCATTGCTTCCCTCAGTTACCCTCTGTCCTCTTGAGTCTGCAGAGTGGTGATTTGGACCTGACTCACTTGCTCTGCAGGGAGGATAAAAATGATGGTCATAGTAATGCCTTTTGGCATTTACCAAGAATTTGCCTTCCACAAGGCACTGTACCACGTTCTCTGTGGTTTATTTTATGAGCTGATTACTATAAGGCACAACCAGGAAACGGCTCTATTTTTCTCCTATTACTGGCATGCTACATCAAAGCTTACTGTGCCCCCCAGACAACATCTCAGGCAGTTCCCACCACTTTAATGCAATTTGAGACTCACTCCCAGGTATTAAAAAATTCAGTAGTATCATATAAAAACAGCAATATCATATCTTATTTACAATTTCTTCCTTGCTTCCTAATTCAGTTCTGGCCCATGGGCCAAACACATGCCATAGGTACATGATCTAGTCTCTCACACCGTTTCTACCTTTCACTTTCCATCTTTGCCCTCTTCCATACTCAGGAAGGCAGGGAGGTGGGGACAATGAAGGGGAGCAAACTACAGAAAACCCCCCTGAGATCACTGTAGCCAGACGTCAAGCCTTCAAGTTATATAGGGGCCCGTCCTTCAGAGCCTCCCTGACAGACGTGTTGAATTTGGCACTGACCGGTTCTCTGACCTGGGCCCTGGGCTCTCTGGACAGCCTCTTCCAGTCCCCCCCCCCCCCCAAGTCTCCTATTCTCAGCAGTCCAACCTTGGCCTCTAATTGCTGCTGTCTCCCTCCCCCTTGCAGGTGCCCTTTTGGGGGAAGATCCCTTCAAGATGGCTGGTAGCCTGTTTACCTCTACTGGTGATGGTGATGGGAACTCAAACGTCATTATAGATTGGCCCAGATGCAGTGCTCCCCTGCCCCCCTTCTCTACCTCTGAGGGCTGTTCCAGACAGCCTACCCACTTCATAACTCTCTATGAAGGAGGCAGGCATCAATCTTACTCTCCAATCCCAGGGACACGTGAAGTTTCCCACACCTCTCTCTCTCTCTCTATGCCCCATCCCAAAAGTAAACTACCCACCAGGCCTCTGCCAGGATTAAGAGACCAGCACTCCCTTCTGTAAGACTGCTAGTCTCTACAGTGGTCCTCTTGGAAAGGAGTTGCGGGGCGGGGGGGGGGGGGGGGGGGGTGCAGTGTTTGGAACAACCCGGAATAAAAGCCAAAGAGTTTTCCATTAATATGGATTTCTTTCAATAAAATCCTTTCAAATGTCTTTTCTTTTTTTATAAGCAAAAACAGATGAAACAGATTGTTACTTGCTGATCATATTCATCATCTCTTAGTAAGACTGCCCTAGATGTGTCTCTCCCTTGTCTTTAGAATGTAAAACTTCACATTCCATATCATGTTCTATTATACATATCCAACACAGGTGCCCACTTCCCTTTATTGCTCATATTCCAGGTCTCATTAACACATGGAGACAAGCATACAGCTTTACATAGCTCTAAGTGGTCACTCAGGAGCAGTCTTTAGCATCAAGGATTCATACCCCATCCCTCCCAGCTTCCCCTGGGCAATTACTCACAGTCCTGATGTCCACACATGGAAATCCCAACTCTATCTACCCATAGGA
Source organism: Panthera pardus (assembly GCF_024362965.1). Lineage (NCBI taxonomy): Eukaryota > Metazoa > Chordata > Mammalia > Carnivora > Felidae > Panthera > Panthera pardus. Next base: position 67,845,621 of record NW_026526654.1, read on the forward strand.
TGAAGCTTCCTCTTTAAGATACAAAGGAGATGGGGCACAAGATTCCCTTTTCTCTTTACCACCCTGTCTTTCATATCCCCAGAAAGCCATAACAGGCTGTACATACATGAATTTCTTCACTAAACCAATTTTTAAAGGGAATTATAACTTGGGAGAAGGAGAGATTAATTGTAACTATTCCCAGAGTCTAGAGGAAAAGTCCCCAAGAAAATCAGCCCTTCACAAGAAGATCATTCATAGATGCTCCCCCCAGATTCTAACCTGGTTGCCCTACCTGGAGGGTCCTGATTTCCTCTCTCTGTAATCACTTATTTTTATAAGTTTCCATCCATAAATTCCATTCACCTCTCAATAAAACTACCCCTATCCACAGAGAGGAATATAACTTCCTGGATCTTACCTAATAAAAATATGTGTTTTTAAAGTGTTTATGTGTTTCATAAGTTTTATTACAAAATATTTCAAGCAATGATAACACTATAAAGTACCCTATTCCAAGTATCCATGCATCCTCTACTCAGCTTTATCAAATATTAACATTTTGCTATATTTGCTTCAGATTCTTTTTCTTAAAAATAAACATTTTACAAGTGTGGCTGAATCTCTACCACTCCACCACCCCAAATCCTGCACCCATTCCGTATTCTATCCCCAACCCCACTGTGACAAGATGCTCTACAGGATATTATGTTCTGTCTCATATTTTTCCTTAGGCTTCAATCGATCAGGCTATACTATCCTATGGTTTGCTTTCCATGATATCAGCAGGATTTCCATGCTTCTCAAAACAATCTGGAGAGGATGGAATCCCCTCAAGATGCCACTGTATAAAGTGGACACAGCGTCTTTCAGGCTGGGTTTCCCTTGTGATTTCCCATTCATTTATTCATTTATCAATAAGTGTATGTGCCAGGCACAGTTCTATAGTCTGGGAACACAATAATGAACAAGACTGGCAAAACCACCACACCTAAAGAACTTGCATTCCTATGCAGGAAGAGAGACAATAAAAACGTAAACCAAGGATCACGGGGCACCTGGGTAGCTCAGTAGGTTGAGCATTTGACTCTTGATTTCCACTCAGGTCATGATCTCACAGCTCACGGGAAAGAGCCCCACAGTGGGCTCTGTGCTGACAGCACAGAGCCTGCTTGGGATTCTCTCTTTCTCTGTCTCTCTCTGCCCTTCCCCCACTTTCTCTCCCTCCCTCAAATTAAATAAACATTTAAATATATATATGTATATAAATGATGGGTGCCTGGGTGGCTCAGTCAGTTGAGCATCCGACTCTTGATTTTGGCTCAGGTCATGATCTCAGGGTCGTGGGATTGAGTCCTACACTGGGCTCCAAACAGAGTGTGGAGTTTGCTTAGGATCCTCTCTCTCTCTCTCTCTCTCTCTCTCTCTCTGCCTCTCTCCCCTGCTTGTGTGCTCTCTCTATATATAAAATAAAATGAAGTATAATAAAAGTAAAATAAAAAATATTTAAAAATATAATAAAATATATATGGTATATATACATATACCAATAGATCAGATAACCATTACCAGATAATGGGTAAATGTTTAGTAGAAAAGGGGGAGAAAACCATGATTGTAGGATAGAGAGTTATGAGAAGTAAGAGGGGTCATTTAGCTAGGAGGGGTGGCCAGGTCCTCTCTCTTAGGAGATGACAATGGACCTGCCTAGGACTTAGATGATGAGGGAAAATCTGGAAGAGACATGTTCCAGGCAGAGAGGACCACGAATGTCAAGTCACAGATCCAGGATTGAATTGAGAGTTCATCAAATGGAAGGACAACCTATTTTGCCTGGTGTCTGGAGGGAGGAGAAGACAGGAGGCAGAGGAGCCCCCAGAGCCTGGGCGGCTTGTGAGATCAGGCACGTGCAGTCAGCGCAGGTGGGGTCAAGGCTGGGGTGATGGGAAGTAGCATCAAAACCTGGCTCAGAGTTGACATCTGCACTTGCTGCATCATAATTAGCAATATAGCCCCTCTGACCTTTGGACCCTGTAAGACACTGGTGGGCAGAATAGAGTCTGGCTCTTTTCCTGCTTGCCCCAGACCCTACAGAATCAAGAAGTGGGCCTTAATGTACCTTAATGGTACCTTTCAATAGTTTTCTCAAGAGGCTCCAATAAATGGCTCATTCTAAGAGCCCTATTATGTTCTTCCCAGAAGTCTTGACTCTAATTAGTCTGGGAGAAGAGGAACAGGATGGCCTGTCTTCTCAATATATAAGCATTCCTGCATCTAATCCCCCAGCAACCCAGTGACGAGGGTATCACAACCCCGTTTTTCAGGCAAGCCATCTGAAGTTCAGAGAGTTTCATCAGCTCCTCAGAGGGGCACACAGCCACACCCAAAATCAAACACACTACTATTTCAGTGAAACATGAATATATACACTAGGTAAGATAAAGATCATAGATACCAACATGTCAGTTCTGGTCAAGTTTTACTACCAAATAATTACTTTTTAAAAAATCTCTTTGTTTCAATGCTTTTGGATGCAAGGGATTATGAACCTATGCTTGGGTGACCCTAATGTGCTCATCGGTTAAGTGGGAAACAAAACTATCCTGACCGGGTCACAGATTTCCTGGGAAAAACAAAGGTAACAAGAGCCATCACTGAATACTTCCTATATAGTAAGCACTGTTCTAAGTCCGTCTAAACTCTCACAACCCTAGCAAGCAGGTAGATACTTTTACTATTCCCTTCCAGCAAAGGAAATGAAGCACAAAAAAAGGTTAAGTAACCTGCAGAGCCAAGATTTGAAAGCAGACAGTCAGTCACCAGAGACTGGAGTGCATAAGCCACTGCCCTGCACCACCTCGTGGAAATGTGGACTCTGAAAAGAAGCCTAGACTTAGAAGCAACACGATGCAAGGCAGTGAGTGAAAAAGGAATTGCACCTGTCACTCCACAAAAAAGATGTTCCCGCTGCAACCCACAAGCAGGGCGTGAAGGCTCCCAGTGGAATGAGGGACCGACAGCCTATCAGCCAGAGGTCAGACCACATCTGTGACACAGCGAACTTTCAAATGGCCAGATCTCTGGCCACCAAGCCCATGTGTGACCTCCTGGCACGAGCTACTTCAGAAAGACCCATGATGTCTCGTCTGGTGAGAAAGGGAAAGGGCTCTGTGACACAGGAATACAAAAAAGTGGCATTCATTCACAGGCTGAACTACTGTTAGAATCACATCCATAGCAGGGAGATATTGCCACAAAAGTACAGAAATTGACATTTGCTCATGACCATGTCCAGCTTTCTCCCTGTTGAAAAAATAAGTACAGGAGAAGACAGAGGCCTCTGGGGAGATAAAATGTCTCCCTTCCTGCTTATTTCACTTTTAGGTTTCTTGCTATAGGAATAGGGAGTGAGGGTTGCCACAGAAAGAGAGTCCTTGTCCTTCCAAACAAGCAGAAATCATGCTTTGCCTGGAAATTTATGAAGAAACACTTGCTTAGAATCTAGTCCTTATTCATGAGTTTTCATCATTACACACATAAAATATAATCACCATTTGTTGAACCCTGGCTAAGCTCTTTGCAGGCATTATGGTGGAGAGTCTCAGACTGTTGAAAGGTGGGCATTATTAACACCATTTTATAGAAAATAAACCAAGCTGTCCTTCAGTTGTGGGCAAGATGCTCAGTCTGCTGCTTTGCACGATTACCTCGCATTTCATGCGATGACACCAAAACCCTAAGGCACCTTTATCCCCGTGTGACAGGCATGCAGGCCAAGGCTCAGATATGGAAAGTAGCCATTTGTGATGTGCAAGACTTTGGAGACACGTAACCTGGTTTGAACGTACTGGCTAAATGGACACCTAAGTTCCTGAAATCTCCCCAAGCCTTATTTTTCTCCTCCATAAAATGGGCCAGGGCAGTTCCTAGGAGTGGAACATCTCAGACATCCACGATCACACAAGTGGCCTACATCTTAGTAAAATGCAGGCTCTGATTCAGGGGATCTGTAGCAGGTTCTAAAAGCTGAATTTCTCACAGGTTCCTAGTAATGCCCATGCAACTGATCTGCGGACCACATTTTGAGGAGAAAAGCTATATAGAGTTTTTAAGACTTAAATGACATTTGATGCACATAAAGTTCTCAGCACAGGGGCACTTGGGTGACACAGTTGGTTAAGCGACCAACTCTTGATTTCAGCTCAGATCATGATCTCATGGTTCATGAGTTCAAGCCCTGCATCAGGTCCTGCACTGCCAGTGTGGAGCCTGCTAAGGATTCTCTGTCTCCCTCTCTCTGCCCCTCCTGTGTGCTCACTGTCTCCCCCCCCCTTTCTTTCTCTCTCTCTCTCTCTCTCTCTCTCTCTCTCTCTCAAAAATAAATAGAAACTTTTAAAAATTAAAAAAAAAAAGTTTCAGTGCAGTGCCTGGCACATAGTAAGCATTCAATAATTATTAGCTGATATTATTATTATTATCAGCTCTAAATTATTGGGTGGCTCAAAGCTAATGATTGGATATTCTATAAAGTCTTCTTTATAATGTTCTGGAAAGTTCTTGAAAGAACATGGTAACAGGTAGAGCAGTGTGGTGTAATGAAAAAGCATTGGAGTTAAGATAAAAAGATCTGGATTTGAATCCTGGTGTTACCCTTTGGGCAAGCTTGAAACCTCATAAGATCTTTTTATTTTTTTAACATTTATTTTTAAGACAGAGAAAGACAGAGCATGAGTGGGGGAGGGGCAGAGAGAGAGGGAGACATAGAATCTGAAGCAGGCTCCAGGCTCTGAGCTGTCAGCACAGAGCCTGACACGGGGCTCGAACCCATGAACTGTGAGATCATGACCTGAGCTAAAGTTGGTCACTTGACCAACTGAGCCACCCAGGCACCCCTATTTATTTTTATTCTTTTTAATGTTTATTTATTTTTGAGAGAGAGATAGATAGACACACACACACACACACACACACACACACACACACAGCAGAAGTGGGGGAAGGGCAGAGAGAGGGAGACACAGAATCTGAAGCAGGCTTCAGGCTCTGAGCTGTCAGCACAGAGCCCGATGTGGGGCTTGAACTCACAAACCGTGAAATCATGACCTGAGCCAAAGTTGGACACTTAACCAACTGAGCCACCCAGGCACCCCAGAAACCTCATAAGATCTTTTAAGATAATAATAGAACTAGTTGAGGGAACTGTTGTGAGAATCCAATGTAACAGCATCTGGGAAAGTTCTCAAAAGTAAGCCCTTCGGGTACTGTGTGTGGAAGGTAGAAGGTGGTCTGATTCTTTCTGTCCAAGTGTAAACATTTTCCAGCCACTAGCCCCACACCACCTCTCTCTAGGATGTCAAACTGCTGGTGTCTGTGATGTCAGGAGACACAGAGGGTAATGCAGACCAACCTTGACATCTGGTGGGAGAAACAGATACGAGCCATTTCACATGCTGCCTCTACTGTGCATGCATAAGGTCATGGAAGAGGAGAAGGAGAGCCTTTAGGAGAGAAAACTGCAGAGGAGAGATAAAAACCCTGGCCAGCTGACCCAACCCTCAGCCCACACTATATTCCCTGCACCATGCTTCCTCCTAAAAGTCACACTGAAATAGTTGGTCCATGCACGATGCTAACAAGTACTGAAGGCAGTGAGAGGCTGGCCCCAGATCTGAGGTCTCACTCTCAGAGGGATAAGACCATGAGAGCTAGATTCAGGTTGGGGCCTGGGGAGAGCAACCCAAGAAGGCATCTGCCTGATTTCCATTTCGGTCTAAGGTAGAGGGAGGGAAAGGACAGGTACCCACATGCAAATGTCACTTGGCACCTTGAGAGCTGCCCTGTGGTCCATGTGGGACACTTGGGAATCAGAAGGAACAGCCCAATAGATTTCTCAAGGTTTATGGGATGGTTCCCAATGCTATCATTTGAAGGTCTTTCCATCAAACGTGGCAGGCAACGTAGCAGAAAAGATAGGCCAAATTTACAAGTTAACAGTTTATAAAATTGTTAACAAAGAGTAGGCATCTATATGAAATTATATATTTGGTACTGTAACAAAATGGCTACCATCTTGAGCAAAAGAATCAATATTAGAGTTGAAAATGTGAAACTGGGTTCAGATTCCAGCCTATATTGCTGGTTAATTACAGTAAAACCGAATGCTTAGCAGCATGACCTGGGGGCCTGCAGACATTTGGAGGTGGGCAGCCCTCATGAGTCAGACGACAGGAGTCCAAATCCTGACTCAGTTTCTTTCTAGCTGTGTGATCTTAGACAAGTTAATTAACCTTTCTGGGTCGTACTTCCCTTGCTCATAAAAATGAGGCTAATGATAGAACCTACCTCATAGGATGGTTGTTAGGATTAAGTGAGTTGATATCTGTAAAATGCTTAAAATAGTAAGTAGACAACAGTAAGCACCAAATAAACAAGCTCTTATTGTTTGACCTTAACAAATCAATTGACCTTTCTGAGTCACTTTTCCTCAGCTGTAACAGAATAACATGCTAACAGTGAAAACAAACAAGGTATGCGACATATTCTGAAAAAATAAAACAACTAGATAAGCCTGTGAAATGATACAATTTTTAGTATTACAAAAGAGGTTTTTAATTTTGTGCCACATTTCTATTCGGTAAATGGGAGCCTCTGCGTGCATTGTCTCTGGAATGCATATTCTATGATTTCTCTAAATGTCTGACATCTCCTCCAGGGCCTCGACCTGCCAAGAGCTTTCGTTCTACCACATCCAGAGGTCATTGGGAGGAGGAATCAATTAATACAAATTTGAAAAGAATACGAACTCTAAGTTAACCCACCGCTTGGAGCAGGAACCAATCTGTGACAAAATAAGTCCCTCCCAAAGGTGTAACCCCCTATTTTAAACAAATTTTCTTTGTCCTCTACACAAGTCCAAATCCTTGACAGGCACAAGATATCAGACTGAGGGAGCTACTGAGCTCATGCTTTGGATCCACACTAGACTTTGAAGTCACCGATTTAATGAGGGAGTGATTCTGACTGGGCCGAGTTCTATGTACACAGCGTCCTTGATACAGAAAGGTGATCCTGCCGACCCACTGTGGGCAGAGAGCTTATTCTCGTACAAGGGATGGATTTATACCACTTCCTGCACACTGGGGACCACCCCACCCAAGTGATCAAATAATACAGGTCTACAAAAACACCAAGAAACAGTCTGGGGTCCTCAGTTCTTCCCCAAGAAGGAAGCAGTGTTTTATCATCTAATCCAAAGTGACACCCAGTCCTCCTGCCCTATGCTGTTGGTCACACAAACGAACCCTGGTACAACGTGGGGACTAAGGACATGATGGTGTGAACACCAGGAACTGGGGACCATTGGGGGCCACCTTGGAGACCTGATAGGGTTACTGGCAAAATCAGTAAGTTCTTAACTGTAAAGGTCCTAGAACAGTATCAGTACTCAGTGTAAGGACTCAGTAAAATGTTAGCTATCACCATCGTGGTGGTGGTGGTGCTGTTGTTGACAGCATTAAGGGTTCAGTTGGTGACCGTGAAATGTCGACAGCAGCCAAATCGCTCAGAAAATCAGCTCCACCCCTGACCTCATTAACAACTTAATCTAACCAGTCTACATACACGATTTTCTCTGCAACTTGCCCCTCAGTTTCTTTGCTTTTCAAGTGCGTTCCAAGTATCAAATGCAGCACACAAACCTTAAAAGGAAGTCTCCTCCTCCCCTGATCATTTGAGAGATTTATAGATGGACATATCAGAATACCCAAAAGAACTCTTTAGGAGTTTTGATTCTTTCACATAATAAGAAACCTGAATAAAGGTGGTGCCAAGGTTGGCTCAGGGATTCAATGTGTCATCAAGGATTCAGGACTTCTCCACCTCTCCCACCTGCCATTTTTGGTGCAAGAGTGGTGGATCCCTTTGTGACAGCAAGAGGGCTATAGTGAATTTAATCACAACGCAGTGCAAAGGCAGGAGGGGAGGGCGCTGGGGCACATGGACAGTAAGAGAACTTTCCTGATAGGTCTCTGTATTGTTCAGTTTTTTTTTTTTCAAAAATTTTTTTTAATCCAGGAGGAAAGCTTTTCCAGAAACTTCCCAACGGACTTTCCCTTGCATTTCATTAGTCATATGTCAGTCATATGCTGACCCCTAGCTGCAAGGAAGACCAGAAAATTATCTGATATTTTCTGAGATGGTGGCCTTCATCAGAGCCATCTTGAGAGAACAAAGTGGGACCTGGCTGTTGGGGCAGTAACCAAAAGACTGTCATGCTCCTTCATGCAGGTTCTCTCATTTGAGCAACTTTGCTATCATTCTTTCTACCTAGAATAGAAATATGCAGGAACCCGGAAGGCTGTGAACCAAGCAACTCATCTGAAATTGATTAAGTCTTATTTGCCTAACATCATCCAGAAATTGCACAGACCTGAATTTTGCAGATAAGCTTTCTCTAGAAGTGCTAAAGCTTACTGTATTTTTACCACTCTTATGACAGTCTTTACTGAAATGCTATACCTCTATGTCCTATTTGGGGGTGGTGTCTGAACATAATTTCACACTAACTGGGGGAACTTGGGTGGCTCAGTCGTTAAGGGACCAACTCTTGGTTTCAGCTCAGGTCTTGATCTCATGGTTCATGGGTTCGAGTCCTACATCAGGCTGTGTGTTGGTGGCACAGGGCCTGCTTTGGATTCTCTTTCTCTCCCTCTCTCTCTGCACCTCCCCTGCTCATACTCTCTCTCAAAATAAATAAACTTTAAAAACAATTAAAAATAATAATTTTACACTTCTTGAATGGCAGAACTGCCATTATGGTTATCAATTATTGCACCAGGAATAAACGCTCTAATACCCCAGGAGGCTTCCTCTGCTCCAACACCAAACATCCCCATCTTGCTCAGCCTGCTCCAGGTAGTATATGCTGCACCTTAAAATATCTGTGGCTTCTGTGGAAGTGCCTTGTTTTCTGCTGCCACTTCCAACTCCTCAGAACTTCCAATGAGAGTACCTGCTACTACACTTTAATCAAGACTTAGGACAGCATGGAAAAAGACCAGGAGAAAGCCTAAGGAGTCAGGCTTCCCTGTAGGGACACAGCAGTAAGGAGGCTGCCTCACAGATTGCAATGGAGCATTGGAGGACAGGTCTGAGTTGGTAGAAGGGATGTCACCACTGGGTGCCAGGGGAGTGCAGGAGGTCTGAGACGGGACCTTGAATTCAAGGTCTCTCCATGGTGTTAGACAGGGCATCTTGGACCTAGGGGCTTTGGGAACTCAGTTCCTTGTTTGGCAATTGCTTCCAAAGTTTGAAATGACCTCAGTGTTCTCACTACTCAAGTGGGGGTAGCTTAGATAGCTTGCAAAGATGAATCAAACTTTACAATTAACCAGCTAAATTATTCTTCCTACCTCTCTGGCTTTCACCTATGAATATAATTCATGGAGGCGTATAAGCAGGACCCAGATTAGACTTCCTGGCCTCTCTGTGTCTGAGTTTAATTCCCTGGCTGCATCAAACAGCATCCTCCTTTTCAGGCTGTTTGATTGATGGCCTTGTCTTGGGAGGAATGTAAGGTTAGCTTTGGCAATCCCTTGTGTTCTTGATTCTCCTAGGGTGGAAGTGCTGTCTCAAGATTAAAACCCTCTGTGTTTCAAGGCACCTGGGTGGTGTTTCAAGGCACGTGGGTGGCTTAGTTGCTTAAGCATCTGACTTCAGCTCAGGTCATAGTCTCACAGTTTGTGGGTTCGAGCCCCACATCTGGCTCTGTGCTGACAGCTCAGAGCCTGGAGCCTGCTTCAGATTCTGTGTCTCCCTCTCTCTCTGCTCCTCTCCCACTTGCACTCTATATCTCTCCCAAAAATAAATAAAACATAAAAAAAAAAAAACCCTCTGTGTTTCACATGCTGCTTTACATGATACATGGGAGGCAAAAGGAGGTTAAGTCTGTTGTGAGTTCTCACTACTTAAAGGGAAATATGGGTTAGCCATCGACTGGCTGGTGTTTTCTCACTTGGACTGGTGAAAGGGTCTTTGCTGTCATGCAGGGTTTAAATTTGCAAAGCAAGCACGTCATCCAATTGTTGCTTTCTCCCTACAAATCAGAGCAGAACTGTGTGGGATCAAGGATTTCTTCAGACAGGGGTTAACTGAGCATAGTTTAGCACATGGTTAACCAAATTAAACTTTGGTTATAAAAATAACTCCACTCATTCATCATGTACAGTCAATCTTCATTATTCATGGATTCCATGTTTGCAAACTCTTTGTAACCCCAAAATCAATATTTGGGGGGGCTCTTGTGGTCATTTATAAAAATGTGCAGAGTGGCAAAAACTTCGAGTCACCTGATTCACATGTTCCTAGTGTTCCTAGCTGGTGCTGCACCTTCTTACTCCAGCTCCCATACTGGAGGTAGATGTCCTTTATGCTCTCTACTTAGTGCCACACTTTCACACTTTTGTGTGAAAATGGCTCCCAATCATTGGGGTGCTGAAGTGCTGTCTAGTGTTCCTAAGTAGAGAAGGCTGTGGTGTGCCTTATGGAGAAAACACACGTGTTACATAAGCTTCATTCAGGCATGAGTTATAGTGCTGTTGGCCATAGTTCAATATAAATGAATCAACCATCTATATTAAATAAGGTGTCTTTAAACAGACATACACATAAAACAAGTTTATGTATTGATCTATTAATGAAAATATTGTGACCAGAGGCTCACAGGAACTTATCCTGCATTCCCCCAGGAGCCAACATTCATTATTTGCTAACTTTGTGTTCACGGAGAACACGACTACTGTGAATCATGAGAATTGACTCTATTGTGAATGTTCTATTTTAAATGAACTTAAATGTTCCTGGACCTTTCATAAAACCAGAAGACTTTCTGAATGTAGATAGGCCTCCAACTCTCAAATATGTATTTGTGGTAACAAAGGTTTGATTTATTCCTGATCTAGACTTCTTCAGAATAAATTAAGAGGTCTTCTGTTTATCTATCAAAACTAGTAGAAGTACTATAAACAGAGCCCTATCTGTCCTGAAGAATAAAGGAAGATTGCAATTTATTAGTAACTAGGAGATCAAATTAAAGTTTTCAGTTCCTATGTGCATTAAGAAAGTCCCCACAAGCCTCAAGAAAGGCCATAGGCAAAGGCACTTCAGGGAATGATATTTCCCATTTTCCAATTTTATTATGGCATATCTCCCAGCATTCTCCACGGTAGATGAAAAATTCAGCCAAGGTCAGAGAGAGAAGAAAAGAGAGAGAGAAAAGAGAGAGAGAAAAGAGAGGGGAGACCTACATTCTCCTCTAAATTTAACCTAGAAACTCCTTTAGAGGGCATTACTCTAAGAAAACAGATTCATGACTTTTTATTATCCACTTTAAAATTTATAGCATCCTAGTTGAAGCCTTTATCATTGTGCTAGATTATACTGCCACAGCCTGCCAAGCACTCCCTCTGCCTTACCTCACCTCACGCCTTCAATTTTTTACAACTCCATATAGATTTCTATCATCTAAGGTGCCTGAAGTTCTGAGATAAAGTCCAAAATCCATAGCCTGGCATTCAAGACCACCTGAAATTTAGTTCCAAGCTATGACATTTACCTTCCTTACCTCTACTTTCCAATTCACAATCTCTTCTCCAACCCACTTAGCTCCCTGTTTCCACATGTAACTTGTTTCTGCTCAGCATAATGACTGAGTGGCTGAGACTCTAGAGCTAGGTTGTCCTGAGTTCAAATCCTGGCTCAGTCACTTACAATATAACTTGAGATAAAAAAAAAAAACAAACAAACAAAAAACAAACCCCTCAATGCCTTCATTTAAAAAATAAGGTTAATAAGAACACATATCTCAGAGATATGGTCTGATAATTAAATGTTATTATGCATGCAAAATACTTAGCAGTACCTAGCACATTAAAGGTAATGAATAAATATTAACATAAAAAATAAACATTGTAAAGTCCCACTTCCACATTTTCACCTCACAACCTTGAAATATTGTCCTTCCTATAATTTCCATTTTCCTTCCCAACTCCTAAATTTACCTTTCTTCACAGCTTTGGCCAATGAAGTAAGTCTCACATCTTGAGGTTAAGGGTAGGGAGGAGGAACAAGGAAGAGTAACAAGGAGAGTATACGTGCCAGGTTTCCTGGGAAAAGTGGAAATAGAAGCTCTACTGTTCTACAGTTGGCAAAATTTTTCTGTAAAAGGTCATATAGTAAATGTATTAAGCTTTGTGAGCCATTCAGCTTCTATCACAACTATAGCACAATGGCACCCATAAAAAGCATGTAAATGAATGGCTGCGTTTCAATAAAACTTTATTTACAAAAATAGGCAGCAACAACTCAACAGAAACATCAACAACCTGATCCAAAAATGAGCAAAGGACTTGAATAGACATTTCTCCAAAGGAGATATACAAATGACCATAAAATGATGCTCAGCAAAACTAATCATTAGTAAAATGCAAATCAAAGCCACAAGATACCACTTCACACCCATTAGTATGGCTGTTATTTTAAAAATTAATTAAAAAAAAAACAGAAAATAGCAAATGTTGGCAAAGATGTGGAGAAACCTCATGCATTGTTTGCAGGAATGTAAAATGATGCAGCCACTGTAGAAAACAGTATGGTGACTCCTCAAAATACTTAAGCATAGAATTACCATATGAGCAATACTCCTTCTAGGTATATACCCCCCAAAAATGGAAGCAAGGAGCATTATTTGCAAGAACCAAAAGATGGGAACAACCCAAGTATCCATCAACAGATGAATGGATAAACAGATGTATTATATGCACACAATGGAATATTATTCAATCTTTACAAAAAGAAGGAGATTCCAACATGCTATACAACATGGATGAACTTTAAGGATGTTATACTAAGTGAAATAAGCCAGGTACAAAAGGATAAATATTGTATTATCTAGGTACCTAGAAAAGACAAATTCAAAGAGACAGAAAGTCAAACAGAGATTCTTAGGAGCTGGGAGGAGGGAGGAATGGAAGTTTCACTGAACAGCTACTAATTTTCAGATTGGGAGGATAAACGAGTTCTAGGGGTGGAAGATGGTGATGGCCGCGCAACAATGGGAATGCACTTAACACAACTGAATGTACATGTAAACATAGTTAAAATGGTAAAGTTTGTATTAAATATATTTTACCATAATAAAAGAAATACAAAAAAAAATTAAATTGTTGAAACTAGGCAGCATGCCAGACTTGTCGGTAGGCCATCATTGGTGTATATTTGTGAAGAAGCATATGGTTGTTAGAATAGGTTAGGCTATGCTGCACTAACAAAGAATCCCAGAAATTTCAGAGGCTTAAAACTACAAAAGTTTATTTTTCACTCATACCAGACGCCCAGCATAGATTGGCAGATCAGTTTTGTTTCATGTGGTCATTGCATCGAGAGACGCCGCCATTTCTCCACCATGACTCAGGGCACACCACTGCAAGGAACAGGCAGAGCTGGAGGGTCACACACCAGCAAGTAAGTGCTCTAACCCTGAAGTGACACATGTTTCTTCCACTCACAACTTGGTGGCAATAACTACTTAGCCAACTGCAACGCAGCAAGAAAGTACAATCCTCCCATGTTCCTGGAAAGAGAAGGGCACTGGATTTGGGAGCCTATTAGAAGTCTTTTCCAGAGTAGATATTTTCCACAAGGTACTAGGATAATAAATTCAGGAACATATATATCTGTTTTACCAGGGTTTATTCTAAGTTCTTCAGTGGTTAAGATAATTTATGTTCCATTTGAATAAAAAAATGGTGAAAATATTTCTAAAAGTATTAACTATAGTGCATGTGAGGAAATTCCAGAAGCTCGTTATAATGCCTCAATCCCAGTAAAAATTAAATATACACAAGGACTTCTATAGGTTACCACCCACCAGAGTAGTTAGAAAGAAGGCTAATATCTCAGCAGTTATAATACCCCTGCAATACCAAACACATCTCGTTAGTGAAAAGGAAAAAGTCACTTTAAAGTTGGAAATGCCTCAGGGAAGCAGGACACCAGTTGGAAGGATTATCTAGCAATACCTTGCAGATTAGTACAAATCCATACTTCAAGAATATTTCTAGAACTCATAGAAGAGCCATCATTAAAGACTAAATCTTACTAGCCTGGATATAAGACAAACTCTGAAATAAAAAGTCTTATTTCCATAATGATTTTTTTTTCAATTAGACAAATATATTCAGGCATATGAAATGCTCAGCTCCTTACCTGGTGATAAGGAATGACAAGCCTTCTTCCTTCTAACATACCCTCTACCTTTTGAAATTGAAGCCTGTATTACTACCATCATAATTGTAATAAAAATGCTTCCCTAGTAGCCCCTAGGACCCTGTCTCAGACATCTCTCCTGCTTATCCAAACTCCATAGAAATTGTTCCTCAAAAGTGTAGTCTCTTGAAGGAAAGCATTTTTAAGCATAATATTAATAATATTTATGGTAGATAATTAAACTGTTCAACACTCCCCACTTTTTAAATCATCTCTAGTATTTCCAACCCCTTCCCATGAGGCCGCATTTATGAGGTCTCTTAAAACAGAAGCCATTGAGGTATTATGAAGACAGAAGGAGTTTGGCTTTGCCCTGAGGGGGGTACTCCTACCTAATAATCAAAGGCTGTTTTATTTCCTTTATTTTCTTGAAGAAAACTAGCCTTATTTTCACGCTAACGTGGACATATAACCAGACTTCTTCTCACTGGTATTTCCAAAATGGAAGTCAGTGAGCAAGGCCAGGAGGTGGGATGAGGTTGTTCAAGATCACACTTGGGGGGAGATTCGGGTATGATGGTGTGCAGAATGGCAGGGGAGGGCTCCACACACGTTTGTTCATTGCACAGGCCTTGAAAACACTTAACACAGAAGCTGGCCCCTCCACAGCTGTTCTTTTAACCCCAGATCGCAATTCCAAATCTCTCATTTCTGCCTTTCTCTCCTGGCCTCTTTTTCCTCTCCCATGAGCACTGTCCCCCCTTGCCTCCTTCCTATCCTCATATTGTATTAGACTGAAAATAACTATCCATGTTAGCTCCCAACAAAATCCCTATAGTCAAAAGGAGGAGTTGTATCACAGAAGATGGCATCAACATTCCTTTGTAAGAAAGAGCTGGGAAAGTAAGAGTTCTCATCTCCTGACACCTGCATCTGAAAGGAAGCTAATATTCCTGCTCAAACAGCAAACTAAGCGCCACTCAAACTTGAGGATAAGAAAGAAGAAAACACACCCTTGCTTCACCTCTAGCTGCATAGAACACAAGCGTTGCGTGAAGGAGCCATGGTTGGCTTGTTCCGTAGCAAACAAATCACAGTTTCAAAATCCCCACACTGACTCCTGAGAGGAATCCCTTTCAAGCATGACTATGCACTTCTCTGGGCATATGACCAGCCCACCAGCCATCAGTCACCTTGCCTGCACCAGTTCAAAAGTTAGGTAATGTATTGCTCTGGAAATGTCATCTGGGCTTTTTAACATTTGAGTTCTTCCCCAAACTGCACTTTGAAGTAGCATGCTTAGAGGAATGAGCAGATAAAGGAGATATTTTATGTCCTGCGGAGAGGGACGAGTGCAATTATCTCAGCAGGCATACTTCTTTCTTCCACTTCTTCCCTTTCGAAACTCTGTCATCCAACATGGGTAACTACAAAGAGAATCAGTTTGCAAAATGAAGCTAATGGCTGAGTTGACAGCAGCATTTTCAATGGAAGGCTGACATAGAAAGTGTTGTGGCCTTGATACATGGTATCTGTTCCCATAAAATGCTGGCTACATCATCCAAACGTAAGCGCACAGTCACTCTTACAGATATTAAGGACTTAAGGCAAGAGGAAAATAATTATTTTTAAAATAAATAATTGAGGGTGTGTGCAGTTGCCTTTGGGGAACTGTGGTGGACTTCTCCCATTTAAATGGACACTCTGCAGCTGAATGTTTAATAACAATGATAGTGCTGATGGTGATGACCACCTGAGAGCAACAACATATGGCTTCACCTGGAAAATACTTCTTTTTCCTTAGGCTAACTGCTAGGTGCCAAACATTCTGTAACTTTGGTGTGGAATCCAGAAGCTTGCTTCTAAACATAGATGGCAGTGCTGGATTTACATGAGACTGCCTGGAAAAGACAAGGTCACGGGAGCCAGACCTCCTGAACAAGAAAGCTGGTGACCACCCATTGAGGACTCTGAATCTTTTTAAAACATTGATCATTCCCATTGTTTTCCAAAAGCCAAAGCGTATTAGTGATATATTGCTGCATAACAAATTACCTCAAAATTTAGTGGTTTTAGGGGCACCGGGGTGACTCAGTCAGTTAAGTGTCCAACTCTCAGTTTCGGCTCAGGTCATGATCTCATGGTTCATGGGTTCGGGTCCCACAACAGGCTCCATGCTGATGATGCCAAGCCTGCCTGGGATTCATTCTCTCTCACTCTCTGCCCATCCCCTGCTCTCTCTCTCAAAAATAAATAAACTTTAAAAAAAAAAAACTTAGTGGTTTTAAACAATAAAATTTTTCAGCTTCAGGAATTTAGAAGCAGCTTAAACAAGTATTTCTGCCTCAGATTCTCTTGTGAGTTAGAATCAAAATGGCAGCTAAAGCTGCTGTCATCTAAAGGCTTCCATGGAGCTATAGGACCTGCTGCCCAGCTGGCTCACTCACACGTACCTGGCAGCTGGTGCTGACTGTGAATAGGAAGCCTCAGGTTCTCCCCACATGAGCCTCTCCTCAGGTACCTTGAGTGTCCTCACATCACGATGATGAGCTACCCACTTGTCAGGAGTCATCCAAGAGAACAAGATGGAACAGCAATGCCTATTATAACCCTGCTCAGAAGTCACACACCAACACTTCTTGAACATTCGATGTGTTAGAAGCCAATAACTAAGTCCACCCACATGCAAGGGGAGGGTGAGTTAAGACAGTAGGGGAATTAGGCAGCACCTCGTAAAAGGAGGAGTGTTGAAGAATTCATGGACATATTTTTAAACCACCACATAAAGTTACATAGTCCTTACATAAATAACCCACAAATAGAACTTCTTGTGTTTAGCAAAATGATCTCACTTTTTAAAAAATGCACATCTATGGAGCATTTTATAGGCATGACTTGAAAGTGATAAAATACCTTGGTCACAGTCATTCTTCATGTGTGGCATGCTTATTGCTTTCAAAATACAGAACTCATATAGAAGTCCTTTACAAATGAAAGGATTTGTACAACGATAGCTCAACATGCCAGACGTCAGGCTGTACCTCTCAACTCCAAACCCACCCTTGCACCCTGGGCTGTGTGATGCTGAAGTGTGATTCTGTCACCCCATCTGCTCCTTTGCTTGCTCCTCCTTGTCAGGCCCTGCCAGTACCAGGGTGACAGGGAGATTGCAAAGCTAGAGGAGGGAGAAGGGATTTGCTCCTTCCTGTTTGCTTCTTTGGCATTTTCTTCTTGCTTCCTGTGCTACCCCTGCCTGTGTCATCCTAGCAGCAGCTCCCACCCAAGCAGCAAGTGGACCCAGTGCTGTGGATCCAGCCACAATGCAAGCACAGAGATGCCAGCACCCACTGGCCAGTGTCCTTGCCTTAGAAGTCAGAGCACGTTGGGGTACCTAGGTGGCTTAGTTAGTTAAGTTTCTGAGTTTGGCTCAGGTCATGATCACACGGTGTGAGTTCAAGGCTGGCATCGATCCCCACATTGGGCTCTGAGCTGACAGTGCAGAAACTGCTTTGCATCCTCTGTCTTCCTCTCTCTATGCCTCTCCCCTGTTCATTCTCTATCAAAAAATTTTTAAAAATTTTTAAAAAGAAGTCAGGGCACCTTCTCCAAGCTCAGAGACACCAGACTCAATGAGGCAGCGGCTCCTTCTCAGAATTCTGAGTTTTTGCTCCTTGGGACATCTTTTCCATCGTTCTAAATTTCAACAATTCCAACCTCTTCTCTTTGTTCCATGATACCTCCATGATAACTTGGCATAGTTTTCCTTTCATTTACATCATTAACCATTCTCTATACCAAATTCTCTCTGTTAAAACAATGCAAGTTGTATGGTTTCTATCTCCTGACTGATGTACTCATCATGTATTTTCCCAGAAGAACCAGGAGAGACGTATGATGGATGGTGTTGTTTGGAACGTGGAAATTAGGTAAAGTCACAGGGGAATATTAGCATGCCCTCACCAGTGCTTGGGATCATTTAAGGTCATAGAGCAAAACCATCAGTCATGAAATGGGGAAATGTTATAATCCCAATGCTTTAAACATGAAAAGCTTTTTACTGATAAGGTTTTGTGAGGTTTTTTTTTTAAATCAAATCAGACACATAGAGAAACACGAATACATCCAGAACTCCCCAGAGAGGGCTACAGGAGGATGAGGAGTCTTCTCCTGAGGGAAGAAGACTGGAGAACAGGCTGTCCTGGTGCTCACAACTCTCTAACCATATATACACTCTGCTTCAGAATCACTCCAATGTGAAAATCAGGAATCTTCTGTCCAGTGACCAGCCACCCCATGACAGACAAATGAAAAGCGACCCTGTGTCACTTTGCTGCACATGGCAAAAAAACCTACTGCATCTTCAACCAATAGCCAAGAACTTCATCAAGCTAAGGCAATATTGTCCCAAACCAGCAGGTATAGGTAAAAGGAAAAAGTTCAGAAATCTAGTTTAGAAGGAAACTGTTAACTGAATAAAAAAAAAAAATCCACTCCGAGCAGAGAAAGGCACAAAAAGGTGGGGCACAGAGGGTAACACCAGAAACAGACTGGTTTCAAGGTTAAACCAAAGATGACCCAACCATCTGGTTGTGACCTTATAGAAGTACTAATAAAGAACTTTCTGATCTCTCTCCCACGTCAGTCCACCTTTTGCATTTCAACCACCAATGATGTTGTTCTTTTTAGTGTTTTTATTCCTCAGATGTAACTATGATTTACATGTGCACCTTCCTAAATATATTCTGGGGGTTAAGAAGACATCATCACCACAGCTACAAATTAGACTCAAAGCCACTCCCTTCACTCAGTATATAAAGGAAAGAACATGAAACATGAGCAAAAAGTCACTAACACTTATGAATCCAGAAGTCAGATAAACAGAAGGAATTTAATGTCAGTTGCAAATAACAGAATATTAAATCAACCATAATAGCATGTATTATAAAGTTATAAATACATACACAGTAACTTCTAGAAAAGAGCTGCTATAATTTAAATTTTATTATACAAGTACTTATTTCAAAATTGCTGAGCTGAAACTAAATTACCTCTTCAAAATGGTTAAGTGGTTGTTCTTGGTTTGGGCTGAAATTTTGTTATATGACTGAGTAAGTATAAAATCTGTTTCAATACATTTGCTTTAACTGCATGGGTCTCTTAACCAAGAGGGATTTAAAGAATTGGTACAATAAACTGACAATTTACCTACACTAAATCTTCAAGAAAATGTTACCGAATGTGACAAGTTTGGTGAAAGGGTCTTAAGTATTAGAACTTTGAGGTATTTTCAGAAGACCCAGTTTAGATCTGGGCTAACATCCAAAACCAGACCACCACTCTCCACAAGCCACATCAAGAAAAGGCATAAAATCAGCACAAATGCAGGAGGACCCCACACTGAGCACATTTCCAGAGGAAGGAAACATGTACAGATATTAAGAGCATGGTCTTTTAAGGAAGATAAACTGAGCTGCCAGCTTGCATTAAGACTAATCTTTTTTTTTTTTTTTTCAAATTAAGGTATTTCTGAGAGAGATAGAGAAAGAGAGAGAGAGAGAATGAATGCACGTGAGTGGGGCAGGGGCGGGGGGGGGGGGGGCGGGGAGAGAGAGAGAATTCCAAGCAGGCCCTGCATTGTCAGCGCAGAGCCGGTCACGGGGCTCAAACTCACAAACCACAAGTTCATGACCTGACCCAAAATCAAGAGTTGGACACTTTAACCAACTGAGTCACCTGGGTGCTCCAAGCCTAGTTTAAACTATCTTCTAATCTCAACTTGTTCATCTGCAAAATGGGACCACCCACAAAATTACTCTAATACCCGAGATGTCCATGTGACCAAATTAGATGGGCACTTTTCCACGATGGCTTGCTTAGCTTCATTCAACATAGCTAATACTGTCTCCTTTTGGGAAAACTCTCCCCAAGCTTTGTAGAAGAGAGGCATTATCCTCTCTCCATATTCCTACTTTGGTTCCCAGTGGTATGAGCCAGTCTTTCCTGTAAATATATGACTTCCATCAAACCACACTTACTAGGAAGCAAGGGCATGGTTGTAAAAGGTCACTGCTCATGCATACCAGTCCCCTGCTAGCTATGGCTAGCACATGCCTCCCAACACCAGGGCCCATGTGCTGAGCCTATCGCCCTCACCTCCACCAACGGGCAGGGCCTCTGCACAGGAAAGATGCCCACCACTGATTCTTCCTTGCTCTTCGTTTCTCCTCTCTCCACTCATCCCTGTTTTTTTCTCTCCCCTACTTCCTACATTTGACTGGATGACTGAGGTAGGACTGTGTTGTTGTTCTTTTTTAGTTTTGCCAGAAATCAAGGAGATGTTCTTTATTCCTCCTGATTTTTATCCCTGGCCACAATCAGTCAACACCAATTTGTGCTCATTCTTTTTTTATACTAATCTTGACTCGATTAAGGAGAGTCTCGATCCCCACAACCACCCTCTATTTCACCATCATTTCTCACTGGACCATGGAAATAGTTCCATGTGACAGCAATTGTTAATGTTATATGTCAACTTAGTAAGCTATAGTGCCCACTTGTCTGGTCAGACTCTGGTCTACATGTTGCTATGAAGATATTTTCTATACATAATTAACATTTAAATCACTAGACTTTGCCTAAAGCACATTATCCTCCATAGTGTGGGTGGGCGTCTCTAGTTAAAGACCTTCAGGGAAAAGGCTGAGGTCCCCAAAGAGGAAGGAATTTGAACTCAACATCAATTCTTTTTTTTTTCATGTTTACTTATTTTTGAGAGAGAGACAGAGCGTGAGTGGAGGAGGTGCAGAGAGATAGAGAGGGAGACACAAATCTGAAAGTGACTCCAGACTCTGAGCTGTCAACACAGAGCCCAACGTGGGGTTCAAACCCACAGACCATGAGGCCATGACCTGAGCCAAAGTCGGACACCTGAGTCACCCAGGTGCCCCATTAGACTCAACATCAATTCTTACTGGAATTTCCAATCTGTTGGCCTGCCCTGCAAGTTTCCAACTCACTAGCCCAAAAAATCACATGATCCACGTCTAAAAACAAATCTATGTGTGTGTGTCCAGATAGATATGTTTATATCCTATTGCTTCCATCTCTCTAGAGAACCCCAACTAGACTAACACAGCCCCCAGGTGGTTTCCTCACCCCACTTTCCTCTCCATTCTCTACAGGGAAGGCTGAATGTTCTTCCTTAAGGCACATACTTTATTGTATCATGTCATTTTTCAGTATAAAACACAGCTATGGCTTCCCATCGCACTTAGAAAAATAAAAAAACAGAATCCTTAAAATTCTCCTCAAATCTCGACATAATCTGATCTCTGTCCTCAGGAGCCTCATCTCAGCCTCTGGCCACTTGGCATACTCTACATGGGCTCGTTCTGCCCTCAGTCTCTCAAATGTACTGTGCTCCTTCTTATCTCAGAAGCTTTTCCCTCTGCCTAGAGCCCACTCCCTAACCCTCTTCATGGAGCTTCCTCTAAATCCTCCTCAACTGGCATTTCCTCAGGGAGGCTCTCTCCCTGACCCCCAGAAGTAATAATAATAGTCAAAGTTCTGCTTTGTGCCAGTCTGTTCTAATCACCTTGCACATACTAATTCACTTAATCCTCCCAACTCCATCAAGTAGATATTAGTATCCCCATTTTCCAGCTGAGCAGAGTGAGGCACTGAAGGCTTAAGTAATGTGCCCAAGATCACACAGCTGAGGTGGGATTTGAATCCAGACACTTGGACTCCAGAGTCTGTGAACTTCACCAGTGAGATCATCTTTCCCCGGGCAAATCCTCCTTTTATTTTCCTTCACAGTATTTATTGCAATTCATAGCATATATGCACATATCTGGTCACTTTCTAGTGCCCACCACCATCCTATCAAGTAATATGAAGACAGAGACCCTACTTGTTTTGCTCGTCTGCATACCTGGTTCAGTGTTTAGTATATATTTGTTCTCAGTAAATATTTGTGGTTGTATATCCTCTTGCCTCCTTTCCCCAGCTTGTCATTTACAGGTAGCAAATTCTCAAACTCATCCTCAGTGCTTCCAAACCAGTTAGGAATAACAAAGGGAGTCCAGATGAAGAATCAGACTAAAATCCTCACTGTCTGACTTTGGCTCTGTTTTTGTAAGCTGTGTTCATTGCATGGAACAGCCTCCATAGCAACACGGATACCTGTGGGATAAGACTGGAGAATTCCCCAACCCCCAAAATTTCACCCACCATCTACTTGAAATATAATCATTAGAGATGCTATTCCTTATAATCTCTCATTACAACTCAAATAGGCCCTGGAATCTGAGAACTGGAAGTCATTATTAATTAATATCTCAGGTAGGATTATAGGACACCCTGGGAATGCAGCACTGAGTCGGGGTCTCCAAAGCAGATGGGCCTGGTATTTGGAGCTGGGTCACTAGTCGAGAGGGAGGGAGCTCTAGGTAGAGTTCACATCACCCAAAGCTGATTGTGCCTTCTCCACAGTGTTCAGCTGCTTCCAAGTAAGCCCTCCAGGAGCTACCTTGACAAATGTCAATGCCTCCTATGGTTTGCAGAAAACCTCTAATTTTTAGTTTTATCTGATGATGTAGCCATGCAACAAGAAAGCCACCCAATTTAAAAAGTGAGAAATTTAGCTAATCAAGAATTTGCTTTCCCTTAAAGACACCAAACTGGTTAGGTTGATTCTTCACTGATTTAATGACAAGTCATGTAGCTACAATCCAATTAACCATTGTTTCTTTCTACCTACCACCCTCCCCACTGAGAACACTGGAATACAATTTAGTACATACTAGGATTAAATTGGGAAAATTTGGATGATGGCCATCAAGAAACATCAAAAGGTATTAGTTATTCTCTTCCTACTTCTCAAATTTATACCATCCCCTTTCAATGGTGCTATGCTAACATTTTAAGACAAAATACTTATAAACTTACTTTGCATTCAAACTGATTATCTCAGGAAGGAGATACTGATCTTGTAATGACTACACTGATTGCCTTTTAGGGAAAGGGAAAGAGCCCAACTTGTTGTCAGAATAGTGCCAAAGAGTCTTGAACCCAACCTACTAATCCTGGAAACACAAGTAGCTAAAATTCTTTGAGGTTAACCTAGATGGACATACAATTAGGCTGTATTTACTAATTAGTGGGGAAAATATGACAAATAGCTGTCTCAAGAATCTTCTAGGAACATCCTAGTAGAAGACTCAAAATCGTAGCAATTGTTTTTTTTTTTAAACATTTTTTTTAATTTATTTTTTTGAGACAGAGAGAGACAGAGCATGAACGGGGAAGGGGCAGAGAGAGAGGGAGACACAGAATCGGAAGCAGGCTCCAGGCTCTGAGCCGTCAGCCCAGAGCCTGACGCGGGGCTCGAAAACACAGACCGCGAGATCGTGACCGGAGCTGAAGTCGGTCGCTTAACCGACTGAGCCACCCAGGCACCCCATCGTAGCAACTGTTTTTAATACAGAGACAAGCCATATTGTCATTCTCAAAAAATGAGATTTTGATCACCTTTCATTAGCACAACAATTATAGTCCAGTAGAAAAAAGTCTAGATGTGTAGTCAGGCTTGGCTTCTTGGTCCAATTCCATAACTTTTGGCTGAGTGATCTTGGGATCATCATTATATTTCTCTGTGGGGAATAAGCTTAGGAATTCCCTGAGCTGTGCAGATGGGCTAACAAAGCATAAAGGTTTATATACACAATGGAATGCTACGTGGCAATGAGAAAGAATGAAATATGGCCTTTTGTAGCAACGTGGATGGAACTGGAGAGTGTTATGCTAAGTGAAGCAAGTCATACAGAGAAAGACAGATACCATATGTTTTCACTCTTATGTGTCCTGAGAAACTTACCAGAAGACCATGGAGGAGGGGAAGGGAAAAAAAAAAAAAAGGTTAGAGAGGGAGGGAGCCAAAACATAAGAAACTCTTGAAAACTGAGAACAAACTGAGGGTTGATGGTGGGGGGAGGAGGGTGGGTGATGAGTATCGAGGAGGGCACCTGTTGGGATGAGCACTGGGTGTTGTATGGAAACCAATTTGACAATAAATTTCATATTTAAAAAAAAAAAGAATTAGAAAGCCACAGGATGAACACACCCAAGTGTGGGTAAACAAGATTAGGTAAACAAGGCAAAGGTCCCCAGTATAGGACAAAGGTATAAGAATAGGAAATCTCAGGATGGAAGCATCCAAAATTAGGTAAACAAGATTAAGGAATCAGGGTAGAAACACCCCCAATTTAATACTATGGCAGAGAGCTGCTTTCACAGGAAGGAAGGACAAAAATAGGAAAACAGGACTTCAGACCACAGCAGGGCCAAGTTGCCCAGAGCAGAGCTAATTAGCAAAAGAAAGGTACCTTGCTGACCCTGAGGTAGCATGCTCTATCTGTCTTATCCCCTAGGCAAGTTAAGATAAACAGACAGCACCTCCTTTCTGTCAGAAACAACCATCTGCTTAGTGCCAGGATTTTGTTTTGTATTGACCCAAAAACCCCTAACTCCGCATATCTTCAAAGCCCCCTTTCCCTCACACCCATGAGTTAATGTTCACAGTTTCATTGTCTCTTTGTGCACGTCCATCACGCTTCTAAGCCTTCTGATCCTAATAAAAATTGAGGAAGGACCCTTACTCGGGACTCTTGTCTCCTCCCAGACATTAGCCTCTCTTGCATTTCTACTCTCTATCCACTCTCTTACTGGACAAGAGAGAACTCCAGACCCAGAGTCTATGACATTTCTCAAAAACTCAAGGGGAGAATTTTAAGAAGTAGAGGATGGCTCATAGACAAAATTATTTAACTACCTTTATAAAACAGAAAAATTAAAATGTTCCTGATTCTAGTTCCATATGCAAAATTTCCAGGATAAAATGTAATACTTCAAGACTGCACCCAGGCCACCAGGAAAAGTTCTGAAAGACTTTCAGAGAAGAACATCCAACACAAATGACCCTCAGAATCCTGCTGCCCACATCAACCTTTCTGATTGGAGTCACTGGCTGAAGAAACTTTCCTAAATGACCACTTCTGGTGTTCTGCACACTAAAACAAAAATCAACTTTTCAAAATTAAGCTTAAGTTCTTCCCTGTGGCCCTCAATTGCCTAACCATCCTCCTTACTTCATTAAGCATTGGGATTGCTTTTCTTGTTTTTGTTAGGGAATGTTTATTGAGTGCCTACTGTATAGCTGGCACAATGCTAAGTACTTTGCATGCAGGATTCCCAAGGGAATAGTTCATTTATATTCAATCTATAAAGCAGGACATTGTGCTATATTGGCTAGAGATTGAGTTTATTGGGAGTATGAGAGAATAGAGGTAGTGCTTTATGATCATATTTTTTTCCTAAGCTTTCTTTAAACCATAATCTATCAATCTTTCTACTACTCTAGACTTAAATTAAAGAAAAAAATGTTTAAATATGTTAAACACATAATAATTTTGGGAACTTTATATGAAATTTTCATGTGGCAAAATCTCCCAATACAGTTGTAGGAGGTGAGATTCCACATTAAAATATATCAAGTAACAGAACAGCTTTGAATATTGGAAGCATTTATGTTACAGATTGGCATTAAAACTTGGGTGACTGACTGATCCTAAAGTTCTCATCGAGGGTTCCAGAAGGTTTCTGTGAAGTTTCCTATGCTGAGAAACTTTCACAATTTCAAAACAGAATTTGTTGTCTCATCAATTTCCCTGACAATGTTCTTGCATGCTGTTTCCAAATAGACAAACAAATCATTTTGCAAATGGCAAATGGTGAAGTTGTACTTATTGGAAAGATAAAAATGAAACAAACCTGCCAACTGAAAACATCAAATTTCACAAGTGTTTGATAAAAAATCCACTATTGATTGGATTTGATCCACATACATGTCAGCCGCCTAAAAATTCTGCTCCATGAAGGATTTAAATGACTGTATCTGAAATCGTTTGAAAGAAGTAAAAAAAAAAAAAAAAAAAAGAAAAGAAAAAAAATTGGTCAGTCCAAATAAGTGAAGCCCTTATTCACTTAGTAGCATCGTAACCGGTGTCCTGGTGCCTCTATTTTCAAACCAAGGCACATCTTTATGTTTCTTTTTTTGCCCACTTCCTTTTCCACTGGGCCCATCCACATTCTGTCCTATTGTTAGTATCTACAATTCTGTAGATTTTGTTCCCAAATATTTGTTGATCCCTCTAATGGGAGAATTTTGTTTCCTGTTCCACTGGTATCAGGTCTGGCTATGTGGTTTGCTTTTATTCATAAAATGTGATGAAAATCATGGTGCCATTTCCAAGTTAGAGCCTTAAGAATGACCCCATCTTATCACCATCTCTCTTCTCCCTTTGCCATGAACACAGCCATGTCCCAAGTACTGGCATCTCCTTGACCTGGATCCTGGACAGAAAAGAGCATGGAGTAGGGTCACCAGTGACATGAATGAGAAATAAACCTTCTTGGTTGTTCTAAGCCACTGAAACTTGGGAATTATTAATCCAGCATTCCTTAGCCTGTAATTGAATGATATAATCAATTATCTTCACACTTTAACTGTATATCTCCAAAATAATTTTGAGAAACTATGGATCACCTCTAAATTGTTTGTTGACAACTAAAATTTCCCATCTGATGTCCAACATGTGCAAATGTTGTCATTTCGATTTTTGCAAATTGTAAATCTTTGATTTTTGATTGTTTAAATAAAACCATTACATCACTCTTTTAAATTGTCCCAAATGGGTAAAATATCATATTATTATAAGACCTACCATCATCTATTTTAAAAATACATAAACAAGTTTTGATAACTGGAACATTTACATCATTCTCTTTTCTATGCACCTCTCTGCCCTCTAACATGAACACAGTCAGGTGCCAGGTAGGAGCTGGTCTTGGATCCTGGAGTGAAGACAGTATGGAGTATGTTGTCTTTACACGTTTTCTCTCATGAGCCTCTCCCTAGGAAGTATTGCTTTCACAGATATCAAGTAGGGGACAGGAAAGCATTTCATCTTTCCTGCTACACATTTGCAATATATGTGAGTTCAGTACATTGTCAGAGACGCCTAAATACCCTGTTTGTAATGCCACAATTTGTACTCAACAGAAATAAGTAAAAGAAAAGACACAAAATCCCATAGCAGGTACATGGGGTTTTGATTAATGGAAGCATCATCAATACTGATGTGTGTCATTTGATTGGAGATTTTCACACCCCTGAACTATTCAATGTGCTATGATTTCAGATGTGAGGAAGTATGACTTCCTTTGGGAAGTGGGAGAAAGGCAAATGTGAAAAGAAAGGTAAAAAAGAAGAAACTATACTGCTTCCTGAATTTGCAGGCACTTTTCTAAGCCAATAAATTTGAGAAAAAAGTATGTATAGACATATAACAGACTATGTATGGACACTGGGAATACAAAGAATTGATGCCCTTTGTGTGCCCATGTACCTTTTGGAAAAGTCTCCTAATCTCTGTCAGGTTCCTGGACCCTGATTTGAAGACTATGGCTGCCAACTCAAGGCAATTGAGAAATCGAATTGGCAGTGCTTAAGAAATAAGGTATTTTGGGGCGCCTGGGTGGCGCAGTCGGTTAAGCGTCCGACTTCAGCCAGGTCACGATCTCGCGGTCCGTGAGTTCGAGCCCCGTGTCAGGCTCTGGGCTGATGGCTCGGAGCCTGGAGCCTGTTTCCGATTCTGTGTCTCCCTCTCTCTCTGCCCCTCCCCCGTTCATACTCTGTCTCTCTCTGTCCCAAAAATAAATAAAAAACGTTGAAAAAAAATTTTTTTTTAAAAAGAAATAAGGTATTTTATTCTCTAATATTTGTATTAGTCTTCTGTACTGCATAACACAGGCAGCAGCAGCAAATGACGCATATCTATTGTGCCACAGCTTCCGTGAGTCAGGAGTCTGAGCACGACTTAGCTGGGTCCTCTGCCCAGGTCACGAGCCTGCAGTCAAGGTGTCAGCCAGGGCTGCAATTCCATCTGAGTTGCAAACTCCTCTTCCAGTCTCACTGGTTGGTCACAGAAATCAGGCCCTTGTGATTATAGGACCAAGGCCCTCACCTCCTAGGGGCTACCCACCATTCCCTGCCATTTGACTCTCACCCCAACACATTAGCTTGTGTCTTTAAGGCCAACAGGAGAATGCTTCTGCTGCCTCTTCTATCTCTGACCCCTAGACCCACTTATAAAGCATTCAACTGATTAGGTCAGGCCCACCAAATTAATCTCCCATTTGGTTAACTTAAACTCAGCTACTGCAGGGGCTTACTTACATCTGTAAAATCCCTTCACATTTGCCATCTCATGTAACATAATCAAGGAAGTGGTATCCCATCATTTTTGCCAAAATATACTGGCTAGAAGCAAGTTAAAAACCCCACCCACAGTCAAAGAGAGATTTTACAAGGGCATGGGTCACTGGAATTCATCTTAGAATTTTGTCTACCATTCTATTTAAGCCAAAAATAACATTAGACTTACAAATGTGACAACTGTGGAGTGTTGTTTTTTGCTTGTTTTAAATGTTAATTTATTTATTTTGAAAGAAAGAGAGAGAGCAGAAGAGGGGGAGGGGCAGAGAGAGAGGAAGAGAGAGAATCCCAAGCAAGCTCCATGCTGTCAGCACAGAGTCCAGTGAGGAACTTGATCCCATGAACCATGAGACCATGACCTGAGCCAAAATCAAGAGTCAGACATTTAACAGACTGAGCCACCCTGGCACCCAACTGTGGAGTGTTTTCAGTTTAGAGTGTAAGTCAGAGAGAGACAAATACCATATAATCTCACTTATATTTGGAATCCAAAAAACAAAACAAACAAAACAAAACCAGACTCTTGAATACAGAGAACAAACCAGGGGCTGCCAGAGGGAAGGTGGGTGGGGGAGATGAATAAAACAGATTAAGAGGTATATCCACTTATCGAATAAGTCACAAACATGAAAAGTACAGCATTGGGAATATAGACAATAATACTGTAATAACACTGTATGGTGATGGACAGTTACTACACTTATTCTGGTGAGCACTGGGTAACGCATAGAATTGTCAAATCATTATTTTGTATACCTGAAACACAATACTATATGGTTTTGGGGTTTTTGTTTTTGTTTAAATGTTTTTTATATGTATTTTGAGAGAGAGGGACAGAGAGAACAAGCCAGGGAGGGGGACAGAGAATCCCAAGCAGGCTCTGCATTGTCAGCACAGAGCCCAACGCAGTTCTCGAATCCACGAACCATTAGATCATGCCCTGAGCTGAAATCAAGAGTCAGATGCTGAACGGACTGAGCTACCCAGCACCCCATCACTGTATGTTAATCATACCTTAATTTATTTAAGTTTATTCATTTTTGAGAGAGATAGTGAAAGAGCAAGTAAAGGAGGGGCAGAGAAGGAGAGAGGGAGACAGAATCCCAAGCAGGCTCTGCACCATCAGCACAGAGCCTCACGCAGGGTTCAAACCCAAGAACCTTGAGATCATGACCTGAGACGAAATCAAGAGTCTGACACCCAACCAAGCCACCCAGAGGCCCCAATCATACTTCAATTTAAGGAAAGCCAAAAAAAAAAACGAACAACAACAAAACAACAGCAACAAAAACTGAAGGAAGTCCCTTGGGCACTCATTATTTAATAATCCTTATAAGCATCGCCAAGAAAATTAGTTTAAAATATAGATGTCCCAGGCCCCACCTCAGAGATTCTGATTCCCTAGGCAAAAAATCAGCCAGAAATCTGCTTTTTAAATAACTTCTCCCCGATGATTGTGGCCCAAGTGCTGAGCTCACACTGAAAATCACTAATATAGTGCTTCCTAATTAAAGAATGGCTTAAATTTTCCCAAGGCTCTGCAGTTTGGACCAGAGAATTCCTCCGCACGTGTGTAGCCCCTCTCATTTATAAAAGGCTCCACTTCTCTGCTTAACACCTAGTGCATTGAGCAACCTTTTTATAGTTCCAGAAAGTACTCTAGGCCTAAAGTCCTTCTTGTAAGACTAAGCTGATAGCTTTATCTCCAGTGTAAACCATAGATAAAAAACATGTTAATAGTATGGAGTGGATATGAACCTAGCTATTTCTCCAACTATAGTTTCTACCATTCTTAAGAGAAGAAAAGAGAGGACAAGAGCCTAACTCTCCAGTAGGCCAGGATCTTCCCTCAGGCAGCAACCCTACCTTACTGGCACATTCCCCATTGGGGCCCTTGCTGAAGGCAGGGGCTCCCTGGAGTCCCCAGGATCAGGAAGAGGGTGAGAAGGGAGTGGTGGCCCCGAAGATACAACTCCCTACTTTCCTCACAGACCCTGTGTGACTAAAGATACAAGGCAGTGTGCAAGTCAGCATGGGTTAGACTGGGCTGCAAAACCTTCGAGTGCCAGAACCTTTCAGCGTAGGGAAACACTGAATGTATTCTAGAAGTCAGTGAAGGCATTAAGAACATTTGCTACAGATACCCAGAGGGAAATTAGGCTTCATGAGGACAAGTCAGAGGGAAGGAACCCACAGCACTTGATTCACTCACTGAGGGCTTACAAGGGACAGCACACGCCAGAGGCATTTTGACAGCCCTCCACGTTCTGCACCAGAGAAAAGAGGTTAGCTTTCTCACAGCCTGATTTTGCTCCTTCTTGGACAGACCTTCAAGCTCACCATGCTCCTCTCTATAGAGGATCGCTTGTGATATATAAAGGATGTTTTAAGAAACTGTTCTGTAGTCCGTCTTTACCCAAAAATCCCATCATGCCATTTAGAGTTCTCCAGTACAACTTGACCTTGACTTCCAGAAAAGATTCTCAAATACTGAAAAAAGAGAGGCACATCAGGAAAGTCTATAAGGCATGGCTCCCAGGGAGTAGGAAGTAATGCATGTAGCTCAGTCATCACGTGGCGACCCAGAGAAGAAAGGTGAGAGAAACCAAAATTTGCAGTCTCACAAGTGTTGGGGCAAAAAGCTACATTGTTCCACTTTCACCCACAAGTTAAATAGGAAGTTCAGAGCAACTGATCCAGGCAAACTACTTAGCAGGTAAAATTAATCCTATTCCGACCTCCCAGGTCCTATCCTACAGATAGGACCTGATATCTTCTCTGCCATCATTTCTTCCTTGTATGTCCATGCTATCCTGTCTTATATTTCACAGACTATAGCCTTGAATCCTTTTCCTATCAAAACAATTTAAAAAGAATCAGAAGCTCATAGGGGAAAAAAAGAGAGACAAAGCAAGAAACAGACCCTTCACTATGGAGAACTGATGGTTACCAGAGAGGTCGGGGGTGGAAGATGGGTTAAACAGATGATGGGGATTAAGAAGTACATCCGTCCTGTCCTGGTGAGCACCAGCTGTTGTATGGAATTGTTGAATCACAATATTGTACACCTGAAACTAATATCACACTGTAGATTAACTGCAAATTAAATAAAAACTAAAAAAAAAAAGAAAAAAGAAACAAAAAAAAACAATCAGAAAGTCATTTATATGATCTTAGACAACAGGTTAAATTATTATTATTTTCACTGAAGAAAGATATAAAAATTTTTAATGATATCTTTATAGTGAAGATTAAAGCAATAGTCAGCAGACAAGACATATTTGTTATTGTAGGATTTTTTTAAGGGAAGGCAAAAAAAATTTCCAAAATCATTCCACATAGGCAGTCCTGTGGACTTAAGGCTTTGTGAATACTTAAAAGGAAAATATATGATTTTCCCAGTAGTATTTCCTCCAGTCACTGTGGTTCTTTGAAAGATAATATCCAGAATTCATGTTTCATCTCCAACACGTAAACAGCTTAGAAGTTGTCACTCCCATCCTTACAATAAGAAAAAGCTGGATAAATTTGATAAATACTTGTGCACAGGATTTTGTGTAGACAAGTTTTTAAGTCAGTTGGGTCAATAGCTAGGAGTACAACCACTGGATTGTTATGTTAAGACTCGGGGTGCCTGGGTGGATCAGTCGGTTAAGCATCTGACTTCAGCCTAAGTCATGATCTCATGGTTCATGAGTTCAAGTCCTGCATCGGGCTCTGTGCTGATAGCTCAGAGCCTGGAGCCTGCTTCAGATTCTGTGTCTCACTCTGTCTCTGCCCCTCCCTGACTCACACTCTATCAAAAATAAACATTAAAAAATTATTTTAAAAAATATTATATTTGGCTTTGTAAGAAATTGCCAAACTGGCTTCCAAAATGTTCTACCATTTTGCATCCCTACCAACAATGAATGAGAATTTCTGTTGTTTGTATCCTACTTAGCAACTGGCATTTTCAGTTTTTTGGATTTTAGCCTCTCTAATAGGTTTGTAGTGGTAGCTCATTATTGTTTTACTTTGCATTTCCTCATAACATACAATGTTTAGCATTTTTCATATGCTTATTTTGCTATTTTATTTGGTGAGGTGTCTGTTCACATTGCTCACCTCACCTATTTTTAAAATTGGAGTGTGTTTCTTATTGTTGAATTTCAAGAGTTCTTTGTATATTTTGGATACAAGCCTTCCATCAGATATATTTTGTAAATATCATATTTTTTTTTCTGCCTGATCAGCTTCTTTTAAGATTTCTTGCAGGACAGATCTGCTAACAATGAAATCCTTCAGTTTCTGTTTGTTGAAGAAAGTCTTCATTTCTCCTCAATATAGAATTTTAGGTTGGGTTTTTTTCCTTTTAACACTTTAAATACTTTGTTCTCACTCTTCTTGCTTACATGATTTCTGATGATTAAGTCCACTCTAATTCTTATCCAGGTTCCTCTATAGATAAGATATTTTTTCCTCTTACTTCTTTCAAGATATTCTCTTTGCTTTGGGCTTTCTATAGTTAAATTATTATATGCCTAGGTATAGATTTTTGGTTTTTATCTTGCTTTGTGTTTTTGAGCTTTCAGGATTTGTGGTTTGAGGTCTGTCCTGATTTTGGAAAATTTTCATACATTATTACTTCAAATATTTCTTTTGCCTGGTCTTTCTTTTCCTTCTGGTATTCCAATTCCATGTATGTTACACTTTTGAAGTTTCTCACAATTCTTGGATTTTTAAATTTTGTTTCATTCTTCTTTTTCTGTTTTAATATCAGTTTGGGAAGTTTGTATTCACATAATTCAAGCTTAATAACCCTTTCCTTGGCTGTGTCAAGCCTACTGATGAGCCCATTGAAAGCATATATTCCTTCTATTACCATCTCTAATTTCTGGCATTTCCTTTGCTTCTTTGGGGTTTCCATCTCTCTGCTTTCATTAACCCTCTGTTCTTCCATCTCGTCTACTTTTTCCATTAGAACCCTTAACATATGCTTAATAATTATTCTCAATTCCCTGGCTGGTAATTTCAACATCTGTGTCATATCTTATTCTGGTTCTGATCATTGCTTTGTCTTTTCAAACTGTGATTCTTTTCTTGCTTTTTGACATAACTTGAACTTTTTTGTGTGTGAAAGCCAGACATGTTGTATTGTGTACTAAAAACTGAGGTAAATCACCTTTTAGTGTGGGAATTTATGTTAATCTGGCCAGAAGTTAGGCTATGTTTCATGACTGCTGTAGTTGTATCTGTCAGAGGGATCAAATTCCTCTACTGTCCTTGTTTGTCTCACCTGTTGACTTTGGAGAGGGTTCTGAAGTATTGCTCCTCTGAGACAATCCACATCTTGCATCTTTTCACCTGTAATTTAGTTGTTATACAGGATCCCTGTTTGTGTGGTCATAAGGGACAAAGGAGGGTAAATGTTCTATAATCTTATGTTAAATCTCAGTCTTTTAGTAGCCTTGTATCTCTTGTCTGTGAACTTCACAACTTTTTTTTCCCCTAGTGCTATAGCTCTTCATTTCCTTCCTTTCTCCTATTCCTTTGCCTGGCTGCAATGTTCCAATCTACTCCCTTGAATCTCTTATCCCTGTTGACTATGTTTCCTATCCCTCTCCCCATATTGAGACAGGAAGGCTAGAGCTGTCTGGAATGGGAGTAAAGCTCTTTACCCAGCTGACAGGAAGCTCAAAAAATCTTTTCTCCTGGAGAGAAAGTCTTTGTTATGGACGGTTTGGGTATATTTCACGATTGGTACTCTTCTTATTCCTGTGAAAGAGCAGTGAGGGGATGTTTGCAGGATTTTATCTTAAGAACCAGTGAGATTTCTGGGGGTTAGCCACACAGAGATTTGAGGACCCCCAAGAAGCTTTTCACTGTCATGTCTCATGTCCAAATGCAGCCTCCAGCAATACATCAAAACCACCATTCAAATATTTCTACTGTTTTATCACTCTAGTGACTACTACTCCACGGGTGACTCTTTGTATGCATCTATTTCTCCTGATTTGGGGGCAAGACGTTCCCCTCCAACTTTGATTCTTTGATGGGTGTTAGAAAAGTCATTGATTCATAATTGCCAAAAACTAGAAGTAACCAGGATATCCTTCAATAGGTTAATGGGTTAACAAACTCTAATACATTTTGAACATTGAAATACTATTCAGCAATAAAAAAAGAATGAGCTATCAAGTCATTCAGTGACACGGATTAGTCTTAAATGTATTGTGAAAGAAGCCAGTCTGAAAAAGCTACCTACTATATAATCCTATTTGTAAGACATTCCAGAAAAAGCAAAACTATAAACATAGTAAGCAGGAGAGTGGTTACCAAAGGTTTGGGGCATGATTAAATAGTTCAAGCACAGGGGATTTTAAGTCGGTGAACTATTCTATATGACACTGTGATGGTGGATACATGAAACTATGCATTTTTCAAAACTCATTAACTTGTGCCAGAAGCACAAGGAGTAAACCTTATACATACAAATATTTTAAAAATTATTTAGCAGGGAGATCTCAGGATAGAATGCAAAATGTAAAGAAAAAAGTATCTAACTATTACAAATGTCTGAAACAACATCATTGAAGGGAATGGAGGGAAAAGGTTCTGACCTAAGTGACTTTGGAAATAAGTGGAATCTGTAAGACAGAGATGAAAGAAACTATACATAAGACTGTACTCTAATTGATAAAGTCGTTTCCCATGGGAGGAGACATTAACAATTTGAAACCACCATACATGCATATTGAAATTAAACAAGTAAATGGAGGGCAGATAGTGGGAGTCAGGTTTCTCACTGCCAGAGTGAAAGGCTACATATAAGCAAGGGGTAAAGGCTATAATAATCCATTTGGCAATGGACTCAAAGACATCATTATGAACTCATGCTTGGCTTGATATAAATATGGATAGTTACATACAGGATTATTTATAGACACGTGTATATATACAAGAGCCCAGAAGCAACAAAAGATCACCAACAGATTCAAGGACACCTGGAACCCAGATCTTGGTTTCTAACACTACTCTTCAATAAAAATAAGGATTTCTTTTTTGAGAAATGGCCGATTCTAGGGCTGGCAAGAAATATATAAAATGAGTTTGGAGTATTTTATAATACCAAAAAGTATGGAATTACTAAAAAACAAAAAAACAACAACAAAACACACACACACACACACACACACACACACATATTGGCGGGGAGAGGGTTGCCAAAGAAGTTAACTGAAAGAAATCCCAATAGCCAAAGCTGGAAAAATTTGAGTGCCAAAATAAATAATGTAGTATTAGATTATAATCCAAAGTATAAAATAAATATCTATGAGGCCATATTGATCTAAGAAAATGATTAAATAAATACATACATAAATAAGTAAATAGGGGAGAATAAACAAATCATCCATGCAGAGGAAGTCCATATAATTTGTGTAGATACTGTGCCCTCAAGGATGTGGAGTTTAACTCCCCACTCCTTAAGTATGTGCTGTGCATAGGGATTTCCCTCCAAAGAGGGGAAAGAGGGAATAAAAGTAAGTTTACAATGGAGAAACTTGACAAACACTAACATCAGTAATGATAAGTTATGTTGCTAGTATGTATACCTGATGATATAAAGAGAGTGGCACTTCATCTCTGTGGTTTTCTTCCACAAAATCCATAAACTGGCCTAATCATGGAGAAAACATCAGACAATTGAGAAACGCTGTACAAAATATCTAACCAATACTGAAAATTTTGAAGGTCATCAAAAACAAGGGAAGTCTGATAAACTGTCACAGCAAAGGGGAAACTAAAGAGTCATCCCATCTAAACATAATGAGTAACTATGTGGTATCCTGGGTGGGATCCTAAAATAAATACAGGTCATTAGGTAAAAACTAAGTATATTTGAATAAAGTGTGGATTTAATTAACAATAATGCATTGATGTTGGTTCATTAACTGTAACAAATGTGCCATATCAACCTAAGGTACTTATAAGAGAAGAAACTGGGTTTGGGATATATGGGAACTCTCTGTACTGTTTCACAATTTTTCTGTAAATTTGAAACTATTTTAAAATGAAAAGTTTATTAACCAGTGTTCAGCATACCATAAAAATTATGAGACATACAAAGAATAGTAACAGATAACTGATAATAAGAAAAATCAAAAAACAATGGAAGGAGACCCACAGATAAAAAAGTTATTGAAATTAGATGATAAGGACTTCAAATTAACAATTAGAAATAGATTAAATAAATGAGAGGAAAGATGGACAATTTCTACAGAGAAGTGAAATCTCTTAAAACTAACTAATGGATAGCCTAAGACTGAAAAATGCAGTGTCTTAAATTAAGAATGAATTTAAAAGGCTGAGTTAACAGCAGACTGAACATCAGAAGGATTCATAAACTTGAAGATTAGTCCATTAAATGATCCAATCTGGAGAATAAAGAAAAAAGAATTAAAAAAAAAAAAACAAAAAACAGGGGCATCTGGGAGGCTCAGTCAGGTAAGCATCCAACTTTGGTTCAGATCATGATCTCACGGTTCATGGGTTCAAGCCCTGTGTCGGGCTCTGGGCTGACAGCTCAGAGCCTGGAGCCTGATTCAGATTCTGTGTCTCCCTCTCTCTCTGCCTCCCCCCACACACTAAAATAAATGTAAATAAATAAATAGCACAATGTGAAAGGCATGTTGAACAATACAAAGTTTTCTGACATACATTAGCTGGAATGGCATACATACAGATGAGAGAGAGAGAATGAAACAGAACAATATTTGTAGAAATAATGGCCAATAATTTTCCAAAACTGGTAAAAAGACATAACATCACAAGTTCAAAAAGCTCAGCAGAACAGGATAATTATCAAGCCAAGCAATAAAAACACAAAGAAAACTATACCCAGGCACATCAGTTAAGTGGCTAAAAAAACAAAGATGAAGAGAAAAGTCTAAAAAGCAGTCAGAAACTACTATACCTATTACATTCATATCAACAGCAATAAGAATTTTGGCTGATTTCTCAACAGTTACAGTGAAAACTAGAATGACACAATAATGTATGATAAGAAAAACTGCCAACCCTAGAATTCTATACCCAGTGAAATATCCTTCCAATCCAGTGCCTCCAAACAGAACTTACCTTCTCTCCTTACAAACCTTGTCTTCCTCTGAAACTCACTACATGCAATATGGTTTCAACATCCAGACTCTTAGGGCCAGCCTTGCCTTCTCCTCTTTTTGACTTTCACAATCTCACCAATTTCTATCAATTCCACTTCAGAAAATCATCAGAATTCAACACGCCTCTTCAGCCTCACTAATACTGCACTCTTCCAAGCCTTCAACATTTCTTGCCTAAACTATGACAACAGTTCATTGTCTAGGGCTCTCTACCACTGCTGTCTCCCTCCAAAGTTCATCTTCCACACAACCTCTGAAATTAGTTTTCTAAAAACAAAGTCGATCCTGTCTCTCTGATGCTTAAAGATCTTTTCTGACTTTCCATTGCTTTTGAATAGAATTTACATATTACAACATATAAGATCCTTCACAATCTTAACCCCTTATGTCTTTTTCTCTTTTACCATATATTAACTTCTCAAAGTAAGTGACCATGATCATCTGGAGAATGTTCTGCTAAAGACTAAAACTTGAAACGGTGGAGGAGAGTAAGGAGTCATCATCTTCTATATCAGGGGTTTCCAGAAAGTCATATTGAGTCCTCACAAGACAGAAAATACCATGGAATAAAAGGTTTATAATGAAGGTTTGGAGTCCCTGGAAGCCATCAGGGGAGCCATTAACAGGGGAAGTTATATAGTCCTATCCTCCAATAGTTAATATAGTAAGATCCTTTGTAGGTAAAGAGCCAGAAGGGTGAAAAGCTGTCCAACCCCTAATAATATAAATTGGTTTCAAGACATAGGGGACTATTTCACAAAGAACAGATCCCAGAGTCAGTTCATTAAGAGTGTTCTTGGGGGCTTCTGGTGCCTTAGAAAACGACTTTACATGGGACAAAAAGAAGCATCAAGGGCTATGTCCCTGGGAACTCAGGGCACAATACAGATTCAGTGGATTACCCACCACACAGACATTTCTTCCAGGATTCCCAGTGCCTTGCACAGATGTGAGCCACAAGCCAACCTGAAGACTCTGTCAAAATGACCAGTTGTCCACAGTGACATCATGTGGCCAAAAGGAGTAATGGCAGTATCTGACCCATCTTCTGTTCCCCTGGCTAACCTTAACTTTCAGATCATGTTAGTTCTCAAGGTTCATAAAATAAAAGGGTGTACCCTAAAAAGATAATGCTGAACTTCCTCCTAATTTGGCATGCGATAATTTC
Organism: Panthera pardus; assembly: GCF_024362965.1. Taxonomy (NCBI): domain Eukaryota; kingdom Metazoa; phylum Chordata; class Mammalia; order Carnivora; family Felidae; genus Panthera; species Panthera pardus. The sequence goes on from NW_026526654.1 coordinate 67,884,526, forward strand.
AGTTGTTGCTATTGTTAAAATAGAAAAATAAAGGGTTTATGGCCATAATTGTCCTCTAGTATCTACAGTGATACAAACTGGGAAAAAAATATTTGCAACTCCTACCACTGAAAAGGAATTTAAAAAAAAAAAAAAACCTAGAATCTTTTGTATCAAGGAAAATGTATAGGAAACACTGGCACTCTGTATTGAAGAACCCATCAAAACTGTTCTGGCTAATGTAGAGGTTGGAGGCTTGGAACCCCTGTGACTCAGACTCCTCATATGCTTGCCCAGCCTCAACAGCAGCCTTTGACCCCCTCCACAGAACCCAAGAGCTTCACAGAACATAGTTTATAAATCACTTTCTTGATGATAGAAAGACCATGAAAATTTTAAACCAGAGGATGGCATCACCAGATCATCCATGAAGGACACAGAATGTTTTTAAAGGTGTGGGGGGGGGGGGGGGGGGGACAAGGCAAAATTGGGGACAATACACCTGGATTGGAAGAATTTCATGGAAGGACAGGCAAACCTTTTGACCACTTTGATGCCATGAGTAATGTTAGATATTAATACCCATAAAATGCGCTGAACTAAGTTTATTTCTTTTTTTTTATTTGAGAGAGTACAGTGGAGATGGGGAGAGAGAGAGGGAGGGAGGGAGGGAGGGAGGGAGGGAGAGAAGGAGAGAGAGAGAGGGAGAGGGAGAGGAAGAGGAAGAGGAAGAGGAAGAGGAAGAGGAAGAGGAAGAGGGAGAGAGAAGAGAGAGAGAGAATCCTAAGCAGGCTCCATGCTCACCATGGAGCCAGACACAGGGCTTAATCCCACAACCCTGGGATCATGACCTGAGCTGAAATCAAGAGGTGGATTCTCAAACAACTGAGCCATCCAGAAGCCCTGAATCTATTTCTAAATCCTTGTCAAAAGCAGTCATAGGGAAAAGAAAATATATCTTTAGGTCCTAGTAAGAAAGGATTCATATTTGACTACCTTGCAAATATGATTATCATCAAATTCTTCAATTGAACACTTTTCTGTTGAAAAGGTCTTTTATGCAAGATTTTTTTTCCTGAAACATAGCTCGGAAAAATTATTTTAATCAAAATGAGCCTAAATTCTGCTGAAAATGAGGAGATTTAAGCCTGTTGTGATGAAAAGTCATGTTTCCAAGCTAATTTTTAGGAAAAATCTAATAAAAGAAATACTTAACAGAAAAGTACAGAATGCCTGCTGGGATAAAAATGAAGTTTCCAAGCAACTTCGGAGTAAAAATACAGTAAAAAATAATGTTTTTAACAGAAATTATGGAATTCAAGCATCTTGTAATAAACATGTATTTTCAAGCTAGTTTTGAGACGTATCTAGGAAAAAACATTTTAAATAAAAATGGAATTTAATCCTGTTGTCTTTTCCAAACTGGTTTTGAGGGTAATTTCAGCATAAAATGGAAAAAAAGAAAAAGAAAAAAGTACCAAATTTAAGCAGTATTGCAAAAAAGGACAAAAACACAATGGAAGCATTATGAAACAGAGATGAAATTGTCCCAAACATGCCAAAAAATGACAGCCTTTGTATCACACTGGTGTAATCTTGCAGTGAGGCAGTTTCTGTAGTCCAAGGTGATTCCTTGGAAGGGTCTGAGCTGTGAGCTGTGAGCTGTGAGCTGTGAGCTGTCAGCAGCCTGGGGAATGAGTACCTGGGTCCCTGTGGGGGGTCTGGGTAAGTGCTTGGCAACACTATTGGCAAAGAGCACAAGTGGTAAATTTAGGGAATTTAGGAAGGAAAAATGTGGGACCACCTAATAGAGAACTTTAGGTAAGTCAGAGCTTACCGATGTCTCACCAACTCAAGAAAAGATGCCTTAATGAAGACTCAAGTTCTCAAAAAGGCATCAAGGTAACAGTGTTTCAACATATTTAAAGACAGAAAAGGGAGGGAGGCTAAATAAGGTAGTTTTATTCATTTTCACCAGGTGGAAACTCTGACAAATTTCAAGCCCACATGCTATTGAAATATAAATGATGGCTAAGGGTAACAAAACAAATTAAATCACATCTTTAGAAGAGAAAATCTAGAATTGCTCTAATGCAGCTGTGCTGTAACTTGCACAGGATATGGATATTTTTCCTGTTTTCCCAGATTCAAGGCTTGCCACCCCATACTGAGTCACAATACATAATTGAGGCCAGACACTCCCATAGAACACCTCCTCCCCCAAAAATTCACTGCCCACCCCTGTTAGTCTACAAATGCATACACAGGAATCAAAGAAACCACTGGACACACAAGTCAAGAGAATTTAGTATTCGTGATGAGCTTGTCCCTCCTTTCTCTGTGCTCCCATCTCAATTCAAACAAGGAGACAAGAGAATCATTCTACTTAACCAGCAAAGAGATATTAGCATTTCATTCCCTTGTTGGGCAATGGTGCTTCTGATCTCTTCTCTGTGTGCTATTTGAGAAAAACACAAGAGTATGGGAACAGGGTCGCCAGATAAGATATGAATGCATGAGACTTAAACTAAAAACTTATTCACTGTTTATCTGAAATTCAATTAACTGGATTTCCTCTGTCCTTATTTACTAAATCTGGCAATCCTATTTGGAGGGAACAACAAGGCAGAGAAATCCAGTGGCAGAGGGACAGTGGAAATTGAACACATGAAGGTAGCTGGACCTGTGCCACCTTGCAGGTGCCCATTCAAGATCTCACTGACAGTAAGGAGATTCCGCCAACAATAATAACCTGAACCTGAATATCTGGGGTAGAAGCTGTGTAGGGAGAATCAGGAAGGACCAAGAAACTAGGAAGCTTTGAAGGGTTCTACAGAGAACTCTCCCTCACATATGTCCCAGAGGGAGCCAGTATGTGAACACTTATCCAACATTTAGTCAAAGCCAGAGAAACAGTAACAGCAGAGAGAACAAAGGTACCAGTCAAATAAGAGATACTTGTGTCTTTCCATGTCCCTACAGCCAGCCCCAAAGCACCAGGGAAGACAGGACCCCAAAATGGCAGAGGTGGGGGAGAAATGAAAGAGCAAGTCCAGCGAGTCTCCTGAACCACATTGAGAAGAGGGAAGAAACGAGAGGAAATGAGCATTACATTGGATTGCATTAAAATTTTAAACTGGGTCAAACTATATTAATACTGATGCAAAACAAATTTAGTGGCTTAAAACAACAGATGTTTATGATCTCACAGTTTCTGTAGGATATGAATCTGTATACAGCTTCAGGCTACAATCAAGATAGTGGCTGGGGCTACAACCATCTCAAGGCTCAACTGAGGGAAGATCTGACTCCAAGCTTATTCATTCATTCAGTTCCTCATAAGCTCTTAGACTGAAGGCCTTAGCTTCTCCCTGGCTGTTGGCCAGAGAACATCTCAACTCCTTGCCACATGGCCCTCTCTAACACAAGAGCCATTTTAAGAACTTTCTACCACAGACTGCATTGACTTAATAACTGCGAGTGATCAAAAAGCTACAGTACTGGGACACCTAGATGGCTTAGTCAGTTAAGCATCCAACTTGAGCTCAGATCATGATCACACAGTTCGTGAATTTGAGCCCCACATCAGGCTCACTGCTGTCAGCACAAAGCCTGCTTTCGATCCTCTGTCCCCTTCTCTCTCCATCCTTCCCCTGCTTACGCTCCCTCTCTCAAAATAAATAAAACATTTTTTAAAAAGGCTACAGTACTGCCAAGTATTTCATTTATGGATGGGGAAAAAGAGACTGAACAGAGCATAACTGAAAAAGGTATTGAGAAAACTCAAACTTCTATTTGTACCCATTAAATTCAAACAGTTCCATAAATTGGATACAAAAGTTTACCCTCTTGAGCCTTTGGCAGCCATTGTATAGTAAGGAAGAGAGGCAATGTGGTAGAGAAAAGAGAACTCATTCTTCGGAGAACATCAGAACCATTTGAAGCTCAGCCTCAACACTACTAGTAGCCATGTGTTCATTAACATCTTTGAAATACAATCTTCTCAGTAATCAGAGTTGTGATGAGCATAACAGATGATGTACATGGTTACATAAGATGTCTGCTCTATACATACTGGCCATTACTATCATTATCATTATCATTGTAATTACCATTGCCATTACCATTACACAATCCTCCATGGCTCATCTATCCAAGATTAGTGGTGAGCAGAACCCAAATTGTTCTCATCTCTATTTTAAAGCAAGAAGAAGACAGAAGTCAGAGCAGTCATTTGTGCATAAGCACATATTTCTAGCTTGTACATGAATTTTGTCCTAAATGTGTAATTTTTTTGAGACTGAGTCACTGCTCAGTGTTGCACTTTCCCAAAGAAAGTGAAAAATCATGTCTGTTGACACCTAGGTAGAGCTTGGTATGAAGTAGAATATCACTCGTGTGTATCTGCTCGTAGAGTGTCACTGGGTCAAGATGCTGTGAGAGAATCCAACACAGCCATACGCAACTAGAACGTCTCCACTTCCAGCAAGAGCCTCACTCCCGAAGCAACATCACAGCAGTCTTTATCTCACAGTTCAGACAATGAATAGCTAGCCAGAGAAGCAGCAAAAAATATAAGAGGGGTTTGTAAGATGTTTTTCTCTCCTCCCAAACAGGAGATCTTGGGGTTAATACTAACTACCCTCCTCCTCCTCTTCCACTATCATCATCTTCATCATTATCTTCTTCTTCATCTTCTTCATCATCTTTATGATCACAACCATGACCACCACTACCATTCATTGATATCTTTCCATGTATATTATTTATCTATTGTTGTGTATAAATTATCCTAAAACTTATAGTTCAACAGTTTAAAACAACAAGTATTTATTATCTCACAAGGTGTCAAAGGGTCAGGAATCCAGAAATAGTCTAGTTAGATTCCTCTAGCTCAGTGGCTATTATGAGGTTTCAGTGAATCTTCTGGCGGAGAGAGATTCAGGCTTCAGTGATCTGAAAGCTTAACTGAAGCTGAAGATCCACGTCCAAGCTCGCTCACGTGGCTATTGTCTGGAGGCTTTAGTTCCTCACCGGGTGAGCCTTTCCGTAGAGCAGCACAGCCATGGGCTTCCCCCCAGGTGAACAATTTGAAAGGGAATAACCAAGACAGAAGCCACAGTGCCTTTGCATGACCAGTTCCCCAAAGTTATACACTATCACTTCCACTTCAGTCTATTCCCTAGAAGTCACCAAATACAGCACACACTCAAGGGGAGGGGAATTAGTCTCCACCTCTTGAAGGGAGGAATAACGAAGAATTTGTAGACTTATTTTTAAAACCATCCCATCATGGTACAAGGACCATGGTAAACATGATACATGTATACTCTTCTCTGGTATAAAAGGAAAAATTGTTTATTCAAGCATTTATTCATTCAACAAACCTTTATTGTGGACTTTACCCATCCAAAAATATGTTCCAAGTGACTATTTTGCCCAATCCTTTGTGCACTTTATCCCTTATTGTTTCTTGTTTCTACCTTTATTTTTTTTCTTTAGGGTACCTATTCCAATCTCTTCCTGGAACCTTGCAATAGCATCTCTCTTCTGGCCCTCAAAACATCCCCACATTTATGTTTCTTTCAAGCCAACTTAACTCATTACAAAGCAATATCTTAAGTCTACGCTTAGACATAACATGTATAATTTAGCCACTGTCTGCAGCAAAGATATAATACAATATTAGTTGGGGAAATAGTGGACACAAGATCGTCTCAAATGTGACAGAAGACAGTCACCTTCAGGATGTGATCTGGGAAGGAGAGAAATGTTGCTGTTACTAGAACAACTCCCTCCATCTATTCTTAGGAGTTCCTGCTTAGAGGAAATCCACCAAAGTTACTCTTTAAAATGCAGGTGTTCCCAGAAGACACAGAGGCGAAACTATTAGTGGCACACAACTCCTTGACTAAAATTGCTCCAGCAGGTTAGCTATACAACCACCTGACTGGGCTCAGAAGAAATTAGACACAAAATACAAAAGACTTATTGAGACACAGAAACTTAGGAAAGGTGTAGGTTAGGTTCCCATAAGATTTTGCAGATAGCTCAAGAGATGGGGGAGAGCACAAGATACCAGAGGCAGCATAAGGGAGGTCCATCATGAATGCTTTAGTTTGGGTTCTCTCAAAAGCAGGAAGGACATGGTGGCAGGGACCCTATTCAAGAGACTCTCCCAGGGTGCAGAAAAAAAAGGGAGCAAAACGATGAGGCAGAAAATACAAGCAGAGGGTTCTGTTCTGCTGGAGTCTTCTCACCTCCCAGAATTGTGTCTGCCTACAGGAATGGAGATTAAAGAATTGTCCACAGTCTCCCTTCCCCCATTGGATAAGGACTCCTCTAGGACAACAAATCTGTTTTTCTGATTGTACTGTGGGCTTCTGCACTCATAGGAGAAGACCCTAGAGCCAAAAGTATAAAGACATGCTGGCCTCACCCTAAGTGAGTGTTTTGTACTCTAGGGGCACCTGATCTCACATGGAACTGTCCCTGGCAGCCATGGCTGAAAATCAGCAGTGAGTGAAGGGATGTGATGTAGGATGCCAGAGACATCTACTAAATGGCAGGTGCAGAAGGTGTACCAGTGAGGGGCAGAAAGGGGGTGCTGAAAACAAGCATCATCTACATCCCATTTTTACTTAGGCTCAGTGCTAAAGACAGCTCTGTTTGAACTCCCATGAAAGTGGGAGTTAATTATTACACATCCAAGAAGTATTCCTTCTAAGATGATCTCCCATAGCATAATCTCTATGGTGTGTTAAAATGAAATACCAAAAGTGCAGGAAACAAAACATTAAGAAATTGGACTTAGTCAAAATTCAGAACTTTTGAGCTTCCAAGGACACCATCCAGAAAGCAGAACAACCCACTGAGTGGGAGAAACTATACGCAAATCGTATATATGGCTAGACTTGTATATAGATTCTAATAAAGAGATCTTGTCATTCCATAATAAAAAGAGACAGGCAACCTACTAATAATTGGACAAAGGATTTGAATAAACATTTCTTCAAAGGAGATGAACAAGTGACCAATAAGCACACAAAACGATGTTCAACATATATTAGCCATCCGGGAAACACAAATCAAAAAACACAGTGAGATATCATTCCATATCCATTAAGATGGCTATGATCAAAAAGAAAGATAGTAACAAGTGTTAGGGAGCATGTGGAGAAATTGGAACTCTCAAACACTGTCACTGGTATTGCAAATGGTGCAGTCACTTTAGAAACCATCTGGCATTTCCTCAAAAAGTTATACATAGAATTACCATATGACCTAACAATTCCACTGCTAGATATGTACCCAAGAGAAATGAAAAATGTGTCCACACAAAAACCTGCATACGAATGTTCAGAGCAGCATTATCCATAATAGTCAAAAAGTGAAAGCAAATTAAATGTCCATCAAACCAATGATCAACAGAATGTGATGTATGCATAAAATGGAGTCGAAGTTGGCAATAAAAAGAAATGAAGTAATGATACAGGCTACAACATGGATAAATCTTGAAAACACTATGCTAAGTGAAAGAAGCCAACCACCTATTGTATGACCTCATTTATAAGAAATATCTAGAAGAGGCAAATAAAGAGACAGAGTAGATGAGTGGTTGCCTTTGGTTTAAAGAGTTTGGAGGGATATGAGGAGTGACTGCTAATGAGTACAGGATTTGACAAAAATAGTCTAAAATTAGATACTGTTGACGGTTGCACGATGGTGAATATACTAAAAACCATTGACTTGTACACGTTAAATAGGTGAATTTTATAGTGTGTGAATCAATTTTTAGTAAAGCTGTTATAAAAGAAAATTTTAATGAAAAATCAGGTGGTGCTGGCACAAGATCAACAAGGCAATATTGGTACGTATTGTAATAAATTTATAAGAAATACTGAGCACCTGCTGTATGCAAAGCACTATCAATAAAATTATAGAGGAAATACCCAGTGCATAACAATAAGCTAATCTGTCACATTACGTGAGTATTCTGATGCAAGATATGCAAGCCTGATAAACAAAGAAAAGGTTAATAACGTTTCTCTTCAATGTATGCATTTATTCACTTCTTTTAAGTGAAGGAGAGCAATCACGTTGCATAAAATTAAAATCTTAATTGCTCAGCTCGAGGCTGTATTTTGTAAAGAAGGTTCATAAACACAGCGCATGATCAGAATCTATGGAATGTCCTGAGAGAACATCAAACACAAATGAGTTGCCACAGGATGTTTCCACATAGAATTAAATACTACCGTTACAAGATTAACAAATGATTTATTTATAATTGCAGACTCTTTGTTGAGGAAAAGCTAAACAATATTTCAGTTCTAAGGGGTTCCTAAAATTTTAGCTATGTCTACTATCTCAGGAAAAAAACTCATTAGTTGAGAGACCTCACCTTTCAAGATGAGAATCTAAGATAGATTCATTCTATCATTCATTCTAATAATGAGGGGAAAATATCCCAAATATCCCTATTCAATGAGCACCTGGCCAATATCCAGCCCCCGAGGAAAGTGAAAATTCTGCTCAGTGACAGCACATTATTTAACTCACCAGGGCAATTTAAGATAACACAATGTGACTCACACCTATGCAAGGAAGTTTTTCATGTGAAAGCATTTTTTTCCTTAAGTAATACCTGCTGGCCGTCAAGATAGAAAAAATACATGTCAAATTGTGAGCATGTTTAGAGAATTGCCCTGAGTGATTCTGTGACCATGTGCAAATTAGCTTCCTTCCAGATCTTTGTGGGGGTGACTTCCAAAGGCTTCAAACCAGATACATGGCTTGATGGGAGAAGGTAGCAGTTTTTAATTTGATTATATATGTAACAAATCTATATAATATTGAATATATGATAAAAGTTAAAACTGGGGCACGTGGGTGGCTCAATCGGTTAAGTGTCCAACTTTGGCTCAAGTCATGATCTCACAGTTTGTATGAGCCCCGCGTTGGGCACTGTGCTGACAGCTCAGAGCCTGGAGCCTGCTTCAGATTTTGTGTCTCTCTACTCTCTCTCTCTGCTCCCTTCCCCACTCATGCTCTGTCTCTCAAAAATAACAACATTTAAAAAAATGTTTTTAAGTTAAAACTACATGTAATATATGATACATATAATCCATGGAAAATACACGTTTATAATTAATTTATATAAATTATATATATATATAAATATAAATATATTTATAATGTACACTACATATAGGAAATATATAGTGTATTTATAATTTATAATACAGTATTTATAGAGCATGTATAAATAGTTAAATTTTGAGCAAGGAAGAATCTGTAACACAAAATGCTCACTGTGCCTTTCCACTAGCTGAGTTTGCACTTACGTTTCCCTGGAAGTTTCTCCAGTGCCCTCATGTTAGCACTTCATTTCACACATCCTCCACGGTAGATAGGAGGCAAAGGACACGGAATCCTCTTTTTATCCTCACGCACTAGTTGGTTATCTGAAATGCAAAATAAATGAGAGGGAAAGAAAAAAGTCAAACAAACTGCCAGATCATCTCTGTATAATTTCACACTTGCAATTTTACCTAAAACAGTGATTTTGCTAAAAAGGGAAGTGAGAGGGTCCTAATATGGATTTAAGAGTCCTTTCTTCCCAAGTGGAAACGGCTCCCGCACCCCATTCAACTGTTACGAAGGTCCATACTGCTGTTTCACTTAACATCTTTAATTAGCTCCCCTCTGAGACGCAACAACAAAACTGAGCTCCTGATCATAAAATAAACAGAAAAGATTTGCCTGGAGTCTCAACTAACCAGTAGTTGGTTTCTGCCTCCCCCAGGAAGCTCACTGGACTCCTGCAGCCCCCACTGTCCCTCATTAGCAAGCGTGAGGCATGCCCCGCTTTGAGGGTCTTCCCAGGTGGGGCCCCGTGTGACCTTGCGTTGGGTGTCTTCCCTGCGCTGGCCTAAATTTAGGAAATGCTTCCCAGAATGAATCCCAGCTGGATGCACTTCTCCAGGGCTCTTGTTGCTGCTTCTGGTAAGTGATCGCAGCAGCAAAGGGTATTAAATTTTAAATTATTGGGGATTCTTCTTCCTGTAACTTTGAAATTACTTAGCCTAAACATTTCTTAGGATGAGCTCAGAGCAGAACCCACTGTTCCCTAATCCTCCAGAGAGAGGCTCTGTTCTGACAAGCTTGGGAAGGAAGGAAAAAAAAGAAAAAAGAAAAGAAACCATTATTAAGCCTCTAAATGCCAGAATACTTTCTGTTCTCATCTTACTTAGCCTTTATACCACACCTGTGAGATGTTCATCCTCATCCACTCAAAGACATGCTGAGATGAGGAAACTGAGTCCCCAAGGTCAAGCCACTTATCCAAGGCCACACAGTGTGTACCAGACAGAGCAAGACAGCCGGTCTCTAAAGCAGGGGTTCTCAGCTCCTTCCGAGCCACGGACTTCTCTGAGCATCTGGCGATAGCTACAGACTGCTCCATGCACACATTTCATAAACAAATTTAGAAGCCGGGCACCCCTTGAGGACTAGCCCTGAGCCTGTAGAAATCCGGGCCTCGGAGCTTTCTTTCCTCTTCCCACGCCGCTAGGCTGCCTCCCACGGGACGACGCTGGGGAGGAGGGAAAGGAAATCGCCCGGTATTTAAAACATCTGTTTTTCTCACGCCAAGACGCTTCCACCTACCTTCCCATGGTATTAAATTCTTTATGAGTCCTTTTCTACTGAGCAAAAGCATTTTGATCAGAAACTACTTATAGGAAGCAAAAATTAAAATGATTTCAAAACCTATTCATCAGCCTCCTGTGTTGTTTTCCTCTCCGGAAATCCCACTTGAAGTATTTATCCAAAAGAACCGAACACAGAATCTCCTAGAGCTGTCTGCACTCTGATGTCCACTGCAGCATTAGTCACAACAGCCAAAATGTGGAAGCAAACTACCAGTCCGTTGACAGACGAATGGACAGAGAAAATGTGGTAGGTACATACAATGAAATAGTATTCAGCCTTCAAAAAGAAGGAAATTCTGCCATGGGCTACAATATTGATGAAACTTGAGAACATTATGCTTACATTACATACCTACATACATTACAATACATTCTTGTGAAGTAAGAGTTGTAAACACACTCTGAAGAGTAACCACCAGTAACGGTGACCAGAGAACTGGTTTTCAGGTAGTCCCAAACATGAAACACTGAAAGAACATTCTGTTTTCTGTTAGTCCCTCTATATCTAACATAACCATCCCTTGTGCTGAAAATCACTTAGCATCTCGTTTCAAGCTCAAAAATTAATTTTCACAACAGAATACATTACTCCACTAAAAGATTGCTGTCAGTAAAAGGGCCTGTATTTTCAAAGTCCATTAGGGACTGAACTGTTTTTTTTGTTTTTGTTTTTTTTTTTTTTTGGAAAGAGATACAAATGGGTTTCTTCTTTATAAATTAATGTAAATGCAATTTAAAATGCACTAAGCTACTTACTTATTGACACTCTTCTTGGCACAGGGGAGATCATGTTCTAAGCCCCTGCTGATCAGGTCCTGAAGATATCTCTTTCTTCCAAACTCTGCCAGGGTCTCAGCCACCTTGCCACCACTTTCCACTCACCAAGATGGTCCTAATGTTCCCCTAAGCCTGACTAAACTTTACCTGGTTTCTTCCTGACTATGGTACCCTGACTTCCCTTTTCTTAGAACATTTACTTTTGAAAACTTGCAATTGTGAATTCTTTCCCTGCCCCCTGGAGATAAAATCTCTCAGGCTCTTGCCAGGTTTACAACTCAGGAAAGTCTTTCTCAAGGATCAGGAATTGCAATCGTCAAGGAAGATAACAACCCTATCTCCCAGTCTCTGTGAGAGGACAGGGGTCTAACTTCAGTTAAGTGTCAATTAGCAAACACTGAAGACCTAATCACATAGACCCAGCTCCTGCATAATATCCTTAGGTCTCCCTCACTAGCTCACTCTAACACTTAAAAATCCTTCCCCAGGGAGCCTGGGTGGCTCGGTCAGTTAAACATCCACCTTTGGCTCAGGTCATGATCTCACAGTTCATGAGTTTGAGCCCCACGTCGGGCTCTGTGCTGACCGCTCAGAGCCTGGAGCCTGCTTCGGATTCTGTGTCTCTCTTTCTCTGCCCACCCCCTCCTTGTGCGTGCACGCTCTCTCTCTCTTTCAAATAAGCATTAAAAAAACCTTCGGGGCACCTGGGTGGGTCAGTCGGTTAAGCGTCCGACTTCACTTCAGGTCATTATCTCATGGTTTGTGGGTTCAAGCCCCGCGTCAGGCTCTGTGATGATGGGTCAGATCCTGGAGCCTGCTTCAGATTCTGTATCTCCCTCTCTCTCTGCCCCTCCTCTATTCATGCTCCGTCTCTCTCTCTCAAAAATAAAAAATAAACATTAAATTTTTTTTAAAAAATTCTCCCCCAAAGGATGCAAGAATATACAATGGGGAAAAGGCAGTCTTTTCTATAAGTTGTGATGGGAAAACTAAGCAGCTATCTGTAAAAGAATAAAACTAGATCACTTTCTTACACCATACACAAAAATAAACTCAAAATATATTAAAGACCTAAATATATGAGACCTGAAACCATAAAACCCCTAGAAGAAAACATAGGTGGTAGCAATCTCCTGAATATCAGCTTTAGCAACACAGTTATGGATATGTCTCCTCAGGCAAGGGAAACAAAAGCAAAAATAAACTGTTAGGGCTATATTAAAATAAAAAACTTTTGCACATTTAAGGAAACCATCAACAAAATGAAAAGGGAACCTACTGAATGGGAAAAGATATTTGCAAATCATATATCCAATAAGAGGCTAACAATCTAAAATCTCTAAAGAATCAAAAAACCAAACACTCTGATTAAAACATGGCAGAAGACCTGAATAGACATTTTTCCAAAGAAGACAATACTGATGGCCAACAGGCACATGACAAGATGCTCAACATCACTCATCATCAGAGAAATGCAAATCAAAACCATAGGAGATATTACCCTACACCTCAGAATGCCCAGTATCAAAAAACAAGTAAAAAATAGCAAGTGTTGGTGAGGATGTAGGGAAAAGGGAACACATGTGCACTGTTGGTGGGAATGTAAATTGGTGCAGCCACTGTGGAAGACAGTATGGAGTCTCCTCAAAAACTTAAAAATAAAAATACCATACAATCCAATAATTCCACTACTGGGTATCTACTGAAAGAAAAGAAAAACACTAATTCAAAGGGATATATGCATCCCTATGTTTATTGCAGCATTATTTATCATAGCCAAGATATGGATGTAACCCAAGTGTCCACTGATAGATGAATAAAGAAGAGGTCGTGTGTGTGTGTGTGTGTGTGTGTGTGTGTGTATGTATATATAATATATATAGTGGAATATTGCTCAGCCATAAAAAAGAATGAGATCTTGCCATTTGTGACAATCATGGATGGACCTAGATGGTATTATGCTAAATGAAATAAATCAAAGATAAATGCCATATGATTTCACTTATATGTAGAATCTAAAACACAAATGAATGAACAAACAGACTTTTTTTTTTTCAACGTTTTTTATTTATTTTTGGGACAGAGAGAGACAGAGCATGAACGGGGGAGGGGCAGAGAGAGAGGGAGACACAGAATCGGAAACAGGCTCCAGGCTCCGAGCCATCAGCCCAGAGCCTGACGCGGGGCTCGAACTCACGGACCGCGAGATCGTGACCTGGCTGAAGTCAGACGCTTAACCGACTGCGCCACCCAGGCACCCCACAAACAGACTTTTAAATACAGAGAACAAACTGGTGGTTGCCATAGGGGAGGTGGGCAGGGGGGCAAAACCGATATAAAATAAATTGAGATGAAAACTACAGCATAGGGAATATAGTCAATAATGTATGGTCAATAACATTGTATGGTGACTATATTTATCATGGTGAGCACTGAGCAGTGTATAAAATTGTTGAATCAATATGTTATACACACCTAAAACTAATATAGGACTGTATGTTAACTGTACTTCATAAATACATACATACACACACACATACATAAAAAGTCCCATCTTCGGTTTGAATGGAATTGCTTTCAATCTCTCTCCCCTATTGCTATAGTCTTGAATACAGTCTTCCTTCCCTGTACCTTTGTTGAGTGCAGTTTTTCTTTGACATTGCACCTCTCCAGAACCACTACCATCCACTCCATTTTTTTAGGCCCTTCTTTAGGACTAGAATCAGAATAAAATGATGGAATTTGAGTAAACTTAGTGAAACACAAAGAGATGAATTGATGTATTTTCAAATCTAAAAGCCATTACAAAATTGTTGATCAGTCCGTATGCTTCACGCACAGACATACACTATATGCCTACAAATATATCAATCCTCTGAGGTTTTTAAATAGGCTTAGAAAAGAGTCATTAAGGGCATATGCCGGAATGATTAAAAATGGTCATTTCTAGGCAGCAAGATAATGGAATTTTTCTTTTCTTCTATAAGTAGGCCATATTTTCTAAGTTTTCTACGAAGAATTGCATGTGGGGGCAAATTTTTTTAATGGGAAAAAAGGGAAGATTTCAAATAGTAAAAAGAATTCTCAAATGCTATCCCTCAAAATAATCACACTAGCTTTTCTTTTTGCCAGCTTTCCTCCTAAGTATTGTGGGTCGGAAACAGACAATGCTAACAAAAAATATTACAAATGTATTCGCTGCTCTGAATACTAGTTTTTCATTCCTGGATGTTTCTTAGAAAACTAAAGCCTTCCGACCTTTCTCTTTGATTCTCATATGGTGAGTCCATGTAGGACCTACTGCATAGGTCCTGTGTCCTCCTCTGGTCCAGGCAAGTGTCTACCACACAGAAGTATCTGAATTCAATGCTGCAGACCTCTAAAAAGCCTCCTCAAGCCCCCTGAAGAAGCTACCATTCCCTCCAGTGAGTGATTTATATCTCAGATGTCAAAGACGCAGTAGGGCTCTACCCCCACCCCTGGCCTCAAAGTTCGCAGGAACGAGGACCACTCATGTCATTCTGTCCCTCTCAAGTGAGCCAACTGACTGCCCAGAAGGGCAGATGTGAGCTCATATTCTCAAAGGAAGAGAACTTGGCACTTGTTAAGGTCAAACTTTAAACAAGCTAATGCTCATCTATAGGAAGAAATTGTGGCCAGGGATGAGAGAATAAGGGGTCAACTCTATTTACAAACACTTCTAACAAATATCATATGATTTCACTCATATATGGAATTTAAGATACAAAACAAATGAACCTAAGGGAAGGGAAGCAAAAATAATATAAAAACAGAGAGGGAGACAGACCATAAGAGACTCTTAAATACAGAGAACAAACTGAGGGTTGCTGGGGAGGTGTTGGATGTGGGGTTGGGCTAAATGGGGGATGGGTGTTAAGGAGGACACTTGTTGGGATGAGCACGGGGTGTTACATGGAAGTCATGAATGACTGAATTCTGCTCCTGAAATCATTATTACACTATATGCTAACTAACTTAGATTTAAATTTTTAAAAAATTAGTTGTATAAATTTGTTTTTACCTAAGGAGAAGAAGGAATACATTGTGAGTAAAATAAAATGGAATAAGATACCTAAAAATAACAAAATAAATAAAATTAAAATAAAACACTTACATTAAGACCACAGAAGGGAATCTCCCTGTTTTGGAGTCAGACTCCTGGGTGGCCCTATGCCTATTATTTCAAATGGCGTCCCCTGCACTTAAGTAGGACACAGACTAATTAGAGCCCTGAAAAAAGCAACCAGACTGCACCAGGATTAACCAATATCTACAAGGAGAAATTTGGGAAGAATTAATCTCTGTAATAGGAAGCAGGAATAAGTCCTTGGCAAGGCAACACTTAACAGTGGAGAAGGAAAATTATGTATTCAAAAAGCCTAAGGAAACTATAGGATCTCCACTGGAAAGATGGAAAACCCCAAGCTCCAGGGAAAGCCAGGTTGAGGTGGCTATTTACAAAAGTTCTTTGCACTAAGCAGAAACAATGTAGCCTGAGTCCTCATCCTAGGAAATATCAGGTGCCAGAGAAAGAAGGCTCTCCTCCACAGAGAGAAGCATTTAACAATCACAGGTCCCCAGACTCTAATACCAACCCCTTGGTGCCACATGTGTTCTCATATTCTGAATTTTGGGGATTTTAGGAAGGAAATCTGGTGCATAATCAACAACATTGTATAACATCTCCAGCGGGGTCTGGGGCAACATCCCATTAATTTTTTTTTAAGCAAAACACATGAAGAGTCACACTAAATAGTATAAATAAAGGATATAGATAAATAGACTCACATCAGTTCAAGTTTTGCTGCCAGATGGATTACGGAAAAAAGAATTCAATTTCGTGAGGTTTGGGGGTTTCAGAAATGTCCATAAGGGATTGTGGAGCTGAATTTTTTTAATAGGTCTGTCTTTCCCGCCAGAGACTGAGAATCGTGCCTTATTTATCTTCCCCACTACCTGGCTGATGACTGGTGCTCAGCAGGCATGTTGAATTTAATTGATTAACCCCAGGCTTTCCGTCTCGGCACCTCTCCAAAGCTCTGGATGCCCAGAGAGACCCACAAAACAAGAGCAGGGGGTACTCTGCTCAATGCACTCTGAGCCTCTTTAAATTGAAGGAGTTAAAAACCAAGCAAATTTTCTGCCTGCTTTTCACTTCCCCAATTTCAAGTGCTGCCATTGTGATCACAAAGGCCAAGAATTCGGTTCTGCAGTATCATGTTGTTGGGAGGTTTGAGAGCAATGTTCTGGAAAACCCTCATGAAATGACAAGCATGCCTCATCTGGGGAAACTAGTCGCCATAATTATTAATGCCCGTCCCTTTGAAGGTAGCAGCCTGGAGGCAAAGGGAATGACTGAAGGCATAGCGGGAATGGCAGTTTTCACCTCCCTCCCTGGGCAGGTGAGATTTCTAGGGGGACGCTTCTCTGAGCCAGGCTTCTGTGCACGGCCTCCTCGGCACCGCCCTGTCTGCCTCTCCCCCTCACCACTGCCAGAAAAGGAAAGGCCATCAGCTCAGCCCTGCCTCCTCTGTGTCTCCCTGGAAGTCACCGGAGGTCTGGAAATAGATGCGTCCTGTTGTTCTCTATGGTCCCAGTCCTTTATCATGGGGGACAAGGTCACCCTACTTCCTGGAAGTACTGGTAGCACAATTAGTCTTCTGTTTCATGAGGAAGAGCGTGTGACTTTAAACTTTAAGGCAAGGAAGAAAACACAGATTTTAGAACTAAATAGTTAAAGGGGTGCCTAGGTGGTTTGGTCAGGCAAGCATCCAACACTTCTTTTTTTTTAGTTCAATTTATTTATTTATTTGCAGGAGGAGGGGGGCGGGTGCAGAGAGAGGGGAGAGAGAGAATCCTAAGCAGGCACTGGGCTGTCAGCACAGAGCCCAACACAGGGCTAGAACTCACTGTGAGGTCACGACCTAAGCCAAAATCAAAAGTCGGAGGCTCAACTGAGCCACCCAGGCGCCCCAAACATCCACCTATTGATTTGGGCTCAAGTCATGGTCTTACAGTTCACGAGTTTGAGCCTCGCATGGGGCTCCATGCTGACAGTGCAGAGCCCTGCTTGGGATTCTCTCTCACCCTCGCTCCCTGCCCTTCCACTGCATTCTCTCTCTCTCTCAAAATAAATAAGCTTTTTTAAAAATTATAAAATTCAATATTTAAAGCAATGAGGACACCAGAAAAAGCAGCTGGGAGTAGGGAGAGCATCACAGTCAAACAGGCCAACTGGGTATTCCTACCTGCTGACACCGCGGGCTGGTCCTTTGATACGCAACAACTGTCTGATCTAGAAAACTCAACATGAAGAAATTTAAATGTGGAGAATACGTTCATTCTCTAATGGCCATACTGCAAGTACTTTTTTTAAGTTACCTTATGCTTGCATTACCTAGTTAAATGCCTCACGTCTATTTTTCGGTTTTACTTTTTTGCAGTGTTCCTTAGTGTATACATATACACAGCTCAAATCAAGCAAGCAAACAAGCAATGAAATAGATTATATAGGGAAAAATTAAGTCTCCAGTACCACTCCTGTTCCAAGGGCCCTGGCCTCAAGTTTTTTTTTTTTTTAATGTTTATTTATTTTTGAGACAGACAGAGCATGAGCAGGGGAGGACAGAGAGAGAGGAAGACACAGAATCTGAAGCAGGCTCCAGGCTCCGAGCTGTCAGCACAGAGCCTGATGTGGGGCTCGAACTCAAGAGCCTTGAGATCATGACCTGAGCCGAAGTTGGCACCCTACTAACTGATTGAGCCACCCAGGCACCCTCCCCCGCCAAGTTCTTCTTTTCAGAGGAAACTACTGTGGCTAGATTTGGGATTCTTCCAGAAATAGTCTCTACATATATAAGGCTGTATCACTTTTTAAATGTATGCTCTATGGCACTGTACACACTATTCCATATCTTGCTCCCTCTCTTCAAATGCATTGAAATTATTAATATCCCTCTATGCTTTCAGCATGCTACCCTCTTCTGCAACATGCACAGGCCTTCAGACTTCTTCAGGGACTCCCACTGCCTATATCTGAAGACCTCAGCTTGGCATTCAGGGCTGGTCTGCTACTTTCTAACCAACCCCCATAGATGCTGCTATGAATTGAATTAGGTCCCCCAAAAAGACTTTTAAATCTTAACCACCAGAATCTGTAAGTGAGACCTTATCTGGAAATAGTCTTTGCAAGTGTGGTTAAGATGAGGTCGTATTGGAGTAGAGGGAGCCCTTATTCTAAAGTGACTGTTGTCCTTGTAAGAAAAGAAGAACTACAGAGACCTACATGCAGAAATGGAAGGTCATGTGAAAAGACACAGGAAGAATTCTGTGTAAGGATGGAGACAGAGATTGGGGTGAGGCATCTACAAGCCAAGGAACACCAAACATTGCAAGAAACATCAGAAGATAGAATAGAGGCATGGAACAATTCTCCCCTGCAGCCTTCAGGAACAGCGTGGCCCTTCTGCCATCTTGATTTTGAATTTCTGGGCTCCAGAATGATGAAAGGATAAATTTCCATTGTTTTAAGCCACTCAGTTTATGGCATGTTGTCAGAGCAATTCTGGGCAGCTAATACAATGCCTTTGAGCTTTTCTTCTTCCCTAATGTTTCCACCACAATGGACAACACTTGCCTCCCTCTCCTTTTCCTACCTACTCCTCACAACCCTGTCAGCCAAGCTGAGTGGCTCTTTCTCCAGAATCTTCCTTGAACCTTCAGGCCGCTTTTTCTCTGGCCTCCCCTGAACTACTTATTTGTGCTCTGCATAATTGTTCCCTTGAGTTCTATTGTCTCGTGTGTGCACGTCTTTCCTCCTCAACCAGACCGAAGTTCCTTGAGTATCGAAACTGTGTTTTACTTTTTTCTTGATCCAGGATGGACTTGCAGTGTATATTCAACAAGCAATCCTTGATACGATAGTGTTAAAAGGTTACTAACTTCTGGAAATGAAAAGAAAAGAGCCCTCTGAGATTCATTAGGCTTTCCACAGTATGTTCAATGTCTCGAATCTAATACGATGAAAGAAAATCTATTAAAAAGGCATTTATTCTTCACTGCATTTCAAATGTAAAATGGATTCCTTGTTGTTGTGTTGTGGGGTTTTTTTATATGAAATTCAAGTGAGGATAATCATTACAAAGTTCACTATTACAAGTAGTAAATTATATACTAAAGTATAAGGTGACTCATGAAAACCAAATATAAATTACCAGAAATACATTTATTTTATTGTAAGACAATACCTCATTTTTTTATAATCTGCAGAAAAAGGAATCTAAAATAATAAGGACAAGGACAACATTAATGGAACCCTAGCAGGCAATTGATTTAGAAAGTCTGAGAAAGTGCCCAGCCAACTTCAGACATTACTGGAATAAGAGAAGTGAGTGCACACTTATCAATAGACCAGTACTAATGACCATTGGATTTACCTAGATGCAAACTTCCTTCTCACAAAATTATTTTAGGAGTACTGCAGATCCTAGAATCAAATAATCTTATGAGTCAGAAAGGACCTTGAAATTCAATATCATGTAATCTCTTACCCCATATAGAATCTCCTTCCCTTCCTCCCTGAATTTCCATCAAACCTTTGACAAACAGTTGACAACAGAAAGCTGTGTTGAAGGTCCCTGGAATCTGTTCCAACTGTGCATCCTGAAGGAGAACGCCTAGAGAGAGACCCCTCAACTCTACCTCCTCACCCTCAGCTTTAAGTCTTAACAGGAAGATTTCACATCAGAAAAAAAAAAAAAAAAAAAAGATGAATGGTAATTCTTTACCTGAGTCACCAGTCAGGTCAGCCATCTCTTGGCCCTTGAGTCCTCAGAACCACCTCTCCAACAGGTCACTTCACATTTCCTACCAAGCATCACCTGTAAGATCAGGTACTTCTGAAAAAAACAAGGGTTTGCTCACTGCACCCAGCAATGGCATATTTCACTCACACAAAGGCTGTGGGAGTGAAAGAGCAGGTTATGGAATCCTACAGCTTAGACCTAATGGGTTTCAGAATGACTACTATTGAGTCATTCCAGAAGCATCTGGATATCTAATCAGCATCTCATCTTAAAATGAGACCTCAGCTAGGGTGGGTTATAAAGAAAAAGCATAATAGACCATGTATTAGTTTCTGACACTGCATAACAAATTATCACAATTTAGCAGCTTTAAAAAAAACCATATTTATCTACTTCTACAAATCAGAAGTCGAGGCACAGCTTAGCTGGGTCCTCTGCAAGGCTGTTACCATGGTTTCACCCAAGGGTTCAGTTCTCTTCTGGAGTCATGACTGGCAGTAAATCTATTTCCAAACTCCTTCATGTTGTTAACCAGAGTTCATTTCTTTGTGGCTGTAACACTGAGGTCCCTGGTTCTTATTGGCTATTGACTGGAGGCCACTCTTAGCTCCTAAAGGCTGCTCACAGTTCTGCCACTCGGCCCTCTCCTTAGCCTTCTGAGAACATGGCAGACTGATTTTTCAAAGCCAGCAAAGGGAAAAGAGCAAGTCTGCTAGTAAGAAACTTATTTTACCTGATATAATCAGTCATCACATAGTGACATCCTATCGCCTTTGCCATATTCTGTTTGTCAGAATATTAGTCACACGTCCTAGCCCACACCCAAGGAGAGGGGTTTTTACGAGAGCTTGAACATCAGAAGTTGTGGTCATTGGAGGATTGCCTTAGAGTCTGTCTACCAGAGCCCCAACAATCCATATTTTTTAAAGCTCTCCAGTGACACCGATGTTTAATCAATCAGTCTTCAGAACTATTGTTAAAAGATACAGTAGAGAAGACAACACAGGGGGGAGATTACTTTGCTGTTGTAGTTTTCAACCTGGACTGTCCCTTAGAATCGAAAATACCCGTGGAGTATTTTCAAATTCTGCACCCAAACCCATCAGATCAGAATATCTGGAAGTGGATTTGTTTTTTTCAAACACCACAGGTGTTTCCAAAGTGCAACCAATGCTAAGAAACACTGTTTTACTGGAACAGTGGGGAGTCAGAGTCAGTCTTAATGGAAAAAGGTAATCCTTGGGGCAAGTTTTGAAAAACAAGTAGATGTTTTCTAGGTGAAACACAGGAGTGATGAGTGATAAGGCAGTGACATTTATAGTAATTTCATGAACTTGGTGGAGTCAGAGAAGGGAATGAATGTAGGAGGCAGCACTGATAAGACTTTGTGCCAAATGTAAGGTTAACAAAGAAGGAGGAATCTCAGATGACTTCCAGACCTCAAGTTTAGATGCATGAGAGAGCATATAAACCACTAACTGAGAGAATCAAGAGGAGAAGCTGGTTGGAGGATGAGAGGAGGTAGAGACGCTGAGCTCTGTTCTAAATATGTCAACTTGTACACATGTTTAAAGGCATTTGACTTTAACTTGTACAAATGCTCCATTGCTTGCTGAGTCCATTTAATATAGATGGGGCCTTGCCAACATTTTCCCAATTCATTTACTCTTCTGTTTTCTATTTTCCATAGGATTTAGCTGCCCAGCACAGAGTCATGTGAATTTCATTATTTACCTCTATTTCCTACCCCAAAACGTCATTTATTATTTTACTAGTGACACAACCCCTTGAATGACCCTTCCCGCCATTAAATGTCAAGTGATTATTTTGCAATGCTAGCTATTAAATTTTAATGTGTGTTGATTTAGCAATTACAAAGGTGTTCAGATTTTTGAGAACCATAATAATTAAATCCTTTTCTAAAAATCCTTTTTAATGTGTTCAACTTGAGTTCCTCAGTACTCCCTTCTAAAGGCAAGTAGCCTCCCACAGAAATGAAGAAAGACTGAACAGTTCTCTGATGAATGATTGATGAATGATTATTTCCAAAATTTATAGAATCTAGCATTGTACACTATGTTGTGCAGTGGTTAATTATCCAATTGAATGATGTCAATGTTTCTTTGCTTATTTACACATTAATCAGAAGTCTGACTAGTGTTAAACCTTGGAAGAATTTTATGTGCATTTGCACATAAAAATGTGGACTAAAACTCCTTCCCGCAATCTTAAAGTGTTATCGATTACTGGTCTTTAACGATTCAATGAAAACATAATCACTGCCTCTTCTCATAAACATTAGCCATAATAATATGTATTTTTTTAAATGCTATAACTCAGCACCCCTTATTCTCATCACTTTTTAAGGCATTTTTCCCTAAAGTATAATCATTTTTCAGAACTTCTCTAAGAAAATCACAAAGAAACTTTTCTAAAATCAAAGGAGCGCCTGGGTGGCTCAGTCGGTTAAGCACCTGACTTCAGCTCAGGTCATGATTTCTTTGCGTGACTTCGAGCACTGTGTCCGGCTCTGTGCTGACAGCTCAGAGCTAGGAGCCTGCTTCAGATTCTGTGTCTCCCTCTCTCTCTCTGCCCCTTCCCCACTCACAGTCTGTCTCTCAAAAACTAATAAACATTAAAAAAATTAAAACCATAACATGTAGACAACAAGATATTTAAGATAGTGCTTGAAGGCTTTTTAAGATAAGAAAATTACTGTTACTTTCTGCATACGAAAATAGAAACGTATCAAAACCTCAACCTCATATTTTAGAGGTGAATATCAAGGGAGATCTTTAAGGTGAGACGGAATTCCCAAAAACATTACTAACTGAAAACTCTTGGGGAAAGTAATAAATTGTGATTCAATAATACTTTCCCTTCATCATTATTAAGAATGTTCTTAAGTAGCCACAAGGTACATTTTGCTACCAAAGAAAGTGATGAGGTGTTCATAGCAAGATTAGTTTGGGAAACAAATAAATCTTCCCATTAAACTTAGAAGAACACCATACCCTGAAGGTCCCATAAATTAGGTGAGTGTGACTCAGTGAGAAGCCAAAGTGGAAAATCTATCCTGTAGGATTTTTCATTTGTAAAACACTTTGATTTTTAAAGCATCATTACAGCATTATCACATTTTATCTCAAAATCATCCCTATGATAGGCAGATGCTCATTGTTCAGAAAGAAAGGGTGGAAGCAAGGTTTGTAATAGGCCAATACATTTTGAAACTATCTTCATCGAGGTGAAAGCATTTCCTGTATGATAAGGACAGTCATTCACTTCAGACCACTAGGGCCTGAGGTCAGAGGGGAGTGACTACACACAAAAGCCAATTTACAGCTTTTCTCCTACTCACAAGACAGCCAAGCAGCAGACACTAGGGAGACTCTGGTTCCTCCTTCAGCTGGAAGTGAGTAACTTTGCTAAAGGAAAGAATATCCCTGTTATCTAATAGCTCATTTCATTGTTCTTTAAGTCCACTTTCCTCTGTCCCTCACTTCTCATCCCTCTTTCATCAACTCAAGGCAGAGTCTCTCAGAACTCCAGAAAGCCCTGGGCCATTTCCATTGTTTTAGGCTCCCAGCATAATAAGACATAAAGACAATCCAAAATAGGATGACAAAGTTATTATTTAAAATTAATTCTTCTAGGAAAATAAGCCTATGAAGAGATGCTCAGCACCATATATCATTAGGTTAATTGCAAATTAAAACAATAAGATACCACCACGTACCTGTGAGAATGGCCAAAATCCCAACACTGATAAACCCAAATGCTGGCAAGGATGTGTAGCAACAGGAACTCTCACATATTGCTGTTGGGAATGCAAAATGGTACCACCAGTGTGGAAGATAGTTCAGCGGTTGCTCACAAAACTAAACATACTTTAACCAGCAGTTATGTTCCTTGATTTTACTCAAATGAGTTGAAAACTTAGAGTCACACAAAAACCTGCACACATGATTATACCATCTTTATTCATAATTTCCAACAGTTGGAAGCAACCAAGATGTCCTTTATTAGGTGAAGAGAGAAGTAAACCTGATACATCCAGGTAGTGGATTGTTCATAATAAAAAGAAATGATAAAAAATACAAGGAGGAACCTTAAGTTCATATTACTAAGTGAAAGAAGCCAATCTGAAATGGCTACACACTATATGATTCCCACTATATGACATTCTGGAAAAGGCAAAATTATGGACACAGCAAAAAGTTCAGCAGTTGCCAAGAGTTAGTATAGAGAGAACAGATGACTTTTAGGGCAGTGAAACTATTCTATACAATACTATAATGACACATACATTTCACTATATATTTATCAAAACTCATAGAATATACAACATCAAGAATGAACTCTCAGGTAAACTATAGTCTTAGGGTGATAACAACATGTCAATATAGGCTCATCAATTGTAACTCCGGTGCAGAATATTGACAGTAGGGGAGGCTGTGTATGTAGTGAGGGTAAGGGGTATATGGGAACTCTCTATTTTAGGCTCAGTTTTGCTGTGAACCAAAAACTTTTCTTAAAAAAATCTATTTTTAAAAATTAATGCTTATAGCGCGCGCACACAAACACACACACACACGCACACACACATACAAATACAAATGTATAACTTCATTGAGAGAGAATGTCAAAACTCAGTTTGAGGCCTATAGCAGTCAGTATTGGCAATTACAAATAACACTTTAGCAAAAATAATTTATTAAAGAATATTTGTTAGTTTGCAGAAGTTATAGAGAAACCAGAGAACTAATTGTAATAACGTACGTCTTAAAACAACTCAGAAGCAATATGCAGTCACAGGAGAGACTCCACCACTGCCATCAGCTGCTTGGTCCTAAACACACAGGGACTGAATGCCAGAAACTCTGCCTCAAATGTCCCATAAGAACCAAATGCCTCTGCCATCACTTCCCAGATCAGTCTTCCCACAGCTACTTCCTTATGTTGCTTCCTTCCCTAAGTCCTACACATATACATCTGACTGTAGCACCTAAGTCACAGTTTGGCACCCTAACCACAAAAGGTTTGAAAATAAATTCTAATTCTGTCATGAGAAAGTGGGACTACCAATGCAAGAAACTATCATTACACCTAGAAATCTGGAAGATAACTTGGGTGTCAACTTATAGCAGTTAGACTTAATATGGGACAGGTTGAGCCTGGAAAAGAACAAGAAGGAAGGAAGGAAGGAAGGAAGGAAGGAAGGAAGGAAGGAAGGAAGGAAGGAAGGAAGGAAGGATGGAAGGAAGGAAAGGAAAGGAAAGAAGGAAGGAAGAGAGAGAGAGAGAATGGAGAGATAGAAAAAAATAGAGGTATAGAGATAGACGAAGGAAGGAAGGAAGGAAGGAAGGAAGGAAGGAAGGAAGGAAGGAAGGAAGGAAGAAAAGTTAAATGTGAGAGTGTGTAGCTCATTGGAGAGGTCATATGTGGAGATATACAGGTAAGAAATCATAGCATCAAGTGATAGTTAAAACCAAGAAAGCAGATTACAAAGACCAGGGAGATAATGTACAGTGAGAAAAGCAAAGTTCCAGGGATGAAGCCTTTCACCAATGTTTAAAAGTAGAATAGAGTAAGAGAAAGTCATGAAGGAAGTGACAAATAGAGGTCATCAACTTTCAAGAAGAAAGAGTGTCAAGTCTGGAAAATCAGCAAAACACTCCCATGAAGAGTGAAAAATCTCCTTTGAATTTAGAGATCCAGAGAGTGTTGGTGGATCACCATGAATATACCTTCGTTCCAACACTACTATTGCAATGTATCAAAACAGTCTGGTTCTGTTGATTTCTCCCCAGCCTTCTGAAGGCTTCTGAAGGCCAGGAATGATGTCTCATTTATCTCAGAATCCCAGCACCTCGTACAGTACTTGGAACAAGGATTTTAGTAAAGATCTATTGATCCTAACTGAACTGAGACCTGAAGTTCCCTGTAAAAGCCCATGCAATAAGCCACGGGTAAAATTCCTGTAATTCAGGTTTTGGGGCCTCTTAACACTCTGACTCTCCAAGCACCTCTAATACAGAATCACTCATTTGTAACATCTTGAGATCACAAGGTTCAGTAAGAGTTCCCTCCCTCATTTTTTAGAACTATCACCTTTCAAATAAATTAATTCTCTTCTCTTTCACAAGGTAATAATAGTGATAACAATACAAACAACAAACATCTGTGGAGTACTTTACATTTTACGAAGTGTTTAATTCTCATAACTCCCACGTAATACCAACAAAAACCCTGTGAAATGAGCATTTTCACTGCCCCTATCTTATAGAGATATTACATAACTGGTCTAAAACTTACACTTAAAAAGAGATTCCCCCCTGAATTTGCCAAGGTCCTCTGGCTTCAAATCCCAAGCTCATTTCTCTTTGCCACACTAGCTGGGGTGGCTCGCAGAGATTTTTGCTTCTATCTCTTTATACCTCCAGGCTCGTGTGTGATTAGCATTTTGCTAGTTGTCATTTATCATCCTGGCATCTGTTGCTGGAGCTGCTGAGGGTACATATTAGTCATTTCAAGGAATTCAATTCAAATCCAGTGAATGAGATGATTTCTTAAGCTTTTGGGGGGAAATTTTTCAAAGGCTCACACCTTGATGTATTGGGGAAAGAGGAGCCTTTTTTAGGTATTTGGGGATCAGGATTCCAGCCTGGCCAGTTCACATGACTTCTGATTCCCTGCTTACATTTGGAGAATGCAAATGTGGGTGGGCCCCAGGGTAAATCCTTAGGGCTGTTGGGTTGGTGACAGATTCTGCTTCACCAGGTTCTGATGACACTGCAACTGACCAAGGACCCTAAAATCCTGGGACTGCAGCAATAGACATAACAAAAGGGACAGCTGCGGCCCCTACCTATTTCCCCAAATTTGACAAATTCCTTCTCTCTCAACTCTGAGCAGAGAACTCAATTTCTAGGCTATGTGGGTCAATACCAGATGGCCCTGGACAAAAAGCAGGAGCAATTGAGTAATTTCTCTCAGAGCAACTCAAGCAAAGCTGTGACCTGAGCTGCTTGCCTTTTTTCTTTTTTTTAAACTCAAAGGTGTTAAAAAAATCCTTCAGTTACTCAAATGAAGAGGAAATTGGGATTATAGTCTTTGATTTTTAAATATTTTATCCAAAAATATTGGATTTTCCAAATTTTGAATTTTGGACTCCTTTCCAAAATTCAGCTCTCAGGGTGGCTCTGTCCTAAGGATATGAACTCAAAAGCAATACCTGCTGAGATGGATGGCCAGCAAACTGGAGACGCAAGGCAAAACTGGACAGGACTGGGATAATAGGCCTGGTGGCAAAGGCTGGCCAGGGCAAAGTCAAGTTGGATCATCCAAAGTGCCCAAAGAATGTAGCAGGCTCAGGTATGGCCCTAGGATTCTCCTCTGGCAGCCAGCTCAAATCACTGCGTGGGCCCACGGGTTAAAGGATAATGCCATATCAGACAGAATTGTGTCACCATCCTGGAAAAGACATGACATAACAGAGAACTTTGCCACAGCCAAAAAAACATAGTTTGAAATCCTGTTGCTTCTTCTTAGCAAATAACTGGGGCTCCTCTTGAACCTGTTTCTTTCCTGTGAGGCATATTCATACCTATGACTTTTTAATTATTGTTGATTAAAGAAAATGTTCACTTAACTGAAGACCATGGGGGAGGGGAAGGGAAAAAAAAAAGTTAGAGAGAGAGAGAGAGCCAAACCATAAGAGACTCTTAAAGACAGAGAATAAGCTGAGGTGTCGATGGGGGATGGGAGGGAGGGGAGGGTGGGTGATGGGCATTGAGGAGGGCACCTGTTGGGATGAGCCCTGGGTGTTGTAGGGAAACCAATTTGAACAATAAATTTCATATTAAAAAAAAAAAAAGAAAATGTTCACAAAGCACCTTGCACAATGCATCAACAAAACAGGAATGAAAGAATGAAAAATATTGTAATGATTCTTAAGATCTGTCCTTTCAGCACGGGACCAATGGTAGTAGCAGGGAACAGAATGTGGAGAGCACAGGAGACTGGCCAAAACTAGCAGGATGGTATGAGAATTGGCATTTGGGAACTTTAAAAAGCATTCATTTCATTAACTACACCAGGCTGTGCATATTACCCCAAGGTTTAGAGGGTTTTTTTCCTTAAACACACAGAAAACCAAGTCATACACAAAAGCAGTTATTATCACCATTAACATCCTCCTAGTAGAGTCTCTTGAAGATAAATTCTAGCTCAAGTTCTAATTCTTGAAGATAAATTCTAAAAGAAGAGATGTGTATGTAAATGCAAGATGCCGCTGCCTACTATAAATCATTTCTGACAAAAAGAGAGGTCTATGGTGAAACTGACCATGATATTCTGATTACAAATTGCTTCCAAGGACACACAAAATAATTATAAAGTAAGATAAGAAAGCCTGTGTAAGAGAATGAAGATTCTGAATTGCTTTTCTTAAAAGTTTTGATACGGGTTTTTCTGAGTACTTCTCCATTCCAAATAATAAACCTTCAATACAAGCACTTGTGACTTCAAACATCTGTATTCATCGCTGAAACATATTTCTTCAGTAAAGACAGGCTGGGAATGCAAGGAAGATAAAATTCAAATAAGTTTATTTTGCAACTGTGCTCAAATAAGCTGAAATAAATATCCAAAAATGTTTCATTTTTTCATGCAACTCCTAGCTTCAACCAAAGAAAAATCAAACAGTATATTAACAGCATCTGTAAAAATGGCAAAGGCAGCCAACAAATAAGCCCAAAGACATAGAAAGAAGGATCTGAATCTAAGAGCTGAGAGAAAACTTGTTTTTTTAATGTTTTTTGTTCTTTTTTGTAAAATTAATATTTTAAAATACTAATGGCCTAGAATTGTAGTTATCATTTATGGAAACATAAACCACATTTAGTTATACACTTTTCGCATTTCACTTCTTAACTTTACTCTCAAGTGAGGGAGGTATACAGCTGGACAACACACAGTACGATCTGCCAATAAAACAGCTTTAAAGTGAAGCTGATAGTTATTGTCTTGCTAATGGCGGGCAAAAGAACTCCTCATAATGATAGCTTTCACTGCTCTCCAGCATGAAGTGGTGAACATTTTCAAGTGCCCCCAAAGAAAATCCAGAAATTGGAGAGAAGAGCTTTATTTGGGGGAAAAGAGGCAGAAAAGTTCAGATGCCACCAAGCAGAGGATAAAATAGACTTGTCTAGTGAAGATGTAAAAATTGCATGATGTGAATAAGGTAACTCTACTCCTCTGTGTCCACTATAAAATCCTCTGTGAAACTTTCTTGGTCTACCAGGTTTCTGGGTAAGTAGATTCTTCAAGAAAGGGGCGCTAGGCCTGCACACAGGCAGTCACAGGTAGAACACAGAAAGGGTGGTTGTGGCTTCTGGAGCGAGAGGATGAAAGCACAGCTGATGTCCGGGTCACAGAATGGTGCACAACCCAAGGACCAGCCAGCAGGCCTCCACCCAACACCTGACCCATGCTTAGCAGGGACCTTGCCAACTAATGTAGGGAACAAAGGAAAGATAAGTCATGGAAGGATAGAAAAGAAAATGAGCAAAGAAAAAACCCACTCACAAATTACCACTTGCTAGGCATAAGAAACCACAGAATGAAACCTGACTTTCCAAATACTCTCAGCCCAAGAAGCAGCCTATTCACTAGAATAGCACAGGAATCTAGGGATCCAGTCATGGAATTGTACCTACAAATATACTGAAATGGAAACACATCTTTTTATCGGTCTTGTATGCTTTACAGCTGGCAGTCTTTTCCAACCCCCATCATCACTTCTCAGTCTTTCTCACTTCATTTTTCTATCTCAGAGTACCAGAAAAAACTGTAGTCCTATATGATACGGTATTTGTGGCTCATACTGCAGTTTTCCATTAAAGGGACACCAAGTCCAGGAATAAAAGAGAGCCATCTCTCAAAATAAGGTCTTAGAGTACTGAGTGCCTCCCATAGAGTCAATTTTGAGCCAGAGGTTGTGAAAGATCTAGAAAATGTCAGTTCCCCTCTATTAATAAACTGATAGGTCAGTTTAGTGTAAAAGTTGGTAGTGTAAAAGAATAACTGTAATGGGCAGTGAAATTTACTTGTTCCTGAGAGGTAACATCTAAAGCAAAAGCAAAAAACTCACAAACAGCAATATTTGTGTAAAACCAAGAACATTAAATCAATACAAGGTACAGAAAAGACAAGAGAAGCTAAGTGTATGGTCATGAACCAAAATATAACACTGTATTAAAAAAAAATACAGCTATTATTCTTAGGCAAATTTGGCCAAGAGGAGCTTGTCAATTAAGTTTCAAATATAATACCTTTCCAACTTGCAAAATTTGGTGTTTCCACGGTGCCATTTTGTTCCTGCCTCTACTGACTGCAGAAGGCTCCCACTCTCCCTTCTGTATTAGCCACAATCCAAACTCAACCACTTTCATAACTATCAAAGGCTGGTACATGCTTTGCTTAATAAATACCTTACCAAGGTACATAAGTTGTTACTTAGAGATAGAAAGGTAAAAAGAAACTTCTTCAGATGCCAATGAGATATTTATCCCCAGATGAATAACTAGATATCCCATCAGCTTTTAGAGGAAACCCTCATTGCTAAGGAAGGATTGAACTTTTCAACCTTTATCTTTGTGTTGCTGATCTTCCTGACCAAAGGTACTGAAGCAAAGTGCTATTAGCTAAATTATTAGCAAAGAAGGGCCAGCAAGTTATCACTATGAAGAAATATTCAATAGAAAATTTGAATGCAGTTGACCCTTGAACAACATGAGGGTTAGGGGCACTGGCCTCCACACAGTCAAAAATCGGTATATAACTTCTGACTCCCCTGAAACTTCACTGCTAATAGCCTACTATTGACCAGAAGACTTAATGATAACACAAACAGATGATTAACATATTTTATATGTTGTAGGTATTATTTATACTGTATTCTTGCAATAAAGTAAGCTAGAGAAAAGAAAATGTTATTAAGAAAATCATAAGGAAGAGAAAATACACTTACAGGACTGCACTGTATTTATAACAAAAAATGCATATAAGTGGACCCACGTAGTTCAAAACCCGTGTTGTTCAAGGGTAAGCTGTAATTGAGTAAATGTTTGAGGTGGTAAGACAAATGAAGTCTTGCTAAATAAAAGATAAGGATTTTCCACGCTAGAGGCTGATGTGAAGGAGATTATCACATTACTGAATTTATAACTCTGACCATTTTATTTTGAAGTTTAAGTAGAATACAGAATTAATGCAATTAAAAGTTTAAGAAGTATTGCTAATTTTTAATTTAAATCTATAATTTTAAAAGTACTCATATTTTAAGAGTGGTATTTATTTTCTCTTATTGTTGTTGCCACAATCAGAAGGCACAATTTGATTAATAGTCAAAGAAAAATGGAGAAGCAGAAATTGAAAAATTAGGTCCAAGTTATTTAATTTGCAATAAGGCAGAAAAAAACCAGTGGACTTGCAAATGTATTGCCATACAAATAAAATGAAGTAACTGAAAAAGTATAGTTCCTTTTCAATATAGTTTCCGGAATTGGCTAACATCTCATGCCATCATTGTGGAATAAATCAGTGTATTACAAACCCCACAATCTACAAATGCAAATTTTCAAAACACTCACCATCACCCTATACTTTTCCCTACCAGATTCGAGACTCCTAAGTATTCCAAATATTCTTAGCATGAGAACAAAATCCTGTCTTTCATATCTATTGGTAAGTCTGATATCACTTGTAGAAAATTGTATGCATGCATGTGTATGCAAACCTGCCTATCTCAAGGAAATTATTTGATTTAAGGAAATTAAACACGGGCTATAATGTAGAGTATCTGAGTTCCACACTTAGCCAGTCCAGAAAAGCCCCACCAGGATCTCTGTAACATTTGTCCTCATTGTGAATAGCAGACCCCCCATAATTCTCTGTCAAAACCCTTGTTACTTTCTTCAGAGCACTTATCAAGAGCTGAAAACATTTGGTTTCTTCATTTGTTTCCTTGGTTGTCTGCCTCCCATGATTAGAATATAAGGTCTTCTAGGACACATAGGTTGTCTTCTTTGCTCATTGTCAGAGCAAAGAACAATGTCCAGGAGTAGATTCAAAAATAATTGGAAGAATTCTTCAGAATTCTAGTTATAATGGTTGAGAAAGAAAGAGGAATAGGCCCTGACATTGAGAAGATGGCCTGGGGCTCACAACTAGACCATGTGACTCTCCCAGGAGACAAACAATCTCACAGAATATCAGCCTCAGACTGACACTCTGAGACCATGATAAAATGGGACAAAGCAGAGCCACTTCATGATTTTGGCAAAGCACAGACAAAAACAGGTCACTGTGCCACCCACAAAGTGCCACACACCTCCCTGCTCTTAGCCAAAATGAGGGACTGCTACTTCGTTACCATGTAGAGCTTTATCCTCATTCCAGTTTCCCTTTCCTGTAAGTGAGATTCATTGAGATACCCAATCATAGTATTGCCCCATTTTCTACCGGGACCCAATCCGAAGGCAATTCCTGCTTCCTTAGACCCTCCCCCAAGTCGCCTAACTGAAGCCCAAATGCTTCAAAGTTTCCTTCTGACACCCTCTTACTGAGAGACCCATGATTTCCCACAGTAAGTGTTTTCTTTTTCATCTGGAAGTCACAAATCTGACTGGTTCAACTGCAGGCATGTTCTTGGTGGTCTTTGGCCAAGGGGCATTAGCAGAGTATGGCACAAAAAAGTAGGAGAGAAAAATTTGGCTGAAAATGAGCCAAATTTTCAGACAAAAGAGAAGTGGAACTTAGGAGTGGTATAAAATACCAGCCACTGCTAGATATTTTAATAATCGAATAATAACAGTTAGCATTACTTGAGCCTCCACGCTATGCCAGGCACTGTGTTATACCTCATCGACTTCCCACTACAACTCTCTAAGGTAGAGTCTATTATCTACTCCACTTTACAGATAGGGAAACTGAGGGTTAGTGAAGTCATTTGCTCACATCCATAGCTAATAACTGATTAAATCAGCAATCTACCCCAGAGTCAGAAACATTATACTGATTTCTCTCCCAGTGGCTTATTTTCAGAGGGGGTTAAATTTTAAAGTACTATACCGCTAAACTCTCATGACAAAGATAATGTTCAATGTGAGAAAGGCAACCTTCAAAACTCTAGTAAAGAATTTCAGGGGTGCCTGGGTGGCTCAGTCGGTTAAGCGGCCGACTTTCGGCTCAGGTCATGATCTCGCGGTCCGTGAGTTCGAGCCCCGCGTCGGGCTCTGTGCTGACAGCTCAGAGCCTGGAGCCTGTTTCAGATTCTGTGTCTCCTCTCTCTGACCCTCCCCGTTCATGCTCTGTCTCTCTCTGTCTCAAAAAATAAATAAACGTTAAAAAAAAAAATTAAAAAAAGAATTTCAGCATCCCTTCAGAATATCCTGGGGGGGCTCCAGGCCTATGCCAAACCACTCTCAGACTTCTGCACTTCAAAGTAGCTTAGTCATTGGCACTATATTTGCATCATAAAACCAGCTTTTCATTGGTATATTTTTTAGAACTAAAAAATGATTGTCTTTCTGACTACTTAAGTGTTTCTCTGCTAGATACAGGTTTTGCTCCTGCCAAAGGAAAGATCATCCTTTCAATAAAAGCAACAGACTATTTTTCCAACTGTGCCATGAACGTTCCACAGCCAGCACTGAATGGAGTGACTCAACAGAACATCTCTCTCCTTTCTGAACTAATAATAACCAGAACAATTGCATTCCCAGCTAAAACAGGGCAGAAAGCTGCAGGATCTATACCCTGAAAGAAATCAAAAGAAATGGCAACAGTGTAATATCTACTCAAAACATAATTCTAGTTCTTCTCTCAGCTTTGTAGGGAAATCTTCAGCATCCCACGGAAGGTGAATTAATTGCTCTCAAATGCCAGCCCAGGTGAGCCACTGACTAGATTATGAAGACATTTGCAGTGTACTTCTAATTGTCCCTGCAAGGAACAATAAAAATAGGACCAGCAGACAGCCAGTCAAGAGGCTCTTTTCCATGTCACTCATTTGGCTCAATTCTATTGGGACAATTTACCACAAAATAAAAGAAGGAATCACGGAACCATACAACAGAGATACAGTTTTCTGCTCGGGCCTGACATGAGTGACTGAAGTAAGACTAACTGACAAAACAAGAAGGCTAGCAAAATTCCTGAGACAGGCAGACCAAAGAAGTTTCCAGGACTAGGAGGAGATATACCACACGAAGAGCCGTTCTTTGAAAGTTGCTTATTCTTCTCTAATAATTGAGTGACTAAAGCCCAGCCTATGAACCAAAGTCAAGTAATTATTTCACAGAATACACTAATCCATATTCATATAAAGCATAGACTAGGTACAGGAAGCCATTATTATATGGGGGGGGGGGGGGTCTATTACATTGTTTTATATCATGAAGAGTCCTTGCCCTCAGTAAAGGTTGGGAACCATGGGTTTCCACCATATTTCTCTAGTCTGTTATTAACAATTTCATGCAAAACAAAACTTAAAAGCTTACTAAAGTCAACGTTTGTTGAACTGCCATTTAATTTCTCCAAACCTGCAACTGTCTACGGGATGTCCAGGTCACTGAAATATGGAAAAATGTAATGGAGCAGTAACAATTTAAATTCATTTTAGACGAAGACCATCAGACACCTTAAGTAAGAAGTAATCTACTGAGTGCTTACAACAGGTGCCTTAACTATAGTCATGACCAAAAGTGTTCATATAATTACAGTCATATTTCCTTGTCCCTGGCTCTGGTGGATTAGTTCCCATTCATTAATTCTCTCTACAATGGGTCATTTCTGATAGCAGTCTTAAAACAGTAGGAGAAGATGAGGACCCAGAAGATATTTGCATTCTACTTCTCATTATAATATAAATTAAGATGTAAGGGGCACCTGGGTGGCTCAGTCGGTTGAGCAGCCAACTTCGGCTCAGGATATGATCTCAGGGTCTCTGAGTTCAAGCCCTGCGTCGGGCTCCATGCTGACAGCTCAGAGCCTGGAGCCTGCTTCGGATTCTGTGTCTCCCTCTCTCTCTACCCCTCCCCTGTTCATGCTCTGTCTCTCTCTGTCAAAAATAAACATTAAATAATAATAATAATAAATATATAAATTAAGATGATAAAATATACCAAACCACTCCTTCAGATTTATTCCAAGCAGTGTTTCTGAGATTCTGAGATTCAGCTCTGAGTATCCCATGCGTTACTTACTCTCTTATCTCCTATTTCATCTCCTTAAAGTTCTTCTTCTTAAATTCATAGACATTCCCAGAAACTCCTGAGGCTTCTTGGGATTTCCTTTAAAGAAATTATAGGAGGAAAACACACTTAAGAACAGTGATTGCTCTGGATGATGAGCAAAAAGAAGTTCCTTCTTTTTACGCTGGACATGTGTTTCTTATAATCAGAAAAAATATTAAAAGTGAAATGTGGAAATAATAATCCTAACTCTTTCCAGGATAACTTGCAAACAAGGCAGCTTTCACCAACCTTCCCCACTCATCAGTCATTCAGATCTCACAGCATCACACACTGTTTGTTAGAGAGCATTTGCACTGACATTTGGTAAAAACAAATATCCTAGGTCTGTTCCTTGTTGCACAGATTACAGAGAACTGGTCCTTCCAACATCTTCCTTGTTGCTCTCTGCAATCAACAAGGGTAGGGTTTTGTCTTTTACTTTTTCCGCTTCGTATCCTTCCTTTACCATTGGAAAGCAGGACTCGGCCTTCAGAGGCAGAAGGGTGACCCTGGGTCTGCATTCTCCATGCTTGATTCTTGATCTGCTAGATAAATCTGGGAATTTCTCTCCTGTGCACATCTATTTCCAAAACCTCTTGGAGTACTCGTGGCTACGTTGGGAACTTTGTTTAAAAGAAATATTTAAATGCTTCCAGTTATGATTTCCAAAATATTATCCCTGTTGCACATGTTTCCTTTATTTTTGTGATCAATATTTTGAATATTTACATATAATTAACTGGGTTTCCAGGAATAGAGTTCTAATTTATAACATTGCTTTTAGAGGAAATAAGGATTTAATGCAACCACCATACAAGAAGAAATTAAGTAGCAAGTTTAAGGCATAAAACTCCGTTTCCTTCTTCCATTTCCACCTCTTCTTACTTTTTATTTTAACCCTTCTTAAAGCAATGACCTGCCATAATTACTTGGCCAGCCTCCACTGTCCTAATAAACAGGGAGCAGTGCAGTTCTGGTTTTCTATAAAGAAGAATCTGAAAAGGCTAATGCAGAGATAAAAGGCAACAACCGACAGTGTTGCCTGTATTCCGGGGAAGAAATATAATTAACACAATCATGCCCACTCAGGCCTCTCCTTCTTATACTGGTAAGAAATTAGATGTGCTAAAATTAAACTCCAGAGGAGTGCTGATCTAACCATGTATAAAGCCAACCATATAGAAATAGTGACAATACAGTTCTATGATCTGAATATCATCAAACATCTCTAAAACTGCTGTTCCTTTGGCATCTCTGATGACAAGCGGAATAATGCTGCATCCCCAGCCATTTGCTCAGACTGTGAAGAGCTTATAGAATCTGGTGACAACCTAGCTTCCCTAATAATTCATGCCAATTTCATTGCTTACATACTCTGCATCTTCCCTAAAAAGCCAGCCACTCACCCTCCCAGGCCGTTGTTCTAAACCTCAGGCTTTCACAGCGCACAGCACTTGGATGCATACATAGACAGGATTACAGTTATTTCTAACTTGTTTCTCTGTGGTTCAAGCTCTCAGTGTCAGCGTGGCTTCATAACATAAGAGTAGACGCTAATGATCTCTATTCAATTTCTATTCTTAAGAGCAGTGGAATAATTGGGCCTGGCTGCTGGACTTTCTGGGTCCCACCTCCCTGCCCACCTCCCTGGGCCTACCCAAGCCTGTCTTTGTGACTATTATTGGTCCCACTGACCTCCCTCCATTCAGCTCTTCCTGGTGCTTGGACACATGCCATAAGCATTACTGTGTGTTCCAAGAAAGAGGCTTTCCTATGGGTCATGTGTTTGGCTCCCACAATTCCTGTCATAACTTTTCTTTGAAAAGATATTTTTGTGATCTTTCATATTAAAATACTGATGAAACCAGAAGGAGACAAAAGGCAGGCTAAGAAATATCATTACGGTCCTTTACTGGGTTGGTGTGAGAGAAGTTAGGAAATATTTGTGAAAAGAAGAAAAAGAGAATGTAGCTCTAAGGACCTCTAGAGGATGTAAGTATATATTTAAAGCATTTTAAGATGCTAAGAAATGTTTAAGGTTAACGAAAACAAGAAAATGTTTTGTAAAATTAAGACAGCAAATGTCCCTTGAGGATACTGGGCACTTCCGTTTTGCACATTACTGAGTGAGGACATAGCTCTATCAGGATATTCTGAATTGCAAGTTGCAAAAACCCTGATTCAGCTGCTGAAATAAATAAAGAAGTTTATCAGATAACGTAAGAGGAAGTCAATAGATAGTTAATAGGACTGCAGGCACTAAATAATCAGAGTTCTTGTTCTCAGTGCCTACTATCCATCAGTCATTTGACTCTGATGTCTTCTATGTCCCCAGGTTAGCTTTTCTCATACTTACAAGATGGCTACCCACAGCAATGGGAACCTTCTTTATTTCCTGCTGGAAAGAGAGAGAGACAGTCTCCCCCCCAGTCACAGAATACAAGGCCAAGTTTGGGCCTAGTTAGATACCATGCCCATTCCTAGATCCATAACAGTGACAGGGGAAATGCTACATGCTTATTGGATTGGACTAAGTAGGACCCACCCACACCTGAGGATGGAGTTGATTCCCCTAACTCACAGGACTAAATGGAAGAAGGCTGGTACCTGAACCAAATCAGATCTTGCCCCATTAGAAAAGAAGGAGACAGCAAACCACCCACATCACCCACTGCAGTACCATGATTCCAAGTGTAGGCTTTTGTGTCCAACAGACCAGCATTCAGATTCTAGCTTCAGAATTTTACCTTAATTACTTCACTTTGTTATGCCTCAGTTTTTACATCTATAAAATACACATGGTTGTTGTGAACATTCAGTGGGATTACATATAAAGAAGTAGGCACAATATATGGGAAGTAGTAAGTACTCAATAAATGACAGTAGTGGTGAATGTTCTTACAACCACTATTATTAATATCGTTGGTGATATTGTTGCTATTATTGCCATCATCATCATTATTCATTATTATAGTCCTCCTTAGCACTCCAGTTTTTGGCTTAATTTGTGGACTGGAAACTGGGGGAATACGGGGGTTCTGGGCAGCTGAGAGACCAAGGCTGATAAGCTAAACTAGTTCTTCCCACTCCCAGCATGAGAGAATTTCTCTAAGCAAATAAGAGCTGCTGTCCCCACCCTCCAGGGAAACCACTGCACAGACCTTCCCCTTTTTGAGAATGCTCCAGGTGCTCTGGCCCACATTAGGCTCCCTGCAGATCAGGACCATCTAGTCCCCTGGAAAGGTGCAGGCCCAGTCCTGGGTGTGACCCCTTCGAGGACACATCTGTGCCTTTACCAGCAGCTCCTGTCATCCGGTTTCCCAAGAGGTTCCCTGAGGAGTATCACCTGTTGATTGATATGGTTTCTGTTCCCCTGTACTTTTTATTATTCTCCTGTCTTCCATATGGAAAATGTGATCTAGTGAGTCTTAAGGATATTTGCTTTGACATGACATTTTGGAACGAAGCCATCTAACATCCCTGTGATACAGTTCTGATTGTGTACAGGTTGAGTACAGACTGGTCATAGATTAGAATAGTGCCCTATTCTACGAGGAGTTACTGTCAACTTCTAGGATTCCCAAGGAGACCAACTGATGTCTCCCCCTCCCAACCACCATCATTCTGAGACCAGTTTCTGGGTCCTGTGATGACCCTTCTCCAAGGAGCCTATGCCCTGTTAGCCAGTGTAGACCTGTAGGCTTTGGAAGCAGCTGAGGTATTCATCTCCATTCCCCAGTCTGCCTCCCATTTCCTACTGTCCCAAAGCCCTTTCCTCACCACACCTCCCCACTCTGAACCTCCATCTATCATTAGCATCTGTTCCTGAGAGCCTTTCTGTTCTTTCTCATCAGTCAGTCCTGGTATTTTCCAAGAGAAAGAGCAAAATTGAAAATGATTTTTAAATGAACAGCGACATGACTAGCAAGATGGAAGGAAATGGGGATTTGGGAAGTCAGTCAGATCTGGCTTCAGATGCCAGCTGTACCAGAGCTGTGTGGCCATGGGGGAAATTACTGATCCTCTCTGAACCTTAACTTATTCATCCGTCTTCTGGAATCTTTAAAAGGGCTGAAACGACATACACGGAAAGTGCCAAGCTTAGGAGCTGGCCCAACAAGTGGCAGCTTGGAAGTGTGGTGCTTACAGCACCCATAGAAGGAAGTAGACAGGAAGATTCTATCTTAGAGGAATTCTCAGCCAAGGATGAGGGGCATTCTTTTCTCTTTGCAAGCCCAACTCAGTAAGCAAACTAATTTTTTAAGACTGTGAAGGAAAGATCAGAACATCAGGAAGGGACATCAACCAGGATTTTTACATCAACCTCTTTCATCTTGTGCTCAGCCCTTGGCTGGTGAGTTTTCCTTCTTGAAAGCTCTCAGAAGTTTTTTTAGTAAGGATTCCCCTGTCTTTAGTGAGTCAGGAAAAAGAGTTTCTTTTACTGTCAACCACCATAGACCTTCCCTGCTCAGTTTTTCTAATAATAAGTTAACCTTGTCCCTGCAGAGAAAGAAGAACCCTTTTTGCACTGCTGGAAAACAGTATGGAGGCCACTCTAGAGAACAGTATGGAGGTTCCTCAAAAAATTAAAAATAGAACTACCCTACAACCCAGCAATACCCAATGCACTACTAGGTATTTATCCAAAGGATACAAAAATGCTGATTCAAAGAGGTACATGCACCCCAATGTTTATAGTAGCACTATTGACAATAGCCAAAGTATGGAAAGAGCCCAAAATGTCCATCGACAGATGAATGGATAAATAAGATGTAGTATATGTATATTCAATGGAATATTACTCAGTGATGAAAAGAATGAAATCTTGCCATTTGCAACAACATGGATGGAACTAGAGTGTATCATGCTAAGCAAAGTAGAGAAAGAAAAATATATGATTTTGCTTATTGGTGGAATTTAAGATACAAAACAGATGAACATAAGGGAATGGAAGCAAAAATAATATAAAAACAGAGAGGGAGACTAACCATGAGCAACTCCTAAATACAGAGAACAAACAGAGGGTTGCTGGTGGGGTGTTAGGTAGGGGGGAAAGCTGAAAGGGTGATGGGCATTAAGGAGGGCACTTGTTAAGATGAGCACTGGGTGTTGTATGTAAGTGATGAATCACTTACTAAATTCTATTCCTGAAAAAATAAATAAATACATTTTGATTTAAAAAAAAAAAAAGGTAACCTCCTCCCTCTTCCAGGGGCTATGCTCTTTCATGCTTGAATAACTGGCAGTGATATCTTCCAATTACAACTTTTCATGTCCCATTGAGAGCAATGAGCAGTGGACTTCCTCTATTCTCCAATTAGAGAATTGCTAATAGGCAAAAATTCTCATCACAAGATTTGGTCAGATACAGAGATTTTGGAAGTATGGCTTGTATTTTCATCCTCTCCAAGTGTATAACTTCAATAAATTATCTCTTGTGATACAACGCTCTGTTAATGACAGTTTTATCAATGGTATCCTTTCCCAAATAGAATGTTGTAGTACGTCCATCAGCGTCCAATTAGGACACAGCAACTACTTAGTAATTTGATCAGGAAAAGTTGATTATGAAGGATTATTAACTATGACAGGGATTGCCATAATGGATTGGCTGGTGTCTCAGTCAGCTTGGGCTGCCATGACAAATCACCATATTCTGGGTGGCTTAATAAGAATTTATTTCTCACAGTCCTGGAGGCTGAAAGTCTAAGGTCGGGTGCTGGCCAATTTGGTTCTTAGTGAGGACCTGCTTCCTGGTTTGCAGATGGCATGTTCTCATTGTGTCCTCATGTGGCAGAGAGCAGAGAGGTGAAGCAAGCTCTCTCCTGTCTCTTCTTATAAGGGCACTAATCCCATTCATGAAGGCTCCCACTCTCACGATCTAATTTCCTCCCAAAGGCCACACCTCCTAACACCATCACACTGGAGATCAGGTTATAAATTTGGGAGGACACAAACATTCAGTCACAGAAACTAGTGAGAAGTAGAGAGAACTCTAAAGAATACAGAAATTATGGGAGGCTCAGCTGCTATTCCAAAGCTGAAAGAGAGCACCCAAGGAAGAAATCTTCTCCTTCAACCCAGGGTTAAGATCCAGACCTCCTGGAGAGGTCTAACTTGATGATGGAGAAGCTGATCAGGTGCTGCAGGCGTGGAACTTGCTAGAAATATGCCCCCTGGGGGTTCCAGAGAAATCTGTCCACAAAGAGGTGCCTCACTCTGGACCTCACTCCAAAGCCATATGAGGGTGTGTGGGGAAACCACTCCCTGAATGGTGCCTTGATGGCAGCACTCAGCTATGTAACGGTCCAGAGGGGCTGAGGAAATTGGTGACTGCCGTGCTCTAAGAACTGGGTGCTGGAGAAGCTGAGAGAAGACCAGAGCTAGGAAGTATAGGAAACCCCTTGAGATGGACCTCAGAGTTGGCAAAGAATAGTGAACCGTCCTCAGATGGTAGAGAGAGCCAGAAGGCATAGGTGCGGGGGTGGGGCACTCCTCTCCTGTGTACCCTGAGAGGTAGCATGCCTCTGGGATTGAACTGTCCAATGAGGTAGCCACTAACCACGTATATGCGTTTTGATTCAAATTTTAAATAATTAAAATGAAATCAAATTGCAAAACTCAGTTCCTCAGTTATACCAGCCACATTTCAAGTGCTCACTTGTCATATGAGACTGTTGGCTACAGCCTAGGGACAGCCCAGCTCCAGGGTGCCCTGCCTGTGATCCCACCCATCTGGTCTGGGAGGAACAGAGCTATGGTGGTCATGTTTGACCCTGAGGCAATGTGTCTGGCTTCTCATAATCTTTGTGACACATGCGACAGATCCGGAATGCCCTAAGTGAACTGGCCAGAGGACCCAGGGGTTCTAGGAGAGCCGCTTTTCTTTTTTTTAGGTTTCTCATATACCGCATTACATTTGTGACCCTATTACCCCTACATTTCCCAAACTGGAGCCCCACGGCACATGTGTGAGCATGCCAAGGGGCAAGTGCTTTACGCTCAATGAGGATTCTGAAAACACTAGGCTAAACTAAATCGAACACGGTTTTTTTCTGCAGAGCAGGCAATGTCCACGTTCTCTATTCCCCCTATGTTCCTCCAACTCATTTCCAATGGCCCCTGCATCTCTTTGCCTGTGGGATTTCTCCAAAGCCTGAGAAACTGCTTTGCCAGTGACAGACTGGAAGTGTAAGAATTTGGGAGCAGCCCTCAACGATGACTGACAGAAGATGATGTACCCATATCCCAGATCCTTTAATCTTCAGATGGCACAATTCTGAGGCCTGCACTTGCACTTTATGCTGTCTCCCAGACTTTCCCCTTGGGTGTAATCTCTGGCCACCCACAGCAACGACTGGCCTGATTACACACCCTTTTCTGGCTTCCTTACCATTCTCGTAACTGCCTCCCCACTTCTTCCCTGATGTTCCCCAGATCTCCCAAATAAATGACTTGTCTTTGAATCCTTATTGCAGGATCCACTTCTAGGAAAACTCAAACTGTGACATTCTAGGTGACATCTTAGCTATTAATACACATTTTCAATCTTCAAGAGAGGAAGGACATACACAGCAGTTCCTAGACTCATGGACATTGAGTCCACCTTCGTATGGCATTCCTGCCACATCTACCCCGAACACCGTTCCATAAAAACGACTTGGGAAATGCTGGTGTGAATCATAAAGAATGGGCTCCAAACTCGTAGCTCTCAAAACGAATCTGAAGGTCGCTGTAAACTCGAGTCTAAAGACATCAGTCCAACGGACTGCTGAGGCCTTTGGCCTTATCTTTATAATAGAAGTTCTCTGAAATCATAATGGAAACTAAAGAGAAATTTCTGCCTGCCTTATCCAAAGCCGTAATGCATTCACAACAGGAACTCTGTGTGCAGTCTTGTTTAAGAATGGCATCATGGTGTGAAGGGAGTCCAGAGAACGTCAGACAGGAGGACAGAGGGAGCATGAGGCTTGCCACCTGAGGGTAGATGAAAAGTTAGGATTTTTCAGGGAGGAGGGGAAAGGCAGAAGTGATAAGCTAGGAATATACTATGAATAAATAGCATACATGGAATATCTGCCTCTCCTCTCATTTCAGAATATCAGCTTTGAAGGGTAGCTGTTAACGTCTGAGAGAAATAAGCTGAAGATAAAAAGAGCAATTCACTATTATATACAACTTATACCATTTATACAATTCTAGGAATCTTCCTCCACATCCTACCTCAAGAATTAAAAGCTGAATATAAAAACAGAATCTAAGAAAGGTTAAGTAAATTCCTGGTCACCAGAATCAATAGAGACGCAGGATTGCATAGTGTAAACCTTGGAGTCAAACAGGCCAGGTTTGAACAGCAGCCCTGCTGAGCGACCAGGGACATCCCTACGTCTGCCTGCACATTAGGTTCCTCATCTGTGAAATGAAAAGTACCTGCCTTTGAGAGCTGTTGTAAGGAAGACAACTAATGGATATTAAAAACCCGGTATAGCACCTCAGTCAGTAGGAACTATTACTACAGTCCATAATAATTTCCTTAAAGCATCCGGTATATATTGTTATCTTGTTTCCATAATCTGCTGTGACCAGCCTCAGGGAAAATGATTCAACCCCCTCCCCGTGGGTCCCTAGCACCGCTGTCAAGGACAAGCCTCAGGGGTGGAAGGGCCAAGGTGGAGCAGGGGCCACCAGGACACACAATCCATTGTGCGCTCTGCACACAGCACTTGCAATGGCCTGCCTCACCCCTACCCGGGGAAGACCAGATTTGTCTCTGCTTGTCCTCAGCTGCAGCCATTAAATTGCATTAAGTCTTCCATCAGTGCACAGAAATGTCTCCAGGCTTAGGGACATTTTCATCAATGTTCCTATTCCCCAATCACACTTCCCCTGCCTGCAAAGACAATTCTCTTGACCCCACTTCTTCCAGTTGCCTCCCAACTTCCCCGCTCTTAAAGCAGAACTCCTTGCGAGAGTCCTTTACATCACTGTCTCCAAGCCCCTTCTCCCATCCTGTGTTGACCACACTGCCTTTGGGCCTGCCCCTCGCAGCTCTGGTCAAACTGACCTTCCCATGGCCAAAGCCTATGTTCATCTGTCAGTTCTCGTCTTTCCTGATCCTTCCGCGGTGCTTGATCCTGATGGTTCTTTTCCTTGCAACTCTGTATGCCCTTCACTTCAGGACCCTTTGCCCTCTGGTTCTCCTCCACCAGCCCTGCTCCTCAGTCCCAGGGGCTCCCAGGCTCACTGAGGGCTCAGGCTCAGTGGCGGCCCTCCATTCTCCCACATCTGTTGCATCCTTCAGTGAATTCACCCATGGCTTTAAGTACCATCTATAGAGGCACCTGGAT
The DNA here is from genome assembly GCF_024362965.1 of Panthera pardus. Taxonomy (NCBI): domain Eukaryota; kingdom Metazoa; phylum Chordata; class Mammalia; order Carnivora; family Felidae; genus Panthera; species Panthera pardus. The sequence continues at coordinate 67,929,471 of NW_026526654.1, forward strand.
GGCTTAGTCAATTAAGTGTCTGACCTCAGCTCAGGTCATGATCTTGTGGTTCATGGGTTCTAGCCCCACGTACGGCTCTGTGCTGACAGCTCAGAGCCTGGATGGAGACTGCTTCAGATTCTCTATCTCCATATGGCTCTCTGCCCACCCCCCATACCCCATCTCTCTCTCTCTCTCTCAAAAATAAACACTAAGAAAAATTTTAATAAGTAAATACCTTCTATAAGCTACCAACTCTCACATTTATCTCTCCAGTATGAACTTCCCCCCTTAAAATAATCAAAACTCTCCCTTTCTTGTCCCACCTAAGCATTGCTTCCTTTTGTTAGAGAAATAAAATGTTTCCAGTGGGTCAGTTCCTCCTTCAGGCCAAGTATGGACATTGACAACAGTCTCAAATAGATGCGTCTGTAGCTGACTTATTACTTTTGGAATGTTTGTCTTCCTCATCAAGTGTATCAGCCATACCCCCTGGTACATTCCATTTTCATGTGTTCCACCACCCCCAGACCTTTTATATGATGGCCCAGCTCAGGATCCTCAACAATACTTGGTTTGTCAACATTTTACCTGCACCCCAGAGTATCGTTATATTAAGAACATTTTAATCACTTCAAATAATAGGGGATATAAGACACAATAACCTTTTTTAAATGTCAAGGCAAAGTACACATTTTTACGACCACCTTATCATGTCACGTAATCCAAGATTTGTTATCAAAATGTCATTCTGGCAGCAGTGGGGATGGACAGGAAACTGGTTGTGGGCCTAGAGAGGAGTCTGATCAAGAAATAATGAGGCCTGAAATAAGACAGCAACTACAGAGATAGAGGACGTGCCAGATTTGTCAAAGTCTGAGCGTATCAGGCCAAAAGGATAAGAGTGAGATAAAAAATGAACTCAGGTAAATGGCATCATGGAATAAAATTGGGAATACAGAATGAAAACTAACAGATAGGGCATAATTAATGGATCCTTGTGATCCAATGTTCCTTTTGTTTGAGAAAACAGTAACCCTCTTTCTAGCTCACAGGGAAAAGGAGTAATAATAATAACAATATACCAGGACCCTCCAGAATCGATCTCCTCTGTTCCTGCCCTTCCCATGCTAGATGGAGATTTTTCTTGATGGTATAGGAAAATATTCAGAACTTAATCAGGGCAACACTGTGATATAAAGACAAAGCCACATGAGACCAGGCCACACCTGTGCAATCCAATAGGCATAACACTTTTAAGGGAATAAATGAATTTATCTGAACTGACAAGTTGCCCTGGCTGCACTATTCAGTGGACATGGAAAAGTCCCACTCACTAAAGAGATGGGAAGTGGTAGAAGGAAGTGGTAAGGTCCTCAGCCAGAGGTCCTACCTGGGACAGCCTGCACAGACTGTGTCTGAGTACTTATGGTCAGTTTTGCTCACAGGGGGTGAATGTGAATGTTTCTCCTCTCGTCTACCTCCTCACGCTTCTATGATGGTGTGCCCAAACCAGATGAGTTGGTGTCATTGCCCACAAAGGACTTCCAGATTAGTCTTCATAACTGCAAACAACTTAGCACATACCCTTAGCCAAGCACCATGGTAGGTGTTTTACTTATATCAACTCATTTAATCCTTCCCACAACTCTATGAGGTAAGGGTGCTATTGTTATCATCCCCATTTTAAAGATAAGGAAACTGAGGCACTGAGAAGTTAAGGAACTTGTCCAATGCTACACAGAATTAGGTGGCAGTTCTGAGATTTCAAACCAGGCCGTCTGGCTTCAGGGGCTGTGCTCTTAACCATTACGCTACTACTCTTGGGTCTATGGAAATAAACTGTAAACAATTGAAATGGAGCATTTCTGGTATCAGGTATTGGTAGTCAGTACCTGCTATAGCACGGGTCCAGCTTGCAGGGGGAAAGTCAGGAAAGACATTTAAGCTCTTGAACAGGGTCTTGCTAGATGACCAGGGGCTCCCCAGTCAGGTTGGCAGTGTGAGTTCCACACAGAGAGAACCTTGTGGTCAGAGAGACATCAAACAGGAAGCTGGAAGGAGTTAGTTCAGAGTGGCTGGAATAAGGACTGGGGGGTGGGGGAGGGGAGGGGGCAGAGATGGCACTTCAAAAGGAAAAGCTAGGTAGGTAGCCACGTGCCTGAAGCCTTCTAAGTTATGCAAAAAATAAACAAAGATACCTTGCTTCTGGGTCATAGTCTTTCACTCAGTTCCACTTAGATCAGCATTTGAAGTCACCGGACAATGAGGGAGCCAGAGCCCCCGTGTGACCAAATACAATGGTACTGCCTCCTACTAGCTCAGAACTGCTTTTGCTCAAGGCTTTTTAAGTGTCTCCTGTACTGCATGTTTGAACACAGCGGTTTAACCCCCCACCAAACTGCCTACTGGGTGACACAAAGTGGCTTCCATAGTTGTACCCAGGGAGGGACTCTTTTCAGCTCCGATGCCAATCAGAAGGGGCTCTCCATGGCCAAAAGAGGTCTACCAACACATTCCCTTTGCAGTCTGACAGACAACAGAGTCAAGAGCAGAGATTTAGGCTTGGAAAGCAAAGCTGCAGTATCAAACAAACAAGAAACTGTTCCAGGGAAATAGATGAAAAATAAAGCAAGGAGCCAGCCTTCTTTTTCATATATTTCAGACAGAAAAATCAAACGAATGAACAAAAATCATCTGTAGCAATGTATGTGCTATACAAGATATTTAAGGAAAACCCAAAGCATGCGCCTCTGCAAAGGCAAAGTTACACGTGTGCCTGACTCTGGAAAGTCATGTCCCATACAGATGGCCTTGAGAAAAGAAGTGTGTGGCATGTGGAAGAGAACCTGGGGAATTCAGGTAAATTCTAGCCCAAAACAGAAACCATTCCCTGACCCTACATACTAGAGAGGGCTTTCATTAGTTTCTCAGAGGAAAGAGAAAAAACAAAAACAAAAACAAAAAACAGGACATTTACATCAGTATCTGCTCTCTCGTAGTCACTCTCACCCTTTCCTTCCTTCAGCCCACCCCAACTCAAGTCCATTCGGAGAATAGCAAACTCAAGCCCACCCCCCACCTCCCACACATGGGAACAGCCTCTCACAAGAGGCATCTACTTGGTTGAGCAATCACAAGCCCTAGTCCAGGAATGTGCCTCCCAGATCTGAGCTGAGAGGGTCCTTCATTTCTACTAATGCTGCAGATCTAGAAGGGAAGGGGCAGAGACACAGGCATGGGGACAGCTTGGGACTCCACAGCAACCTTGCCTTTCCTATTCTTTCATCCACACAGGGCCCTGAAGGCCTTAAAAATAAAAAGGATGAGGTATGTCTAGGTGGCTCAGTAGGTTAAGCATCCAACTCTTGATTTCAGATCAGGGCATGAACTCACAGTTCATGAATTCGAGCCCCGCCACAGGATACATGCTGACAGTGCAGAACCTGCTTGGGATTCTCTCAAAATAAATAAATAATCTTTAAAAAAAATATTTAATAAGAAAAACATATTTATACAGTTAAAATTCTTATATTTTTGTAAAGAAGACAGTGTCTTCCCTAGAAAATAAATAAACTGAATTTTGAGGCAAAGCAGGTCTCTCTGGGAAATACAACTGAGAAAGCATATTACAGACTCTATTACATATTCATCTTTTGTAAACAGATTCCTCCAAAAGGACCAAGAGCATACATTGGGATTCGGGGCGTGTTTCCTTTCTTTGTGGAGTGAATATAATAATGCCAGAAAATGAGAACTATTACCATGCTAGACGACCCTACTTTAAAACCAAAAATAAAGTTGAAGGATTGCTAATGACACACAGGAACAGAAGTAAGACACCTTGTCTTATACCGTTTTCCACTTTCCCCATGAATCCTCTTACCCTGGATATTTTCAAAAGATGCTTCTATATACACATATCAAAATACCATCAAGGGAAGCACTCCTGCTCCTTACCTCTCACTTATTAATCAAGACCCCCTCTCCACACAGCTGCTGCCACAGCAGCAGGGAGACAGATCAAGCAGTTACTCAGCTCACTTTATCTTACTACTGTCCAAAATATCCATCAAGAAGCTGCAGAGGACAGAGTGAATAGAGCAGACCTGAAGTACACCCTTGCCCAGCCTCAGCCAAAGCCACGATTCAACTGCAGAAAGTGAGTAGTATAGGTAGACTCTGATATACACCTGAATCATCAGTGACTCAAACCCCAAAATGGCCTCAGTGGGCAAGAGGGTCAACCCAGAGCTGGGCCTTCTCTCCACCCTTACCTTAGGGAACCTCCTCCCACCCTCCACCCTCCTATTGATATTGGAGCTTTGTATTAAACATTAGGGTCTATAAGACACACAGATGGGAGCCTTAAGTGAAGCAACAACAAGTTTGAGCATCCCAAGGAATCACTGCAGTCCCTGACCTCCAAGATGTGTCCAAATTTCAAAAGACTACAAATTAAGGAAATCTTGCTATATTCTTGGAGATTCAGACACAAAGCACATTAAGGGTTCTAAGAGAAAATGAAGCTAACACATGGTATCCACTTTAACCAGGGGCAGAGCCAACTTCACAGACAAGTGACGTGTGCTGTGTGGTCACACAGACCCCAGGTTTAGAAGAGTCCATACGTGGCTTGAGGCTCTGTGGTCACCATCTTGAAATTCTATTTTTTTTTTAAAGGTTCTGAATTTTCACTTTGCATTGGCCCCCCTGCAAGTTGCATAGTCAACTCTAACCGGGGTTATTCTCATATTGGCAACACCCCTAAACACCAAGGGACATAGTTTGCATGGGGTGCAAAGCTAAAATGAACTGAAATCAGGGAAACTCTAAAGGATATACTATCTCTCTTGTGGCTACTGGCCCACAAAATTTTCCCTCCAAATTGTCTGAATTTTTTCACTTCACTTTATCAAATGGCCTAAATGTTTCCCCACTCCACCCCACCCTCACTGGGAAAAATAATAGTGAAGAAGGATGGGGAGCGAGAGAAGAAAAAAAAAATCTCTTTTTAAATGAAATAGCTCCAATGAACTATTGGGACCTCATCAAAGTAAAAATCTCTGCACAGCAAGGAAACAATCAGCAAAACTAAAAGGCAATTGATGGAATGGGAGAAGATATTTGCAAATGACATATCAGATAAAGGGTTAGATCCAAAATTTATGAAGAACTTATCAGACTCAACACCCAAAAAACAAAGAATCCAATGAAGAAATGGGCAAAAGATATGAATAGACACTTCTCCAAAGACAACATCCAGATGGCTAACAGACACATGAAAAAATGTTCAACATCACTCATCATCAGGGAAATACAAATTAAAACCACAATGAGATACCAGTCAGAATGGCTAACATTAACAACTCAGGCAACAACAGATGTTGATGAGGATGCAGAGAAGGAGGATCTCTTTTGCACTGCTGGTGGGAAATGTAAACTGGTGCAGCCACTCTGGAAAACAGTAGGGAGGTTCCTCAAAAAATTAAAAATAGAACTACCCTGCGAGCCAGCAATTTCACTACTAGGTATTTATCCAAGGGATACAGATATGCTGTTTCAAAGGGGCACATGCACCCCAATGTTTGTAGCAGCGCTATCAACACTAGCCAAAGTATGGAAAGAGCCCAAATGTACATTGACAGATGAATGGATAAAGAAGATGTGGCATACACACACACTGGAGTATTACTTGGCAATCAAAAAAAATAAAATCTTGCCATTTGCAATTGTGTGGATGGAACGAGAGGGTTTTTTGCTAAGTCAAATTAGTCAGAGAAAGACAAATATCATATGACTTCACTCATATGAGGAATTTAAGATACAAAACAGATGAACATAAGGGGAGGAAAGCAAAAATAATATATAAACAAAGAGGGGGATAAAACATAAGAGACTCTTAAATATAGAGAACAGAGATTGCTGGAGGGGTTGTGGGAGGGGGGGTGGGCTAAATGGGTAAGGGGCATTAAGGAAGACACTAGCTGGGATGAGCACTGGGTGTTAGGGGATGAATCACCGGAATCTACTCCTGAAATCATTGTTGCACCATATGCTTACTAACTTGGATGTAAATTAAAAAATAAATAAAATATAAAAAAAAATACCCAGCTCCATAAACATGCCAGATATGAGTCATTCACAGGAGAGTATGAATTAATTGAATCTTCCTGTTTCCCTCAGCAGCCATGTTTCCATTGGATGGGCAGAGGGAGGTAGAAGGAGTGGTCTATAGCAAGGGTCCTGGTGAGATAGATACCATGGTGGTGGCCTCTGGGCAGAATTTAGGATATTAAGGTCTGGGCATTAAGGACAGGGGACCCAGAGGGCAGCCAAGGGGTAAGAAAAGGAGTAACAGCATGCTAATGGTAAATTACTCTGCCTCTTCCCGAAGTTTGCCTGGCACAGGTCAGTACCAAAGAAAAGTTAAGTTCCTTTCTCCACTCTGGACACCATGAATCCTATTCCACAAGAATTTCAGAATTAATTAGCATCATTAATTGAGTGACCTCATCTTCCAAAGATGTATACACACTGGCTTAGCACTATGCACACAAAACATGTTTTCTGAGGGAAAATGCCTTCAAATTTCCAAATCTCTGATTTACAAATTAATTTTCAGGATACCTCCTATCCAAAGGTTAAATATAACCTGAATCCTATTCAACTGATGCACAGAACCAATGAAAATACCAGGAAATACATTCCTACAAATGAGATTTTTTTACTGTGCATTGGTCCTTTCCCCAATACATTCAATTAGTAAAATAAACAAAACAATGACTTTCTCCATTATTTGCCAGTATTTCAATATTGGCGATTGAAATTGAATGATCTGATGTTTTAACTTAAATGTAATAGGTACTTTTCTTCCAGAGACTCTAAGTTCCTAATTCATCCTCATGTGAAATGAAATATGGATGACTTTCCACACAACCACAGAAACAGCAAAAACCACTTGCCCACTTGACAGAGAGATGTACAAGTCAATAGTGGGACCCAGTTTCCAGCTTAACACTTTTCTCCCCCGACTGGCCCAGGTTTCAACAATTACCAGCATCCAGACCTGTGTGGCCCATAAAGCCTTTCTCCCTGAACACCCATCTCGAGCAAATAAAACTTACAAAACACCTACTACAGGGGCATATGGGTGGCTTAGTCGGTTAAGCGTCCGACTTCAGCTCAGGTCATGATCTCATGGTCCGTGAGTTCAAGCCCCAGGTCGGGCTCTGTGCTGACAGCTCAGAGTCTGGAATCTGCTTTGGATTCTGTGTCTCCCTCTCTCTCTGCCCCTCCCCTGCTCTCGCTCTGTCTCTCAGAAATAAACATTTTTAAAAAAAAGCACCTACTAGGAGCCACTTTAAATGCCTTTCTTCTAATCCTAATGACAGCCTTTGAAATAGAAGCTATTGGCCCATTTTACAAATGGGAGAACTGAAGTTCAGCAAAGTAAGGGGTTTACCCAAAGTCACATGGCAAGCATATTGGGCTTAGGACTTGACCTCTACTGACACCATGCCACCTCCCAGGGCAGGATTTGGACAACAGGATACTCTAGGTGGGTGAAAGGAGAGGGAGAGTGAATACTGAGTGCTCAGTGCCCAGTTCATAACTGACCTGACAGTCAGGCTAGGTACCAGTCATGGGAAGACAGAAGGAGGCTCTCACTTCCCCCAGTGAAGATGACCTCAGCCCCAGGCCCCAACTTGCTTCTCACCTTATAGTATGGGCTCTGTTCCACCCTCACTACCATGCCTGGAATCTGTCATTGTATCTCCAACCCCAAGATGACCACAGAGACTCTTCAACAGACTCAAAGAGGCTAGGTTAGGACGATGTGACAGGAATGGCAGCTGCTATCAATGCTATGAAAGCTACATGGCATGTGACCATGAGCACAGAACAAGAGAGGGATCTTGTTTCTTCAGTGGTTTCTTGTTTCTCTATCATTGTGCACATGCCCCAATAACTCTTACAATAGCCCCTCAAAAATCCCCTTATATATCTTATGGAAATGTCATTATTTATGATCTTTTTCATTCCAATAAATCTCAATATGTTGGATTCTTCATTGAGCTTTACCACAAGAATTATGTAGAACGTAACATCAAGATAAAAATTGCAAATATATAAACCACTGATATATAAGTATGAACTCAATTTTACCTTTCTCTCTCTTTTTTTTTTTTTTTCCTAAAAATGACATGTATTTTCTCCTGGGTTGCTACCCAAATTCTCAATTAAGACAATGGTTCTTCTCTCTGGGAGCATATTCACATCACCTGGGGATATTTTATATGACACAGTGCCTGAGCCCCAATCCAGAAACAAGTGACTTAGTCTCAGGGATAGGAGGGCCTAGGTATCGCTTTAAAAATTCCTAGGTGTTTCAAAGAGGCTTCTAAGATTGGTAAGCTTTAGGGTAATGATGCTCATTTGCAGCACCTGGGGAGATTTTTAAACTACTGGTGCCTGATCCCACCCCCATGATTTCCACATAATTGGTCTGTAGTGAGCCTGGGAGTATTAGAGGAGCTCCCCAGGGGGCTCTAATGTCTGAGAATCACTAGAGAGCACAGAAGGGAGATTATCATCCAACAGAAAGCAATGGCAAATGAGGAGACGTAAAAGGAACAAAATTATTCATGCTCCTCTGAATAGTTGGAACCCAACACTTGTGTCCCCGCCTGTTCCCCTTCCAAATATACTAGTAGTGAAGAAAAAGATGGTTCCTCACACATCCACAGGCTGCCTTCTTTATATTCCCTCACAAGCACGGACCCCACTCTGCCATTTGCACAGGGTGTGTGGCCTCAGGCAATGGACTTAACTCCTGAAGTCTCAATCCTCCCCTCTGTAACATGGGCATGCTCACCACCTGCTGAGTAGTAGTGAGGACCTTAAAGGTGGCAATGCAGATAAAGTGATTAGCAAGAGACTCAACACATAGTAAGTGCTCAATCAGTAAGTGTTAGCTATTTTAATTACCAGTGGCCTTTTTAGTCTCTTTTTGATAATAATCACCAGTGATCATTAACACTCACGAGGCTTATTACACTCCAGGCACTCTTCAAGTGTTTAAAATATATTAATTCATTTTAAACCTCACGATGACCTTATACATGAATCCAATTATGAGCCACATTTTATAGATGAGCAAATTGAGGCACAGAGGGGTGAGTGAGTAGTAGAGCCCATGTCTTCACATTACTGACTCCCACTTGCAGCAATGACTCTCACACCATTCTACGTGCAGCTAGCCGACCTCTCCAGTTACCTCTGCCGGCTCTCATTTCTATTCTCTGTGCTACAAGCCTGAAGTCTGAGGCACCACCTGGGATGTGACAGAGACAAACGAGGCCATGGATCATCCCAAGGTCCCTCCTCCAGCCCCTGTCCCCAGTGTCAGGGAGAGCTCAGTGCTTCCTTCCCTCTGTCCATCTTACAACTTCTTTGCAGGTTTAACCCTGCTAAGTTTACCTTTACCTTCTGTTTGTTGAGAGGCGTAACCAGAATAAATTGTGTGAAGGTCCAGGCACAGTGTCTAGGACACAGTACTTTGAGCCAATAGGATGTCCCTGTTCCCCTTAATCAGTGTGACTTCTCAGATCTCTTGGGAATTATTTCCTCCTGAGCAGCATGCCTGTAAGTCCATCAGCCCAGTGAACAGCTATGCCTTTCACGTTGGCCCTACACATCGGCCTCTGGGCTGCCCACAGATCCAGCGCTGGGCAGTGGCAGCAAGCGTCGGAGGCGGTAGTCTGCAAAGGGAAGGGAACACGGCCCCACAGAGCCTTACAGAGACAGACACTGTCCCAGCACGCTGCCATCTGAGCGTCATTTCTTACCACCCCATCAGCCCGCTGGCCCCACCTACAAGCTGAATTAAGTCCTCCCCCATTGATCCACAGAGAGTCTGCAGAGAGCTCTGCCTTCCCCGACTTTGCACTCAACCAAGACTCAGATTCCAAACCTATCCTCCCGACCTCCCTGAGCCAGCCATTTAGATTTGTTGGTTCATTGTTGGCATTTTCCCCAAGCTGGCCCAGCTGTGTTCATCAATGCCAAAAATTACCAGTAATGTATTTTATTACTTCCTGATTGCCCAAACCTTTTATTTTAGCTTCCTAGATGCCAAGTTTTAAGTCACCGGGCCCCTTTAAGTTGCCCCTTCTGAGTCATCCATTAACTTCTTGTTTTTAATGGCTCTGCTTTCTGTCTGGTACTTCTTTGTCCCTGAGCATCATTTTGGAAATTTTCCTGGCCTATTATTTTTAAGCCACAGAGTCTACAAAGCCCACCAGTCTAAGTATGGGTAAGAATTATTGCCACCTTCTAGAAATCACTTATGGGGAGGAAAGGTCACATAGGAAACTTTCCTGATAAAGGCTGGGTGGGTTTCTGAAGATGTGGAATGCTGTTTCCCCACGGTATCCAGGATAGCATTAGGAAATCCTTCTCTACAGAATAATCAAAGGTAGCCCAGCTCGTCTGCAGGATTATCACACAGCAGGCGGCACAGTCCAACTGTGGGGGCTACAAGTGTAAACTCCATTGGTTCACTGTATAACTTAGTCGTGCTTCACTTCCTGACCTCAGTTCCCCATCTGCAAATGGAGATAACAATGGGATTTGCACGGAAATTAAAAGAGATCATGTATTTTCAATACGTGGCATGGAGCAGATGGTCAAGAAATTATTGCTGTGGTTACTATTACCATTTCCATTATCTTTTTGATGGTGACAGAATTCTCTAGGAAGCATCAAGAGCTAAGGGCTGGAAAACACCTCTGTAAACAGGGAGGCAGGACTAGATGAACGTGATGTTCTCTGACTCTGGTCAGTCACCATAGAAGAGGAGCAGAGCAGTGCCTGGGTCCCTGGGCATTCCTGACCTCTCCTATCCCACTTGCCTACTCCTCAGCCCCCCTGTCCAGCTCCCTTCCCCCAGCCCCAACTCCTCCCCTCCTTTATCTCTCCAAGGTGCTGAAACATTAGATGGCCTCCTGGCTGTTCAGTGGGAAAACATACAGAGCTTATATCTTTCTGTCTTTAATATGAAGTATTTTAAAGACTAAAAATTCCAAGAAGGGGATGCCTGGGTGGCTCAGTGGGTTGAGCATCCGACTTTAGCTCAGGTCATGATCTCATGTCTCATGAGTTCAAGCCCTACGTCAGGCTCTGCGTTGACAGCCTGGAGCCTGCTTTGGATTCTGTGTCTCCCTTGCTCTCTGCCCCTCCCCCATGCTCACTCGCACTCTCTCAAAAAAAAAAAAAAAAAAATCCAAGAAGTACCTTAAACTATTAGCGGCTGGAGTGGAAGGGAGAAAATGTGGTCAGAGTGTGCTTTTCACTTTCAATTGAATATAATGTATAAGTTATTGTATAACATATATAACTTATGAGTGATTATGGCTAAAATTGGCTCTCTTCTTTGTATTTTTTCAGTATTCAAATATTTTAACCTAATTCATGCCTTTTGGGGATTAAATAAATGAGTAATAAAGATTTATCATTCCAATTAAATGAATTTTCCCTGATTCAGGAATTTCACTGTAGTAAAGCTTGCTTTCCTATATGATGAATATCCCAAGCTCTGTCTTTAAGCCTTGTGAGATGGCAGAGAAAATTCACTGGCATCATGAAAAAAACACAGAGGAAGTCTGAAGAGAGAGGAAGATACGATCTTTAGATAAAAAATGAGCACCCAGGCAGTGCCAGAGGTCAGAGGCCAGTAAGCTCCTCACCCTGCAATCCTCCTGCCTTCCTTCTCCAACACCCTGTATTCTAGAAGATCCTGTATCTATTTCCTTTTAGCACATTTTATAATCTCCTTTTGCAGTTAGAGTAATTATAAAGAAATTTACTTTCTCCATATTTGATACACGGGCTTGTCTATTAGCGGTGGACGCTTGACATATATAGACCAAGGCAGTGCTCTGTGTGTCCATCGTTGTGAGCACACTGATGAATCTGGAGTTTTTCTGAGCTAAGAGGTAGGTGCCATCAGTGCTAGTACTGTCTGTGTACCCCTAAAACAGAGTTCAGACCTAAGGGAACCTGCTATTTAAAAACCCAAGACCTAAGTTTATCTCAGTCCAGGTACTGCCATTTTGCCCAACGTTGCCACAGATACATTTCTCTGTATTCCTAATTTATCCCCATTAGCCAAGAATCGGTGTTTAGTCATCAAATCTAAATAAAAAAGGGTCCAAACCAAGTATAAATTGGTATACCTTTCTGGAGGGTAATTTGTCCATATCTACCTAGTAAAATAAAGGTAAAATTTGTTTTACTTCTATGAACTCGCTTGCTTAAGTGTGCAGAAATAAAGTCACACATCCATTACAGCATGGTTTACAACAGAAACAGTTGGAACGACATAACTCCAAACATCCATACAATGGCATATATGCAATCTTTAAAAGGAATGAGGTATATCTCTAAATAGTGACGATGAAGATATCCAAAACACACTGTTAAGGGGGAAGGAAACAGTCCATTTACGTACTATAAACCTACATACAGGGGCGCCTGGGTGACAGTTGGTTCAGTGTCCGACTTCAGCTCAGGTCATGATCTCATGGTTTGTGAGTTCGAGACCCACATCCAGCAGAGCCCACTTCAGATGCTCTGTCACCCTCTCTCTCTGCCCCCCTCCCCCACTTGCACTTTCTCAAAAATAAACATTGAAAATAATAAAAAAAATAAACCTACTTATATAAACAGAAAAGTAATTTGTTTTTATGCTCATAGAGACAGACAAAATGTAGAAAATATCTCATTTCACACAGTAAATTTTTTATATGTGGCTTAAAATGTTCCAGGCTCTGTTTTAAGCTCTTTATAAACACTAACTCATTTAATCCTCATGACTGCCTTTGACATAGGTACTACTTAACCATTGGCATTTCAGATAAGGATCAGTAGCCTCAGAAAGCCCAAGGTCATAACAAGATCCTGACTCAGGCAGTTTGGCCCAGCACCTTTTTTGTTGTTGTTGTTGTTATTTTTTAGGGTTTTTTTGTTTTGTTTGATTTGGTTTGGTTTTTTTTGAGAGAGAGCAGAGAAGGGGCAGAGAAAGAGGGAGAGAGAGAATCCCAAGCAGGCTCTGCACTATCAGCACAGAGCCTGATGTGGGGCTCAAACTCGGGGACTGTGATGTGAGAACAGGGCCTGAGCCGAAATCAAGAGTTGGATGCCTAACCAACTGAGCCACCCAGGCACCCCAGCATCTTTTTAACAATTACAGAATGCCCCTTCTTTCCAGTACTCCTCTAATTTTTCGTATACCAGCAGTTATTGCTTTTATTTTAAAATTTAAGAATTAAGAGAAAAAAGTGGGGTGCCTGGGTGGCTCAGTCAGTTAGGTGTCCAGCTCTTGGTCTCAGCTTAGGTCATGATCTCATGGGTTGGTGAGTTCAAGGCCCGCATTGGGCTCTACACTGACAGCACAGAGCCTGCTTGGGATTCTCTCTCCCTCTCTCTCTGCTCCTCACCCACTCTCTCTCTCTCTCTCTCTCAAATAAATAAACTTTAAAAAGAGAGAGAAAAAAGAGTCTACATCCATTTGGGGCATTATCAGTTTTTGTTATAAGGCATAAACATGCATTCCTGCTTCAGGGGTCAGAGGTTTAGAACAGAATTCAGAAATATGAGCAGGTTATTTGCCTTTTAAGTTATAAAAATGGCAAAATTTGTTTCAACTCTTGATACTTACTGAAATCTAGCCCAAGAAAACAAGTGGTTTCAGAGACCCTGCTTTTGGAGATACATCCATGAGACCCTGAAAGCCCCAAGCCAAAGAGCTCTCCACTCACGTCTCCGTTCATCAAGAAGGCCAGGTGCAGGTGGGGAGAAGTGGGTCTCACTGGGGAGCTGCAGTGCCCCGCACTGACTGTGGATACCCGCACGCCAAGCAGGTCTTAAGAATTTCATAGTAATCGCCCTGCCCTCTAAGGTGGGCACTTAAGTTATTGGAAATGAATCACAACTTACCTCCTAGTGGTGGTTTTGGCATCTACAAGCTGGGGGACTATTACTGTTGCTCTACTTAACTGATGATATCACACGAGAAGGTCTATTAGATGTACTCACGGGTGTGTAAGAGAAAGTGGACAACAACAAACAAGAAAATGTAATCAGCTGGTAAACAAAGGGAGAGGAAGCTTCAGTCAAAAGGATCAGACTGAGGAAGGGAACACCCCCAAGCCCCATGTATGGGACCAAAGGAGAGTGGATGAATGAAGTAAGTGATTCCCAGGTACACTCGGGTCTGGTGGGGAGGGGCCACAAAACAGCCAGGAACTTTGGATGTAAATAACAAGAACCACGGCAGCTTACAGAAAAGAGGGTGGGTGCAGTATTGCAAGGGTGAATGGAAGCCAGCGGCCATTCACAGCCAGGTAAGAACCAAACTGGAAACTAGAAATCCAGCAGTCACCCCAGTTGCAGAATTCTCAGACCTGCCAAAATTCCAGGCGTTGGATATTCTTTAGCACACCTACATGGCAGAAGCAAGTGGTGTTTCTATTCGGTCATCTTCCCCAGGCTTCCAAAAATCAAGAGACAGTTCCAACATCTAAATCAAGTTGGCAGGGTCCTTGGCTCCCTGAATTATTTTGCAATCTGCAGCTCACACCTCTTAGCCTTCCTGACAGGAGAAAAGAGAGAGACAGCATTTCCGTTTCTCTGTGTGATGCCAACTTCTTATCTCTTCTCACTTCTATCTCCCTTCTTTCCTCTATGACATTTCTTTGGCTGCCCAAAAAGTCATTTACAGTCTCCCTTATGGCATCGCTGGCCCCCTCCCTCAGCCATGAACCTTCCCCATGGTACATTTCTGTAATGGTTTAATGGATTGCTCAGAGTGGGATCATTCTGCAGTCTACATTCGGGCGTGACTGCCCCCACAGCTGCAGCTCCCAGGGCCCACGAGTGACCCAGCTGCACTGTGGAAAGCAGGGTCCAGAAACCTGAGTACAAATCTCATTTCAGGAGTCCTAGTTTTCACCTGAGGACCTATCATAGCTAGGTTTCTACTAACAGCAGAGCCTGAAACAAGGACTCGCTGTGGGTAGTTTATTTGGGAGGCGATCCCAGGAAGCAGAAATGGGGTGAGGATGGTGGTGGGGAGACAGATTATGACAAAGTAAAAAATTCAAGCTAAGAGTATGTTATCCAGCCTGCCTCTGAAGGCAATGGGAGCTCTATTTTGTTGGGAACCTCTGACAAGTGTTCAGATCCTCCCAGAATTACCATCCTAAAGAGTGGGAGGCTGAAGTTGGAGCCACAGACCCCATACCTCTTCCTTCAAAGACTGTCCTAGGGGTCTGTATGCATCTTTACTTTCTAGTTGCTCCTATGCATGGACCAGGAGGGCTCCTACAATTTTAAAGGCCTCTGAAGTAGAAAGGAAAAAAAAAAAGAAAAGCTAAGCTTGGTGCAAGATGCCTTTAGCAGAAGCAAGTAAGAACTTGCAGTAAATTCCACTGCGTTGCAGCCAAATTCAAGAGTTGGCCGAAGGGGATGGGACACAAAACCTGGGCTGGGATAGGTCTTTAACTGCTCAAAGGAACACATACATGTAGTTTAAAAAAAACTCAAGTAGAGAAGAGTGTCCAGATCTTCCTGGACTTACAATGGGTTATAACCCAATAAACCCATTGTAAATGGAAACTGTCATAAATTGAAAACGCATTTATGCACGTAACCTACCAAACATCACAGCTTAGCCTAGCCGAACTTCAACGTGCTCAGAACATTGCCCACAATTTGGCAAAATCATCTGATGCAAAGCCTATGTTGTAATAAAGTATTGAATATCTCATGGCACTGATTGAGTACTATACTGAAAGTGGCAAACAGAATGGTTGCCTGGGTGCAGAACGCTTGTAAGTGTATCAGTGGTTCACCCTGGTGATGGCAGGGCTGACTGGGAGCTGCCGCTGCCCAGCATCACAAGACAGGATCGCTCGGCGTAACGCTGGCCCAAGAAAATATCAAAATTCAAAATTCGAAGTATAACCTCTACTCAATGCATATCACTTTTGTCCCATTGTTAAGTCAAAAATCGAGGCCTAAACAAAAGCCTAAGTCTAAGGGCCCCTGGGTGGCTCAGTCGGTTGAGCATCCAACTTTGGCTCAGGTCATGATTTCATGGTCTGTGAGTCTGAGCCCCGCATCAGGCTCTCTGCTGTCGGCACAGAGGCCACTTCAGAGCCTCAGTCCCTGTCTGTCTCTCCCTGCCCCTCCAGAGCTCATGCTCTCTTTCTCTCAAAAATAAATAAACATTAAAAAAAAAAAAAACTAAGTCAAAGCATCATAAATCGGGGATCACCTGAATAGTAAAAAGCAGGAATTTCATACTTCCCCTCCCCAGGCCAAAGCCTCCTTCCCAGAGTCACCCCCCTTAGAACCATTACTGCCTTTTCTGTGAGTTACCTCCAATGACCTCCGTTTCTTACTCTTCCGCCAAAGAAATGTATTGGAATCATCCCTCGTCTCCATACCAAGGATTTCTCATGAAGCTTTGGGGTTTTTCCCCCCAATCCACCTTTTTGCCCAAGGAATCACAAATAAGATAATGAGAGAAGGATTTGACCCAGCTTAGCTCTTCACATGCAGTCATTTATGCCTCATCAGGGTTAGGAAGTACTTGGATTCACACAGTTTTATTTCCATGCCTGAGATGCCTACAGGAAACATACAGAGCTGTGGTGATGCCAAGGCAGAATCCCAGAGCAGCAAATAAATGGAATTACGTATCTGGAAATTGGTGCCCCAAATATGCAAATTGCTTTGGGTGAGCATCGATTCCAACAAGAATTGAATTTTGGAAACTACTATACCCAACACAAGGAAATATTTGACCACATGACAGGTTTTCTGTGAAGACTCAGACCTTCTCTTTATCCAGACAGCCTAGAGCATCATCTCATCGTGTGACGAAGGTGATATGTCTACGGCAGAGGTATACTCTGAATTTGCCGGGACAAACACAATTGCAGATATTCTATCCAAATGGCTCATGGGGGCCCTTGTTAGACCACAAATATGGTGGCACAAGATATTAATGATCAAAAGAAGTGAACCTAGCCCTAGCATAAGAGTTCAGCCCAGCAGCTATGTACTAAACTGTCTTGACACACTCTCAGCATGCCACACTTAGCATACATTTATGATTCTGAGCAAATTACTTAACCACTCTGTGCTTGGATTACTCATCAGTAAATAAAGGGTAATAGTAACGTCTACTTCAAAAGGTCATTATAGGGTCACCCTGGGTGGCTCAGTTGATTAACAGTCCGACTTTGGCCTAGGTCATGATCTCAATGATCCCGAGCCCCACATCAGGCTCTATGCTGACAGCTCAGAGCCTGGAGCCCATTTCAGTTTCTGTGTCTTCCTATCTCTCTCTGCCCCTCCCCTGCTCATGCTCTGTCTCTCTCTCTCTCTCAAAAGTAAATAAACATTTAAAAAAAATTTTTTTAAAGATCATTATAAGGATTAAGTGAGATAGCACAATACTTCTCCCTCCATCCTGGGTGAAAGAACATATTTCTAAAATTTTCAATCTGATGTGGACTAATACTCTTAAAAACACAATAAAAATAGCCACCATATAGCAATGACAAATGCAAACTGCTAAACACAAATAGCCAGTTCCCACTTC
This sequence comes from Panthera pardus, assembly GCF_024362965.1. Taxonomy (NCBI): domain Eukaryota; kingdom Metazoa; phylum Chordata; class Mammalia; order Carnivora; family Felidae; genus Panthera; species Panthera pardus. The sequence continues at coordinate 67,947,127 of NW_026526654.1, forward strand.
CCTCATGTTAAACAGGTTACAAGCTTTTATCAATCATCACCAGTCTGAGGACCACACTTAGAGTAACACCGCAATCAATCGCATCCATAAAGGGCTTGGCATCGTGTCTGGTATGCTGTAAGTGTTCGACAAGTGTTGGCTTTTTTAATTAACATTACCTGAGATATATCCAATTTTATGGTAAATGCTTTTGCTGATGTGAACCATGTTGTCGGAAGCTGTCTCTGCTGAGCAGGAGGAGAGCAGGGGAGAGCTGAGCTGTCTGAGTAGCAAATTAAAAACAACAAGCCAAAATGAAATAAGAGTGAAGCCTTTAATCACTCACTGTGATAGCAAAAGCAAGAGGCTAACCTGCAGGAAGCAGCCAACTCTCCCATTCCATTCTCCCCCACAGAACAGTGCTCTAGTTGGAGAGACAGGCGAATCAGCACAGATGTGGGGTGGGGGTGGGGGTGGGGCATCTCACTGCCTGGGGAGCCCAGAACAAAAGTCTTCTGCAGTTTAATGGACCTGGAGTTCACAGGAGAGGGGAGGGCTGGAAGTTGAAAAGAACAGGGTATTGAATCTGAGTGCAGAGGACAGTATCTTCAAGGTTTCCCGATTAGAAGACCTCCAAATGCAAGTCCTGGCCTCGGAATGCAGGCCTGCGTAACAGCATGGCTGGCCAAGAGGCCCTGAGTCCTGACCGTAACTCCCTTCACAGACTGCAGTGCACTGGCTGTACATCAAGTCTATGTGGGAAGGGTATATCAGTCGGGATTCTCCAGGGAAACAGAACAGAATGGATGTGCTCACTACACAGCAATGCATAGCAAAAAAAAAAAAAAAAAAAAAATGTGTTTATACATATTTACATAAAGAGATTTATTTTAAGGTACTGGCTCATGTGATTTTGAAGGCTGAAAAGTCCCACTGTCTGCTGTGTGCAAGCTAGAGTCCTAGGTAGGCCAGTGGTGTAAGTTGAAGGACTGAGAGCTGGAGAACCCATGGAGTAGATCCCAGTCCAACCGGGAGCCCAAGGCAGGGAAGGATTGATGTGGAAATCCAACCAATCAAGCAGAGAGAGAATTCAACCTTCTTCTGCCTCCAAGTTTTATTCACACCCTCAAGGGATTGGATGTTGCCCGCCCACATGGGGAGGGCCATCTGCTTTACTCACTCTACCAATTCAAATGCTAATTTCTCCCAGAACCATCTTTGCTGATGTATCTAGAAATAATGTTTAATCTGATATCTCTGGGCAGCCCATGGTCCAGTCGGGTTGACACACAAAATTAAACATCACAAAGGGTAATTTTCCTTCCCAAAGCCTCCTAGATAAAGCCTTTGTAATTGCCTGTGGTCTAGCCTGAAAAATATCACACATAGGGTTTTTAGGCCAGGAACTGAGCTCCTCACTGTGATCAAGGTTCTGACCCAAGAAAGGGCAAAATTTGAATGACAAACACTGCTCTTTGAGGTAGCCTTTTTAGAAGAATACTCTGACTCAACAAATGACCTTGTTTTAGGATAAGTCTTTCGCAACACAGGTGTTTGAAAATCAACAGATAACACCATTTAGGAATTTCAACTAGAAAACAAACGCAAATTCTAAGAATAATTTGAACAAAAAGAAGCTTTAAATTATGATGAGAAGTGACATAGCAAAACTCTGCTCTTTATTCTAAGGAATAGTTCTTAAAAATCATTCCATGAACAACCAACTTGGTTATTATAACTTTCCAAACAATATTTCTAATTACAGGAATCTCATGAGGTTTGCCCAGTAATTTAGTAGCGATGATTCTATCATTGCCTACTTCTTCAGTCTCTTCCTATGATTAAGATATTCTTTTTAAGAATGACCTCACCCGGTTGGGTGAAACTGAAATGTATGTCATAAAAGTAGTAAGGGATAAAAATTGGGAAACTTTACCTGGGAAAAGAAACTTAGAAGGACCAGGAAATGATGACACAACAGCTATCTTTAATATTTCCTGTATTAGATGTATTCAAAGAGAAATTAACTGGGACCAACGAATAAAAGTAAGAGAGAAGCATTATTTGAGCTACACATACACAAACACGAATATTTTAATATAGGAACATTCAAGAGTTTTTAAGAATAGGCCACCTAATGAGAAAAGCATATATCTGCAGCTCCAAGAATTTTTTAATGATAACTGATGAAGTTCTGGGGTGATGGGAGTTTCTTGGGGTCCAGAGCTGACAGCCAAGAAAGAATTCTTGAAGACATCTTTGGTGCAAAAGGAGATTTTATTAAAGTATGGGGACAGGACCCATCGGCAGGAAAAGCTGCATGGGGTCTTGATGGGTAACTCATTATATACTCTTAGGTTGGGAGGGGGTCAGGGATACAGCAAATCTCCAAGGAATTTTGGAAGCAAGGTTTCTAGGACCCTGAGGGGCTTACTGTTGCTAGGGAAACACCATTTATTACAGTTGAATAAAACTTCAGTCAAGAGACCCTTCAGACGCCTATGGGGGGGCCATAAGCTTGGAGCAAGATTGCCAGCATACATCCTAAGGCAGTTGAGGTAGATTTACTGGATCCTGCAGGTTGGGACAATATTACACCAAGGTTCTCTTTTGTCCCCAGCAAAGTGTCATCATTGAGGCAGCTGAGCTCCTACTTGTCAGTGGGCCGTAGGCAGTAAGGGTATTTAGTTTTTCATTTGCCTTAGTTTCCCACATCACCATGGCAAGCACTTAACCCCTTTCCTTTGTTCTTGGGTAGCCAGGAGTGCCCAAGGAATATCGCATGTATTCCACATGGGGAGGAGGGGAGGTTGTGCCAGCCTGTCCCATGCTCCCTCATCAATAACAATGGTGATGGGTGGATTAAAGCATGAATAGAAAAAAAAACACACACCAAAGGTTTTATCAATTTTATTTGTCCAAAGGTCATCATAATATTGATCAAGTTGATGAAACAAGGAGAAATAACAAAAATAAACTGGTCTCAAAACAGTTGAGATCTATCTGATAGGGGAAAATTATGTGATAAGATGGCCGACGGGACTGATCTGGGAATTCCTGTTCCTGTCCAAAGACTCTCCTGCCAGGTTCTTCTTCCTGCTCCGCTTGCCGCATGCACCAAATCGCCACTAATGTGGAAGTAACAGACTATAAATTGTCCTCCATGCTTAAGTTCAGGGATCAGACCTCTGGAGAATGATCTCCTCTGAGCCTGCTGGTGTGAAATAAACCTCCTGCCTTCCAAGATCTCCAAGTGCCGCTTGGTTATTCCGCTGGCTGATCCAGACCAGGTTCCATAACATATTCAATACTCATTTCTAAATTTGGACTCAGGATTTACCTCATAGATAGCAGCTCTTAACTGGTATGTCAATTTGTATTTAACTTGTATTTGAACACTTGCATGAAAAATATATTTTCATAAAGTTAGGCAGAAAAGAATGTTACCCAAACTTTAGCTATATGAATTTCGTAATAGTTCTAGAATTAATTACTGACTTTTAGCATTACAGAGATTCTGTATCACCTTGAAAGTCTTAATTATCCCTCAGCATCATCAAATCCCCTCCAAACTAAGCCAAAGAATTCATCACGTCCTGAGGCTTGCATTTCAAAGACTATTGCAGAAACTTAATGTAAAATTCATATGCTTCAAATGTCTGTGAATTTGTTCTGAAATTGGGTCTTCATTTCCATAAAATAACTCTGGAATGCCACAAAGCATGTGATTCTACTGAGCTGAGGGACAGTTCAGCAAGAGGAAATGAGCATAGTCTCCAACTAGCATCTCTAAAAATCACTCGTGCACCAGTTAGAATGTTCTCAGTAGCTAGAAACAGAAAACTCAACTTAAACTGGCTCACACATTGAACAAGACTTATTGGCTCACATAACTTACAACTTAAAGCTGGCACATTTCTTAGGCATGATTTGTTCAAGACTCCAGCTCAATATCTCTGCACTTCTCTTTATGGTTATCTCGTGTGTGAACTTCAAGATAGCTTCACAATAGGACACAATGATGCCAGGAATTCCAGTCTTTATATCCATATTCTTCATCATCCATGAGAGAGAGAGAGAAAGGGCAAGAGAGAGAGAGAGAAAAGAGAGAAAGAGAATGGGTTTTCCTATGTCCTGGAACTCTAGTAAATTTTCTAAGGGTCACGTTGATTAGGCAACCTCTGAACCAACCCCTGGGACTATGGGAATGTCACGCACTGAATGGCTTAAACCGGGTGGTCTGAAACAATTGTGGGAGCAGAGGGGGCAGGGCAAGGTCTGGATTTGCAACATTTGCCAATTTCGGTGGTATAAATGCTTCCTCCCCAGCCAATGTGATGAGAGAAAGAGAGAAAATTTTAAAAATTAAAAAAAAATAGAAAGAACATGAAGAATGCCAGTGATATTGTCAAAGAGAAGGAAGAAGTAACAGTTTGAAAGCCCTGGGGGAAAAATAATGCCTTTTCCTGATGGTATCCTACTGAGGTAAATCCACTTGACAAAATGGTCACATACATAAAGACTACAATAATAGATTCCTAAAATATTAACAGTTGTTTTTTCTTGGTGGTGGAATTACAAATAACCCTCATATTTTGTGAATATACAACATACCATTTTTACAATAGAAAAAAAGCAATAAGTTCTTAATATTACTTGCAAAACAAAACCAAAGCTCATCCAGGAACAGATGCCAGAACTCAGCACTCCCACTGCAGCATTTTCTATTAAATTACACGGCATCAATCAACAAGCATTCCTTTCATGCAACGGAATAGAATGAAATTGTTTAGGAAAGGAAAGGCTGCTTTGCCACATTATAAATTTGCTTTTTCTGCAATAGTCATGCAAATATTTATAGATCACCCTTTATCTGCCATAATAGTTTCCATGAATTGTTCCAAAACAATTTAGTTGGCATTCATCTTTTTAATAATATTCTAAAATTTTAATTGGAATAAAAATCATCAAAACGAGTATGTTTTACAGATTAATCATCTCACTCAACTATCACAGCAGTGCTAACTCAGAACTGCAAGTCACAAAAGATTAGGAAAAAATGATGAAGTTGATGGACCAGCAAAACTATCTATTAATTATATGGAGAATTTAAATGATCAAAAACTAACTGGTTCTCCTTGCTTAAAAAATTATAACGTCTGAGTGGCAGATGAAATAAGACAGAAATTCATCTTTCTTCCTCTGCCCCTCATTCATAAGCCTTTTTGTTAATTTCACAATGGAGAATATGAAAAATTAATGAGATTTTTGCTTAAAGCATATCCCTCTAAGCTTACATTTATTTAAATTAGAAATTCACCAAAATGATGTGTGCTTTTTCAGACTCCTGAAAAACAATTCGGTAGCCTTCAAATAACAATCTCAAAAGATAGAGAAATTATACAAATATATTTAAGAAACAAGTATCTAAATCTCTATTTTTTTTCCTCTTGAGTCTTTTTTCAAATCAAAAGCTACAAAGTATTTAAATTCATTCAAGTGTACGTGCTTATTTCTGCATCTAGCATAAGATTGTATTATTTTGTCGTGTCAGAAAAGCAGCAATTATAGGACCATGACACTGGAATTCATATGCCATAACACAAATGTCCAAAGGATTTACAGTGACATGACCTTGAGAGTAGAAGATGATCTTTCTCCCTAGATATATGTCTTCCGTACCAGATTAGTTATTCCTGACGCAAAGGATCTTCTTTGTGTCATCGGCACCTTTACATACCGGTGGACATTTAAAAGGTTTTCAGTGAGTGTTGAATAAATGAGTCAGCAATTAAATGAAGCTCTGTTTGTCCCATGCCTCAAGTTCACTAATCCAGAAACCACTTTAAACTTAAATAAGCAGAGATATAAAGCTTAGTGAGGGACACAGTCACAAAGTAGCTTCTCAAGTCAAACATGGTCCATCCATTCTCAAAACCTCAAAGAGACCACTTTCTCATTTAAGGAAGCCATAGTATCTCCACATTATTTACCAGAATCCAATGCCTAATTCAGGTCTCCAGGAGCCCTTCCAGCAAGCTATGAAGACAAGCACCAGGTGTCCTTTGGAACTCTGAGTCCTGGGTTTGGGTGCCTCTCTGTCAATGAACTCTCCCCTATCTAGTCTTACATTCCTCCCCTCACAGAACCAACATTCTCAAGATATGCCCCCACATGTGTTTCCCCAGTTTCTCTAGGTTCTTTTAGCCAGATTCTGTGATTCCTTTGTGAGGACCATTTCTTCCTGAAGCCAGACCCATACTTCCCTCTTCAGGCTGAGCAGAGACCTGAATCTGGTTATTGGCCTAATTAGGTAACGAGGGAGGGTGGGAGCAAAGAAGTTACCCACTTCACATGAGGCTTTGCATGGGACCCAGGCCACTGGGGTGGGGATGGGATTCCTTTGTAAAGGGCAAAGGAGATGCTTCTGCCAAATAAGGATCCAGAGCAACTGGAGTTTAAGGTTACCTATTGCTTGCCTCAAAATCCCCATCTTTTCTTATCAGGGTCCTAACATTGACATAGGAGACCTGTTGCAGTGTTGCATATAAAGCTTTACACTCCTACCATCCTTAAAATTAAACCCTGACGTTGATTTTTCAGCACAGTCTGTATGGTAGCTACACTGGCTAGCAGAACATCGCTTAAATGTGTCTGTGACTCTGTTTACAAAGCTGCCAATGCCATCAAAAGAAGAGACCCCATGCCACAATCCTTATAAATTTTCTTTCTCCCATAACATCCAAGTGCATCAGGAATAGGTCTTCCAACTACACTTCTCAATAAACCACAAGTGAAAACTTTCGTAACCGACATGTGTGTTAGGCAGAATCATGCCCCCACAAATGTCTATATCCTAATCCCAGAAACTATGAAATGTTACTTTATGTATTAACAAAAGAGATTTTGCAGCTGTGATCAAAGTTAAATACTTTGAGATGGGAAGTTTATCCTGGATTTTCAGGTGGACCCAATCTGCTCACACGTCCTTAAAAACAGAACCTTTCCTATCTGGATTAGATAGCTCTCTATGTGAGATGTGACCTTAGAAGAAGGGTCAGGGAGATGCTGCATAGCTGGCCTTTGAAACAGAGGAAGGGTCCACAAGCCAAGGAATGCAGGCAGCTTCTAGGAGCCGGAAACAGCAAGGAAATGGATTCTCTCCCAGACCCTCCAGAAGTAACGTAACCCTACTGACACCTTGATTTTAGCCTACTGAGACCCAGGTTGGACTTCTAACCTACCAGACTTTAAGAAAAGCAATCAATACATTTGTGTTGTTTCAAGCCACTAAAATTACAGTAATCTGTCACAATAGCAATAAAAATCTAATTCAGGATGCTGTTGCACACCAGGGTTATTAACACTCCACTCACCACCAGCAATGGAGCTCCTATGGCTTTGAGACAGATAGGCAATATGACTTCAAAATTGATCTTGAGGCTCTGCTTTCTAGGTCCACTCCTGTTTCAGTTACCTCCCCTAGAAAACAGTCTGTGACAAAATTCCTATTTCATGAGTTTCCTAAACACAAAATTTCATCAGTACACACGCACACACAGTCCTAATTCAAAATTACTATATGTTAGTAAACAAACTGTAGGCTTGATTAGCCACAGTTAGCCAAAAATCAGTGGATTTTTGGACTGCCTTAGAGAAGTTCCTCTTTTCTGAGTTCTTGTTACTAAGAACAAGAATAGGGTCTGTACTAGATTAGCACTGCTCTTGCTGGGCAGTCCTGATGTTGGATAAGACCAGATATCTCACCTCGGTCTTATTGGAAGGTCTGGGCCAGCTGTCCATTGTGCCCTTTGATTCTGGGATGTCTTAGCAGTCGATGGTGCTACCAGGGATCTTAGGTCTGGCTCTGGGTAGCTCCCCCCATGGAGCAATGTTCTTCAACAAACATGCCTATTAACATTCTTCCCTGTGATTTCTACCTGCATGCCTTCTTAAACACACATTCCTTTCCTTATTGACCTTTTCACTCTAAAACTATATTTGTATCACAGATATACCTGTTATTACAATTAACTTAGTATTTATAGCTATTGAAATCAAAATGAGTTACAATGAAGTTCACTGCACACTACCCCCTTTCTTTTCCTGTTGGCTTTCACTAGGTTCTCTCTGGGTTTGAATTCCAGGAAAAGAAATCCAGGGTAGATCAAATGAATCATTTAAATTACTGATTCTGAGGCTTACAAACACAGGTACGGGACACTGAGAGAAGTTATAGGTCACCCTTTCTGTAAATATACAAACTACCTAAAGGAATCAACTTCCCCCTATGTAGGGCAGTATGAGGGTTGGTATAAGTCTCCAAATTAAAAGCAAAATACAAAAGTGAACTCACTGACCATATATCCTCATAAATTTAGGAGTCTGGGGAATTAATTCAAGGCCTCTTTGCACCCTATGTTCAAACCTATGAAGCTGCACAACAGTTTTCTCCCTGAACAGCCTCAGCCTGTTGGGCAATGTCCAGGGAATGGAGCCCTGAGGCCACAGAAAGCTGGTCCTGTTCAGCTAACTTCATGGTTCTAGGAACATTCATAAAAATAATGGGTGATGACAAAAGCATGTATTTATAAGAGCTATTATAAATGTTGTTAAATGTGCTCAAGTATCAAAAGCAGCTTCAGTACTTTCATTTTAAGTAAAATACAGTCAATGGATTGAAATGGTAATAGCCTGTCCAGATTCTTGAAATAAATGGAGCCTGGTAGATAAATTGCTTTATGTGGAAATTACTTCAGAGTCTACTCTGATACATACTGTTTTTGAACATGTAGAGCAAGATTCAATAAAGTTAACTCTAATAGGATCTGATATCCTATGTTTTCCTGGTGGTTCTTAAAGTTTAATACGCTTAAGAATTGCCTGGGCTGATTGTTAAATAGGCCAATCCTGGTTCCCAGTCCCAGAGATTTGGAATTAGTGTATCTGAGGTGGGACCTAGAAATCTGTCTTTTTAACAGGCATCCTCTCCCTTCAGAGGATTCTGACACAGGTGGGTGACAAAGCTTTCTTTTAAAATAATCTGTGTGAGTCTATTTCTGGACTCCTACTCTGGAATCTCAGTGAGTCCAATGACCCAGCAAAGATGCAAGGAGGAATGTGATAGATTGTAAGCACAGTGTATCAGAAACCTCTTACTGATCCTCTTTTTCTCACCTGTCACCAGTATCTTTGACCTAGCAGCCAGTGGCCCATTCTTCATGGACTGTGACCAACTTGATGGGGTTACAATCCATCAGGACTTCCTCTCATGTCTGTGTCTCCCATTCTCACTTCCTGCCACAGGGCTTCACTGTATGACACACTGTGGGACTCACCTGCACCCACACACATGTAACCTGTAAGTACTGGAGGAATTAATGTCCCATGAAGCAAAACTTGGATCTTGGGAAATGGAGGGGGCAGAGAAACTCTTCACCATCCTCCCCCAATGGACCATCCCAAGAAGCAGTCATTTACATGGTATCTTGGAAGATGGTTCCATTGAAAGCAAGCAATTATCACACCTGATACATCAAATGGCTCTCTCATTCCTTTTCTCCCCTTGTCTCTCACCTGTGTTCGTTGGTATTGCACTCATCGATAACCTAAGAACACATAAGCCTTTGCCTCCAGCTTTGCTTTCTGGAGAACCCAGGCTAAGATATATCATATAATTAAGTTATTTAACCGTAGTGTAGCAAAGAATTATAAATCCAGGAGCTCCCCTGACCTGATATATTCCTCCCTCACTGAAGATTGCTGAGATCTCTGAACTTTAGACAAAATATCTCCATGAGGGACACAGGAGGTACTGAGAAGCCACATCCACTTACACCAGCATGCAACCTCGATCTTGTAGGTATCATTTACATCACTTGGTAGGTAGAACCCTAACCAAGCCCAATATAAGTTGCCATTCTCACCAATCCCAAAGTCTGGACTGACCAATTTTTATAGCCTAGCATGACTCACCTGGGTTACACAAAATTCATCTAGATTAAAAGATTTATCTGTTCAATAAGAATGCAATGTGAGTTTGACATTCCGAACTTTTATCCCAACAAAGCTAAGTTCCGTTTCTCTGCTGTGTCCTTTCGTGACCTACACTAGGACATCACACCCACCACATTCCATTCAGCAGAAGCAAACCACCTGTGCAGCTCACATTCATCTTCACATGGAGGGAAAGGAGACTTCCCTTTGGCACGGAAGAATATCAGAGTCTGCAGATGATCAGGAAACTACCACCCGGTTTTGCCCTGGAAAGGCTCACTAGCGTATTCACATCACAGAATCCCTAGTTAAGCTGCAGCTTTTTGAGGACAGAATTGTGACCATCACTTCCTAGTGCAAAGTTGTATGTGCAGTAGACCAAGAATATAGGCTAAATAGATACACTCAAAAGCAAAGGACATTATCTTTATGGTTCCCTGCACTTTAGTTATTTCAATCATTACTAAAACCAGGTATTTACATTAAAGCTCTCAATTGACATGCCAGGTGGAAAACTGAGGCCGTTAGATGAGTAACTGGAGCAAAAGTCCCTTTCACTTTAATTACTTCAAAAGACGATGCAGGAGTTTTTGACAATAGTGAGATTTTTCTCCTCCCCTCTGGAGGCAGCAGACTTTCCCCTCAAGTTTTTCTGTCAACTTCTAATTTCTCCCTGGTGGCTGTGGGCAACTCAGAGAAGCAATTTGTCACCAATCCTTTTTACTGAAGATAGAAGTCACTGTTCTAGTCTAAACTAGTCCCAGGTGAGCAGCGTGTTAACAAGCACTAACGCCTTCATTAACTTCAAACAGGCTGTCATTCCTGGAACATCCAAGGGAGTGAGAACTAGATTGTTACAGTGAGACGAGATTGGTCCCAACAATAGAATCAGAAACCCGTTGAGAATTTTCAACAAAGCATCAAGCATAGGAAGCTAAATGCTTTAGATCTATAGTACCTGAAGTCAAAAACAAAATTGAAAAGGAAAAAAGATTCTCCCACCACTCATTCCAGAGGAAGTTATGCATATTCCTAACTACATTTAAAAAAGAGAAAGAAAGAAACTTCTGCCAAAATGCTTCCATTCACTCCACTAAGATCAACCAAAGGAAAAAAAAAAAAAGTCAGTATGTTCTCCAAAAGATAAGAACCTGAAGCATAATCTGTCCAATTTGCACTATCTCGTTATAGCCAACATTCAAACTGACTTTCAAGTGATAGTAAACCTTTTATTATATATGGCAATGGTTCAAAAGTATAAATTCAGTCTCTTTGAAAAGACTTACTCCCCTTACCATGAACTCATCTGTTTCTAACTTAAGAAATATGCCATTTTAATTACAGAGGAAGTGACTGTGAAAAGTCAGGTTTTGCCTATTTTTGTAAACTGAAACCTCGTAGGACACAAATTGCCGGGGCGGCCCACATGTGCTGTGCTAACTATAGACCTGACCAAGCAGCAAGACAGGAACATCACTGAGACACAGATATAGAGCAAAGAGGATAGTGGTTACTAAGAAACAAAGCAATACGCATCTGGCCTTTTTTTTTTTTTTCTTACAACTCCCACCACTGTGATAGAGAGATGCACTCATTTATTAGCACTTAAAATGGGTAGGTGACACATTACTGAATTTACTTGCTAGGATACAGGATGCATCATTATAGAAGATGCCAAGACTACCTTCTAATGGCAAATGGGTAACTCTGGCTTTTTTAAGCCACCCCTTATAGGCCAGCCATTACAGTGGTAACAGAATACACAGGTGCTTGCGCTCAGAGGCTGAGATTAGATGTGGATAGAATTCCAGGGGCCTGGGGGATAGAGCAAAAATGGAACAGGACATCGTATAAGATGAGACTCCAGCTTAATAGCACAAGTTGCCAAGTATAGGAAGAGCCAGTGGTCTGGGTTAGGCCAGACCCACAGAATTAACGAGGTGAAAGGAAAGGACTGTGGGGCCAGGAAGCACATCTGTGAGACAGAGAAGTTTGCACTGGTACCATTCTGGTGTGCCTAGACTTCTTTTTAGCCCCAGCCCTGGCAGGCTGGGAAGTGTTCTATGCTGAGTCATCTGAGAACACCCATTTTTATGTTTCTAAACTGTCACACAGGCTTCATCACTCTGCCGCTGTAAAGCTTCTATCCAGGGCCATACAAAGTTGCTGTCCCCAGAGGTCTTTGAGAATGAGGAAAATGAGAAAAAGAGAGTAGAAGTGACAAGACGAATTCACAGACCCCTCCAGGTTTCTGCTTTCTAATAGACCTCAAATGGAATAATCCTCCTAAACCACCACATGGGCTTTGCGATCTGAAAGCCTTCTCAACAGCAACAAAGCTGAAGATCGATTTCACCCAAGCGAAAAGCAAAGTAAGCAAAGGACATCAGAGAGAAGGAAAGCACAGAGAGGTAGAACTGGCAGCTTCTAAGATTGTTTATGTTTTTCAATTTTTTTATCTGTTTTGAGAGACAGAGAGCAAGAGTGAGAGGGGAAAGGGCAGATAGGGAGGGAGAAAGAATCCCAAGCAGCCTCCCACCTGTCATTCAGGAGCCCAATGTGGGGTTCAAACTCACAAACCACGAGATCATGACCTGAGCTGAAACCAAGAGGGACGCTTAACCAACTAAGCAACCCAGGCGCCCCGGGCAGCTTCCAAAATTAAGTGGTGAGTATTCAGGGATTCTTAGGTCAGTGTGAGATCGTGTCAGGGATTCGTTCATTCCTTGGTCACCCTCTATCTGTCAAGAACTTCTTGGGTGTGGAGAAGAAAAGGTGAAATTCATTTATGACTTCCAGGAGCAGAAATAGAGACTTTACACCACAGCGGGCTACTTGCTATAACCCTGAGCAAATGCTGGAGGTGCATGGAGGGGCAAATGCCAGGTGAAGTAACAGTGCTCAGCATGGAGGAGGAGAAAAGCCAACCAGGGGAGGATGGGTACTCCAAAAGAAGAGCTGGCAGGTGACAGGTCTATCATAGAAAAAGTTCTCTGACAAAGAAAGCCTGTCTCCCTGCAAAAAGACGGCAGGTGGGAGCCAAGCAAGGTCAGCTACTTTCCTGCAAGTGAAGTAATTTACAACAAGAATGAACCTCGGGGCTTTGAAACGTTAACGATTTCAGGCACACCAACGCAATAAAACAGATGATCTTTCTTCTCCTTTAACATCTCTAGTCACTAATGTTGGAGAAATTTGCCATGCAACTCATTGAATGCTAAAATTAGTATTTACACGTTTGTAAGCAAAAGGCTAATACTTGGTGTTTCTGTAATTTTAAGATGTGGATAATTGTTAAACATGGATGACTGTGTTAATTGCGTTAATTTAGAATCTTAAAATAAATATGATTAGCAATTAGCATCCATAATATTACTTCACAAAAATCACTTCTGAGCGAGTGTTCCCTGCCGTGGTGGGTCTGAGAGGAGTCCGCCTCTTTGCCAATCTCTGGCAAATGTGAACAATGGCAAGCAGACACCGTCACCTCATCTCCCTGGAAGCCTTTCCCCTCACCAAGATGGGGGGCACTCGATCCTGGCAGAGACTTCGATGGGTCTTCAAATAAAAAGCAACAGGAAACAGCTCCCTGGATGAGGGCATAGGATTCTTTTTTTGTTATAATTTGCTGGTATGAGCAAAAACATGCATCTTGAATTTGAATAGAACATGATGCAAAAAATGCTATTTTTGTCCTTAAAACTTTATCTGCCATGAAAACTGAATTTAACATAATGATCCTACTTTGGATCCTGAGCCACCAAAACACAAAACAAAAACAAAAACCTTATAGATATTGGGACAATTGGAGAAGTGGAGAAACTTAAGTTATAGATTACTCTTGTATTGACATTAAATTTCCTGGTTTTGATCATTGTACTGTAGCTGTGTAAGAAAACGTCTTTATTCCAGGGGCACCTGGGTGGCTCAGTCGGTTGAGCGTCCGACTTCAGCCCAGGTCATGATCTCACAGCTTGTGAGTTTGGGCCCCGCATCGGGCTCTGTGCTGACAGCTTGGAGCCTGGAGCCTACTTCGGATTCTGTGTCTCCCTCTCTCTCTGCCTGCCTGCCTCTCTCTCTCTCTCTCTCTCTCTCTCTCTCTCTCTCTCTCTCCCCTTCAAAAATAAACAAACAATTAAAAAAAATTTTTTAAAGAAAATGTCTTTATTCTTAGTAGGTACACATTAATGTATTCAGGGGCAAGTGACAGGACTTCTGCAAAGTATTCTCAAATGGTTCAAAAATAATAATATATAGAAAGTGAAAAATGATAAAGCAAATGTGGCAAATTATTAGCAATTGGTAAATTGCGATGAGAAGTATGCATGAGTTCTCCATACTGTAGTTATAATTTTTCTCTCAGTTTGAAAAATATTTCCAGATAAAATTGTAAAAGAGTTCTACTTCTCTACCTTTCACAGAGAGCTGATTGCCTATTATCTCCTATCATCACACTGTCTTCCTCCCAGCTGCCCTCCTCTCATGTGATTTTAGTTATCACTTGGGGAGCACTTATGTCACAAACACTGTGCTGGGTATTCTGAGGGAAATACGGAGATACAGAGTAGTGAGGTGGAAACCCTACAAGAGTGGACACACATAACCATCCTGTGAGAAAGAAGCTACCATGAGGGGGAAGGACAGAGGAGGAAATCAGAAAGCACTGGGGCTGGTTTAGGCTACAGAAGGCTTCATGTAGAGCACATCTGATCTGAGGTCAGCTCTAAGGACAGGTAGGATTGTCACAGTATAACCCTAGAGTGCAGGACAAGTGGCAGAAGGCATAGGGGTAGTTGGAATGTCATGAAAAAAAAAAAAAACCCTGACACGAGAAGGGGAAGGTGGGTTCCACCTGGGAATGTGCTGGGCATGAAGCAAGGTCAGAGAGGAAAGACAAGGTCAGATGCAGAGTAGCCTTAAATGACAAGAGAAGTATTTTGAATTTTAGTTTAGACACCAGGGAGTTAAGATCTTTGAGAAAGTGGTTGTTTCCATCTGAGACTGGGAACCATGTCTTGAGTTTCCTTTGTGGAATTTTACTTCACACATTACTGACATTCAATAAATAGTGGTGGTGTGATATTTGTAAAAAAGTAAACATTTACAACGTAATGCAATTTTCTTCAAACTCAAGTCTCAGGGACACCTGGGTGGCCCAGGCGGTTAAGCATCTGACTCTTGGTTTTGGCTCAGGTCCCGATTTCATAGTTTGTGAGGTCAAACCCAGGTTGGGCTCTGTGCTGATGGCATGGAGCCTGCTTGGGATTCTCTCTCTCTCCCTCTCTCTCTGCACCTCCCCCGTGCATGCACATACATGTTCTAAGTAAATAAACATTAAAAAAAAAAAAAAACCCAAGTCTCAGAGATTTCTATCATTAAAATATGAAATCTATTCTGAAATGGGAAAAATTGTTGGGTGCCTCCCATGTACCAAATGTTTTACATATTTTCTTATTTAACCTGCCCAATTCCCACATTTAATAAGTGGAGCAAAAAAAAATTAGGTAAACACCCAATATTATAGGGGACAAGACAGGCTGCATTAGTTTCAAGCAATAAAAAAAAAAAAAAATCAAAACAAAACAACAAAAACCAAAAAACACACATTTAACTCAAGCATTTAAGAACTGAACAGAAAGTTTGGAAATCAGATTCAAAATTTTCAGTTAGGAACCAAAGCAGTGGCTACTGAGATGAATTCACCCCAGCTGTTTTTAATCTCTTGGTCACTCTATCCTAATGCAAGTTCTGGCAGAAATCATTCATAGCCATCCTTAGCTAAGGCATGGTAGGGCATCCCAACTGTTATTCCCATCATATCGTATCCATGGTACCATAAAAAGAGAATAGGTTTTCAGAGGCTGGGGTGGCCATGGATATGAGGCACTCTTATCTCCTGCTACAAGGATATCTCCTGGCCAACAGTTGAACAGGGTAGGGGTGAGAAGTGAGGAATAATAAGGGGTCATTCCAGCAAGACACGGAAGTCCTCCAGTGGACACCTTTGGCTTGAAGAATCCCCATAAACTTAGCCAAACTTTTTTCAACACTGCATTTCAAGACTTCCCACACAACCTTCCTTGCCTCTCTCTTTCTCCAGGTGTCAGACCTGCCTGTGATCTGAAGGTCTGTTCCGTTCCACCTACCTCTGCTCCCTCTCCCAATAAATCTCTGAATATCTAATCCTGTCCTGGCATCTGCTTCTCAGCAGACCAGAACTAATGCAGCAGTAAACCAAATGTTGAACTCTAGCCTATGTAACCTCAAATCTATGTTCTTTTCACTATCCTCACAGGAGCAGTTATAGGCAGGAAAAACGTGATCACCCTAATAATCACAGAGGAGACTCCACTCTTATTTAGGTGACAGAATAGAGGATAGGATTCATCCATAATTTTTAAAAAAGCTAGTTATGAAATTCATTTAAAAAATAAAGACCAGTTAGGGGGTAATGTTTATATTTCCCCAATTATGTGACTCTTTAGGGGATTGTTTCAAAGTGCAGAGTTCCACTGGGATGTTTGAAATCTACAGTGACTTACTGCAACCCTCCTTAATGTCCAGTGGAAATTCTATTCCTATACTTGATAACAGGGAAAGAAAAGAGTCCCTACATCTCTCTCCCAAGCTCACCTCCCAAACTGGAAACAGCTGCAAGAATCAAGCCCCATTGAGGACAGAGAAACAAAATGGCAGGTGTCTGGCCACCTCATCCCTGCTGCCACTGTCAGGGTGGAGGTGAAAACTGTCTTTGAGACAAAAGGAACCATTATATTGTATCTCCAACAGTTCAACCAAACCCCAGTGAGAACACAGTGCCAAGAGACTGCAGGGACATCAGTCAGAAAAACCCAATACCTTATCATTTAGCTCAACAGGGTGAAAGCCTCCAGAAGGGAAAATGATCTTTTATGGGTCGACTGGGAACTACAATGAAGTGACACATTTTAATTTGTCAGGCCTTACCACAATACCCGTAAAAGATATTTTTATATTACTGGAGCTGTGTTTGAGGGAAAATGGAGGTATTCATAGCAACAAAATCTAGATGTCTTAGGGAAAAAACCTTGATTTATATCAAGAACCTTCCATGCACCTATTTATGTAGCAAATATTTAGTGAATGCTTCCTAAGTACATAGCTGCATAAAGACTCCTTTCTTCAAAAATTTTATAATGTAAATAAAGACCTGGGGGATGTTAAATGAAACATTTATTGCATAGCTATGTGTGCCAGACAAGATATATTCGTGTGAAAGCTTCATAGCAGTATGGGAAAAGAGGTCTCCTACCCTGAGACATTGACAATTAAGTGCAAAACACAAGGTACATGGATAGATGGATCTTGAAGGACTGTACTGGGCACAGCAGCAGCACCTGGGAACTTGTTAGCCATGCAAAATCACTGGCACCACCACCAGGTCTCCTGGATACTCTAGAAGTGAGGCCCATAAGTCTGGATGATTCTGGTGCACACTGAAGTTTGAAAAACACTGGTAAAATGATGACTCTGAGACTCCAAGAAGGTGGACCTCTGAGGGCAGAAGAGGTCAGAGAAGACATCTCAGGGTCTAAGTGAGATCTGGGAAATGGGTATGGGAGGGGAGAATGAGGCACCAAAGCAGGGTGTACCCATTGTACTGGGTCCTCAACACATTTTTCCCCTGGGTCTTGGAGGCTTCATGCTGATGATAGGGGCAAATCCTCTCTCTTTAACTATGTCTGGTTTTATCCACTGGATAACCCAGTCTAGGATAACCCAGTCTAGTCCTGGGCACTGATATCTGATCCAATTTAATCTTTCAGTTTAAACAGTTCAAGCAGTCCTTAGAGTCTTACCAAGACAACATTATTAATTCCTCACCCTACAGGTGAAATTCTCACCCCAGCCAGTCCCTTTCAGGCTATTGCTACCTCTGTTATCTTACAAACTTGTGTCAGTATCTCTCATTCTCCCCAGTACAAATGGAAGTGAATTTTAAAAAGGAAAATGCCCCCAAGTATAGAAAATAGAGAGCATGAATTTTAATCTACCATCCCGTGGAGAATTGCACATTTTAAAGGATTATTTAAAACTTGGATGGCAGCTTGTGCCACAGTTGCAGCTGCAACTTAATAGCCAATCACAGCAAGCACTCTGCAGAAATTTCTAGCGGCTTTGCAAATAGTTCGAAGGCTCATCAACCTGTTTCTCAAAAATGCCTCTTTATTTTCCCAGCAAATTTGCATTTCATCTGCCAATGTCCTTTCCTCCTACACACCCATATTTCTTTCTAGCGCTCCTCAAGGTCCCAAGTACAGTGAGAACAAGTTACAGTTAAAACTACGTAGTTAATTAAAACTATACACTGTGACAGAAACACATCTTCCATTCCAAGCTACCCAGTGAAATCAGATGAAGATTCCCCACTTTAAGCAGAGTGCACTATTCTTATTCACTCAACAGCACCTCCTGTTGGGAGAGGCCACCCACCCCAGGGGGGTGGGGGGCGGTGAACATTCTGTATGTTCTTGCTTACTGTACCAGAATGCAAACCTCTTCCATCTCCTGATACTGAAGAAGATGAAGGTGTGGCCAAATGTAACTACCATGTAACTGTTGGCCCAGGGAGGGAAATTAGCTTGTTTCTTGCTGCCATGGTTGCTGCTTGCTCAGAAAGTTGCTGGGCATTTGGGCCCGGGTTCCTCTGCTGCAATGTACATAACGTATAGCACCCAGTGGACTCATTGTGCCCTGCAAGGGGCTCGGGGCTGGGGAACTTGTCCCACCTTGCTGATGCTCCTGCTGTTTGCTCTGCTATGAGTAATAAACTGTGTTGTACTGATCCCTCAAGTCTTGTCTTTTTTTGGCACCCAGAGAGTGGCAGTGGGTTTGCTCCTTGCCATCCTCTATGAGATTGGGGTTTGTCTTTGACACCCACTATGTGCCAAAAGGATCTGTGATAGTCGGTGCTGCCCACTATCCTGGCATCAAAGGACCACAAACCCTGCACCCTCAGGCCCACAAAGCAGCACAAGGGATGCTTGGATGGGACTTGGAATAATACAAAATATTTTCTGAATCTTCAAGCAAGGCCTTATGACAACATAAGTGAGTAGGTGCAATGGGGGTTCATCCTTGTAGGAGACATAAAAATGCACCACCCACATCCTCCTTCAAGAAGAACTTGGTGTCTGGCTGATGGAAATGCCCTCAGCACAGCAACTCCAGCTGTTTGTTCGTCAGAGTCTGCAGTCACCTCCTCTGAGGCCACATTCTTCCCAAAGCAGCCCATGTCCAGTGACTGAACCAGACAGGAGTATAAAGGCCAAGCTATTGTGGTCCAACATGGGACAACTGTGAAGGGCAAACTTGACTGCCGAGCTCCCTCACAAGTTCACTAAGACTTTAGTGAACCCAAATTGCATACTGATTCTCCTTCTGCCCAATTTTACTTCCCCTACTTTTTTTCCACAGGCGTCAATTCCTATTATATAATTCCATCCCAGCATTTGCTTCCAAAGAGCCTTCGAAAGCTGGTCCCAGAAGTGGTCCAGGAAAGCAGGCCAAAAGATGGGGTTTTGAAGCCTGACCACTCGCCATCTGGTAGGCCATGAGGACTCAGTGGCTGATACTGGAGTACAAATAGTCTGGCACAAAGTGTGGGTCCAGTTGTTAAAACACTCACTAATGGTGAACTGTGGTTATGTACAGGAAATGTATTAGCAGGCAAGATGTATGAGGTATATAGAGAAATCTGCGATATATAGAAAAAATAGTAGCCGTAGGAGAGTGGGACTGGATGATGATCAGTCAACATCACTAGTGCTCTGCAGAAAGATATGGAACACCTGAAAGCCAGGCATGAAAGCCGGAGGGTCTCACATATACAGAAACTCTCACATCCTATAACAGAATACTCTGAGTGCTGAACTTCAAAGATGGTTAAGGCTCAACCAAGGCTGATCTGTTATGTCAAGGTCAGGCCCTGGTTGTGAACACCTGGGATCCTAAACATGGAGTAGGGAAATCTTGGCGGATTTCCCTGAGGATTTTTACTCCCCAGACTCCTCTGAACCCTCTGAGAAAACAGACTTGGAATGTTCCTCCCTGTTAAGAGCTACAACACACTCCTCCTACCCCTATTGCTGGAAGACAATGTGGAGGCTTCTCCCCAGCTAGCCAACAAGTGCCTCCCTCAGGGTCCACAACCCTCTTAGCCATTATTATTAAAGTAGGAAAATATGAGACTAGGTAAGAAAGTGAGTCCTAGCTAAGATCCAGCCTATAATAGCTCCACTGAGTTCAAGAACCCATCCAGGAGCTATTTCCCAGTCCTAGAATGTATATTTGGGATTGATACACAGTCAATTCCCATTTTTCACCATAGTTATACTCTGTAAAGTCACTGCAAACACTGAATTAGTGAATACTGAACCATCACTCCTTAGCGAAATATGGAACTAGATTCCTACAAGCCTCTGGTCACAATCTTTTCATCGACCAATCAACACATAACCTTGCTTCATATGTGTTTCGGTGTCAAATATCTTATTTCATATATATTGTTGATTCATTAACATTGAACTGACAGTGAGCAGCACTGTAACTTATGTCTGAAGGAAGCTTATCTAACATACATTTTCTCTGAAAGAGACGTCACCGCCTTCTTGCTCTTAGGAACACTAGACAGCCCTTTGGCACTATGTCTGGGGGCCATCCTAAACAGCAAAGTCATCCCCAAAAAAACACAACAATGAAAAACATGGTACTTTACAGACCACAAAAAGGACATTTACTTACAGTGTGAGAGTCGAAACAAGAAGACAGAGCATCACCTTATTTAACCTCAGCTATGACCATGCATGCTGGGTGACTCAAGTCTTTTATGACTCTGCAAATGTCCACTAATGACCATGGAATCACCATGAGTATTGATTTGGGAATTAATAAGTTTTAGCAAGTAGGCGAATTTGCAAACATGGAATCCATGAATGATGAAGATTGACTGTACATGATTAATGAATGGCATTATTTTTGTAACCAAAGTTTAGTTTGGTTAACTATGTGATAACCTATGGTTAGTTAACCTTTGTCTGAAGAAATCCTTGATCCCACACAGTTCTGCTCTGATTTGTAGGGAGAAAGCATAGGGAGGTAGCAACAGCTGGACCAGGTGCTTGCCTTGTAAATCTAAACCCTGCATGACAGCAAAGATGCTTGTCACCAGTCCAGGTGTGAAAAACACCAGTCTGAGTGATAACTACCCCATACACTCACTCTAAGAATTCACAACAGACTTAATTTCTTTTTGCCTTCCCCACATCACTTACAACAGTCTGAGTTTGTGAAACACAGAGGGGTTTTAATCTTGAGATAGGACTTCCACCCTAGGAGAGTCTAGAACACAAGAAATTGCCAAAGCTAACCTTGCAAGCCTCCCAAGACAGGACTGTCATTCAAACTGCCTACAAAGGAGAATGCTGTTTGATGCAGCCAGGGAATTAAACCCAGGCAAAGAAAGACCAGAAAATTTAACCTGGTCTCCTACCCAAAACATCTTGCTAAGACAGAGACTAATTTTAGTCTCCACAGCCTAAACTATTTACTTTCTGGCCCTTTACAGAAAAAGTTTGCCAACCCCCATATTAGATTATGTGGTCAAGGACTTGGCAAATGCATTCTTTTCTATCTAAGAGAGAGGGCCAGAAACAGTTTATATTTATTTTAAAGGAGCAACAGGATACATTTAAAGTTTTGACCCAGGACTCTGTTAAGTCTCCTGCCCCCTGTCATAATAAAAGCCAAGGAGACCTGGGCATCTTTCCAAACACCACATTACTCCATAACATCAATGATATTATGCTGATCAAGACAGGTGAGCAAGAGAAGATCAGCATGCTAGAGGTTTATGCACTCCTGGGCTTGAGAGATAAACCCTATGAAGATTCAGGGGCAAGTCAATTCCATAAAGAATTTAGAGGTTTAATGGTAAGGGGTGTGCTGAGTCATTCTTCAAAATAAGATGCAAATTATTGTACTTTGCAACCCCTTCCATGAAGAAAGAATAATACTTGATGAGCATCTTCAGGTCTTGGAGGCAGTACATTCCACACCTAGGGTGACTGCTCTAGCCTATATACCAGATGACAAAAAGCTTCCAGCTTTAGGTGGATCATCAAGTGGTACAAGCAGTCCTGCCACTTGGGCCATATGACCTGGCTAACCTATGGTGATGGATATTTCAATGGTCAGAAAAGATGCCATAAAGAATTTATGGCAAACCTCGGTGAAAAAAAAATTACAACTCAGGCCCTAGGGTTCTGAAGCAAGGCCATGTCATCTGAAGTGGAGAATCACACACCTTTTTAAAAAAACAATTTCTGGCATGCTACTGGGCCCTACAGTAGCATGGAACAGAAATGGAAGAAACGGAACACTTGGTAATCGGCATACCAAATGACCATGCATCCAGAAGAACCATCATAAAACGAGTTCTGTCAGGCCCAACAAGTCATAAGATAACGCAAACCCAGCAATAACCCAAGTGAAATGAAAATGTCATTAGGAAGTTGCAAGTTAAATGGTAATAAATACCATTACATATTCAATAGACTGGAGAGAATCAAAGATTAAAAATACAAGTCTTGGAAAGGATGTAGAAAATCTGAAACCCTCATACATTGCTGGTGGGTATGTAAATGGCCACTCTGAAAACTGATTTGGCAGTTTTCTTTAAAAATTAAATATATGCTAACAATATAGCCCCTCATCATTATAAAATATTTCTCTTTATCCCTAGTCATCTTTCTTGTATGAAGAGTACTCTCTGGTATTAATACAACCACTTCAGCTTTCTTAAGGTTAATGTCTGCATATTTCTATCATTTTCACCTTTAACTTATCTGTTATTTTCAAAAATGGGTTTCTGGTAGATAGCATATAATCAAGTCTTGTTTTTTGTTTTTTGTGTCCAGTCTGATCATCTCTACCATTTAACTAGAATTAGACCATTTACATTTAACATAATCAATATTGTTGGGTTTTTTTAATTTATTTATTTAGAGAGAGAGAGAGCACGTGCGCACACACACAAGCAGGGGAGAGGCAGAATAAGAAGGAGAGAGAGACTCTTAAGCAGAGAGCAACATCACAGAGCCCAATGTGGAGCTCAAGCCCGTGAACCATAAGATCATGACCCGAGCTAAAATTGAGAGTCAGACGCCCAGTCGAGGCCCCCATTATTGTTGGTTTTTAAATCTTCCATCTTGCTATTTGTTTTCTATTTATCTCAACTCTTCTTTGGTCATCTTTTTTTCCTTCTTTTGGCTTAATTGAAGGTTTTTTTGTCTCTGTATTTATGAATCTATTTATGGTTTTTTGTTTGTTCATTTGCTTAGTTTTTTTGGATTCCACATATAAGTGAAATCATGTCATGTTTGTCTTTCTCTGATTTATTTCACTTAACATAATATCCTCTCGGTCTATCCACGGCTTTTTTGTTAAACTTGTTTGTTTTTAGGATTCCTTTTTTTCCCCACTATTGACTAGTTACCTATGTCTCTTTGTTTTTTGTTTTTTATAGTAGCCTTAGGGTTTTAAAATACACATCTTCAAGTTGTCATAATCTATTTTCAAATAATATTCTGCTTCACTTACAATGTAAGAACCTAGCAGCATTCCCCCATAGTGTGTGCTATAATTGTCATATATTTTACTTCTACATGTTGTAACTCCACAATTCATTTTTTACTTTAAATAGTTAACCATAGGGGCATCTGGGTGGGTCAGTGGGTTGAGCATCTGACTTCGGCTCAGGTCATGATCTCACAGCTTATGAGTTTGAGCCCCGTGTCAGCTCTGTGCCAACAGCTCAGAGCCTGGAGCCTGCTTCGGATTCTGGGTCTCCCTCTCTCTCTACCCCCTCCTCTGCTCATGTTCTGTCTCTGTCTCAAAAATAAACATTAAAAAATTTTTTAAATAAATAAATAGTTAACTACAATTTAAAGAAATTTTAAAGTGAAAATAAAAGTTACTTATATTCACCCAAATATTTACCACTTCTAGCACTCTTTATTCCTTTGAGCAGATCCAATTTTATATGTAGCGAACTTTTAAAGACCTGAACAAGTATTTAAAATTTCTTATAACTAATGTCTGATAGTAATAAATTCTCCTAGCTTTTGTTTGAAAAAAATGTTTATTTCATCTTCAAATTTTAAAGATACGTTCTTTGGTTGTAGAATTTTAGGTTGACATTTTTTCCCAGCACTTTAAAGATGCTGTTCCAGTGTCTTTTCACTTTCATAATTCCCCCATTATCTCTGATGATTTTTATTTTTGCTCCTTTTTTATGCAAGTTATTTTCCCCCCTGACCGCTTTTAAATTTTCTCGTCTATGGTTTCAGAAGGTTGATTTCAGGAAGATGGTTTTCTTTGTGCTTATCATTCTTATACTTTAAACTTCTTGGATATGTTGAGTTATAGCTTCATCAAATTTAAAATTTTTCATCTATCTTTTCTTCAAATCTTTTTTCTGCCCCACCCATCTCCCACCCCTCTTTCTTTCTAGGATTCCAATTTTATGTACATTATATAACTTGATACTGTTCCATAAATTTTATTAGTTACTAGTGCTTAGTTCTATTTTATTTTTTTCTTCCTTTTTTTTCCCTCTCTGTGCTTCATGTTGGGTATTTTCTAGGGTTATTTGTTTGCATTTACTGATATTGTCTTAGACAATGTCTAATCTGCTATTAATACCAAACAGTAAATTTTTTATCTTAAATACTGAATTTTTCATCCCTACCAGTTTTCATTATCTTTCATTTCTCTTTTCACAATGTTCATTTTTTAATATATTGATTATAGTTATAATAATAGCTGGATGTTTTACTCTTTCTGTTAATCCTACCAACTCTCATTTCTCAGTCCGTTTCTGCTGGTGGATTTTTCTTCTGGTTGTGTATTACATTTTCCTGCTTTTTGGTACATTTAGAATTTTTTGTTAGACCCTAGACATTCTGAGTTTTACACTGTGAGAATTTGTATTTTGTTCTCTTCCTTAGATACTGTTGGTCTTTGTTTGGGCAGTCAGTAAATTGCAGTATAGTTTGGGTTTGTTTGTTGTTTTTTTAAGTTTTGTTAGAGCTAGTATGAATGAGTCCTTACTTTACAGATAATTTATCATGCAAATAAGGCATGGTCCTTCTAGAATCTCTATTGAACGGTCCAGGTAATCAACAAGGATTTTCCAGTCTGGCTAGTCACAGTTCAAATACCTCCCAGCCCTGTGCAAGGTTTGGCAATTGTTCAGCCCACAGCAACCTGGAAACTCTTTGCTCTACTTCATGGAGTTCCACTCTATAACCATACATCTTAGTATTCAGCAAAGACACAAGAGGATCCCATGCAAATATATTGAGTTATTTTTCTGCATTGCTCTTGTAACTTCTAGTTTCCTCAGACTTTGTCAACTCTGATCACTGTCTCCTGAACTCAGGAAAATCATCATTGCCTGCTTAGGATCAACACACAACCACTCAGCTTTATGATGAGGAAAGAGCCTCCAGGAAAAAAACTGCAGTGATCACAGGGCTCCTCTCATCCATTTCCCTTCTCTCAAGAATCACAACCCTGTGTCTCCTGTTGTCTAATGGCTGAAAACAAGTGTTTCATGTATTTTTTTCAGCTTTGTAATTACTTGGGAGATGGTCTCAAATCCAGTCCCTCAATTATGGTCAGAAAAGGAAGTCTATGAATGAGTTCTGAAAAGTTATAACCTCCATCTATCAATGTACAATTTCACCATTCTTTTAAATTTTTTTTTAATGTTTATTTATTTTTGAGACAGAGACAGAGCATGAAAGGGGGAGGGTCAGAGAGAGGGAGACACAGAATCCGAAACAGGCTCCAGGCTCTGAGCTGTCAGCACAGAGCCCGACGCAGGGCTCGAACTCACAGACCGCGAGATCATGACCTGAGCTGAAGTCGACCGCACAACCGACTGAGCCACCCAGGCACCCCTCACCATTCTTTTAGTATGCATCATTTTCAACCAACTATATATATTGAGCACCAACTATATAAAACAACACTATAATGCACTACGGAGGACATACAGATTAAGAAGACTAGGACCTGCCCTTAATGAGATTCTAATCTCTTTGAGGTGATACACTACACACTGATGACTAGGCAAAATATGTTAAGGATTATAACTGAAGTGTCAAAGCAGTACAGAAAAGGGAAATAATATCAATAGCCTTAAAGATGGCTTCAAGGAGAAGGTGGCATGTGGGCTGACCCAGAAAAATGTGTAGGATTTCAATAAGAGGGCAGATCAACAGATGGTAAGTGTAATGAGCGCTTGGAAGACAATGTCTTGGTGAGCAATGTAGCCAAGTCTCGGAAAGAAGAGGGAGAATAATTTGGGAAATGAGTCTAGATAAAAGAGCTAATAGTAAGCTTTTGAACGCTTCAATGACATTCCAAAGAACTTGAACATGAACATTGATATCATTTGTCCAGGCTACCAACATGTCTATGACACACAAGGAGTTGCATAGCAAGAATACTCAGAATTTTAATACTAGATTCCTAAACCCTGATATTATCCACTTATCACTTAAACCCTTACTCCTTTCTTGCAACAGGTTCAATTAACAACTGCTGCCCACCCTCCATTCATGCTCTTAATTTCTCTTAAACTTTCATCTCAGTTGCCATTGACAGCTGAGTATTTCCATCAACAATCTGCTAAATAAGAACCCTTCCAGCTGGAGTCAGTTCCCATGACAGTCTCTTCAGGAGGTTCATTCATTCATGTATCATTCTATGTTTAATTAGCCACTATTAAATGCCAGGCAGCGTAATAGGCATGCAGTAGATACAATAGAAATAAGACTAACTTCATAGAGTTTGTATTCAGTGGGGGAGACAATAAACAAGTGAACAAATAAGGAACATAACTCTGGAATGTGAATAAACAAGATATTACAATAGAGACAATCAGCAGCAGAGTGCTCTCCCCACTGGGTGTTGTATGGAAACCAATTTGACAATAAATTTCATCTTAAAACAAATAAATAATAAAATTAATTCTATAAAAAAAAAAAAAAGAAATGAAGAGCCCTTCTAGACCTATTGGATCCGAGTCTGTATTTCAACAAAAAGAATGCTGGCCTCCTTGGGCTTGCTTCAATTGCACTAGAAGAACTCACACATCACTAGCCAGTACAGAAAAAAAGGGGGAAGAGGTTTGCAGTTGAAACGTAGATCGTGACCTTTGTTGGAGACAAACATGCATCCATAACTCACAAGAGACCCCAGAGCTAAAGTTGTAGATTTGGGAGCTAACATCTCTAGAATGAAGCCAGGTGCAGAGTTTGATCTTGAGATAATTAGCACAGCTTTATAATTTTAAAAAAGAATTAGCAAACAAAAGTCCTGACAGTTTAAGTTTCAGTCTGCAGAATCTTTTTGTAGGGAATTCCTGTGCCACCAAATGGGGGCTGTGATTTGGCTATCACAGGCAAATAGAACTTCCAACAGCACCTACTTGCAAAATAGATTTATATAGGAACAAAGAGAAAAGGAAGAAAGGATGGGAGAAAGGAAATGATGGAGAAACGAAGGATGAAAGCTTTAAAAAAGTCATTTATAATGCATGAAAAACAGTTGCCTGATTCAAAAAAATCTATCAGAAAAAAAAAATCGTAAGGTTCAGCTCTCTATTCCTATCACCACTAAAGCAATTTCATCTACCTGCACAAAGAGGTTCTTAGGAGAAAAGAAGGCTTCCCTTTAAGCAGAAAATCTCTCTCTGGGTCCTGGTATCCTTCTCTGTTAGAATGGCAGCATCTTCTAAATTTGGAAGCTATTAAATGTAACAGAACCATGTAGTATAATTATAAAGTGACCTTCAGATATCACCCAGGGGTGAGGAGCAAAATAAGGGGAAATGGTTCTGAAGACTTCCAGGACCTGTCCCAGTTCTAGTCAGGTTGGGGTGGGGGTGGGGGTGGGGTGCAATTTAAAAATCTATGTTGGTGTCCCATTATAGGAAATATCTTAACACATGAAAATATAGTTGTTTTTGTCCTAAAATACTTATAAAATTAATAAAACTTCTGAGTGCACAATTTTTCCAATTTATTTATTAAATTCATAATTCATGCTAATGATATACAAATTTAGAAAGTTCAAATGCAACACAGTGAAAGACCTCCTTCCCATCTCTGTCTCCCAGGAACCCTCCTACTCTCCTGGGAGATTTTGTCTGTGAGCTTCAGGGATAGACTATACATCTGCAGGCAACAATGGGCATATGTGTGCATATTACATGGATAACACATTCTTAAAGTGGAAACATGCTCAACAAATTGTTCTGCACGTAGTTTGTTTTTTATTTTTATTTTTCCTTAACAATATATTTTGGAGCATATTCCATATCTGTATATAAAGATCTACTTCATTTTTTTTTTAATTTTTAATGTTTATATTTTGCGAGAGCATAAGCAGGGGAGGGGGAGAGAGAGAGGGGGACAGAGGATCCAAAACAGGCTCTGTGCTAACAGCAGTGAGCCCGATGTGGAGCTCGAACTCAGAAACCATGAAATCGTGACCTGAGCCACTCAGGCACCCCAAGATCTACTTCATTTTAATGGTTGTGTAATGTTCCATTGTACACATTTGTAATATTTTATTGAATTCATCTCCTTAGTAGACATGTAACTGCTTTCGATATTCTCTACAGTGCTGCAATGAGGGATCTCATATATCTGTCATGCTATACTTGTATTGAGTGTAACTATAAAGTTCTAGAAGTGGCACATGCAGACCAAAAGGCACTTACACTTGTACTATACATCCATGCTTGCAAATGGGTCTCCATGGAGCTTCTATGCCCACCATCAATCTAAAAGAGTGTCTATCTCCCATGCCTTCTCTAACAGCCTTAGCAAACATTTTCATACTTTGCAGTGTAATAGGTGAAAAGTTATATCCTCGTGATATTTCCACTTGCATTCTCTTATAAGGAGTAAGGTTGGGCACTTATTTATGTTTGAGCCACTTCCATTTCCCCTACCTTAAACTATTAGTTTATGACTTTTGCCCATTTTCCTATGGGTTTGTTGCTCTCCCATTGAATTATAGGAGCTCTTCATATATTAGAGACATCAGCAAGTCTGTGATAGGAGTTGCACATTTTTTTTCTCTTTTGTGGTCTTTTGACTTTGATTATAAAAGTTTTACCTTGCAGGAATTTTACACTTTCCTTTATTTAAATACATTAACAATATCTTTTCAGCTTCTAGGTTTTGTGTCATACTTAAGTCTTTTCCCACCAAGATGATTTTTTTTTGATTCTCCCATAGTTTTCTTGGTTACTTTCATTTTTTTAAATTGAGGTATAACTGACAACATTATGTTTCTTTCAGGTGTATAACATGATTCAGTATTTGTATATACAGTAAAACCTTGGTTTGCAAGCAAAACTCATTCCAGAAATATGCTTGTAATCTAATTCACTTGTATAGCAAAGCGAATTTCCCCATAAGAAGTAATAGAAACTCAGATGATTTGTTCCACAACCCAAAAATATTCATATAAAAAATGATTACAATACTGTAATAGAATACAAAATAATAAGGAAAATACAAAATATAAAGAAAAATAAAAACCTGCACTTACCTTTCAAAACCTTTATGGCTGGTGTGTGTGAGGGAGACAGAGAGAAGGGTTATTATGTAGGACAACGTTCACTATCACTAACAGAATCACTGCTATCTATTGGCTCAATGGAATCTTTTTCTTTTCATACAACTTTAACAAGGAATCTGTCCAATGACACTTGTTTTTGCCTCCTTTTGAGGATTTTGCAGAAATGTGACATTGCATTGTCGTTAAACAGATTCATCACTCACATTGCTACAGCCTTATCCGGGTGGTGCTTTTCCATAAAATTTTGCACTGTCCCCCACATTTTCTACATCTCCCTAATCTTATTTGGAGTGAGGGGTTCTTCTTTTTCTCCTCCTCCTCTGCAGACAAGATGCAGATGCAGACTTCTTATAAAATCTTGCAATCTTGGCCACCTGCATACTTCGTTCGTACTTCTCAATGATTTCCTTCTTAACTTTCACCACAATCATCTCCTTCTTACCACCTTTCTTTTCAACCTTTTTCTGCATGGGGGCCATTGTATATGCTCACACGGATGTTGACTACAGTACAGTATTAAGAAATTCTTGTAATATACTGTATTTAATGTAACTGGCAATAAGACAGCAGAGGGAAGGGTCTATATCTGCAGGCAGCCTAACCTAGAATGAAGCAAAGCATTCCTAACCTTACTCTTGTATGGAAAAGCAAAGGACTTCAAAGGGGCAAGCAAAGGGGCTTTGAAGTGACAAAAAATACACTAGTGCCAGTTGTGGTCACCTTCCAATGTTCTGAAAAATCACTGATTACTGTTAAATACTGCAGCTTGAGACCAAGCATCTGAGTATGGGAGACCATCTCCCACAATCCCACAACAAGCGAGAGAGAGAGAGAGAGAGAGAGAGAGAGAGAGAGAGAGAGAGAGAGAGAAAGAGAAAGAGAAGGAGGGAGGGAGGAACTATTGGCTCAGTTGTGATCATGTGACAATCGGCCTCAGGTACTACTCATATTGCAAGACATCACCTGTTTATCAAGTTAAAATTTATAAGAAATATTTGCTCATCTTGCAGAACACTCGCAGAACAAGTTACTCACAATCCAAGGTTTTACTGTATTGTAAAATGATCACCATAAGTCTATTTAACATCCATCATCATATATACAGAACTTTTTTTCTCATGATGAGAACTTTAAGATCTACTCTTTTAGCAACTTTCAGATATGCAATATAGTATTAATTATATTTTCCATGCTGTACATTACATTCCTAGGACTTATTTTACAACTAGACAGTTGTAGCTTTTGTCTTCCTCACCCATTTCACCCACCTCCCCACCACCTTTTGCCTCAGGGAAACCACCAATCTGTTCTTTTTATCTATGAACTTGGTGGCTTTTTTAGTACTTTTATGATTTCATTGATCAGATTTAAATTGCTCCATCGTGGATTTGTTTTTTTTAAGTTTATTTATTTTGAGAGACAGCATGAGTGGGGGAGGGGCAGAGAGTGAGGGAGAGGGAGAGAATCCCAAGCAGGCTCCACACTCTCAGCGCAGAGCCTGATGCAGGGCTCAAACTCACAAACCATGAGATCATGATCTGAGCCGAAATTAAGAGTCATACACTCAACCGAGAGAGCCATGCAGGTGCCCCAGTGAATTTATTTTTAGTATAATGATGCATCACAACACCATTTATTGAATTAACCATCTTTTTTCCACTGATTAAAAATCACCATTTTGTATTATAAAAAATAGCGGTTAATGTTTTATTAATTTTGTAAGTATTTTAGGACAAAAATAATTATATTTTCATGTGTTAAGGTATTTCCTTATGGGACAATCCATCCAGAAGATATAATAATTGGAAATATTTATGCATTCAACATAGGAGCACCCAAATACACAGAACAGTTAACAACAAACAAAAAAGAAACTGATAATAATAAAATAATAGAAGACTTTAAATGATTAGTCCATTGATGTAGTGGGGTGTTAGACAATCAACAAGGGAACAACAGCTTTCTTGTTTTTTCTTTTTAATTTTTTTTGTTTATTTATTTTGAAAGAGACAGAGTATGAGCAGGAGAGGGGCAGAAAAAAAGGGAGACACAGAATCTGAAGCAGGCTTCAGGCTCTGAGCTGTCAACACAGAGCCCAACATGGGGCTTGAACCCATGGACCGGGAGATCATGAATGAGCAGAAGCCAGACACTTAACCGACTGAGCCACCCAGGCAACCTGGAAACAACAGCTTTCAATGACACAATGGACCAGGTGGATTTGACAGATACAGTAAAACCCTGGTTTATGAGCATAATTCATTCCAGAAATATCTTGTAATCCAAAGCAAATCATGCTTTGTATATCAAAGCAAATTTCAAGAACCATTGGCTCAGTTATGATGTGACATTCAGCCTCACATACAAGTCACGTCACAAGATAGCACTCGTTTATTAAGTTAAAATTTATTAGAAATGTCTTCTTGTCTTGCAGAACACTCATAGAACAAGTTACTCACAATCCAAGGTTTTATTGTATATTCAGAATATTCCATCCTAAAACATAATACACATTCATTTAAGGTGCACATGAAACATTCTCCAGAACAGATTACATATCAGCCTCAACAAATTCAAGAAGATTAAACTCATGCCATGCATCTTTTCTGACCACAGTGCTATGAAACTAGAAATCAACCACAAGAAAAAAATCTGGAAAGACCACAAATACACAGAGGTTAAATTACATGCTACTAAACATGAATAGGTCAGCCAGAAAATCAAAGAAGAAATTGAAAAGTATATGGATACAAATGAAAATACAATGGTCCAAAACCTTTGGGATACAGCAAAAGCAGTTGTAAGAGGGTAGTTTAAAGCAATAAAGGCCTACTTCAAGAAGCAAAAAAAATCTCAAATAATCAACCTAACCTTACACCTAAAGGAGCGAGAGGAAAAAAGAACACAAACAAAGCCTAAAGCCAGCAGGAGGAAGGAAACAACAAAGATTAGAAAAGAAATAAATGATACAAATACTTAAAAAACAATAGAAAAGATCAATGAAACCAAGAGATAGTTCTCTGAAAAAAATCAATTAAACCTCTAGCCAAATTTATCAAAAGGAAAAAAAAGTACCCAAATGAACAAAATCACAATGAGAAAGGAGAAATAACAAACATCACCACAGAAATACAATCGTTCAGAGAATATTATGAAAAAGTACATGCTAACAAATTGGACAACCTAGAAGAAATGGATAAATTCCTAGAAACACCTAAACTACCAAAACTGAAACAGGAAGAAATAGAAAATTTGAATAGACTGATAACCAGCAAATAAATTGAATCAGTAATCAAAAGACTCCCAACAAACAAAAGTTCAGGACCAGATGACTTCACAAGTGAATTCTATAAAACATTTAAAGAAAAGTTAATACCTGTTTTTCTCAAACTTTTTCCAAAAAATATGAGGAAGGAAAACTTCCAAATTCATTCTATGAAGAAATATTTCCCTGATACTAAAACAAGATAAAGACACCACTGAAAAAGAGAACTACATCTCTGATGAACATAGATCCAAAAATCCTCAACAAAATATTAACAAAGAGAATCCAACTATACATTCAAAAAATCATTCACCACAATCAAGTGGGATTTATTCCTGGGTTACAAGGATGGTTCACTATTTGCAAATCAATCAACATGATACATCACATTAATGAAAGTTTCTTAATATGGTTATTAAGAACCATACGATTATTCCAATGGATGCAGAAAAGCATTTGGCAAAGTACAACATCCATTCATGATAAAAAAAAAAAAAACCCTCAACAAAGTAGGCTTACTTTACACCTCTACATAATAAAGGCCATATATGAAAAAATCCACAAAAATCATCATCCTCAATGGGGAAAAACTGATAGCTTTTCCCCTAAGGTCAGGGACAAGATGAGGCTCTCCACTCTCACCACTTCCATTCTAAATAGTACTGGAAGTCCTATCTATATAAATCAGACAACAAAAATAAATAAAAGGCATCCAAATCAGCAAGGAAGGATCCATTTACAGTTGACATGATACTATGTATACAAAACCTGAAAGACTCCACCAAAAACTGTTAGAACTGATAAATTCAGCAAACTTGCAGGATACAAAATCAATGTACAGAAATCTGTTGCATTTCTATACACCAATAACAAAGCAGAAGAAAGAGAAATTAAGGAATCAGTTCCACTTACAATTGCACCAAAAGTAATAAGATACCTAGGAATAAACCTAACCAAGGAGGTGAAAGACCTGTACCCTAAAACTATAAAACACTGATGAAAGAAATTGAAGATGATATAAAGAAATGGAAAGACATTTCATGCCTTGAATTGGAAGAATATTGTTAAGATGTTTATACTACTCAAGGCAATCTCTAGATTTAATGACATCCCCATCAAAATACCAATAGCATTTTTCACAGAACTAGAACAAACAATTCTAAAATGTGTATGAAACCACAAAAGACCCCAAAATAGCCAAAGCAACCTAAAGAAAAGCAAAGCTGAAGGCATCACAATACTGGACTGTTCAAGTTACGTTACAAGGCTGTAGTAATCAAAAGAGTATGGAACTGTCACAAAAACAGACACCTAGATCAATAGGACAGAATTGAAAACCCAGAAATGAACTGACAACTGTATGGTTAATCAATCTTTGACAAAGCAGGAAAGAATATCCAATGGCAAAAGGACAGCCTCTTCAGCAAATGGTGTTGGGAAACGTGGACAGCAACACGCAAGAGAATGAAACTGGACCACTCTCTCACACCATAAATAAAAATAAATTCAACATGGATTAAAGACCTAAATGTGAGACCTGAAACTTTAAAAATCCTAGAAGAGAACACAGGCAGTAACTTTTTTGGCACCAGCCATAAAAACTTCTTTCTAGATAGGTCCCCTGAGACAAGGGAAACAAGTGCAAAAAGGAACTCTTCTGAACTCTGCACAGTGAAGGAAACAATCAACAAACCTAAAAGGCAACCCAAAGAATGGCAGAAGGTATTTGCAAATGACCTATCCAATAAAGGGCTAGTATCCAAAATATATTTTAAAAACTTGTAACACTCAAAAAACAATACAATTAAAATTGGGCAGAACACATGAATAGACATTTCTGCAAAGAACACTGAGATGCCCAACAGACACATGAAAAGATGCTCATCATCACTCATCACGGAAATACAAATCAAAACTACAATGATATATCACCTCACGCCTGTCAGAATGGCAACAACACAAGAAACAAGTGTTGGTGAGGATGTAGAGAAAAAGGAACCCTTGTGCGCTGTTGGTGGGAATACGAACTGGTGCAGTCACTCTAAAAAACAGTATGGAGGTTAAAAAGAGAATTACCCTACAATCCAGCAATTGCACTACTGGGTATTTACCCAAAGAATACAAAAATATAATTCAAAGGAGTATATGCACCCCAATGTTTATAGCAGCATTATCAACAATAGCCAAATTATGGAAAGATCCCAAGTATCCATCAACTGATGAATGGATAAAGAAGATATGGTATACCAAGGGATACAGGAGTACTGATGCATAGGGGCACTTGTACCCCAATGTTTATAGCAGCACTCTCAACAATAGCTAAATTATGGAAAGAGCCTAAACATCCATCAACTGACGAATGGATAAAGAAATTGTGGTTTATATACACAATGGAATACTACATGGCAATGAGAAAGAATGAAATATGGCCCTTTGTAGCAACGTGGATGGAACTGGAGAGTGTTATGCTAAGTGAAATAAGTCATACAGAGAAAGACAAATACCATATGTTTTCACTCTTATGTGGAGCCTGAGAAACTTAACAGAAGACCATGGGGGAGGGGAAGGAAAAAAAAAAAGGTTAGAGAGGGAGGGAGCCCAAACATAAGAGACCCTTAAAAACTGAGAACAAACTGAGGGTTGATGGGGGGAGGGAGGGAGGCGAGGGTGCATGATGGGCATTGAGGAGGGCACCTTTGGGGATGAGCACTGGGTGTTGTATGGAAACCAATTTGACAATACATTTCATAATAAATAAATAAATAAATAAATAAATAAATAAATAAAATAAAAACTAAAAAAAAAAAAAAAAGAAGATATGGTATATATATACAATGGGATATTATACAGCCATAAAAAAAGAATGAATTCTTGTCATTTGCCATGACGTGGATGGAACTAGAGAATATTATTCTATGCAAAATAAGTCAGAGAAAGACAAATACTCTATGATTTCACTTATATGTGGAATTTAGAAAACAAAACAAAGTAATGGAGGGAAAAAGAGGGAGAAAGAAAGACAAACCAAGAAAGAGACTCTTAACTAAAGAGAACACATTGATAATTACCAGAGGTGAGGTGGGTGGGAGGATGTGTTAAATAGGTAACGGGGACTGAGGAGGGCACTTGTCAGAATGACTACCAGATGATGTATGGAATTGAATCACTATATTGCACACCTGAAACTAATACAGCACCTTATGTTAACTGGAATTAAAATTAAAACTCTAAGAAAAAAAAGATATTTCCTTATTACTTTTAAACATGTGAACTATACCACAAGTTTCAATATCCTAACTTGGCATTTCTTTACATTTTAAAATACACTAGGAGGGCACCTGGGTGGCTCAGTTGGTTGAGCACCGACTTTGACTCAGGTCATTATCTCACAGTTCATGAGTTCGAGTCCCACATTGGGCTCTGTGCCGACAGCTCAGAGCCTGGGGCCTGCTTCAGATTCTGTGTCTCTGTCTCTCTCTGCCCTCCCCTGTTCATGTTCTGTCTCTCTCACCCTCAAAAATAATAATAAAAAATATTAAATGAATGAATGAGTGAATGACTGGCATACACTAGGAACCTCAAACAGGATACTGGCCAAGAATTTTCTTAACTTTAAGAGGCCCCTGAGAAATATGACCAGTTATCTGGCAGCTGCATTTATACAAGATACCCTAAGTTCCTCTAACTGCCCCAAATCAGAAACATGGAGAGAAAGTCTTTTTGTAGAGAAAAAAGCCTTGGCTGCAGACTTTTGAACAAAGATCAAGATGTTCATGTCACAAAGGCAATGGTTATGGTGATCTCAGAGCCAATGATGGCAAGAGGTGACACATAGAGAATTGAAGGGGGCCAATAAAACATCTAAACTGCTTACAGTTATGTCCACCACCAGAAAGTCCTCAGATGTCATGGGTAGCAGAAAGGAGATGCAAAGTTTCTGCCAAGCAAAAAAAAGAGCCTGACAGAGAAAGTGTTCTACCCACTCCCCTACAACTGGATGGATAGTGGGCCGGGTGCGACAGGCAGGGTAGGGTAGACAGTGCTTTTGTTTGTTTGGAGGTTGGTTGTCATTTGGGGCAGATTTTTTGGTTTTGGTGTTTGGTTTTTCTGTTTGCTCCGTGAAGTGGGGTCTGCACCTGTCTTTCTCATTGCCCTGAGTCGTTTTGATTGGATCTCAAGATGCTTTCCCCAGGGTATGTTTTGGGAAAGAGCTCAGAATAGTCACATTGGATCTAGTTCCCCTGATTATTAAGTGACAAGGATAGGATAATAGAAGCTAGCTTTTTATTTTTTGCTCTCTTGAATCTGAAACAAGTTTACTGCCAGAAACAGATGCAGATAAAAAATATATTCAAGTGACTGGGACTTGGAATCACCACAGAAAATATTCTTCTGTTTAACATCAGAATGCAAAACAAGAAGTATGTTGGGTTTTTTGGTACTGGATGTTCAGCTGAATTACATCCCTTCTCCATAGGGGCAGTTGGGTAAAGAAGACATGATATACACCCCAGTCATTCCACCCCCAGGAGGAGTCAACATATAGGAGACACTGGTGAACAAAAACAGACAATGCCCTCACTTCCTCTAGCTTACAGTCCAGGGCCTCTTAGAGGCAGAGAGAAGAAATGGCTTTCATTCCTCATAATACAATAACTACAAGGGATGTTGGAGAGTATCCAGGTGAATGGCTTCATTTTATAAACGAGAAAATTAAAACCATCCCAAACCCATTCGTGACAGTGATGAGGCTCCATGCTGAGTGCTCCATTTGGAACACTCATTTGACTCCTCATTACAACCACATGGAGTAGACCATGTAGTTAGGCCCATTTTCAGAAAGGTTTAGTCTCTAGGTTGTGAATAAATAACTGATGGATGAATGAATGAGGAATTCTAATGCATTTACTCTGTTGTTGCATTCTTTCCTGAGGAGCTCTCTGGACAGGTCACTGTTCCCCCATCAAATCTAGTCCTTTCCTGGGGTTCCCGGTCTCTGTAAATGGCCCACCACGTGTCACTGACACAAGCCAAAAACATAGGACTCTCATTAATATCTTTGTCTCTCACAGGTACCTTGAAAATCCTTCACCAAGTCCTGGTAGTTTTTTAACTCCTACCACAGCTCTCCACCCCCACCACTACTCCCCTCGTCCAAACTGCCATCATCTCTCACCTAATGACCACAGTCACCTCCTCACTAGGTCCCCACACGCATTCTGGGCTTCCTTCAATCTGCCTTCCAGGGCCTTCCAGCAAGGGTGGCCTTTTCCAAAGACATGGTTTGAGGCCCAAAGCCCCCACATGGGACAAAGCATTGCAGACACCCCAGTTTGAGATCTAAGGAGTTTCCTAAAAAGGGAACCTCCAGGATGCAATACATACTGACACTGGTACATAGGACCCAAACCAACTCCACTCTGATCTCTAACCCACCAGACTGCTACTGATTCCAGTAGCAATTGAACCTGCTGACAAGGTTCTCAGAGAAGAGACTGCAAAAAAAAAAAAAAAAAAAAAAAAAAAAAAAAAAAAAAAAAGTAGCAAAGTTTCTTCAGACATGGGTTTTTTTCAGCCTCAGCTCTCATATTGTCCATAGGACTGCATCTTGTTTTTCACTTCTTGCCCTTATACTGAGCTCTTTGCAATCTTACCGTCACCTTTTCATCCATCAGAGAGTTGACAAAGCCCACAGTACACCTGTCTTTGGCCCAGCCCCAAGCACAGATATTAGAAGATCCTTAACACTTATAGGCCATAGTTTATATTCTCAAGACCTTAGTCATAGGTGAGAGCTAGTGAACAAGGCAATATATACACTTTTATTTTCAAATACTGGAAGATTATCTAGTGGCTGCATCAAGGAGTAGATGTGCTGGGCTGGGAACAGGCATGTGTGAAAACTGTCAGTCAACATTTGCATTGCAAGCACTGAAGCCAATTTAAGTAGGAAAGGAGATTGTTAGGATAGTGGATGGCACTATCCATAGTGGATGGCCTGATACTGCCCGAATCAGGCATGGGGGACTCAAAAGTCAAGGGCAGTGCCCCCAAGCAATTCTACCTTCTGCAGTGAGGAGGAGGAAGGAAGGAGGGAATAACCCTCCCAACTCTGCACAGGGGCTCAGGATCTAAGCACCCAAAAAGAATTACAACCAAGTAATTACACTTGCAGGTACATATTCAAAACACAGAAGGTAGGGACTCAGTTATTTGTACCAAGGTTCATAGAAGCATTATCCACAATAACCAAAAGGTTTCACAAACAACCCTAATGTCCATTGATGGGCGAATGGATAAACAAAAGGTGATGTATATATACCATGGAATATCATTCAGTCTTCAAGGGAAATGAAGTTCTGATTCATGCCACAACATAGACGAATCTTGAAGACATACTAAGTAAAATAAGTGAGTCAACAAAAGGACAAATACTGTCTGATTCCTGTTTTATGAGTAGTCAAATTCTCAGAGGCACAAGGTACAATGGTGGTTACCGAGAGCTGGAGAGAACAAGGGGAAACCACTGCTTAATGGATACAGAGGTTTTGAAGGAGATATGAAAAAGTTGTGGGTGTAGATAGTGGTGATGTACTTAACCTCGTGAACGTACTCGAGGCCATTGAATTGTATATTTACTAATGGTTAAAATGATAAATATTATCTATTTTTTTACTGCAGTCATAAAAAAGGGCTGCAAACACCCACAACACTCATTTTTCACTGTAGACTCTTCCATACATTCATATTCATGGGCATGTATTACTTATTTAAAGCAGATTTTTTTAAATTAAGGGATTTATACAGTTATAGGATGTGCTTTCAACTATGTAAAAGTGGATCTACTATATCTTAGAAATGGTAAGTTATTGAGAAAAAAAACTGCAAAGGCCAAAAACTGCATCTGTGTGTAAATGTATTCATCAATGTAAATAAATTCACTCACTGCTGTTGCTCCCACAGACGCAGGGAACAGACTCTCTCCCTTTCTTCCCTCTCCTCCGCGTCCAACCCCAGCTTCCTGTCACACACATCGTGAATTTCATAACTCTAGCAGTCTCTCAACCAAAAAGAAATTCTTGGCACAAGATTTATCACTCCCCCAAAACATAATGCAAATTATATTTTTAATGCCTGGAGCATTAATTTGGGAATGTGAACAATAATTGCAGGACTGTCACAAAAAGACTTGCAGTCTCTTCCCCCATTCTCCCCCCACCCCCCAAAAAAATAGAGAACAATGGAGGATGTGGAAGCTGTCACTGGCCTGGGGAGTGCAGACAGCCAAAATGGATCTCCAGTAGCGTTCAGATGAAACCACAAAGGATCAGGTTAGTCAGCCTCTATTTCTTGGCTGACGCTTTTGCACCGTGATACCACAGCGTTCATCCATGATGGCAGACGTACACAAGTCAAAATAACTTACCAGCGAATCTTTAAGAAGCCTGCTATGTGCCCAGCACTGTAACCTCAAGTCTCTATTCTGCCAGATCTAAGATGTCAAATGGAAGAGGGAAACTGTCCAGCTCTTCAGTGTCCCCGTTGAGCTTCTTGAGAACGGGAAGCAGGTTTTGTTCACCGCCCAATGCCTGACACGTAGTAAGAGCCTAAAAGATGTTTGCAGTGATGCCTGAATGAGGAAACCAAGTGAAGATCCAGGGCGCTTTGCCGCATAGACAGGTATGACAAATAATCGATGGCCTCGCCTCCGTAGACTGACAGCAAGTGGATCAG
Source organism: Panthera pardus (assembly GCF_024362965.1). Classification (NCBI taxonomy): domain Eukaryota; kingdom Metazoa; phylum Chordata; class Mammalia; order Carnivora; family Felidae; genus Panthera; species Panthera pardus. The sequence continues at coordinate 67,987,805 of NW_026526654.1, forward strand.
GAGCCCAAGTCAAGCTGCCATCGTGCTGAGCAGTGGCCGGGAAAGTAGGGACTTCAGTCCTTCCACAAGCACTTAGTGAATGGCTCCTCTGTTGCAGACACTGCACCAAACTCTGAGGGTACACAGGAAAAGGGGATGCCGCCCCTGCACTTGGGCTGCTTCGGTTGCTTTCAGTCTTGAGGGAGAAGATGTGTCCGCCTACAACCACAGCGCAGAGTGGGAAGGGCCTCCTATAGGAGGCGGTGGGAGCCCCATGGAGGGAGCAACAGATGGGGGAACCTCTGAAGAGCCGGAATTTCAAGCAGGGACAGGCGGCCTGTGGTGGAGGGAGGAATAGCAGGAAAGATGCTTCGAAAGGGCCCAGAGAGCAGGGCCCTGGAAAGGACACCACAGGAAGAGGGGCTGCAAAGGAAGGAGCCAGGAGGAAAGCAGGAGGTGTTGGAAAAAGAAAAAGATAAAGATCGAGGTGCTTGGGGGAGGAGGGTGACTGAAGACAACTTGCCCTCTCTGCTTCCCTGGGAGAGCTCTAAAAGGAGATTGGGCTGGTTGGCTGGCTGGCTGGCTGGGGGTAGCACATCAGCAGTGAGAGAAGGCTGGGGGCTGGAGGAGGCTCCATTGGAGCCCAGAGAAGCATCTGTATGAAGAAAAGAGTTGGACACCATTGCCCTCCTGCCTCTGCGGCGTGGCATTGCTCTGAGCAGGTTTCTGACTGACTGTCCTCTGTCCCCACAGCGGCAGGTAGGGCCCATAACTTCAGCCTGCGCTGGACCCAAAAGAGGTAGGGTTGTGTGGGAAGGAGTTCAGGGTCCTCAATTTTTTTCTAATCCAGATTTTCCAATTCTGCATCTTGAATTCGCATCCTCATCTATAAAGTGAGCGGAAAGACCAGGTATCTGAAGTCCATTCCAGTCCTAAGAGTCTCGGAATCCTTGACTTAGGATCCATTCCAGGTATGGTAAACGTGGTGTTATGGGCTAAATTGTGTCCCCCAAAATTGGTATGCTGAAGCCCTAACTCTTAGCACCTCAAACCATGGCTGCATTTGGAAGCAGAGCCTTGAAAGAGATAATTAAGGTTGAACAAGTCATATGGGTGGGTCCTAATCCAGTCTGACTGGTATCCTTTTAAGAAGGGGAAACTTGGACAAAGAGACACAGGAGCACAGAGACTCACAGAGAAAAGGCCACGTGAGGAAAAAGTAAGAGGGCTGCCACTTGCGAGCCCAAGAGAGAGGCCCTGGGAGAACCCAAACCTGGCACCACCTTGATCTTGGACTTTGAGAGTCCAGAGCTAGGAGAAAATAAATTTCTGTCGTTTAAGCCACCAGCCTGTGATATTTTGCTATGACAGCCCTAGCAAACTAATGCATCTGGTAACAGACCAACTGTTAAAAGGTTAAATTGTCCAGGAAGAGGACTTCCTCAACGAAAACAGCCCCTGGTTCTTTTGACACTCAGCCAGTTCGCCTGGGGCTCTGTGCCATGACTAATAAGATGCAACTCAATATAACAAGCTCTGGCTGGATGCCAGCCACTATAAGAGGGAATAGCAGTACACACGTAATTCTCCAAGGTCTTGGGATTGAGAGGAGATGGAGAAAGGTCAATCAAAAATCTAACACCAGCCAAAACCCCTAAATCTCTCCTCTCTCCATATGTGACCTCCGCCTCCAACAACTGATGGATTCTCCTCGCCTGGGGCTAGCCCAGTCTCTCCTGGAGGTGCTGATCAGCCACAAGAAAGCAGGAAAACAAAGCGAAGTATAGAAATCCACAGACTTGGATTAGCCATTGCTACAGAGGGGAAGCCGAGATGGCTCCCCAGGAGGGACTCCTGCTCTCAAAGGGAGAAGACAATTCAGGCAGGAAAGAGACAGAGAAGACTTTCTGGCATTTGTAATCACTAAGGCAGGCATCTCCTGAATGGAAAAGAACAGTATGAAAGCATGTACATCATTTTCTCAGCTATGCCCAGAAAAGCGTGGGAAAAAAAAAAAGAAATCTCACATCGGAGCTCTTTCTTTGGATAAAAATATGACGCAACAGAGAGAGGCAAAGAGGCCTGGAAAATGGCAAGAGGGAAAGAAAGATCTGGAGGTTGTTTTATTTTTATAATTAATATCCTATCAGAGATGAAGATCTTTAGAAGCCATTCTATTATCACAAACCTCTAAGCCATCAACAGCATTTGAATGAGAACACAGAGACCAAATATTCTATCTCAGCATCTTAAAAAGTTCCACACATTGCCCTGAAGGTTCCTAGTGCACCCACTGGGGACCTAAGCCCTGCCAGGATCACAGGAAGGTGGCCCTCCTCAAGAGAGCCCAGAGCTCTCGCTTTTCAAGTGACAAAGATCTTTAGCTTAATTCCTGGAGCCTGGTACTTGCCAGAGAGCAGAACATAAAGGTTTTTATTTCTAAATATTCCGTTTTGAAATTCTCTTTATTTATACCCTTCCCCATCAGAGAAGGCCAGCTGCTATCCTTCCAGGTCTTCTCTCCTTTTTCAAGAAAAGCTGGCAGTTGCTTCCAGGACCTGGCTGTGCAGACTCCATCCTTGCCCCACAGCCCAGGCCAGGACTTCGGGCTAAGTCTTCAGAGCACTCAGCAACCCTAGGCCAAACCGTAGCTCTCACCATCGATGGCCTGCAGACCAAGGCAGGAAGGGTTCATCTGCCTGAAACTGGGCTTGTCAGCAGCAAATGGACATTGGGATGCTCTGTGGACAATTATCTTAGAGAATCAGAAACAAGGTCTGAGATTTGCATAAATGTGAAGCTGGTGTTTGGGTGTGAAAGAAACCTGATTGTTAAAGAAACATATAACAGACACCATGTGTCCTGAAAGGAAGAACCCAGGGCTCAGAGTCTCTGGGGTCTAGCTCCATCTTTGTTGTGTGACCCTGGACAAGTCACCTAACTTCTCTGGACCTCTGTTTTTAATCACTAGAAGAAAGCAAGTATCAGATCAATCTCTGATCAGATCAGATCAGCCCCAAGTGTTGTCATGGCTTTAGTTTCTTCAATCATTCTGGTTAACGTTCATAGAAAACAATCTTCAGGGGCACCTGGACGGCTCAGTAGGCTGAGTGTCTGACTGAGGCTCAGGTCATAATCTCATGGTTTGTGGGTTTGAGCCCCGCATTGGGCTCTGTGCTGACAGCTCAGAGCCTGGAGCCTGCTTCGGATTCTGTGTCTCCCTCACCCTCTGCCCCTTCCCCCTTCACTCTCTCTCTCTCTCTCAAAAATAAATAAACATTAAAAATTTTATTTAATTTAAAAAAAAACAACCTTCAGCCCTCATAAGATCATGATTTTTATCAATAGTAAGTTATTAAAGTGTCACAGATTGGAAATACTATTTTCCGAATCTATAGTAGGTATTTTTCATTCTTTTTTGGCTGCCCTTTCTGTGTTGGAGGAGTCTCCTACCTTAAGAGGTGTTATGAGCTGAGCTGTGTCTCCCCTAATGTTGAGGTATTAACCCCCAGTACCTCAGAATGTGGTCTTATTTGGAGTTAGGGTTGTTGTAGATGTGATTAGTCAAGATGAGGCCATACCTGAGTAGATCAGACCCCCCCCCCCCCATCCAATGTGACTGGTGTCTGTATAAAAAGGGGAATTTGACACACACACACGGTGCCAGGTGAAGTTTGGAGCCTGCTACCTCAGATGGAGGACCCACCAGAAGCTGGACAGGGCCGGAACAATCCTCCCCTCCTGCCTTCAGAGGGAAGCCCTTGACCTGGGACCTCCAGCCCCCAGAACCATGAGGCAGTAAGCGTCTGTTGTGGAAGGCACCCGGTCTGTGAGCTTTATGAGGACAGCTGTAGCTCACATACGCAAGAGGTAAACCCACTTGCCACTACGAATTTGAACATGCCAGCTCCTCGCTTTCCCAGCACCGGCTGGGGTTGGGCAAGGACTTACGAGCAGGGTTCTACTGATGTGGCACGCCAGCTAGCAATGCAGAGGCAGGGACCATGAAATCCAGGCAGATGGCACACGGTGGCAGCCACTGCACACAGTGCGACAGCCACTGGACACCACAGCACCAGCAGTGACATCTGCACCTGAGAGCAAGGGCACCACGGTCTCTGCAGGACAAGCTCTGCAGCCTGACTTGGTGGGGGCAGTCCTCAGAGGCTGCTGGGCCTTCTGGAGACTCCTGAGTTATCCAGTACTTTCTCATGAATGTCCTTCCTAATTCGACTAACCAGAGGAGGTTTCTGTTGCTTGCCTAAGACAGCTCCCAACACAGAGTAGGTCCTGGGTTGTCATGGACTCTGGGTCTGGAGTTCTTTCTTGTCCAGTAAGAGAGTGGATGCAGGGTTAAAATGCGAGAGAGGCTAATGTCTGGGAGGAGACAAGAGCCCCGAGTAAGTGTCCTTACTCCATTTTTATTAGGATCAGAAGGCTTACAAGCATGATGGACAAAGAGACAATGAAACCGTGAACATTAACTCATGGGTCTGAGTGGAAGGGGGTTTTGAAGATTCGTGGTGTCTGGGGTTTGGGTCAATACAAAACAAAGTCCTGGTCCCGGGCAGATGGTTGTTTACGCCAGGCATGAGGCTCCAAGTCTGTTTATCTTAGCTAGCTTAGGGGACCAGACAGACAGAGCATGCTACCTCAGGGTCAACAAGGCATCTTTCTTTTGCTAATTAGCCCCGCTCTGGGCAACTTCACCCTGCTGTGGTCAGGGGCCCTGTTTACCTGTTTACCTATTTTGGTCCTTCCTTCCTGTGAAAGCAGATTTTTGTTATTGTACTGAATTGGGGGGTGCTTCCACCCCAAATACCTAATCTTGCTTACCTAGTCTTGGATGCTTTCATCCTGAGGCTTCCTATTCCTATATACCTTGTTAACTCATGGATGCAAGCTCAGGGAGTTCCTAAGCTTATTCCCCACACCGAGTATTTGTCAGTGTTGAATAAACCCTGAATTAACATAAGTGGTAATATATAAATCACACAATTTTCTTTCTAAAATTATTCAATTTAATATACATATACTTTGTGAATATCAAAAATAATTACTGCCATTTAATGAACATGGACCATACACCCTGGCAAAACTCCTTACTTGTGACATCAACACAACAGCACCTTGCACTAAGTAGGCCTTCCTGACTTTCACAGATGGCAAAACCCATTGGGAGACCTGCCAAGTTATAGAGTGAGAAAATGGCAAATACAAGATTTGAACCCAGGCATTCTATGATATATGTGAACAAAACTCTCCAGAACAATATTTAAAATATTTTTAGTGTTATTTTTGAGAGAAAGACAGAGTGTGTGTGGGGGAGAGAGAGACACAGAATCCAAAGCAGGCTCCAGGTTCTGAGCTGTCAACACAGAGTCGGATGCAGGGCTGAAACTCATCAACCATGAGATCACGACCTGAGCCGAAGTCAGACACTCAACTGACTGAGCCACCAAGGCACCCCTGAAAATACATTTTTTAAATGATATAGCAGGGGCACCTGGGTGACTCAGTCACATCTGACTCTTGATTTCGGCTCAGGTCATGATCCCAGGGTTCTGGGATGGAGCACCATTCCCATTCACCCCCACCAGGCTCAGCCTGTTTAAGATCCTCCCTCCCTTAAGATCCTTCCTCTCTCCCTCTGCCCCTCTCCCTTGCTCATGCATGCACACTTTTTTTTAATGTTTATTTATTATTAAATTATTATAGAAAGACAGAAAGAGACAGAGCATAAGCAGCAGAGAGAGGGGGAGATACAGAAACCAAAGCAGGCTCCAGGCTCTGAGCTGTCAGCACAGAGCCCTAAGTGGGGCTTGAACTCACAAACCACAAGATCATGACCTGAGCCAAAGTCAGATGCTTAAGCGACTGAGCCACCCAGGCACCCCTGCATTCTCTCTAAAATAAAGTAAAATGATATGGCAAAGAAAAATGCAAAGTTTGATTCTGAATGAGTTACAGAATAAGATTTTAAGTGTGTCTTGATATTCATTTGTCTGGAAAAAAATTACATGTGCCTTTTCCTAGAAGAAGAGAAATAAACTAGATATCCTTTGCTGTTTTGGTAATGGCCCAAAGGAAATTGATGTAAATAGCTAAGTAATTTAGGGCACAAATTACTGAGACAATGACAAAACTGGGAAATTAATTTATCTGAGAAATTGTGTTGTATCAGCTTGGCTTATGAAACCAAATTCATTTTTTAATGTGTTAGTTAGCCATTATAAATTCTGAGATACTTTGTAAAGCTTCTGTTTGGCAAATGCAAACAGTTGGGAAAATAAAGATGTACAGTGAAAAGAGCTAAAATATCTTGTTCAAAAAAGAAATTACAGGGCGCCTGGGTAGCTTAGTCAGTTAAGCGTTCAACTTCGGCTCAGTTCATGACCTCATGGTTCGTGGGTTGGACCCCTGCGTTGGGTTCTGTGCTGACAGCTCGGAGCCTGGAGCCTGCTTGAGATTCTGTGTCTCCCTCTCTCTCTGCCCCTCCTCAGCTCACACTTGGTCTCTCAATCTCTCTCTCTCTCCCTCTCTAAAATAAATATTTAAAAAAATTACAATAACCATGAAAAGCAAAGTCTCTGAACCAATGTCCATTCTCAAGTTTGCCAGAGATATCACCATCAGAATCAAAGCATGGTTTGTAAAGAAGTACTGATAAGAAGCCCATGGTGTGGGTGACAGCAACAAATAGCTGTTGGAGCCTCTAAAGCAAGGAAAAACCACTTGAGCAGGACCTTGACTTCTCAGTCTCAGGGAGAAGCTCTCAGGACTCCCTGCTGGAACTGGGTACTTCCCTATATGTCCATCCAGAATCATACCAAGTTTCACTGATAACCTCCCTTGCTGAGATTGGAATTAAGCCATTGGAGCTCTTTCTGGCCTGTCCTGGAGAGGACAGGTCACTTCTCTGGGCCTTGGCTTTCTCACATCATATGGGGAGCGCTTACTTTACCCCACCTGACCTTTGATGGATGTCAGTGGAGACTGTAGCTCCTAAAATCCTTGTAAGTTCCCCAGAGACCTTCCAGCAAGGCTCCATTTAGCGCCCAGTCACTTCCCTTCCTAGCTTTTCCTGAACCTCTGGCTTCAGAAGTATCATGGGGATTCTCAAATTCCACATATGAGTGAAATCATATGGTAGCGGGCTTCTCTGACTTATTTCACTTAGCCTAACACCCTCCAGTTCCATCCATGTTGTTGCAAATGGCAAAATTTCATTCTTTTGCATCACTGAGTAGTAGTCCATTTTGTGTGTGTGTGTGTGTGTGTGTGTGTGTGTGTACATACATTTTCTCTATGCATTCATCAGAATAACTTGGTTCTATTCCTGAAGCCAAGACTACACTGTATGCTAACTAACTTGAATATAAATAAAAGGGGAAAAAAAGTATCACAGGGAAGCTGAGGGTTCTGAGGCTCTCCAAGGCAAAAGCTTAAAGTTCAAGGTTGCAATGAGGCTCAGGGAAGAAGTTAGACCACATCTACTAAAGTTAAACATAGGATTGTCTCATGAACTAGCAATTGTACTGCAAAGCATCATACCCACGGAAAAATGTGGGCATTTCTCCTCCAGAAGACTCCTGGAGTCAATCCAAATGTATGTCAACAATACAATGCATTAACTATGGCATATTCATGTATTACACAGCAAGAGTAAACCACTTTTATATTCAACAATATAGAATAATGTTGAGTGGAAAGAAGCTAGATACCAAATGTACATACTGTCTGATTCCATTTATATGAAGTTCAAGAACAGGTAACGGAAATTTGTGGTGAAAGAGGTCAGAAAAGGGGTTACTTCTGGGGTAGTGGGTGGCTATTAACTGGGTGGGAACATACATGAACTTTCTGGAATGCTCCGAATGTCCTAGATAGTTGCCCTAATTGTGATTGCATGAGTATATACTTAGGTAAAAATTCAAATAATTTGTGTACTTTATATGTATATATATTTAAGTTTAATTATTTTGCAAGAGCAGGGGAGGGGCAGAGAGGGAGGGAGAGAGAGAGAATCCCAAGCAGGCTCCACACTGTCTGGTCAGAGCCCAGTGTGGGCCTTGATCTCATGAATCATGAGACCATGACCTGAGCTGAAACCAAGAGTTAGAGGTTTAACCAACTGAGCCACCCAGACGCCTCTATATATTATATCACTAAAAAAATTTTAAGGCACAGGCTTTTGAGACTCAGGACTTCAGTCTTAAGTTGGTGAGAAATAAAAGATTTCAATTAGAGGTGCTCAGGTTGGAGCCCTCAGGCTTCAGTGCTCAGCATTCAAGATAGTTCAGGATTCAGAGGGTACAACTGAAATATTTGCAAACAAATAATGATAATCACTACCATCTGTTAGGCACTCTCTAAGTGCCAGGCTCTAGACCAGGCATTTTTACAAACACGACCTCATTTAATATTGCAGCAACTTCATAAGGTAGATGCTGTTGTTATCTCCATTTTACAGAAGACATGTCTTGCTCAAGGTTGTGCTGCACTGAGTGGCAAAGTCAGGACACAAAAATAGATCTACCCAGGCTAAAGGGACACAATGGTGTCAAGAGGGGAAAGAAAGATTTCCAGGTTCAACTGCCGTAGGTCTTCACATTTCTTGGTAAGAGACTAATCAAAACTTCAGAAACAGAAACTCCTCTCCTTCCCTAGCCAACCAAGCAACCAACACATTAAAATGAGGAATGCTCTGGGGGGCTTAGTCAGTTGAGTGTCAGACTTTGGCTCAGGTCATGATTTCAAGGATTCCTGGGTTGGAGCCCCACGTTGGGCTCTGTGCGGACAGCTCAGAGCCTGCTTCAGATTCTGTCTCCCTCTCTCTCTGCCCCTCCCCCACTCATACACCTTCTCTTTCTCACTCTCAAAAATAAACATATAG